>NC_061141.1:8824005-9563410 GCF_905220365.1 Vanessa cardui | reverse complement strand
TATCAACGTAGCGTCGTTTTTTCCATTTCAATAAGGGAATACAGTTACTATGTAATTGTCCGTGTATGTATGTATATCCCAGGAAACGTTGACAGGTATTAGACCATGTCAAAACAGACATTTTCTCTTGCATAGAAAGCCATATTCGCGAAAACTGACTTCTCAATTTTTGGTTGCACAAAGGTTTGATGAGGACTTTTCACAATTTCATTATATTGGCGGTACCATTATATAAAGATACCGTAACATACCATACATCTAATCATAACCGTCCATAAATTAAAAAGAAAAAAAAAATAAACATTGTAATGCTTATTCAATGTATTTTTCAAGTAAATTTTACAATAAAGCATTTTTGCATCGTCAATATTTCAACTTTACTGTCGTTAAGTTTAATCAAATCCAATCAGGAATCCTTTTTTTTGTTGGAAAAACGCGTTTCGCGCTTCCCCCACGTGATGGAAGGTTAGGTAGTGGGACTCCCCGGTTCCCTGGACGCTGAGTGCGCCCAGGTCCACTGGGTTTACCCACTAAAAAACCAGCGGTACCCTCTCCGTCTTTCGGCGGGCGCCACGTGATCGCTTACGCATACTACCGTGACGCTATCAGGAATCCTGTGTTAAATACTATTTCAAAGATACGTATAAAAGCCTACTAGAATAAAGTATTTAAATAAAACTATTTATAACGGATGAATCGCGTATATTAATTATTTTTTTTTTATTTTTAAACATCCCGACGTTTCGAGCACTTTTCGAGCAGTCTGCCCGTGACCACGAACACTGCAAAGTGCTCGAAACGTCGGGATGTTTAAAAATAAAAAAAAAAATAATTAATATACGCGATTCATCCGTTATAAATAGTTTTATTTAAATGTGTAATCATCGCGAAAATTTAAGACAACATTATAGAATAAAGTAGCTTTTCAATAATACTGGCAAGATCTAACGTGCAAAATTTTACATTAGTAAAAGGTTATATGTGTCTGGGATTACTTTAAACTAAACGAATAGTCCGATTTTGATTAAAATTTTCCTTGTCAATTTATGATTATTATATTTATTTGTTCTTTGAAACTACTATATAGATAAGTATTTATGCAGTCCCAAATATAAAAAATACGGGTATAATATTATACATTTTTTTTTTTAATATTCCAACATGACACTTCATAAGGTCACACCACGTGACCTCATTCCTTAATGTGTTTGTTTTGACATCCATTACCTCTCACCCCTTATCACGCCTCAGCAAAATGTGCTTTAAATTTATTTTAGATATTTTAATGCGACATTTCCTTAGCAAGTGTGTTTTACACTTATATATAACAATGCTTTATTAAATTAAATTACATTAATAATAATTTTCTCGCTGAACTTTTCTTTGGAAACGTCTTCCAAGCAACAGATCATACAATTTTATCAACCGACTTCCAAAAGGAGGAGGTTATCAATTCGTCTGTATTTTTTTTTTTTGTAAATATATTCACTAATTACTCGAATACAAATATACTAAGTTAGATTATTTAAAACCCGCATTTTTTAAAAGGTAGTAAACACTCTAATATATACATACTATTTTGAATACTATTCTACTTAAAAATAGGGCATATATTAGGGAACACTTCGTTCATTATCCGATGTTCATTTAAGAAACCCATTAAAATGACCAAATAGATACTTTAAAATAACTAAAGTACAATGAATTGAATGAAGGATAATTATACATAAATACGTATTACAAAAATAATGAAATTAAAAAAAACATTGGTTACATTTTAATTCAGTGCTCTACAATTTCGATTAACCGGAAATAGACCGCGACAAGCCGCATAATTTCAATGAATTTGTGTATTTGCACTACATTTAAAACTAGTTTCTGGTTTCAGCTTCATCTGCGTGGATTGGAAGAAACGATGCATGATGACTACATTTTCTTTTCCAGACATTAATGTATCTCTGAGCCAAAGCCATGTACTCGTAACTACAGTCAAAAGGAGTAAGTATCCAATTTTAAGGTTGAATCAAGAATAAATAATAATTGTTAATATTTCTTACAGCACCAATGTCTACGTCAAATATCTGTTTAGTCCTGCCTATATTATTTCATATACATTAATAATATATTTTTATTAATAAAAGCCTTGTTAGCCTTCTTGTGATTCAATTTCTTGCGCTCAAATTCCCAGTATCTACATATATTTTGATGTTATCAAAAGATTATTCAATCAATCAATCAGCCCATTTCCGTCCACTGCTAGACATAGGCCTCTCCAAATGCACGCCAGTGTGATCGTTCTTGGGCTACTCGCATCCAACTCCTGCCAGCCGTTTTGCATAAATCATCAGTCCACCGTGCCCAAGGAAAAAAAGATTATTACTTTCTCCATTTAATAGTTAACGGTAACAGTCCGTAGTTGAAGACTTTAGTACTTAATAACACGCAAATAAAATTGAATGTATTTCCGAAGATATGTAATATCGTTACCTTAAGATACCACAACAGAAACATTTACCTATATTCTATTACTCATTCATACGTAACGTGATTAGAAAGAAATATAGATTTTTTTCGTGAGTCGAGATGGCCCAGTGGTTAGAACGCGTGCATCTTAACTGATGATTGCAGGTTCTAACCCAGGCAAGCACCGCTGATTCATGTGCTTAATTTGTCTTTATAATTCATCTCGTGCTCAGCGGTGAAGGAAAACATTTTGAGGAAACCTGCATGTGACAAATTTCATAGAAATTCTGCCACATGTGTATTCCAACAACACGCGTTGGAACAGCGTATATGTTCCAAAACTTCTCCTTAAAGGGAGAGTAGGCCTTTAGCCCAGCAGTGGGAATTTACAGGCTGTTGTTGTTGTATAGAATTTTTTTCCTTGCACGTAATTTTATAAATTCAATGTGTAAACTTAGAACGAACGCACCGAAGCATTAACGTTAAACAAACTAAACAGTTACATTTGAAAAAAAAAATAACAATAACTCTGAAACAATAGAGCTCTTGTTTTGAAACGAAACAATTTCACGGAGATTCTTGATCCCGAGATTTATGAAACATTTGTAGGCGACGGTTTTGCTCGCTCAGTAAAGGCAAATATGGAGTAAGGGTGGGACACTGGTATGAACGCAGCGGACTGATTTGGAACAGCGGTTTCATAAGCGGGAGCGTTTTTTACGTGCATAGTACTTAGACTACCTGCATTAACATCATTATGATTTCAACATAAATATCTTATTGAATAAATTTTATGTAATCTTTTTATAATATGTAATTTGCTGTTCTAGAAATCGCAGTGCACTGTAAACCATTTATTGTTTTTATTGGAATATTAAACATGTTTTCCAATTATACTTACTTTTCCTATAATAAAATTGAAATAAATAAAACACCACTGACAGGCCAATCGATACGTAGAGAAAATTAATAAATATAAGTAGCCTGAAAAAAGAAAAAGTACATGATTGAATAATAAATATCGCTATCACCATGACGGAGTTATAAAATTATATTTATTATATATACAATTAATTTAATTTACAAGGCTCTATATAACAAAAAAAACAAATAAGTAGTCAGTTTATATCAACTGTCATAACAATATAGTGTTGTTATTTTTGATAAATTTATGCAATGATGAAATGAAAATAAAATCGCTTCTCTTATGAAACTGTGATGGCCTAAAGTCCAACCCGCGGATAAAGCTTAAAGATAATCCAGTGTTTCTTGTGGGATAGTCTCCGTGACTGTAAACAGGGTGTTCACAAACAGAATATAATATGTTATGGACACAAAAACTACTTTACAAACAACTAAAATAAGAACTGTACAAAACTTATAAAAATGAAGGAAAATTATTTATTTTCTGGTTGCATTTGGGTTGCAACTGTCAGGAATCGTCTCTGCTTTGATCTGATCTGTGTCATTATGTGTTAAATAAATTTCTATCAAATTAAATCAACAATCTCCGATGATATAACAACTTGTGCAATTTCTTTACAATTTGTTGATTTTTCAATTTAATTCGTTATTCGACAATTTACTTGTCCAAATAGGAAAAATTATGTATAGCACCAATTAATGAAGCCAGTTCTCTGCTTTGTCTCAACTATTTAATCTTCATTAATTATTGATAGCGTTAAAATCGATTTAAATTTAATTTTCTTAAAATGTGTCCTTATCATACACAACCAAAATTAACAAACTCACTATAACTTTCAACAGACCTACTGTTTCTAAGGAGACGGCTTTTAAAATTGTGGGTATATACTTCTTAAGTACCCTTTGGATTTATTCTCCTCTTTCAAAGCTTGGCTGAAAAATATCCGTGTATGCTTTCATCTATACAAATATTATAAATGTGTACTCTGTCGGTTTGTCGCTCTTTAACGACCAAATTTGATGAAATTTGTTATGATGCAAATTTATTATTTTTGATCTCCAGGGATATAGACTACTTTTTGTGTAGCTCATGAGAACCAAACCCTAAACAAGCGAAGCCGCGGTAGACAACTAGTTTTCACATATAAAAACTTTTTAATAAAATAGTTCAGCAGATTGGCAAATGATGGCCGGTAAAAATATTAACCTTTCCAGACAACAGCTATGCGATACCAACTTTGGGAACTTACATGTTATATCCCTTGTGCTTATACTAATCATCAGCGAATGCTGATGATGATAGAATATCTGATCAGCAAATGGTGAGTACCGGACAGCGAATGCCCTAACACCATGTAATTTTTACTGATTACATAAATTGTTACTAATAATATAAATAATACTTAAAATTATTATTATACAAAATTGATGGTATTTCATTAATTTATTATTATTTAGCATTTAAGATAATATTAAAAATTATTAAAAGAGAATGAAGAAGAATAATAAAGATGAATTTTCTTTATTATTTAATAAGACATATTTGTGTATAACGATTTTAATTATTACGATTTGTGTATAACAACAACAACGATTATTTTTTATACTACCATCACTATTGATCATCAGAGAACCTTACAATACATTTAACACTTTATTTCAAAAAATAAAATCTTATAATAATTTTATTCAAAAGCAACAATAAGCTGAAACCGAGTCTTAATTTACAACAAGGACATTAATTGCGAGATCTCCCACAATCACTCCAACGCAACGCAACTTCCAAAACTGATTTATTGCGTTTAAATAAATAATTTGGCTTCTAAGCCGAGAAAAGAATCACCCTGCGGGATAAGATAAGGAGGATCTTCTTATAAATTATTTATTAACTGCTCCCCGACACTTTTGTTGTTACGGGGCGCTTTGTTCGTGAATTTTATTCGTAAAAACGAACGAACAAAATGAGAAATATTTCTGACTAGGGTGACCAGTTAGCATATCGTGATGAGAGATTTATGTTATGGTATTTAAATAGTTCTAAATAAAAGCGCTTTTTTATGGAATAGGTTGGCGGACGAGCATATGGGCCACCTGATGGTAAGTGGTCATCATCACCCATAGACAATGATGTTGTAAGAAATATTAACTATTCCTTACATCATCAATGCGCCACCAACCTTGGGAACTAAGATGCTTGTGCCTGTAGTTACACTTGCTCACTCAACCTTCAAACCGGAACACAACAATACTGGGTACTGTTGTTTAGTGGTAGAAGATCTGATGAGTGGGTGGGTGGTACCTACCCAGGCGGGCTTGCACAAACCCCTACCACCAAGTAAATTTTGTATTACACTTTTATTTTATTTGATATCGAAAATAGTCTTGATCCTCTCCGAGGCAATTTTAATGTAACAAATTCATAATGTGATTTGAACTTAAAATGTTGTATTCCACAATGACTTAAACAAGCCTCAATGTCCTTGTCGTTGATGCATTTTTCTATAGTTTTAATGCGCATACACATTTTTATTTAATAACATATAGAAATAAGGAAATAACTTGAGGTACAGATGACAGTGGAAAAAATTGCACTGATATGAGATCAGACCGTGTTTTAAATAAAAATAAAAAACTTGTATTAGTTCTTCAGGTTTTTTCATATGTCATGTGACACTATATAACTATTTAAATGCTGCTACCTTTCTTGCCACCATTGCACGCGGTCAAGATTTATACAGTAACTAGTTTTAGTTCATATTTGTATATATTTAAGCATTTAATGTTGTTAATTCTTATGTTAATAAATTAATAAATAGTTCAATGGGTCAATAAATAATCTTTATATAGTATAACTATTCAAATTTGAAAATTATAAGAATATAGAAGCTATTAGAGTTCCAATATGTAAAAGACTAACAATTTATTTACTTAAATTTCACTTATTTTCCATATATTTCTTGAAATTTGTCCGCGATATTGTGTAATAATGGTTGCTCTACTCCTGAGGCGTTTTGTATGACGTTGATAACAGATGTTTGGACGAAGCTGGAGGTCTGAGATCTTACAAATAAAAGGGATATTAAATTCTCTTAAATTTCGCTTTATTGTTTGTTAGGAAATTCATTTCTTAGTAGAAAATATGAAGTAAATTAAAAATATTATGGCTCATATTGTATACAGTTATGTTCCATCGAAGTCACCTCCTACTTTTTGTCAAAGGCTTCGGACTTTTTAGGATATACATTTAATCTGTACAAGCAATATAATTACGAATGTATTAATGAAAATAATTGAACATTTGATAATCTTTTTTTTTGTATTATCGAATGAATTTGTTCGATTATGAAGTTCTGAATTCGAATTATATTTGTTAATTATATTTGGTCAATAACAATTAGGAGTCTGGATTATGATAACGATATCTGATTACATTGTTTCCTGTCTTGGAACATCGTAACTCTTTTCCTGTATAGGATTATGAAAGTATCTAAATGTCTTGTAATAGTGTGAGATACTTTCATAGGTAATAGTGTGGATTTATATTTATAATGAGTTCGCTAGTAAGAAAAAGACTAAGAACCGAATTTGTCGAAAACGTCATCATTACACATTCTGGAATTATAAACATTTATATAATTTTTATTTAAAAACTGTTATATATATAGTTAAGCGTTTACAAAACTAGCCTCGTGGTTTAATTGAGGCAGTCCATAACATATGTAACAAGAACTAAAAAAAATCTTAAATAAAAAAATGCGAATGAATACTTGCTTTTATTTTATATTATATAAAGCCATAACAAAAAAATTTAACTCTTAAAAATAAATACTGGTCTCACACCCAAGTGAAGTCGGTACAAAGCCGGTGTCGTAGCTAAATTAAATTTAAATCGATATGTTTCCACATTATTTACGGGTGTTCCGATAAATATATTATTTATTGGAACACCCGTAACGAAACATCCACATGTAATATAATAATAAATGCTTAATTTATATTATTTTACTTCATTTTATATTTTATTTCAGCACGACAAACATGTTTTTGAAAAAAGTTATTCTATTGTTACTTATACAAGTGAGTGTGTTCAATAATTAACTAAATTAAACCGAGTAAGACTTACAATAATCGCATACGATGTGTAACATCTGATATCACACCGTTTGAATACGAATAAACAACTGAAACTTCGATTAACGCACGCTGATTGGTCAAATCAAATAGCGCGCGCTCATTGGTCATATCAAAGAGCGCGCGTTCCTTCCCAACTTTTTGTTACATACTTCCGTCCCTTTTCAAGAAATCACTTCGACAGAGTGCGGAAAAGCGTGAGGAAAGATGTTACACATCTGTAATTTAATTTATTTACTTATAAAATTTGTTTAACAAATATTTACTAAAACAATCTTGCTCTCTTTCGGACATCATTGAACTTACCTTCGAAAGACTAAGACAGAGCATATTTAAACTAATGACAGTTTAAACAATTTTTTTATGTGTTTTGATATATGTCTTTTTAATTTTTCTGTGACGTGTATATAATTTATGTAGTTATACAAAGAAACAGGTGAAAATATATTTGTATAATTTAATATTGAATTGTGAACGTAATATTATCCTCAGCTGTAGATCATTTACAGGCTAGTACTTTGGTACTTGATTGCCTTCAAATGGCTAGGACAGGTCTCATCTCCCAGTAGTACCAATATAAAGTTATTAGATTTGTCTGTCAAAAAATTTACAGAAGCAACTCGAAGATCGGTAGTTTTATACAGTTTGCTTCGTAAAAGACTGCCGCCTAAACTACATATTTCCGGTCGTATCGGATTTCAAGTCCCATCGGATTACGAGAAATAAAGACTATATGAACATGCTCTAGTGCACTTTAATGTCTTACTGGACTAATCTCTCTTGGGAATAGCCCAAATATATAATACAAGTATTAGCCTATAAATATTCCACTGATAGACAAACATCTTATTCGTAAGAAAATTACTCTAACTTTTGGGGGACCATATTTAGTTTAAAAATGTACCTGCCAGAATTATTTCGATTCAAGTTTCGTCGTAACGTAATCCTTCAGAGTACAAAATGCATGAAGAACTTAGCAGAGATTGTCCGGAATTGAACACTTTCCTGATGGTCTTCTCAATTGGATAGAGTTTTTATGCTATACGAAGGCGGACGAGGAAATAGGCCTGATGATAAGTGGTAACCACTGCCTATAGACGATGCCACTGTAAGAAATAATAACCATCCCATGTATACAATCAACTAAGGGAACTAAGATGTCCCTTTTGCCTGCAGTTACACTCGCTTACTGAATACTGCTGTCTGATGGTAATATTCGATAAGGAAGTGGTTGTAATGAGTTACATATGATAGAGATCATTTTAAATAATCACAAATGTTTCAGGTCGTTTGTCTTGCAACAAGTAACAGCACAGAATCTGGTAATGACAATATATTTAATAATTTGATGGCACTCTCGACGAATGCGTTCGCAAAAGCATACTGGTTGTAGCAATTTGGATTTCTGGAAAACATAATACATATTTCACATCATTTATAGAACGATGGTAAACCATATTATCGGCTATTTTAAATAAAATGATAAAAATATCAACATTTTTATTTATCCTGATAATACAAGTACTTATTATTTTGTAAGAAAAAACAAATTATTGATATATGAATTACACAAAAATGATCTAAACAAATATTATAAGAAACTTGGTCTGTCTGTTATTTTACTACCAAATCGCTGAACCAAATTTGAGGAAATTTGTAATGAAGCAAATTTGAAATCTAAGGAAGGACACAGGCTACTTTTGTCCAACATATGACAACCAACACCCTAAATCATAAGCGAAGCTACGGGTGCCAACTAGTAGTTTATATAATTATGTAGGTTATAAAAACCTGTGTTAGCATTCTTTGATTATCATACAGGGCATATCAATTGTAAATGACTGAGGACAATGAATAAATTTTGAGTTCTTTAACGGTTATTCACCAACATGGTTCCAATAGTAGAAGTTTATGAAAATGACAATATAAATATACTAATAACCTATTTAAACAAAGTAGGTGTAATTTGTTTTTGACTTTGAATAAAAGGACTATGTAACAGTATATAATAGTCGTAGAATTTTCTGCAATTAACGTATACAAAGCTACAGAAGTAGGTATATATTACTGACTACAAATATTATCGAACGTCTCGTGTTAAAGCACTTTTCCAATTTATCGCCCACAATCCGTGCAATGTCATCTAAGTAAAATGAGAGATAAACTAAATTAGGCAGCTGTTCAAGCAAATTCGAAATGTCGGACGTCGTTTCATCGGAATTAGGTAACTTAGCAAACATGCCACGAGTTAGCTGGCACTTAGTACTTTGATATAATACGAACTTCTGACTTTACTAACGTCTGATATATGGTTTGAAAAATCTATATATTATAAATGTGAAAGTAACCCTGTTTGCCTGTCTGACGCTCTTTCACAACCAAACCTGAACGGAATTTAATGAAATTTGGTACAAAGCAAACTTGAGCTCCAAGAAAGGATACAGGCTCCTCTTTGCCTAACACATGAAAACCGACACCCTAAAACGCGAGGGAAGCCGCGGGCGACTACTAGTACTATATAATTTAGTTTTGTGTGTAAAATTGAGAATTTTCTATAATTTAATTTTTTGATATTGATGATGCCGGAGAAGGGAGAAATAGATATGACGAAGAGGACTCATGACTGATTTTAATGTGCATAATATGTGTTGATAATTAATCTCGTGTTTGTCAGTGAAATAAAACGTCGTAAGGATGTATGTATCATCGGGGTAAAAAAAGGTTCATCGCCTTAAGATCTATTTTCATGTGCTCAGTATGGGTGATAATCTGCTTTACCGATCGAGAATGATATATTGCGTCGCAATGATTCGATGTTTAGATTCAAAAGGTACTAAGAGTTTAAGAATTGATAAGGGAATGAATTTGAAAACTGACGAAGGTTTTCTTACTCTAACTGTACATCTAGTAATAAGATTGTGTCTAATAATAAAATTATGACACAAGTGTATTATACCAACCTATTGGACCAAAATAATCAGCAAACTTTCTCTGCAAAGGCCCGAGTTAACAGGCAGTTACTTTGGTTTTTACTTTTTAATATTGCCATGGAATTATTTACTTTATCATTTAATTTACCATCATTATTACTGTACTAATTATTGTTCTTCTTAAATTGAAATCCAGGGCATCTCATTTTTATTCATCTCTTTTTTAAGGAAAATTATTGAAAACTGTTCTAGCGTTTTGTCTGACTAGGAATACAATCCACTGAGAACATTGAAATGGTGGTCTTACGTTTAATACAGTTCTGTAAATGACCATTGTAAAGTGCTGAAAAGTGTAATTGAATAAAGTATAATTCGATTTTGATTGAAAGGGTTTAGACCGGCGAATTTCGATTAAAATTTACATCTGCTATCCACTGATCGGACTTTTAAACTGAGATGGCTTATAGCCCATATTGACCGACTATTGCGAGTTCAATCCAGGCCAACACCGCTTAATTTTCATGTGCTTAATTTGTGTTTATAATTTAAAGCCTGCATGTGTCTAATTTCATCGAAATTCTGCTCCATGTGTATTCCACCAACCCTCATTGGAACGGTGTGGTTTAATATGTGGCAAACCTCCTCAAAAAAGGAGCGGAGAGGAGGTCTTAGCCTAGTAGTGGGAAATTTACAGGCTGTTAATGTAAAATGTGTGTCAGATCTTTATCTCCCTCCCTCTCTCCCTTTATCTCTCTTTATCTTTGTATCTATGACATTAGTTGTAGTCAACTCATGTCTGTACCAACTCAGTAACCTAATAACCGTCAAGTCCTCAAACAGTGCTCGCATCCAGGGACAAGTCGCCGAGTTAACTAACTGGCCCCACATGTCACGACTTGCTAAATTTACTTAGCACTTACATAACTTACACGACAAGTGACGTTAATTAATATGTCGTGGTTTATCATGTGTTAATTCGTTATAATGATTCAATTGTAGCCACGTCTTATTAGTAATTGTATTATGGATGTCATAATTATCATTACATAGTACAAAACAAAGTCGCTTGCCGCAGTCTATCTATCTTTGCTTAGATCTTTAAAACTACGCAACGGATTTTGATGCGGTTTTTTTTTAATAGATAGAGTGATTTGAGAGGAAGGATTCGTTTACAATATATGGACAATATAGTAAAGAATTGATAATTTTAAAAGTTTTTAAGGTGATGTCGTAAATAAACAAATTCTGTAGCATATTTAGTATCAACAGTGCGAAACCGGGCGGGTCGCTAGTAAATGTTAATTTAATGTGTTAAACAATTACTGTTCTCCTCCGAGGTCCGTTATATCAGCTATTTCAGAGAAGACAATCCTATATATTAATAGCGTGAGCCGATTTTTATCCCGGTAATCATAATTCTTGATTGTAATTTACTAAATTGTTCTGGTTTACCAAAGATTTATTATTACAGAGCGAAAAGTTACTGGCCAATTAGAAATCGGTACTACGGGTGAATAAGAAAAAAAAAAATACTTTAAGAATTTTTTATAGACAAACTGTAATTCTTTTGCACCAGAGTAAATAGTAATAGTAACACATGTAGGGCAAAATGTCTACGTATATGGAATGCATGTTTGCTGTAACCGAAATCGAATAGGAAGATTATTGATGTGAAATAACTATAGATACCTAAGGCTAAGGCCGACTCATATACCGAGACGTATGCATAGCGCTCTTATGCCATTATGTATGTTACACCTATCCTCTCTTAGGTAACGAGTGTTTACTTCGTATATATATATGTTTTATTAATTTTATTCTGTATAACGTCCCGTGACGGATAAATGTTTTATAAATTTACACTTGTAAATTTTAAATTAATGTTCATGTGTTAATATTAAATTATGGGTGATTAATAATCTTAAGTCAAACGATTGTTTATTTTAAATAAAGCATTGTGTAACAATGATAATTCTGTTTAAAAAATATCAAAGTTAGTACAACTCAATATTAAGTGAAAAATATTATATCAAAATTCTTGATACATTCTACCAAACTAACTACAACAATGAATATAACATTTAATTTTACTACTTAACAAAAAGATAACTCAGTGGTAAGAATAAGACTACAATTTCAAGGTTCAAGCCCAGGTCCCACTGAATTTTTACTATACCTAATTTCCGGTCAAATTCATCACTAACTCGCTGAAAGACATCATGAAATAGCTGGAAACCTGGCATTTGCCGCATAAAAATTAACCATTTGCAGGTCTGGTCAATCTCCGAAAATTCTCAAGAGACAGAGAGACAGAGATACATCTGGACATTACAGATTATATGTCTTTAACTTTAATCGAAGAAAGGTACAAACACTAAAATGACATTTGGACGGAACATTCCGCAACAACTATGTCGCAGTGACAGTAATCAAACGCTTAACGACTGCAATCGAAATTAAATTTACGAGTCGGAATGACTTCACTATAGTTTTTATTGTCACAGGTGTCCAAAGAATTACGGGGCGACTACTACAAACGTTTTTACGACTCGTTCTTGATAGGCAGACACGTGATATAAATTTAATAGTTTTATATTGTAATATCTTGCAAAGATTTGTAAGGATCATTACATAATATAAAACAAAAACGCTTACTGTCTACTACGCGGTCTGTCTATGTATGCATAGATCTTTAAAATTACAGAACGGATTTTGATGCAGTTTTTTTAAACAGATGGTTGAAAGTGATGGATTCGAGAGAAATGTTTTTGTATATAATACATATACAATATAGCACAGAAACACTGATAAGACACATGTTGGTTTCCTCACGATGTTTTCCTTCGAGCTTGAGATGAATTATAAACACATATGTGTCACTGTGCCATCTGGGCTCTCTATTATGCACTTCATGAATTCACTTCTTTAAAATCTTCAACTATTTAAACGTTCGTGTAGGTAATTAATTTTTTTCCATAATTGTATGTTTTATAACCTAATTTCATTTTGATATATTTCTCTTTGTATTTAACATACCTACTCCTAGGATTATCATACAAACATAGTATTACCTTTTCATCCTCTACTTTTGTTAATATATAAAGTAATAAAGTCGTTTCGTCTGTCGTTACGGAGCTAAGTCCGCAGCATCGCATCCGTCATAACACCTGCACGTCACTTTATTAAACTAGTAAAATGGCCGACCGCCACCGCCTTAGGGTACAGCCCCATTAACAGCGATTTGTATGTAACATACATAGTTCATTATAAAGATACGTGCACAACAAAGAAATGGAATACCTTTATATTATCAACACGTGATATATGAATAAATAAATAAAAATTAGTATGATTGCTGGTAATTTTTATTGTTATTGAAGTAATATATGTAAATATTGAACTTCGATATTTTATGACGCTGATGATATTTAAAAATATAACTTAAATGTGCTAATTATAATAATAAAAAAAATAAGACAGATATATTTTTTTATTTGTATGCAAATCGATCGTATTTATTGCCTTTGCCCTTAGATTTACTTTTATAGTCTTTCTTATACATAATTAGTTATACTTATAAGTTACTTTTATTTTAGTACATAGAAAAAAAAATGATTTACCACTATTTTATTTACATTTTATGTAGGTAATAGATAGGTGGACGGGTAATTTATCATTATGATGGTAGGTGTTACCGCCGCTTTAAGAAATATTGAACATTCCCTACGTCATCTGTGCGCCACCATCCTTGGAAACCAAGACTTTTTTCGGCTTCTGTCGGCAATTACACTTATCATCACACAAATCAAGACTATTAAATCAATTTTGCTGTTTGGCGTTAGAATATTTAATGGGTGAGTAGTACATACCCAGATAGGCTTGCACAAAGCCATACCAAGTTAATATATGTGTCGACTTGAGGCTAACACAACGCATGCAATGCGTCGTAAAAATTTCCACTGCTGAGCTAAGTCCTCCTCTCCCTTTGAGGAGAAGGTTCGGAACATACACGCTGTTCCGATGCGGGTTGGCTGAATTGCTACGAAATTAGACACATGCAGGTTTCCTCACGATGTTTTCCTTAACCGCCGAGCACGAGATGAATTATAAACACAAACTAAGCACATATATATTGGTGCTTGCCTGGGTTTGTACCCGAAAACATCGGTTAAGATGCACGCGTTCTAACCACTGGACCATCTCAGCTCAAAAGGGGCTATAAAAATATATCCATACCCTTTAATCTTACCGACACGCGTCAATACATGAGTCACATTAATAACTTTATAATTCACCCGCTATCAGTAAGTCAAACCTTTAGCCAAGCCTAATGCGCTCACCCTGCGAATTCAAGGCGGTGATGTAGCGTGCAACAGCAGCAGTGCGGCTAATGCACCGCTTACATGCGATTTAATACCAAGAAATTTATAGATTTTATTCGAAACCTACAATTTTATTCGACGAAAGACTTTCGACAATTGAATTTGTTACTTCACTTTGAAGTTGAAGTTCGTTTCAGGGGGGGGAGAAATATTACTTTCAAATTGTACTTATTGTTATGTTTCTTTTAGTATTTTCATACAAACGTAACTCTGAAACGAATAGAAACAACAGAGTTTGTTTTTAGAATAACTCTTAAATATCCCACAGCTGGGCAAAGACCTTAAAAGACTTCACCTTTTAATATTATTTAAAGATGATTATGTTCTTCTAACCGATTTTGTTCACGTCAGCAACTCCAAGTAGTCCAATATTATGACACAAGTATGTGCGTAAACACTCACACATAGATGATCCGGACCTGAAAATAATACACAAAGGAAAGAGTACAGACTGGAAATGGTTTAATTTGCCTTTCCGGACACGGGGATGTAAAAACTGGCAATATAACTCTGATCTGCTACTTAATAATTTTCAATAGGAAATTTTGTTTATTTTTTTTTCACTCGACCAATGGCTTAAAACCAGGATCATAGGATAAGCTACTGTATCAATGACACAGTCAAAATTTATGTAATAACTGACTTAGCACACATTACTTACATATATAGAAAAAAAAACTAATTTCATTCAAAAATATAGTGACCTCCTCCGCGTGGATCTCAATGCGGACGAAAGCCTCCCCTAGGGATCTTACCTTCCCTCATTTTCCCTTGTAGGCCTGCCGGAATTCGAATATCAGGACACAATAATAAGGGGAAAACTACGCCTTATATTTTTGGAAGATTGTTTCATCGTAATCGATACGCGCAAATTACGCTGCAAGCCATCGTTTATAAATTATTCCAGGATGAATCGTGCTTTGACACTGTTCCGCAATTATATGAGATTCACATGCGCCATATTTATCGATAACACCCAATTGAGGTCAACGACCTCTACCCTCTTGATAGAAAAGAGTATTATACATTATCTGTTATCTCAATAACAACATCAACGTCCACTCCGTAGGAACAGTAATGTCTAGTTAAACAACCTTTTAAAAAAAGGAGTCTATTAAGTATGATAAATAATTATCATTCACTCGCCCTTTGCATAGAAATTGCTCAATTTCTCAAATGAACTAACTACGTAGCCACCTGCAGCCCATTCGTTCATATAACGTCAGAACAGCAATATTCATTAAAAAGTTGCATCGTCTAAAAACTAATCGGTCGACACTAAGAACTGTAACTATATGAGAAATGCCATCACGTTAAACTAATTCATTCATTTGGTTTAATATAACCTTGTACATGTATACAACGAAAAATTATCTATTACAATTTCAACTTTATTCGAATTAAGACGGTAACAAAATATGATTTAAATTATACAAAACAGAACCGTATACAATCGATGAGGCAGAGAGTGAATTAAATGAATGAGAAGAAAAGGTCGCCTGAGTATAACGCTTGTTCCTTAAAATTCATCATCATGGCGCTTTAAAATACAATAACCGTTCCTAATATTGCCAATTACTATAAGCTTGGGAACAAAAATGTCCCTTATACTTGTAGTGACACTCACTCACTCATTTTAGTCATTAGAATATCTTGTAAGTTACTCGGACTCCTGACGGCACCTACAATGACAGGCTTGAAAAACAGCTCATTCACAAAAGCCCCACATAATACATGGTGTAACATAAGCCCCATTTCCCCTGCCCCTGTTCTATGCCCCCAGTGCCACCGTCGCCATACATTCACACGTTTTTTAGCGTAATAACCGCAGTGTCAGCGTGAAATATTTGTGTCGCCGTCTGCGGTAGAACATTGCTTTTGAAATTGAATTTTTTAAACTAGAAACTAGAAATCCTTTACAGTACGTGTTCATTTAGCTTGCATAAGATTTAGTAGAATAAATTCAACCGTCTCTTTATGACATTCTGAGAATTGAAATAATATGGGCTCGTTTTTTTTTCTATCATCAATTATATTATTTTTATTTTTGATCATTGTCTAACTTTTATATTGTTAGAGCTGGTATAGCCTAATGATTAAATGGTTTCAGATTTAAATCCAGTCAAGTGTACCTACCTCTAAATTTTCATGTGCAATCTGCGACGAATATCGGGAGGTAACCTCAGTCTGCATCTGTATCCAACCCGCTTAGTAGCCTGGTGGAATACGATCCAAACGGAAAGACGTAAGCGATGGAATATTATAAGCTATTATTTTTTCCAATAAATCATTTCATATGAAATTTACAAAATCAAGTTTACGATTAGCATTACCTCTACAAAATCAAGTTTAACATATTTTCTTGATCCTTATCTAACAGAAGATCTCGGATGCGAATTCGTCTAACCAATGGGTTTTATCTAATGTTCCCTTACTGTTAATACACACGAGTGATATTAATATCTGTAATTATACAATCGCCTTTTTAATCGCGATTTTAAACATAAACAATTCACCGATAATATTATGAAAAATAAAAACATCGCTGAGTTTCTTTCGTCAGCTTAAAATTGTCAATAAATAATAAAGTGTTTATCGAAGTTTCACCCGCACCACCCCGATGTGCGAAAATCCGCAACAGCGCGATTTCTTAGACATTTTCTGCCTCGTACAACCTTCCATCGGCGATTTTTCCGAACCGATACAACATGGGAACCTTCAAGAAAAGAGCGTACTCCTTCCTTAAAGGCCGGCAACACACCTGCAAGCCCCCTGGTGTTGCAGATGTCCATGGGCGGTGGTAGTCACTTTCCATCAGGTGAGCCTACTGCTCGTTTGCCACCTATGTCATAAAAAAAATCTTTCTATGGCGATAAAGATTTGTTAATTTTATAAAAAAAAATCGAATTTATCTTGTTAGGGGTTATTAGATCAATAAAATACTTATAAGAGAAATGTATAATTTTATTAGCCAAGGTTTTTAATGAGCTCCTTTATAAAGATGATGTCCTTTTTATTGTGGAGATCTTCGACATCAAAATCTAATTCTTCCGTAGTCGTTCGTGGAGATGAGAGACCAGGTAACTCCCACACTAAGTTGACAATCTGTTAATATAACTTTTAATTACTCATTTACCAAAGAAAGAGTAGTTTTCGATCATTCAGTATATATAATAACTGTTGACTTCCAAGCAGGATATATTAAGTTAAAAAATTGTATTTAAATAACATGACTTTGTATTTTTTAAATGTTAAAAAAGAGTAACTACTGAGTTTCTTGCCGGTTCTTCTCGGTAGAATCTACTTTCCGAACCGGTGGTAGCTTCACTTAATTTTAAAATGACGATTCAAAAGTGCTTGTAAAAGCCTACTTGAATAAAGTTTATTTTGATTTGATTTATTATCATTCTATACCGAATACATTGTATATTTGTAATATTAAACATGCCTTATATACAATATAATATATTTTTCGTACAGCAAGGCATTCAATACATGAACTTTTTCATTTTATAAATAGATTAACTTATAATAACAAACAGTGACCCTCCCCGGCTTCGCACTGTTGCAATGCTGATACATACTAAATCTACTGAAGAATGTATTACAAGCTTTTCAATCATTCTCTATGTTGTGCATATATTATACGACAACAGCCTGTAAATTTCCACTGCTGGGCTAAAGGCCTCCTCTCCCTTTGAGGAGAAGGTTTTGGAACATATTCCACCACGCTGTTCCAATGCGGGTTGGTGGAATACACATGTGGCAGAATTTTTATGAAATTTGTCACATCCAGGTTTCCTCACGATGTTTTCCTTCACCGCCGAGCACGAGATGAATTATAAAGACAAATTAAGCACATGAATCAGCGGTGCTTGCCAGGGTTTGAACCCGCAATCATCGGTTAAGATGCACGCGTTCTAACCACTGGGCCATGTCGACTCGTTTATACATATAAACTTAAAACAATCTATCTATTAAAAAAAAACGCAACAAAACTGTCGTGTAATTTTTAAGATCTGAGCATACATGGGGACAGACAGCGGTAAGCGACTTTGTTTTTTTACTATGTAATGATGTATTTATTCATCAATAAAACACTACAATATGTTACAACGACATCTAACAACCATAAAAGGCTCCGATCAGTTAACTTTGTACGATGAAGCGTGCAGCGCTGCTATTGCGATAATCATGTTTGTTAACTGCTGTGTAAAGTTAATACTTATTTACATTTTAACGTCCGTTTACTTAAAATAATTAGCATTGCTAATTATTTAATTTAAACATGTTTTTTGTTCCAATTAAATCTTGTAACAGGATAATTGATTAAGTATGTTAAATGTATTTTCATTTTCTTAAATTAAGAAACGTTTCAACTTTTAATTCATTGATGAACGAATAAAATTCTGTACTTATATATTTCACTATAACCAGTAGTGTAACAAATGCGCGTACAGATAATAAACAAATATATATTGGACAACATCACATACATTAGTCTGATCCCCATGTAAGTAGCATAAACTTTTTCTACATCGACTCGGCCGGGAATCTAAATCGGGATCTCGGAGCGGCGTCCCATGAAAACCGGTGTACATACTACTCAACTACGGAGGCCATCGTTCAGTTATGTATTTGATATTAACAAGACAGTAGAATAACAGTGGTATTAAGGATATATTCTTTGTTAAGAACACATGTTAACACATGTTATAAGCAGCTTTATAGATTTCCAAATCTATCTCAAAATAGAGTACGACGTGACACGAACTCAAAAAGTCCAGACGATAAATTCCCAATAGCACAAGAAACACCCAACTATCTTATCTAGTAAAAACCAAACACAGACCGAATATTCACAGTTCGATGAAGAACATACGTACACATAGAAAGGAAACTTTGTTAAGCAAATAAACACACGTACCTTATGATTTACAGCCCTGAAGTTTTGGAGTAACTTTAGTGCGGATCGCTTTTCGCTCGGATGCGATATTTGGTACAGACGCAGAGCGCGATGGAACTGAAAGGCAACTGAATATAAGTATTCGAACGATTTTAGATTTCTCCTTTTGTAAGATTAGAATGTTTACATTTTATTAAAGTACTAGCTGATACTAAATATACTACAAAACGTCTTATAACGTTCACAGCCTTTTTGTGATTGGGCAATAAACATTTCTATGTAAATTACATGCTATAAAGGGACATATTGATCTATTTTAAATGCACAATGTATTTAATATACTTAATTATATGAGGATTAGAACGCGTGCATCTTAACCGATGATTTCGGATTCAAACCAAATGCCTTATTTGTGTTTATAATTCATCACGTGCTCGGCGGTGAAGAAAAACATCGTGCGAAAACCTGGATATGTCTAATTTTATTGAAATTCAACCACATGTGCATTCCACCAACCCGCATTAACAGCGTGGTAGAATATGTTCCAAACCCTCTCCTTAAAGGGAGAAGAGGCCTTAGCTCAGCAATGGGAAATTTACCAGGCTGTTACTTTTTCTTAATACTATGTTGCTTAAAATCGCTTCGAAAATAAGCCATCATTCCTCGTAAAAAGTAAAGAAACAAAATTGTTACTGTGGGATATCTCTAATAAATAGACATTTTGAAGACGTTTTATGGTGTACAATGTAGTTACATAATTTTGATTTATGACATTGGTTCAGCGTTATTGTAAGCGTAATAATGTAAAAACCTCTAAAATAATCAGTGTTTCTCTACTACATTTTGCATATATTACACATATAAACCTTCCTCTTGAATCAATCTATCTATAGTAAAAACTGCATCAAAACCCGTTGTGTAATTTAATATAATAATATAAATATCTAAATATACACAGGGACAGACAGCGATAAGCGACTTTGTTTTATACTACTTAAATATACTCCTAATTAAATATCTTTTAATAATTCCTTTCTCAGTAGAAGCCTGTAATTGTCCTTCTATTAGACAAATCTCTCGTTTACCCTCGAGGATAATCCCAAAGGGATAGATGGATACATAAACAGGATAAAAATCATCCAACACACTCAGGTTTCCTAACGATGTTTTCGTAACTTCATTAATTCTTAACAATCAAGAACATAAAACCTTCGTAGTGTTTGTCTTCGTTTGATCCCATAATATTTCTTTATATATATTTTTTAAATATATTAATGAATGTATTGGTAAGCGGTCAATTTGTGGTAAGTTATTCACGGCCATAGACTTTGGCACTGTCAGAAAATAAATAAATATGAGACAACATCGCTTTCATTACTCTGATCCCAATGTAAGTAGCTAAAGCATTTGTGTTATAGAAAATCAAGAAGTAACTACGGTACCACAAACACCCAGACCCAAGACAACATAGAAAACTAATGATAATCTACATCGACTCAGCCGGGAATCGAACACAGGACCTCGGAGTGGCGTACCCATGAAAACCGGTATACACACCACTCGACCACGGTGAAGAAATATAAACATTCCTTAGATCGCCAATATGCTAACAATCTTGGTGACTCCATATAATTGGTAGATTGAAGAAGTCAGCCAACTTCTTCAAACCGTAACATAACATTGCTTTGTATTGCTAAATATTGCTGTTTGGCGGTAGAATATGTAATGACAGCGTGGTACCCCAAAACTCATCACGAATTCTGTAAATTGACACACATGCAAGTAGCCATTCCAGAGAGTAAATATAATTTCTTTTCCGTGAAACGTCCTTTTAGCGTTATCTACTAATGTTCTGCTGAACAAATTAATGGACACAATCGAAATTCACGATCACGTTCAAATAAAGAACAACCTAAATCACAAAAATATCCAACCGGTTAAATATTCTGTAAAGATCAGTTCACCCACAAAGGCATGCCCCTTCACGCTAAATTATTGAAGTACAGTCAGAGTAAGAAAACCTTCGTCAGTTTTCATATTCATTCCTTTATCAAGTCTTAAACTTTTAGTACCTTTTGAATCTAAACATCAAATCATTGCGACGCAATATATCATTCTCGATTGGTAAAGCTAGATTATCGCTCATACTGAGCACACAAAAATAGTAATGAACCTTTTCTTAACTCGACTGTACATTAAGAGTGACGCTCGTGCTATATAAAAATTGGTTAATAATATATGCCGATTATTACTTTAACAAGAGAGTAAAATCGTAAATGAGATATAAGCAGTCCTTATACTTTGTACTCTATTGTACACACACTGAGGAAATAAATAAACACAACATGGATCAAGCCTAATTAAAAGAGGCCTACAATTTTAGTACTTGTTATTTTTATGGCCAGCTTTACAAGGTTGCAGCTCTGTAGATTATGTGTTCGAATTCAAAGTCAGGCAAATGAATTGTTTTAGATTGAAAGAAATACCAGTAAGGTTGATTGCTAGAAAGTTACGTTAGGTTAGAATTCACATTTGGAATTGGCGTCAAAATTCCAACCATCTAGATGTACGAAAATCCATAACAGCGTGATTTCTAAGCCATTTTCTGCCTCACACAACCCCTCTGTGGAACCAGCTTACGTCGGCGATTTTTCTGTACCGATACAACTTGGGAGCTTTCAAGAAAAATGCTTATACATTTCTTAAAGGCCGGCGGCGCTCCTATCCCTATCACTTACCCTTTGGTGCATATTTTCATGAGCGGTGAGTCCTGCACGTTAGCCGCCTGTAAGGGCAAGGCCTGTAAGGGCAAGGTGGCAACGAGTAAAAATATTACGCAAAGAACATAAAGCCTCATATCTTCTTCAACCTTCAGATCAATGCCAATCAAATGCTCTTCAACTCTAACTGCCATCAGTTCCTCGAAAAACAGGAGTTGGTCACGACCACTTCAAACTAATAATATCAAAATGTTTGTCGGTAACCATTTTTGCTAATATCTGCTAATCTTCCAAAGGCAATCCAATGATAGCATGTAGCATCCTTTTATTTGTGTTGTATTATTTCAATGGAAGACAGGTTGCAGTTGACAAAATTCGTCTTCAAAAACAGCGCTGTAGCTTAAGTAAAGTAAGTTTGCTGAAAACTGTTCCCTGGACGAAAACCACAAATTCTTTGGCCTTTAAATGGGTGGGTTATCTATAAATGACCTAGTAAGTACATTAATGAACAACATCAAGATGTTTTCCTGTAACGTAAATCGTTCCCGGCACGAATGCCTCTTGATCGTAACTAACAAAGTCAGTTTATTTATTTGAAACTATTTAAACAAACGTCAAATTCTCTCTAGTATTAATCACTTCATAAATAAATATATCATAATCGAAATTAACACGGATCTTTGTAATCGATATTATTTCATCGCCGATAACAACAATGGCCTGTAATTTCCCCACTGCTGGGCTAAGGCATCCTCTCCCTTTTGAGGAGAAGACCTATCCCTTATTCGTTAAATCATCAATTTGTAAATAAAGAAAAGAAATATTATAGCTACATCAGCTATCATTCTATAACCTATTAAAAATCAATAATAATAAAATATAATATATGAAAAAACGTAACTTACCCGTTGCAAAAGACACCAGGCATCTCTATAATTTTGAAGGAACACCAGCGGAGTGAGGGCCACTGCGTAGAAAGCTGCCTCCCGATCCAATAAGTCCTCACCCTCGGACATCGCGTAGACGGACGCCCGAAACTTGTGTAAGAACTCGGTGTTCGAATGATCTTTGTCAAAACTATAACACAAAAAAATCATAACATATTAATAACATCCCTTTAAAAAATCATATTCGCATGAGAACCCGTGTCAATACAGATTGAATATCGCTATTATTATTTTCATGCGACAATTAAACCTTTTCTATTTCGTAGGGTTTAATGGTTAAAAAACGAATACCATTACTCTAGTTCTCCGAATTTCTCTGAAATTAATAGGTAAAAGAGGACTGTTTCAATAGAACAACGCTTTTTCTTATTCGCACTAGATGAAAACGGAACGACTGGACCGATTTTTACAAGATTTTCACTGGCAGATAGCTGATGTAATAAGGCATAACTTGGGCTACAATAATAACTTTTTGAAATTATCGAAAAAGCGAAATCGCGGGCGCAGCTAGTGTTAGTACATATATATTGATAATAATAATATCATCACAAAAAATATTACATAAAATAAAATTTGAGTTGAATTTTTTATGAAGTATTTAGTTTTCGAAGCACAAAGACAATTTCTTATTCCCAAGGGATCGTGTAAGTCTGTAGCCAGACGAGATTTAATACGACTACCATTTGTTATTCATACATTCGCCGTAAAATATTCAACTTGTCTTATATACTTGATAGCTAATATTTACTACAAGACTTGGTACAAAACTCTTACTACGTCACATTAAGATCTCTTTCTAAAGATTCAAAAAGTAAAAAGTAAAACTAACAGCCTGTAAATTACCCACTGCTGGGCTAAGGCCTCCTCTTCCATTATGGAGAGGATTTGGAACATGTTCCACCACGCTGTTCCAATGCGGTTTGGTGGAATGCACATGTGGCAGAATTTAGATAAAATTAGACACATGCAGGTTTCCTCACGATGTTTTCCTTCACCGCCGAGCACAGATGAATTATAAACACAAATTAAGCACATATATATAAGTGGTGCTTGCCTGGGTTTGAACCCGAAATCGTCGATTAAGATGCACGCGTTCTAACCACTGAGCCATCTCAGCTCATGAAGAATTGAAATTTAAATGTTTTTTTTTTATATAATTTGATCCAGTTCGCAGTATCCTAATCTGAATCTGTTTATATATCTATATATCCGTTCTACGCCAATTCACAATTCGACCGGATCCCATCGACATATTACAATATAGCCAAAAATAAAACGTTAAATTGCAATCATATTTCACGTATCGCACAATATTTCGACAGATTACAATCTGCCTCGTCAGATTGTAATCTAACGAATTTTGTAATCTTACGGTGACATATATAAGACATTATTAAGTACATCTAAGGTTAGAGGAGACAATATTTTTATCATATGAACTACAAAATAAATCTCCCTTTTTTTTAAAGTATTATAATCTATTTTTTTAGATTTTTGCGCAATAAATCTACAGTTCAATTTTCTACTTCATGCGATCGTTCTATTCAAAGTGTCATTCTTTTCAGTGTATAATCCACTCGCTATCAGAATGGAATGGAACCTTGTCAAAGTAAATCGAAAATGACAGGTCTCGAACGAAGTAGCGTTAGCAGAAAAATTTCGAGCAATAATTATTCTAATCCGGCAAAGCAAAACGGGTAATATGTATTCAGTCTACATACACATGTGTATATATATGTCATATGTACATACATTCAGGTAGACGAAATATTCCATATTTTTTTACTTTCATTATTAATTACAGTATCCATTCAGTACTCAGTAGTAACAAATCTCGAAAAGTAGCGCAGACTAACAAAAAGTAGCAACATGCCTCACGGAAGTCGATGCGAGATTTGCTGACGGTAGCTGTCATACCGGGCGGACGCGCGTGCCTCTGTTCCAAAAGGTCACATCCCATTCCAATCGTGGACTTTACCGCCGTATATAACATAACTATTCATTAGCGTTTTTGGTTAGAGATTTTTGAATAGAGAGAGAAATTTACTTAAAAATAACTTTTCGCGATTCATTTTACTCCTTCCATAACGAACAACAACAACAACAGCCAATAATTTTTCACTGATGGACTTAGACCTCCGCTACCTTTGAGAAGGTTTGGAGGGAGGAACACCATGCTGTTCCAATGCGGGTTGGTTGAATAGACATGTGGCAGAATTTCTACTAAATAAGACCCATGCAGGTTTCCTCAAGATGTTTCCCTACACCGCCGAGCACGAGATGAATTATAAACACAAATTAAGCACAGGAATATTCAGTAGCGCTTGCCTGGGTTTGAAACCTTCGCGGTTCGCGTTCACGCATTCTAACCACTGGGCCATCTCGGCCCATTTTACTGCTTGTTGTATATAAATTTGAAGCATCACTAAAAACGTCACTTTATTCTGAAATAAAGTCCTCATGCCATGTCTGTGATAAACTCAAAAACTACTAAATAGATTTTTACATAATATTCACATATGTAACAGCAGCAAAGTTGAGATATTTAATTATTTTTTTTATTATTATTAGACATATGATACTGATTGTTGAAGTTTTCGGAAAAAAGTTCCCGACCAATAGAGGTGTAGCTATATTATGATTTGGTCAGATAGCTTGTAAAATATAACAAAATAATAACCAAAAGTTCAATAGAGAAGTTCGACCTATCAGAGCTGATTTCATGATTTTCTAGATAAATATAACTTTGATCCAGAAATTGATAACCGTCAGGCAAATACAGCAAGAATATTGAATACTAATGGCGTTACTCAGCACGTATTCACGGCAGAAACAATACGGAAACATAACAAGGTAAAGCTTCCATAATAAAAAAGGTATCTTTCTTCGAAATTCGGGTCACGTCAAAAGTCAGTGTTTAGGCAGCGGTTTTGAGTGGTGTCCCAGTAGTATTGTGTCTCCGGTCGAAACAAAAGCCAGTTCCACATGGAAGCATTAACACTCGACCCGTTTTTTTTATTTAAAGTAGAACGCTTTACCGGTAATGAAACATAAACACGTCCCACGAACGTCAGCTAACGTAAATTTCGCGAAATTTGCCCGCACGACGTTAAACTGCTCTTTAATAGCGTATTAAATTTAAACATTACCAGACTACCAGTTAGTTCGAAATTAAATTAACCGAATATTTTGCATTAGTAAATATTATAATGTTAATTATGGTGTTATTCTCAAAGTTCGGAAAGTTAAACTAATTTTGAACGTTTTTCAACAGCATTATACATTTTCACGTTTATATTTGACGAGGATATTTTATTGCTACTATTACTACTAATATTTTATGTAGGATATATGTGTATGTAGTAAAAAGAAAACAGTTCAGTCCCTTTTTTTCTCTTTATCAAGAGATTTCCATTTTCATTACTTTAGTAAGAATCAATACAATATTTGAAACATGCAAATACACAAAATATTTCACTCTGAATAATCATGACAATTGATTTCGACCCCAGAGCAAAAGTAATACTTATCATAATTAAAAATATAGTTTATATTAATTAATTCAAAAAATAGACTAGACAAAAATAAACCGAAAATATATACAACTTAACGTATGCCAATATAGAAATATTTTGAACAAATCCATATATTAATTCTAGTTGTTAGTGAATTGTAAAAATATCCTAGAGTTATTAAATTACGTTTGTCAGAAGCTCCAACTCCTACAGACTCCCTGAGGACGTTATCCTTCGCCGCTGAACGAGAATTGAATCACAAAAACAAAATACTATGCGACGCTTGATCTCGGTAAAATTCTACGTTACTTACAATGGCAGGATAGCGTGAAATCTTTTAATGATATCTCTATTTGACGGGTTAATTTGCAGACACGGTCCCCCATCGTACTGTGGCCTTTTCGCATTACGGTACATCCATCTGTCATCATTCAAAAAATCGGGATCAAACGAATCCAAATCCATTGTGCTCGTAGGCCACTAGCATGCAAAATATTACCTTTATAATATTTCGAAAGTCATAAAAACCATTGGTAATATTATTTAAACAAAAAACATTCCTTACCGCTAACATAATACAAAGGAATACATAATTGTTCCGTGACCCCATGACCGAAGTTCACACATTGTAATTTCAATTAAACGAGATACATTATTTTTACAATAGCACAATACAAATGATATGTTTACTGGTTTGTAAATTGATAGGTTGTCATATAGTGAATACAGATAAGATATAAATAAGTTGTGGCGTCGCCATGGTAATAGACAAAGTTGACGACCCAACAGAGATTTCCGTTGGGGAGAAGAAATGGAAGCCTTCAGTATTATATCCCAGTAAACTATGAGCAATGTAGCACTAGACTAAACTAAATATAGATATGTCTGAGCGTATTGCCACTCTGAGATTCTTTTAATGTTAACGACCAAGTTACATGACAACACTAACAAATCTCTCAGATTATAGGCTGTACTGTATATATATAATCAAGATCGCATGTTCAATTTTTGTGATAGGGCTTTGTATTTGTTTTTAAAATAAAAAATCTAAGATCATAGAAAACTGCTCCCAAATATCAATATATGGTAATGGTGAAGTGGCAAAATGTTTTCTAATGATAAGACCTGTGACCACGAAATGTTTCTTTATCTATATTTTAGATTAATCTATAATACGGTTCGTATATATGAATTTCTTAAAGGTTGTTAAAAGTAGTTAGCTATCCCCACAAGTATATATTCCAAGAAAACTAAAAAAAAATCTGAATCTTCTGTAAGTAGTGTAATAAGTATAAGGTCGTTTTTACAAATTAGATAAAATGTACCATATACTTTATATCAGCTAGTTATGCACACACGCCGTGCTTACTACTCGTCAATTTACCTATATATTTCATTTTCCCGCGCCCCCGCGATATCTGTCACTCGATATGACAGATGGATAAATACAGATAATATATCTTCGTAAATAATATTGATCTAGTACTAATTAATTTGTTATTGTAATCCTGTGTTCACAACAAGTAGGTAGTCTTTTGTCTATGAAACGCAAATGTATGCACAAATTAAATCACATTAAAATATACTTTATTCGGGTAGGCTTTTACAAGCACTTTTGAAGCGCCGGTTCGAAAAGTAGATTATACTGAGAAGAACCGGCAAGAAAGTCCGTAGTTACTCTTTTTCAACATTTAAAAAAACAGTCATGTGAGTAATTTTTTTTAATAAAAGCCACATTCCTAATAGTTAAATTGATACATATTAATAAAAGACTACTTCAATTCAAAACACATTACATTAATTCCACGATGGTCAAAATTTTGTATTTTTTAACATTATAACTTTATAACAATTAGATAAGTTAGTTTTTAGTAAGCCCTTTTCAAATGGAACATGAAATAAAGATAAATAAACCATAGATTTAAATATTACATGCGATTTGCTTGTAGCTCTGCAGTATTGTGCACTTCAGACAAATCCTATAACCTCACTAATTTTAAAGTCTCGATAACAATTCGCCGACGTTCAAAACGCCATTTTTTAAGAATGCATAATGAATACCATAGATTATTCAAGTTCTCCTATGGTATTACGTCAATTCAATAACGAAATTGTTTATTTTGCTTTATTTTTTTTGTCGCTGGACTAAACTGGGTAGGTATAAGTTTACACTTGGTAGGGCTTTTGGGTGGCACCTACCCCTCTGGAGAGCACCCACACTTTATATTCAATACTTATTAAATTTTGACCATTAACACACACACGAGGCCGGCGACGCACCTACAAGCCCCACGGTGTTGCAGATGTCCATGAGCGGTGGTAATCACTTTCGATAACATAAAAAATAACACATACTTTAAACATTTTTATTAATACTGTAAATTATAAGTCCTTCTGACCACTAGTAAATCCTCAAGACACTATTTGCATAGTATTTGCGCAAACACAGAGTACTCTCTTTTCCTTTTCAACTCCAGACTTGAGACGAAAAAAAAAATCCGAGTAAATAATAACGCCGTGTGTACATAGTTATTTCAAAATGTAAATAAGTTATCAAGAAAATTCAGAAATATCATTGAATAGTTTTATTATATAAAGAATACAAATATAAAAAATATTAATTTCGTATGTAATCTCAAACTGTTATTGGTGACAGGTTCGTGTTTTCGATCATTATTGTCGAAACTAAAATCACTAAATTCTTGAGACGTCGACTGCGAAACAGCTAGTTGGTATGGCAGAGGTACCTATAAAAGAAACCTAAATATAACAAACTATATCATTGAGAACAAAAAAAAAATTAAAACATATTTTTTTCAATTGTCAATGTCAATTTACATAACTACCTGTATTATAAAAAAACCGACTCCAAAATTAGAAACAGCTAGTGACCTAAACTAACTATTAGGCCGATTTTAATAAAACTTACGCTGTTCCCTATGTAACTACTGAGTTTCTTGCCGGTTCATCTCGGTAGAATCTACATTCCGAACCGTCGGTAGTTTCACTTAATATATTTGTTAAACGACGATTCAAAAGTGCTTGCAAAAACCTACATGAATAAAATATATTTTGATTTTGAAGGGTACCAAAATTAAGTTACAGCTGATCATCTCAATACAACTTTAAGTTTTCGAGAAAATCGAGGACAAACATACAAACATACAATTGCGACATTTAGAACACGTGCTTGGAAGCCTAAATGGATTATCATAATCAAATATAATTAAATTCTGACAATGTTACATACAGATATATTGAACTGATAACCTTTTTTAGAAGTCGGTAAAAAGCTAAAGCTATAGCCGGTTACGAAAACAAGTGTGGCTATTTGACGAGACAAAACATATTAACATATAATTTAATGAACATATATATTTTAATATGACGAATTAAAATAATTGCTAATGTAATTTATTCAGAGTGATTAAGCAAAGGGCCTTGACAAAGACAATTAATCAATTACAATTAGGTTATCAAATGCACTAATTAAGCTATTAAACCTGTTATTAGTTTAAATAGAACATATAAGATAATATATATTTATTTATTTATTTATTATATACAATTACTTCAGCTTAGCTTATTAAGTAAAATGTACTTTATTCTAATATACTTTTGCGAACACTTTTATATTGAATATATATAAGATTATAATTACTGACTTTCTCTACGGTTCTTTTCAATTGAATCTACATTCAGAACAAGATAAAAATAAACAATACAAAAACTTTGCAAAAAAGATAACATATGTCGTACATCATATGACATCACATCAAGACAGTAAGAAATTCTGCCCCATATCGGACCCTAACTGTGAGCCGTTTAGGAGTTCCATCACATAACATAGTATAAAACAAAGTCACTTTCTATATCCTTATTTTTTTTAATAGTGTTATTCAAGGGGAAGATTTGAGTATATAATACATGAACAATATAGTAAAGAAACACTGATAATTTTAGAAGTTTGCAATGTGATGTTGTTAATGAACAAATACCAGTATTGCACCCGCGCGAAGCCGGGACGGGTTGCTATTTTTTAACAAAGGTATAAAGGTGAACTGCCAAAACTTAAAAAGTTAAAGCTTCGGTTCAAATCTAACATCAGATCGAAATGTAGATTCTACCGAAAAAATCTAGTTCTTTTTGTTTAGTTACTATTTTCTAATAATTTATTTACATACATTAATTATAATTAAATTATTGTTTATAATGTTTAATTAATGAACTTATTTTAAATAAATCATTTAAAATACTGTTTAACCTTTTCATGAGCGCGTGGCTTCATTGCATGTTTCATAGTAGCAGGTACATTTTGTTGAGGCTGTAAATATTTTATATGAAAATAGTATATTTATCTTATCATAATTTCTACAATGTAGATTAATTTCTGTCGTAAGTGTATTAGAGGCTTTATTTTATGTTCATGCTCGGATATGGATATTTTTCTTCACAAAGGACGTTTTTTTAACGTAATAGGTAGGCAAACTGACCAATGGTCGTCCTGATGGTAAGTGGCAACCTCCAATAGAATTTGGCACTGTAATTATATAATCATTTCTTACATGACACAAAAACTCCACAAGTCAACCTTAAAAGCGAAGATCCCTTGTGGATGTTATACGTCCCTTGTACAAATGTTCTAGCTCACTAATCCTTCAAACAGGAACACAAGAATACTACGTATTGCGTTTAGCCAACCATCAATTTGATGTTTATAAATCTCGTTGGTAAAATGAAAAATAGGAAGGCGGGAATACCCTTGGAAAGGGAAGCTGTAGGATATCCATAACCTTTAGTTATTATTTCCACCGAGGGTGAGATGCCTGACTTAATCAAATAAGTGGTCAATCCTATGATATCTAACACAACACCAAATCAAGTTGACATTTATTTTTGTACTGTAGTATATATTTTAAAATATTAATTACTTCATCAATGATATTTAATATGCAGTGATAGGCACTAGCGTAGTTAGCGTCCAAACCACAAAAAATAAGCACAATTTTTATGTGCTTAATTTGTGTATCTGTTAACTTGTGTAACCTGCATATGCTTTGTGATAAATATCTGTGAAACTGCCTTGCTACTAAAAAAAGAGCTCTCAGCCCATCAGTGGAATATTTACAAGCTGTTACTTACATTAGTCATAATAAAAGCTATTAATATGAACCTTGTCTCAGAAATTGCTCTAACTTTTGAAATTACTAACTTTTGCCTTTCTTGTCGTTTTCTTTTGGTATGTAGGTCTTGTCATTTTCTTTTGGTATATATTAACAGGGGTAATGCTCTGTATAAACTCCTCCATGACGAAACGGGCTCGTGCTACTACTATTTCCAGCGCTCGCATCTGTTTCGCAGTTTCCGATGGTTTTGATACCGAAAGATATTGATTAACCTGTAGGAAATCACGAGCATCATTATTTTTCAATGGATTTCGTTACGAAGATCATATTTAAAGTCAATATACCACATGTTGACTTGTGACCTTTCTGTCAAGAAATTTTCGAATCGGAATCATTTTTGGAAATTGTTTTGTTCAGCGCTCGTAAACCTCAGACACAACGTAAAGCCATTGATCCTTAAGACAAAATTCAGAACATGAAGTCAGCGTTATACTCTTGTCTATAGGACTCCACATACTACTGCGCTTATCATACTCCGATCGGATTGCTCTGCCATCGAACTATAAGAGTTTGGGAAAATAAATTGGAGCTATATTTGCGCACACGTTTCTAAACAGTAACATCTCCTGCATTCTTGATGATTCATTGAGATCAGATGATTTTTGCCCATAGCTAAATTCACCTTGTCTAAAACTACGAAGACAAAAAAATCAACAGAGGAAATAGAGTGTATACTTCAAAGATTTTTTTTTAAATACCTTTTTTACTGGACACCATCCAAATTTTCTTGTTGTAGCAGCATCGGTCACAAGGATCCAAATGATAGACAGCACCCTCGGAAATGTGGCATGTGGTTCTCCCATCATTACGCCGGGTGTCTTAACCAAAGAATCAAAATCGGGTTCCGACTCGAAAATCGAAGTATCAACTAACAATTTCGCACGAATCAAAACTTGAATCAGTTCAGGAATCAATATACCATCATCTCCTTCTAAATTTCTAAACGTAAAAAAAATATGTGTCTCTTTTTATTTAATAAAAAGCACCTATACTATAAGAATTAAATTAAATATGGTCCAAACGTTACGATATAAGGAAATATTAATTAAATTGTAATTTACTTAAGCAATTCCAGCATAAGTTTTCCTATTTTTCCCGGTGCTGGTCTGGGATAAGCGATACATTCCGTGTTGACGACTTTCGAGGGAGCTAACTCCGTCTCGAAGGCAGCTGCCAGCTCTCTTTGCCGGGAATCCTCTGCTGCTAACCAGTCTAGAGTTAGCGAAGACCGATAGGCGGCGATACCAGACAGAGTTGGTCGAGTGACGTTGTATGGGGTGTAATAGTAGTCATCCGCGACACACTGGGGACAATTACTACTTTTGATACTTCTACACTAACCAGACATTACTTAAATATAGTAATAGCACAATATTTTTTTCTTACGGATATGAAAATTATCTACGGTACGTAATTTTAAAACGTTTCGGAAGTTTGTAAATCCATTTATATACTACCTAACCAGGCTAACTTGACTCTTTGACGCCCTCACCGGACAGTCAAGAAAGCACTTTACATATTTGACATACCGATACTAAAAATATTTGATGGCCTAACGTATGTAATTTTTAATTTTCGTAAAAAGCCTATTTTTACAGAAACAAGATGGATAAAAAGGCCGAAAAAATAAAGTAAGATTAATTTATTCATTATCCATCAATGAAAATTAACATCAATCTCATATTTTTCTTCTGAATTTCTAAGATACTTTGAAAGCTATTAAAGACTACAAGTTACTTTAACAAAGTTTGTTTTAAAGCAAAACTTTTTCTATTATGTACACTTTGTAAAGATAATCCTCTCAATAAGCAAAGAATACATTGTAGGAGGCGCATCGTTCCACGAAATATAATTGAACAAAACTTTTTCAATTCGGCCCCACTCTTGAGTCGAATGACGACGTAAATGAATTTATACAATTTCGCGCTTAAATTGAAACGACGGTAAAGAAAAATAATACCACGTTGTTTTAACAAATACATGAAAAAATCCATAACAACAGACTGTAATTAGAAAACTTCTGTTTGCGTAAAAAACCTTTTTTATCATTACACTGACATTAAAATGTAAGCGCCGCGTTCGATTATCCGAAATTATATGATCAGATATAAATGAACATATTTATTAGTGTCGCAGTAATTCCTAAAATATATATCCAGTTTGGATTATTTGAAATTAACTATTGACCAATTTCAAGAGACAACAAGAAAGTAAAAAATTGTTAAACATCATCTTCAGTGGCGGTGGCGTGTTATTGCAGAGGCCTATGTCCAGAAGTGGACGAAAAAAGGCTTGTTGATGATGATGATCAGATTGGCCTCATAAACAATCTGAAGGTAGACTAATATCCACTATAATGCGTCAGTGCACTCTCTGTTTCTTCGATGTCATAACTCAATTAAACTTAAAAAACAGCAATTCATCATTTGCTTAACGTGTTTCCTGAGGCATGGGAATTTACAAAAAGTAGACTCCAGACTACTACTGAGATTTTTAACGGCTGATCTGAACCTTTTATCGGAGCTGGAATTAGAACCTCGGGATGCGGGAAGCGCTCTTTCAAGTCAGAAACATAGTCAACAAGGTTAGTAATCTGTACTGTACTATACTATCTGTTTAATTGTCAATATATTAAACGTAAGTTGACACTTTTTTTAGAAGAATTCTGATAGAAGTTCCTTTATATTTAAAAGAGCAATCACACATTACAATGCTATTAGCATTATAACTTTTTGATTGAGATAATATAATGTACGATAAAGATGTGAAAAAATGGCGAATTCGATCCATCAAACATCAAAAGTACCTACTTTGAGACATTCCGATCGCGTCACGGCGTCATTGTCATATCATTTACTTGGAAATAATAAAGTGATTTATCATTCCGTTTCTTTTTTTAATTTTCATCACCATCGATCGATCAAATTATATTTAAGAACGCCAAATGATAAGTAGTTCGTAGCAAAAATCATTTTGAAATATTGTCAAATATTGGACCCATATTGTATTACTACTAATTACACTATATTCTAAAAATCACTGAGTCCTCTGGCAGAGACAATATTTATTTATGGAATCCTTAAGATAGGTATAAGGTCATATTAAACCGCGTTAGGTAGAATCCCTACAAACAGACCAACGCCACTGTGACGACAGCCAACACGAAACGGAAACTGCGGAATCATGTCATTATAATGCATCTCTGTTCATGGGTGGGTGAGCAGAGCTCTCTTCAGAGGTTGAAGGTGATTTTATGGCAGCACGAGGCCACCCCAACTGCCATCCTCGTCAATGCCTGGTACTGACTCTAATATAGCTTTCTGACTTACCATCAAACAGAGTCGGATTTAAAGGTCTGGAGGGCCCGGGCCACAAAGCAGTGGGGGCCCTAGACAAACAGAAGCGTGAACAACCTAATAATTATATTATCATGAATTAATTACTTTTTTTATTTCAATCAGTAAGCTATGATTTATTTACTTGTATCGGTAACTTTTAAAATATTAAATAATAACATTATTATAATTTGACTTTATCTCGTTATTTGTAAATTGCTGAAAACTGTGGCCCCCACTAATGTGGAGGCCCCAGGGCAGTTGCCCCGGTTGTCCTCCCCTAAATACGGCCCTGCCATCAAATGTTATATATACTCTCTAACCAAAGGTAATTAAATTTTGACAAAGACAATTTTACTAATTCTTACTGATTGTAAATAACAGGAATAAATGAAAAATAGATATTGCAATTATTAATTATTAAATGACATTTGCAGGCTTGTTTTGTATGTATAATTTGCATCTTCTGATATTTGTTCCAACGTTATAGTACAACTTCATGTGTCGGATGAAATCGCATGTGCGTCTACCAACCCCTATTAGAGCACCGCGGCGTAATAAACCCTAAACCTTTTTAGAGGCGACTTACAGATGCGCTACTACACCTTCATGAAATAATTTTATGACACGTTGTTAATTAAACACTCCGAAACGTTTGTGATGGCAGCAGTTGACACTTTTAGTGAATATCACAACATTGTTCCTTTGTGAATTATAGATACTTTTATGACCAATACGTTTTTAAAATCTAAAAGGTACCAACTCATGATTCAAGGTACCTTATTAAAGAGAGAAACCATAAAATGTGACACGAGTTCTTGAAATCTCTTTAACAATGTAATATTTGATCCAGCCACGCGGTACGCTCACAACCCGCTTTTCGCATCCCTAATTTTGAGGGACTCATAAACATTACCGTTTTATTCGAAAATTGCCTTCAGTAACATCCTAAAATTATCTCGTATGCGATATAACACAACACCTTTACAATGGTCACACATCTTGCTTTTATTATTTTAATAACAACAAGCTTTTCACACTGCCAACATTATATTATTAATAACATTTTATTACTTTAATTTTTTCGATTATCTCCGTCTCACGAACCAATGTTATAGTTGGTTTTCCATTTAACGTTGTTCAGTTTATCCATCACAATTTTTATCGCGCAGAAATTATTACATTTCTCCATGATTGCAATCCAAGTGGGACCCAAAAATAAATTATCTAAGGCAAGCTGCCTTGAACTTTTAAATAAAAAAGTACCTCGGCACCAATGACGTACTACTTAATACTTGGAGAAATACTTAAAACTTGATAATTTTTTTTTTTCGTTTTTTAATTTCGTTTATTATAAAAATATCATAAAATGACCAGTATATAAAAAAGAAACAAGTAACACTGTCTATAACAAGGGCTGACCCAAAGCTAAGGGGTTAACGTCTAAACAAATTTAGATCGTAAAAATGGTTGATGGCCCATCACGCCGGATGGGGTGTTAGCGGCGAAGAGACTTTATTACAAACATAAATTTGCCCTGTGCATCTTATTTTTCCCTAACAAAATTTGTTAAATTTAATCAAGATATATATTCCGTGGAATGTTTAATATTTGTATCAAGACGACAAGGTACCGGTAACTCTTAGGTTTTTATTAAAATATTTCTTAATCGTCAGGGCCGCCGTAAGCGGGGGTGCGACGCGTGCACAGCACGCGGGCGGCACGTCCAGGGGGCGGCAAATTGAGCAATATATCACGTACCTAATTCAAGTCATTATTATAATTCCCACAAATCCTTAGGTAAAATAAATTATTCAAAGCATCGAAAAATATCGCACTCAGTTAAGTTAAAAGTCCGTCGTCTGCTATGCTGAAAAACAATACTGTCGAAGTTAGGAGAATCCCCTTTAAGCTTCCTTATCAATTGGTAGATTAGGTATCCGTTACTTGTAGTAGCGCGTTGTCGTAGGGCGGCTTGAATGGTATCACGCCGTAAGTTATATTGGTGGTCGCTCGAAATAGTAGAGCTACGGGCACCGTTAAACCGGGCGCGGAGGGCATACGTTCGCTTTCGCAGGCGCAACGTGCTCAACGCAAATTTAGAGGTACACCTGTGGGCTGCACATCGTCAGTTGAAAAAAGAGTTAGAAAAGGCGTTAAGTAAACAGAGAGCAAAGGGGCGCCCCTATCGTGGTTTGCGAGGGAAGCACCGAACATACGGCGCTCCTGTTACGGAATAACTACCGCCAGATCTCCTACGACTGATCGGGGAGCTATTTCCGGGAAAAAGGGCGGGTCATTCAACCATCGATGCCCTAAAACACCCTGAAGACCCGGACAATAGAGGCGGTGGTCCAAGGGAACGTAGTCCTAACGGTATCACCGGACGTGGCGAACGACTTCAATAGTCTTCCTTGCTTTTTTTCTTAATTTAATTTACGGCATCCACGGGCTCATAGGCCCATGCCTTTTTTATATTTTACATTTATGCACTTTGGCGTTTTATACTTTATATTTTTACTTAACATCAGCAGATATTCGCTAGACTTCAATCTCGCCGTCTTCCTTTCGAGACCATAGGACCATTTCGATATCACGAGTTGCCTTCCTATCTCAGAAGGCCGTTGGGGCATACCTCCAGAATCAGGTGATCCTTTGGGAGGGGGCGATGGACGACTTGTCCGGCGTTTGAAGTTGGTTTGACTGGCTCCTGCGGGCACCGACCTCGCCTGGGATGGGTGTGTTGTGTCACGGTGACGGGGCGAACCTTTCAGATGGCGGCCCTAAGGTCGGAGTGTCGCTTACGGTGGATCAAATCGAAATGCTGGTCTTGATGGTTTCTCTAACTAAAACGGAGGGCCTCCTAATCCACGGCCCTTCCTGAGGTCTCCTCGAGGAGCGTCTACCGCCCTCCAAGAGACGACAATTAAGGCGCAGACACATATGAAGGATCAGGGCCTCATCCTGGATGGAGCTTCGTGCAACATTTTGTCCAACTCAGCTTAAAGCTGAGATGAGTGGATGAGCAAACCAAACACATTGCCTGCGTGCGCTCTATGGCATTGTATTTTTTATTTATTATAAATAAATAAGTCTAATCCAATCCAGCCCATTTCCGGTCACTGCTGGATATGTCCAGTCCTCTCCAATTGCACGCCACTGAGATCGTTCTCGGGCTACTCGTATCCAGCTCCTACCAGCCGTCTTGCGTAAGTCGTCACTCCACCGTGCCCGAGGACGTCCACACTACGTTTGCCGAGACGCGGTCTCCACTCTAGAACACGTTTTCCCCAACGGTTATCGGTTCTGCGACAAATATGGCCCGCCCGGTGCCACTTCAGCTTATTAATCCGGTGGGCTATGTCGATAACTTTGGTTCTATGGCCTCATTTCTTCTGATGCGATCCCGCAGAGAAACGCCGAGCATAGCCCTTTCCATAGCACGCTGAGCGATTTTAAACTGGTGGACTAGCCTTGCCGTGAGTTTCCACGTTTCGGCTCCGTATGTCATGACGGGTAGGACGCGCTGGTTGAAAACTTTTGTCTTAAGGCACTGTGGGATCGACGATGTAAAGATTCGACGTAATTTTCCAAACGCTGCCCAACCCAGCTGAATTCTTCTATTCACCTCGTCCTCAAGGTTGTTTCTAACTAATCGCGAAGTCTGCCCATGGTAGATATATTTTTGAACAACTTCGAGGACGGTACCGTGTATCGTAATCGGTTCCGGTAGAACATCTTCATTGAACATGACCTTGGTTTTATCCAAGTTTATCCGTAGGCCGATACGCATAGAAGAATCAGCAAGCGTCTGCAAATCTTAAGTGAGAGATGTATTCGCCATTGATGTTGATGCCACGTCCTTTCCAGTTCAGCGTCTTGAACATATCGTCCATTGAATTAGTAAACGTTTGAAATAACGTCCCCTCATCTCACACCTTGATGCAATGGTATGGGATTTGTTTGCTGATACTGTACTTGGACGGAAAATACACCTATTTGGTTGGACTCCCTTAATGCTCGTAACAAGGCTCTTATCTTACGGGACCGTGGGAACAGTGCTGCTGACCCGCTTCACCGAAGAAGACCAGTAGAAGGAGTCTTCGCTATGGATGTCTTCTCCTCCCGCCATAAGTGTCCCGTGGTTAAGGGTTTCTGTACCCTGAGAACTCCCTAGGAAGTGGAACTCCGCAGAGATGAGCCTACCGTTAGGACGTCACGGTAGTATGCACAAAAGATTTCGTAACATCCTCCAAAAAGACAGAGTGGGTCGCTAACGTTGGTTTTTTAGCAGGTATACACCCCGCCCCCCACCTCATGTGGAGGAATAGTGGTGTGGGTTTTTGCAGCAAAAAAAGGGCGGCATAATAGGTATTGCACGCGGGCGACAAAACAGCTAGCGGCGGGCCTGTTAATCGTAATCTGTTTTGTCTGACAGAAACACACATTATGCTACTGGTTTCAACTAATGTATAATTTTGTTGTTATACAGACTAGAATCGCGTGTGGGGATTATTCTGTAATACTTCTCACTCAAAATTCATCGCAGACCACGATCGTGAACAATCAGAACGTGATAAGCGACATTGACTACGGGCAACCCTATACGCCAGGATTTACGATTTACGGTCCACCCATATTGGTTGACACTCTCATTGCTCAGAACAAGGTATTTCAGCAGAGAAAGCAGAGTTCTGTTTGGTATGCTGGTCCCATGGTCTCTCAAGAAGGAATGCACAATGCTGTGTTTTTTGCGGGTTTACCGGCGTGCTCAGTGCCGATAAATTAACACAACAGGCAACACACAAATGAAATTTACGATGTCAAAAAAGATCTTTCAGAATATTCTTTTGAAAAAAGCTAAGCGAATTCCTTGCATTATATCATTAATAATGTCCAATTGTACAACCGGAAAGAAAAACAAATAAATGAATAAGCTAGGTATAATTCATAACGCGTATGTAAACTGTAAAAATCTAAACGAATAAACAATACTTTCTAACAAAATGTTCATTTTGTAGCGTTCGATCAAAGCTCTTTATAGCGTCATTATTCATACGGTAATTGACAAAAAGCCGCCTGAGAGTAAATCCATTAGCAAACAGGTGTATATGGCTATGAACTCTTTTTACACAGACATAATAACGCAATAATAGCCGATCCGTACAGTTATGGTGTAATAAAAGTATGACACGCTATTTTTTCAAATTACTACGGTGTTCGAGAGGACATAATGGGCGCTATTAACATGATTCACTTTTAAATTTGCCAAAAATTTGTGATTGATTTTCGTTTATAATGTTGGAAAGTTAAATAACAGGACAAGGTTTAAAACGCTCTACAACAATATTCGAAAGCGAGTTGTAGGCTTAATTGGAACGCATTCTACCAAACTACTCAAATTGGGGTTGTAGGCGTTGCGAGTTGGCAGAGATTTATTCGTTACATAAAAGTTATCTTCACAAAAAAAACATCAGCGATAACTATTATTTTTCCTTAACCTTTCGATAAATACTGAAAGTTGATACGGTTTCCATATGATTCCGATAACGGTTTATTGTTGAGCCCCATTAAGAAAGTTGAAGTTGCATTAAATCAAACACGGCAAAAACGGTTTTATGGGGCGCAAAATATGCTATGTTTCCGGAACAAAAACAAGTGTCTTCATGAAGTTAGAACTCATTTGCATCATGACTGTTGAATGATAATGATATAAAGTTACTAATCATTCGTATTAAAATAACTTTTGTGTATGAATACTACGTACGTGGTAAAGGTGTAGTACACAAAATTATAGAGCGATACTAATAACGGCCACGTACCTCCAATATAAATAACATAATCGCAGGAACAGCTAAAAACATCCTGACGACTTTTAATTTATATTATTAGTTATGCTACATGACTTTAATCGAACATTTTACAATTACTTCTAATATTATTCTGTCAAGTACCACAGATTAATAAAAATGTTTGACAAATAGAAAAAACTAAGTCAGTTGTGAATTGTGATGAAATATATTTCTAATTATTATCATTTTAAAAACTTGATAACTCTCGACTAGTCTATATAGAAACTTCTCACAACATATGCTTTTGCTGAATAAGTCGGACTTGGGTACAAATTTATTGTGACAATAGAGATAATAATAAAATTTAAGAAAAAAATTATTATATGTCCGTTTATTTACACATAATTTACAAGAGCCAGGTTTATATAAATAAGGCCGAGAATCCATTGACGAGCCCGAACCACGAGACTGATTTAAAGAAGAAACTTGGATCGAACGAAAGTCTTGAAAAAAAACTTAATATGAAACTAAATTATTAAAATTTTCGGATACATAATTTGAGGATCATGACCATGATTTGAAATGAGAAAATTATTCAACACTAGTGTGTCACGCTGATTTTTTTATGTGGCGTGTTCACCACATAAAAAAATCAGCGTGACTAAGGATTGGGTTATAATAAAAACAAGTTTATTTAAAATATTTATTTATGATTTTCCAATGCATAAATTCAACACTTATTCTAATTGGGATTCTTACACTCGTACAAATAACCATTAGGTACCATTCAAATATATATTATTATAAAACTGTAAAAGTTTACTTTCAAAATACAATACAATGTTTCTTTGTATAAAAAGATATCTCAACCATTTTATAGAAAAATATATTTTATTTACATTGTCTATATATGTACAAAAACCAAAACTATGAAGGTATACTAATATCAAGGCAGTAGTCTCATGAACATGATTACTATGCATAAAAGTACAAGTTTCACCTTAATTTTAATTATTTAGTATGTAAGAAATTTTCGTTTCGTTTTGACAGCATCGTTTGGTCATCATTGGTCTATTTTATTGTTCAAAATAAAAAAGAGTGCCTTCAAACTCGATTGACATTTACATTAGATCCTTTTTTCTAGTCCTTTTGAAAATGAAACGCCGTATGACGTCATCTAGTAACAAGTAACGTTAGCAAAAATATTGAGATTATATTTTGTATTTGCTTCGTAATAAAATTGATGTATAATTGCATTAGGAACAGTTGCATTTTGCTGAGGAATACTTAATATAATAGATTTCATAATAGATCACGCACTTTTAACCGGTTCTATCCTAACAGTTAATTTATAACATTATATTGTGAGTTCAAGTGGCTGTTGGAAATCTTTTACGTTATCATAGTATGTATATTCATCTAAAACAATGATGTCAAATAGAAATATATATTGTCTTTAATTATATACACTAACTAATCTCGTAACTCAATAAACACACTCAATTTAGATCTTGGAATAAAGTTGCTATCAACTCCACGAAACTTAAGAATTACATGCCAATTTTGGAATTGAAATAAATCAGGATTATTTTATTTTCATTACAAAATACATATTTAGATGCCCCAAAGTAAATAATTTAACGCCGCAAAATGTATTCAGGTAAATTAGTTTTCAATGAATGTTCATATAACAGCTTCAATTATTTAAATAATAAATATCCGGTACGTTAGTTTACATGCCGTTGTAAGCGGGCCCGCCGCCACCTTCGGGGACCACCCAGTTGATGTTCTGCGATGGATCCTTAATATCACAAGTCTTACCTGCAATTAAAGAAATATGTTTATAATATGTATATATTAGAGTCGAGATGGCCCAGTGGTTAGAACGCGTGCATCTTAACCGATGATTGCGGGTTCAAACCCAGGCAAGCACCGCTGATTCATGTGCTTAATTTGTCTTTATAATTCATCTCGTGCTCAGCGGTGAAGGAAAACATCATGAGGAAACCTGCATGTGACAAATTTTATAGAAATTCTGCCCAGCAGTGGGAATTTACAGGCTGTTGTTGTATTTAATTTTAATTTTGGAATAGTTATTTACTGTTAGTTATTTTGTTTATTATTTACAAAAAGGAATTAAAAACATATAATATTTTGTGTTATTTGACTGTTTATATAATACATTTTTGACAATAAAGTCTCGTATCTAAATTTTGTAACGGGCTATCTGTAAATTTTTATATCTTATTACATTATTAAATGAATTTCAAACTGAAATGACCATTATTATTAAGGATACGTTATTAAGCCTGTATATAAGGTTTTAAACATCCTGGTGCATCACAGGAATGGATATACTGAAATGCTTTTTGATCCAAACCAAAAATCATCTAATATAAATAATTCACAATATGATTCAAAAAGGAAATAACAATTACTTACAGTGAATACAGTTTTGTGCGTTGATTTGTAGCCTCTGTCCTTCGCCAGTCTCCATAGGGACGAATTCGTACACTCCTGCAAATCAGTGTTGGGCAAATTTTAATTGCAATTAAAATTAAAGATTAACAATTAATTAATTGTTAATTGTTACTACTACAGTTAACAATTAATCAATTGTAATTGTGGAAAATCACAACTAACAATTATTTAATTGTTAACTGTATTAGTAACAATTAACAATTAATTAATTTTTAATTGTTTTGTTAATTTTAATTAAAAATAACAATTAAAAATACTGCTGTAAAATATAAAGACTTGAGCGAAAACGACGACATGAAATGTTTTTGTTTTATACCTACGCTGAAGAAATATTTATCAATGCAACTTTATATTATATTATATAAAAATAAACACTTTTTTTTCTGTGGAAAGAGACATTTAGAAAAAATAAGCTTAAAACTTAGAGTCTTTGACCACATTTTTATTCGTCTGAAGTCTAATACTTATAGCTTAATTTTCCTAAAAATTTACTAATTACATTTTGATGTATAAAATTAATTGTTAGTTTTAATTGTTTTTATAAAACAACTAAAAAAGTTAATTGCAATTATTTTAATTGTAAGTTGCAATTGACATACGTTAATCAAATTAATTTAATTGCAAGGTGCAATTAAAAGTGTAATTGCGATTAATTTAATTGTAATTAATTTAATTGCAATTACTTTTTTAGTCAATTAATAAAATAATTAACAATTGCTTGATTAATGCCCAACACTGCTGCAAATATTTACATTTGCATACTTCATATTAGCTTCAGATACCAAATCAATTTAAACACACAATTTATCCACACTATTTACAGTTAGGTACAAAATTTTTAAATGTTAATTATATTATAAATGATATTAATTATTACTTTTTTATTCATTATATTATTTATTTTAAATCCAATTTTAAATTTGCTACAGATGAGTTCTTGTATCATCTCCATAAAACGTAACATTGATTAAATATATATAACTAAAAATATTTACATTTTTATCCTGAATATAATGATCGGAACTCACCAGCTGGGCAAAACCTAGCCTCGGGTCCATCGAAAATTCCGAGATTCCTCTTAACAGGTACCGAGTCATCTTTCAGCGTCAAATGTGGAGGTTGGTCCGCTTCGTGATTTGTTCCTGAAGAAACAAATAATTAACTATTGGGAAACTATATTACAGGCTTTTTTACTTCGTACTATTTTGTATGCATGTAGTGCAAACTAGTGTGTGTGTGTGTGTGTGTGTGTGTGTGTGTGTGTGTGTGTGTGTGTGCGTGCGTGTGAGTGTGCGTGTGTGCGTGTGTGCGTCTGTGCGTGTGTGCGTCTGTGCGTCTGTGCGTGTGTGCGTGTGCGGGTTTTGTGTGTCTGTGTGCGTGTGTGTGTGTGTGTGTGTGTGTTGATATGTAAACACATTCACACATTCACACTCATAGATGCGATATGAGCGTGAATGTCTTTGCGTCAGTATGTATGTGTGTGTTTTATCAGATTACTAAAATGTTTTACTGGTATCACAATAGTAATTAATCAATAATTTTACCAGTCAGAGCAACTGAAGACAGCAGATCAAAGGTGATGACACCGTCCGGCTTGGGATACTCAATCGGTTGGAACTCCTTGGCGGGTTTTAGTTTCGCGTGATCTGCACCTGTAATTATAATCAAAAGAAAAAAATTAATAACACCAATAATTCACAAATCTTTTAAACTAAGATTATAATATTCTTTTTTTTTCATAAAATTATTTAAGATTAATTACAAACATTTAATATCAAATGACAAATTGATCGTATCGATTCTATATTACACCATTAAATAAATTTTAAGGCCAATATTTTAAAACAAACCTTATTGTAGTAGAATGTAAATTATTCATCAGTTCTGTCCAGCAAAGCTGTCTTCTTAGTTTTTGTTTATCTAACTTTGGTTATATCTACTCCTTATTCCATGTAGATAGGCTATCTAAATATAAAATAACAACTATGGACTGACTGATTCACCATCGCCAAACGCAAACTATTAAAGTAAGGGCCTTGGAAAGTGGTGAGTAGAATCGTTATATTGAGTAAACAAATTGAGTGAAATAGGGTTTGAAATTTCATTTAATATAATTAATTTTCAGGCGAGAAAAGCAACGGCTAGTAGATGTATATATATATTGAATGTTTACCTCCGTGACTTAAGGTCCAAGGTTCTTTCCCACGCATCAAAGTGGAAAACGCAGAGTACGCCACTCCGCCGTACAAGCCCAGTGATGTGTGGAAGGATGGACGACAGTTTCGGACTTGCTGAAATATAAAATAATGGCATCATCATTTAACTTTGTTTAAAACCAGGAACTTAGTAAAAGATTACATTTATCTAGTATGTAATAGCACAAAAGTTTTAGTACATAAAATACATATATATTTTTATGTATAAGTATAATGTAATATACATACATATAATATAAATTGTATATTTGTGTGTTACATAATTATTTCTGTCACAAACTCTTTTTGATACCCTTACTAAGATTGATTTATAGAATGCTTTTATATTAAGTATTTTGAATAATTTTATGTAGGTATATAAAACTATGATCATCATAATAATTCAACATAGTTTCTATATTTAAAATATATCAATAAAGGAAAGAACTATATAGACTATGAAATATTAAATATATACATTTAGTATAAATACCACAAACCTGGTGAATCTTGAAAAGCTTTATCGTCAAAATATCTCGTAAACAGTATTTAAATGACTAAACCTTTTTATCTTTTATATTCTTCAGTTTAAATTACCTTCAATTCCTTATAAACATATGATTCTCTCAGTTTGTCTTCATATAGAGTGGGCGTTACGCCCTTCTCGTGAGTAGCCTCTCCTGACAGAATCAGTTCCATGGCTGACTCGGCTGCTAACATACCTTAAATAGAATATTCTGGTTAGAAATCTTAATCATAGCTGATTCCAATGGCAGGACAAGCGAAAGTAAACAATACTGACGTTGTATTGTCGTGATGAAATACATATATAACTAATAGTTAGGTATATAAAATATCATTTTGAATGACGTCGAAGTCAATAAGTCATAAAGTCATCAAGTCGTAGTCATTATACACAAAAAAAGCAACCAGATGCAAGTAGTTATTCTACCGCCAAATAACAGTACTCAGTATTGTTGCGTTCTGGTTTGAAGGGTGAGTGAGCCAGTGTAACTACAGGCACAAGGGACATAACATCTTAGTTCCCAAGGTTGGAGGCACATTGAATATGTAAGGAATAGTTAATATTTCTTACAGCGTCATTGTCTATGGGTGATGGTTTAATTACTATCAGGTGGCTCATATGCTCGTCCGCCAACCTATATCATAAAAAAAAGCGATCCGACTTGGCAAGGCAATTTTTTGCATATATTCTAGGGAAGATTTAGAAAGCTTAATTTGAAATTATTGACATCAATTTCCAAGAAAAACAGTGATGATAAGTGGTGTGGTATCATGCAGCATTCAGAAATTGAAATATTTGAGTCCTTACCACTCTTCATAGCATTATGGGTGCCCTTGATCCGGGGCACATTGAGGAAACCCGCAGTATCACCGGCCAGGCAACCTCCAGGGAACACTGGGACCGGAAGACACTGCCAACCACCCTCCACAAGGGCTCGGGCTCCATAGGCTATCCGAGTACCACCTGTAAAATTGGAATTATATATTTTAATCAATGCTGGATTCTTATATTTCAAATGAGTGAACTTGTAGCGACATGTAAATCTATTTGTTACATTATTACTGAGTTTATGGACACAGTTATAGACCTATGCCAATAAAATTTGCTAATGATGTTTGTTTTTTGTTTTATGGTATAGGTTGGCGGACGAGCATATGGGCCACCTGATGGTAAGTGGTCACCATCACCCATAGACAATGATGCTGTAAGAAATATTAACTATTCCTTACATCGTCAATGTCCTACCAACCTTGGGAACTAAGATGTTATGTCCCTTGTGCCTGTAGTTACACTGGCTCACTCACCCTTCAAACCGGAACACAACAATACTGAGTACTGTTATTTGGCGGTCAAATAACTGATGATGTGGATGGTACCTACCCAGACGGGCTTGCACAAAGCCCTACCACCAAAATTTGAGGTATAATAACAGATGAGTAATGTCACCTACATTTATATATATATGACTTTTATATATATGAAAACTTACCTTCAAACATGGGCTTCACATAGGGGTGTAACTTAAATCTTTGGAACTCTCTGAAAGGGCTGATGTAAGGGTTGGTATAGTCCAGTCCCACCACAAAACCAGCGGCTACTAAGGGTGCTTCACCCTCCTCTACATTAAGATGATAAATAAATGATCCCCCATATGTGTTTTTATCAAGAGGCCAGCCGATAGTATGTTCAACTAGACCTGGTTTATGATTCTGGAAGAAAGTACATACTTATTGAATTCCATACATGGTAACTGAGTTAGTAAGTACAATATAAGGTCCAAATAATATCATTGGAAAGGCAATTAATATTGAATTGTTACACACATAATATTATATTTACAAACAAATTTAAATTACTTAATCAATCATATGTTGTTGTATCTTACACAAATTGTTATTATTTTATTTACATTTGAAAATAAATCCAATTAAGTGTTTATTAAGTTGATTTTGGAATGAGACTTGATTTTTTTATTTTTCAATGACTCATATTCATAATCATCAGATTTGTAGTCGTTATTTCACAAGAATATGAAATTTACATTCACTACACAAAGGTCAAAATTTAAAGCGAGTAAAACTGATAAATTCAAACAAATTTAAAGTAATTACTCCATCCTCTGGTATAAGTTTTGTACATATTGGTTTATAAGTTTTTATTCAGGCAATATAATAAAGGAGAGGTACTTATAATATTATAATTATTACAAATTACCTCTGGTGCAACTTCCCAAAGCTCTTTTAATCCTATACCATATGATTGTGGTTCGCTTTTCTCTCGCAGATTGTATTTATTGGAAACCATCTTTGTTAAGTGTCCGTGACATCCTGTAAATAAATTTAAAATTTACAGCCTGTAAATTTCCCACAGCTGGGCTAATGGCCTCCTCTTTCATTAAGGAGAGGGTTTGGAACATATTCCAAAACGCTGTTCCAATGCAAGTTAGTGAAATACACTTGTGGCAGAATTTCAATTAGACACATGTAGGTTTCCTCGCGATGTTTTCCTTCACCGCCGAGCAGGAGATGAATTAAACAACAAATTAAGTACATATATGTTGTGGTGCTTGCCTGGGCTTGAACCCGAAATCATCGGTTAAGATGCACATGTTCTTACCACTGGGCCATCTCAGCTCTAATAAATTTAGTATTAGATTAATTTACATTATTATTGTTTGTTCTTAGTTGAAATGAAACATAATAGTATATACTATATCTAATAAATAGAGTACTATTTGTTACAACATATTCTAATGAATTATTTGTTGCATTTTTTGCAGCCATTATATTTTAGACTATGTATTGTCTTTACATAACAAATGGTATCAACTGTGAAAGTTGTGAGAGGATTTTAATTTTAATGCATTTTTATTACATTACAGACTTCTCTTTGTATATTTCAAGTAATGATATATGTATATTTGTATATTTCAAGTATGTTAAGTGAAAACAATCATTCATAGAGTTAAAGATAGCATTAGAACATTATTTGAAGACATCTTCATCTTCATCTTTCAAAACATATAAGTTGTAATAGATTATCACATTTATTTTTTATGTTCATAGTCTTGGCTCTCTTAAATTAATTTAATCATTCAGGTACAAACAGAAACCATGCTTGTTTATTGTTTTTATTACCAACCTTCAGCAAATATAGTAATTTTGGAGTGAAATTCCATGCCTCTTTCAAACATATCTTTTGGGCTGCCATCTTTAGCTATACCAACATCACCCGTAGCCACTCCTTTAAGGGAACCATCATCTCGGAATAATAGATCTGCACCAGCACAACCTGGCCACACCTGGACAGAGATTTAAAACACATTTAATCGATTTAATGAATAAAAAGCGATTGATTCTTAGTTCTTATAAATGTTTAATAGCTTTTACCTCAGCGCCTACTGCTTCTGCTTGTTCGGACAACCATTTCACTAAGTGACCTAACCGAACTACATAGTTACCGTGATTGTAGTTAGGTAAGCCTGAAAGAATAGAGTATAATTGTTTTGAGAGAGTTGTATACTAAAAACTACTTAATTTATAGGAACAAATTTACATTGAATTTATTTCAAATAAATAACAGATTCATATAAGATAAAATAAATATATGCTTGTTTTGGAAACTCACCAGGGAATACAGGAATAGGAATTCTACCACTTTTGGTTAAGAGACCAAACTTGTCAGATGTTACAGGTGTGTTCATTGGAGCCCCTTTATCCTTCCAGTCAGGAATTAGCTCATTCAGAGCTACGGGGTCCACACATGCACCTGAGAGTATGTGACCTCCGGCTTCTGCTGCTTTTTCTAACAGTGTCACTCGCACTTCCTACACAAATAATATATTTAAAACTTAGTTAAACTATTTACATATGTTATATACTATACTTAAGATTTCTTCAAATATGGGTATCTTTTTTTTTGGAAGACTTTAATCTCATAATTCTTAATATTAAGTTCCATCATACATACAGCACCCTTTTCCTCAGCAATTTGCCGAGCCCTGATCGCAGCGGCCATACCAGCGGGACCACCTCCAATGATGAGGATATCCGTCTCCTCTGCCACTCGCTCCATACTTATATCTGATGATTGACATTATTCTCATTTAAAAAATGCAAGTCATATTTAAAGTTGTAATCTTATTGAAATCTGTTTTATATAGTTTTTAAATTAATTTCTTTCTTTTATTTTAAATAAGTCCCAAATAATTTCCAGATATGTTATCAAAGTAAACAATAGATAAAGGTTGTTAATAGCAATGACGTAGAGTTAAAATAATTTAAACAACTAAATGTTATCAGTTACCTTTCCATCTTGGATCCTTGTCGCGGGGATGAATAGTATAATGAGTTGTTATCTTTGGATATGCATCCGAATAAAGTCTTCGAGCAGCACTTGTTAGCCTCCCCACTATAAATATTGACCACAAATTTCACTTAAAATTGAATTTTACGAAATCAAAATAAATGAATGTCGAATGAACTTTGAACTTCTAAATTTGAAATGATATTGCGTAATGAAACGTTTAAACAATTACACTATAATTGATTCTTAAATTTACTAACACATCGAATTCTTGTTTCAAAATTTCCATTGCACTTCCTTTTTTGATTTTTTAAAATAAAATCAAAAACAGCTGATTAGCAACGTCACATGTAGATTGGATATAATGAATTGCTAAGGGGAAAACGAAATTATTACAATTTTCCATAGTAACAGTTACACATTTCTATTGCTTATTTTTTAGAATAAATGTAAGTTTAAGGATAAAAAAAAATATTATTTACCCTGACGAGCCGAACTAACAATTGCTGTCGCCATTTTTACAAAACATACGTTCCGACTATTTAAATACGTATGTACAATCGTTAGGTCAAACAAGTGCAATCACAAAGTTTATTTTTAATAATAAATAAATTGCATGTAATATTTCGTACAAGTTCCAAATTAAATTAAATATATTTTTTTACAACAATTAACAGAATTTTCATAATATTAGGAATTAATATAACTTTCAATAAATTAATTATCAATTTATACGTACGAGTAAAATGAAACGTTTTAGCGCGGCAAATTTAAACCTCAATATTCATAAAACGTTCATAATTATTATTATTTGTTACACATCTTTTACTCGTTATTTATTTGTTAATATTCTAATAAATTAGTTTAGTTGTATTTTAGTTAATATTTTGATATACTAATGTTTAGTTATTTAACTATCTCTTTATATTATCACCTGTATGTATTCATTTAAAATATCTTGCTTGAAGTATTTTATGTACGTGTGTTTCTTAAAAGACGACTTACGACGGAGAAAATTTACTGAGGTGTATTATCTGCTAACGTGTTCGCCAGATCGCCATGTTAGTGGCATATATAGGCCGAATATGCTGGACAAATAAACATCAAGATTTGCTGTATAAGTTCGGATTATGCTTATTTTTATTTACTTGTTGGGCCCTATCTATAAATTCAATACCCATTTGAGCATCATTTATTAAAAAATCAGAAAGTAGGGTAATGATTTTCCATTGACCGCCACAAACAAAGTCCATCATCAATCAAATCAAAATCAATCAAACCATTCTAATTACCATACACTTAAGTTCGAAGAGAAGTAGAGTTACTATTTATATGTATACATCAATTTATTTATTACGTCACTATTACTTATTATTTTAAATAATAATGAGAAAAAGTCGATGCAGGGTAACACACTCAAATAAAAATACGATTTATACGGATACATTATTTATTGTTAAAAAAAACTTAAATTATTTTAGAAAATAAGCTGAATATTAATTCACTTGACGGGTTTCATTTGCCACAGACCATCGTTGAGATAATGACAGTTTTCAATGCCAACGCCTTTGTTTACTTTGGCTCTGAAAAAAAAAAATACATAAATTACGTCTGCATTTCATTACTAAATAGTTTTCCATTTCATTACTAATTATGAACTTTGGAACTTCGAATTGAGGTTATCTGAAAGTAATGATAATGACACATAACCATTAATTACAGATTATAAAGCAACATTTCATAATTACATAGTTATACGAACTATTTGATAACAAACTACATGGTAATAAAACGTTTTGTTTATTATTCAGTCTAAAAAGCTATCAAAATGTGATAAGTCTGTATGAAACATAATTAGGTAATTATTGAAGGATGAATTATGGTAGACATCTTACATATCCTGGGTCGACAGAGAAGTGATGCCCACAGCCAAGGCGTGTTGCTTCCCTTCAGCCATCACGGCCACGACGCTGCTTTTTTCGACCGGTGACATTCGTGCCCCTGGTGACGTCAAACCGGGGCACATTATGTTGGCACCGCTCAGAACGAAGCGAATTGCTCCCTTGTCGACTTGTTGCATTGGCAGGAAGAATGGGTCTTAAAATAAACAAAAGATACATAAATATTTTATATCTGTAATTAATCCTTACTAAGATAGTGTATTATATTTTGTGTTTATTATTTTGCTGCTTACATTTTTCTAAAGAGTGTATCGAAAAATTCAAGCAGATGTGATTTGTACGTATAATAATATAGTACATCACCAATAGCCTATAAATTTCCCACTGCTAGGGCTAAGGCCCAATTTCACCACGTCGAGCACAAGATGAATTAAAAACATAAATTAAGAACATTATCGATTAAGACGCACGCATTCTACCCACTGGGCCATCCCAGATCTCTAGTATACCTAGTAAGTAACTTTATTAAAAACAACAATAAATCTTCAATTATGTAATAGTACCTACTTATATCATCTTTGCCTGCATAGACAAGAGTGTATTTAAAATTTAAAAAGTAAAATTGTACAATGTTTCATACTTCGTCTTAAATATTTGATTGGTATTTTATGCTCAGCTCATGAAATGTAAAAAAAGGTCTTAAGTAATATTTAATAGCTCATTAATAATAAATAAAGAAAAATTCTAGATGATAATGTAAGCACATAATAGAAATAATATGTCTGTCTATTTTTGTCTAGAGATATCAAATACTCTACTTATCAAAAAGCATATTTAAATATGGCAAATTTTAATTATGCATTTTATAGTGTTACTAGAACAGAGCACTGTGTTCTATTACGTTTAGCTATCGATCCATATATTAACTGTGTAACCGATGAATCATAATGATAAAGAGATCCGCGTCAAATACAGTCATGATAGAAAATATTAATTTACTAGCTGTGTTCGCGACCTTATACGCGTTTGAATTTAACAAAAAAAATATTATTGTAGACTAAGTTACTCCTTATTATATCAGTTATCTGCCAGTGAAAGTCTCGTCAAAATCAGTCCAGACGTTCCAAAGATCAGCCGAAACAGACAGACAATAATTGTAAAAAAAAATATTTTGGTATTTATTTAGCGTGTATACAATACATTGAGTAAAAAAGGGCAATTTTCATAATACAAACAGATACTCCAATTTTATTAAATATATAGATAAGTCAGAAGACAGTCGATCGCTTACACTTGTGGAGAAGTCTTAATGTTGGCATCCAAGGTCCTTCACGGTGGCGGAAGAACAGAAGTTCACCCGCACTATTCACCATAATTTCTATATGGTCATGGCTGAAATAAAAAAAAAAAAAAACAATTTTTACAAAAATGTATAAATATTCTTTAGTATTTAGTCTTTATTCCTTAAGTAGATATTCTTTAAATAATTATTTTAAATAAACCTTGAGAATATTTTTTTTTTTCATTTAATAATTAAGCATTAATTTAATTTACTAAATATTTTTCTACCTTTGTGTTAAAATTGCTTACTTGATTATTTCATTATAAAATATTGATATAAGATTAATTTATACTGCTAGTACTAATTTTATTATTCTAGCCATATAACAGGGATTATTACTCAATTAGGAACTTTTACATAAGTAGGTATAATAGGTATTAGGTATTTATATTATCGTGCGTCATGGAATACGAGTGACCTCCAAACACCCTCCGTGACGATTTATATCTAATCGCATAATGTGCTACAGTCAGACATCGCAGACTTTAATAAAACCTTTGTTTAATCTTTTTCAATGTTCACATTCTGGCATATTTAAATAATTTCGTTGCACTGATAAAAAATATTTCATTTAAGCTTAAAAATTTTAATAATATATATATTTTTATAATTATTTTTATAGTTTTTAGAGTCTGTTACAGTGTATTTTATTATAAAAAACTTTACGATCATGTTATGATATACTGTAAATGTTGTGTTATAAAGACGTAGGTAGTCTTGAAAGTCATTGCAAAGTTAATTCAATATAAAACAATAGACTAAAGGTACTGCATCATACGTATGTTATTGTATATTATAGCAAAATATACCAATGTACCATAAATGCTTAATGCTAAAAATAAAAATTTTAATTTTTTTTTTTTAATTTAGAATAGAAATGATTAGATCTTACCATTTAACAATCCTGAACGTGTCTTTTTTAGGCAGCACTTGGTCGATGTGGTTTTCGAGATGAGGGTACAACTCCAAAAGGCGGGAACGAATACCCTTCTGGACCGAAGATTTGAGCTGCTGGACACCAGAAATGCTCTCCTTTTCATCAAATCTAGAATAATAAAATCGTTTTATAAATATTTATCTATTCATTTTTATCGAAAGCAAAAACATCTGACAAATCTAGGTTACAATAGCTTCGCCCCTTATTCCTTTTTGAAAATAAACTTGTAGGAATAAATGACAAAGATTCTTTTAAGTTGTCTACAGCGATCATTATTTCTGAATATCTATCGGATAGTGTTAGCATGAAACTCGAAACAGTATCTAGAAATAAAACAAAAGTTCTGAAACGATGTCGAATTAGATTCAATTCGTTTCCAATTTAGAACGGCTATCCAACGTTACTTCGGTAAATATACACAATTGATTCAATTCAAGCCTCATTACGTTGTTAGCAAACATACATATTTATCCTTTATTGCTCACGAATATGTTATATGTACGTGCAATTTCCATTTGTTCGATATTGATTAAAAGTAAACTTATTGTCGATTTCAATGGTAGGAGGACTATAATAAAAAACAACATTGACCTTCAATTTATATAATTGCTCGAGATACAAATAATCTACCTATACTATTCATAAACATTTTAAAAAGCTATCATCAAATCGCATGGGATGTCTAATATTTAGATATTTCTGTATTTACTCGTCCTATCATTCAAATATACTCTACGTATCATTTTACTGTGGAATCAATTAATGATCGCCCCACATGCCATCAGCAACGGCTTCTGTACACACAGACCAATTACACAGATGATTTTATGTATTAAACATTATATAACTATTTTTATTTCAAATAACTATTGCCATAACGTTTGTCAATTTATTTAGGTATCAGATTTCTCAAATAAGCGATCACTGTCAAGCACTCATTGTCCCATAAATACTATTTTTCTTGTATCTGTAATTTTTCGATTCTCGTAAATCTGAATAAAGACATCGAAAATATTAGGATTCGTCAGAATTTGAAATATCAGTCTGATTCAGTACAGCTGATTTTTTCGACATCCATATTGGCTATGGAAAGCGTTCGACAATTTTTTAAGTAAATTTTGCACCTAACAAGCCATCAGAACCCCACTAGACGCCCCATGTCAGGGGTATGTATCCTGCTAAATAGAAAATTAATACTGATTAGATAGTTAATAGCCTCATGTTACAGAAATTTACACTAATACAAATTTCTGTATCAAGATGAATTATAAAAATATAATAAATCAACTTAAACATTAATGGTGCTTCCCCAAATTGTAAGAATTTATCTTGATACGTTATCTTCGTTTAAAGTCCAAGTTGTATCAACACGGTAGTAAGCAAGTGATACGATAGTTGTTATGAGATGCCGCAATCGATACATGAACTATTTTAAAACTTATCGTTACACATATAGCTATAGTACATATTACACATAGCCTATACCAACATCAGAAGCTAAGATAATAACTTTTACATTGAATTAGTAAGATACCATTGTTATCATCTTGAATAATCCATGGTAAATTAAAAAAAGTAAAGTAAAACCCTGTAAATTAAACTGCTGTGATAAGGCCTCTTCTTCCATTAAGGAGAGGGTTTGGAACATATTCCACCACATTGTTCCAATACGGGTTTTTGGAATGCACATGTGACAGAATTTTGATGAAATTAGACACATGCAGGTTTCCTCACGATGTTTTCCTTCACCGCCGAGCTCGAAATGAATCATTTACACAAATTAAACACTTATATATAGTGGTGCTTGCCTGGGTTTGAACCCGCAATTATCGGTTAAGATGCACGCGTGCATCAATAAACCACTGGGCCATCTCAGCTTTCCATGGTACGTTATGAATTTGCACAACATAAAATGTATGTATGTACTTGGTGATAGATCTTTTTGCAAGACCGCCTGGGTAGGTACTACCCACTCATTATATTTTCTAACGCCAAACAGCAGTACTCAGTATTGTTATGTTCCGATTTGAAGGGTCACTCAAGCACCAGTGTAACTACAGGCACAAGGGACAAAACATCTTATTTCCCAAGGTTGGCGGCGCACTGGCTATGTAAGGAATGATTTATATTTCTTACTGCGTCTGTAAGGTTAATTAGCCAATATATTATATTATGATGTATTTATTTAATACTATGTAATATATACACTAATAACTTTTTAAATTCATGAGTTATAACTGGCCATAGTCACATAATGACTTTAATTATGTAACTATGGCAACGGAAAAATAAAGAGAGAAGACTGGACATTCTTTGGGGAATATATTTTTTTTATGTTGAAATGTGAATAATAAAATTAATATAACAAAAATAATCGAATTTATTTGGAGATAATCTTAGATCCTTTTATCTCAGAAGTGGATAAAGGTATTGCGCCCACAATATTCAGTAAATATTGCCGATAACTAATCATCAATTATAAGAGTTGCATAGATATTGTCGATAAAGTATCTCCGTAACAATGGATGAAGTTACTAAAAAAAAGCAAGCACAGGCAGCGAAAACGTCGTCGTGACCGAAGCGGAATGCACGAGCAACGAAAAATGCGATCGAACGATTGTTCCTTGGGATTTCTTCGTGTTAAAAGTCGCAGTGTTCGCGAACAGTCTACGATACGTCGTGATGAATCGAACCGGAGACGCAGCCGTGGCCGACGTCGCAGTCGGAGCAGCAGCTGTAAGCGACAGAATCGACGTCGCCTCAGCCGGGACTCGGATGGCAGATCCAACAGGAATGATCGTGGCGGGCGCTCAGAGTCTAGCAGCGAGCGTCATACACCTTCAGTTTCTGGCGATCGACGTCGCAGCCTTCGCCGGGGCTCCGCCGGAAGATGCAGCGGGACAGGCCGCAGCGGACGCTTAGAGTGCAGCGGCGAGCGTCGTACACCTCCAGCTCCTGGTCACGTGAGTACTACTAATGTTCTTAATAATGACACACAAGTGATTCTTGCCTCATTAGTAGAACTCTTAGCCAAAAGTCGATCCCAGAGTAATAAATTTCCTATGCTCGGTAATGTGATTCCCGATTTTGACCCTATGGTCAAGAGCCAGATCATGTCTATGTGGATCAAAAAGGTTGAAGAGTGTGCAAGGCTTTACGGTTGGGGGGAAGAGCAGATCATTCACTACGCATTGCCTAAACTGACGGGTGTTGCGAAGACGTGGTATCAAGTTCTACCATCCATGTCGTATTCGTGGCCTGAATGGAAAACCAAGTTAGAGGAATCATTTCCAACTAGTGAAGACTATGCTGAGTTTTTGACTGAGATGCTATCAAAACGTGTCAAATTTAACGACTCTTTGGAACATTACTTTTATGAAAAAAAATAATTTATTAAATAGATGTGAAATACAGGGTAAACGAGCGGTAGATTGTTTACTGTACGGTATTGAGGATCGATCCTTGAGGTTAGGTGCAAAAGCTGTAAAGTGTCAAGAACCTGAACAAATTCTAAAATATTTTCAATCAATTAAGCAGCAACCTTGCGAATTTGTCAAAAATATAATGAATCAAGATAAGCGTAATAATATTACCTCCTCGATGTCTATAAATAATGCACGGCAAATGACAAGTAACAGCGAAAATAGGACCCTTAGATCTCAAAATAGTACGTCAATTGTATGTTTTAATTGCAATGAAGCTGGGCGGGCATATTAGTTCTAGATGCTCGAAAAATATATTAAAATGTAATGTTTGTAATAGATTAGGTCACTTGTCTACCTATTGTCCTAGACTACCTTCCGATTCTATTAGTAAGGATGATAAATCTAATGATACAGATGCATAAATACGACTAATGACAATAAATGTTTAATGCTGTAAAAAAATCAAGGGTGAACTTATTCAATGTTACGTCACTTTAGGTAGCCAATGTACTGTTAATTCAACAGAGTGAGGCAGTTAGGATAGGAATTGCGTGGACTGATAATAACTTACCAACCATGAAGGGTATATATGTAATAGCATAGTGATGCCTTTGGGTGTCCCTGACGCAACGATACAAATTCAGGACATCGTGGAAGAAATAAATGCGTATATTCTACAAATTCCTTACTATTTACGCGAGATTGTTCAGTTAAATTGTAATTTAAAAACAGATGTTATTTTACATTCTAAAGAAATGTTTGCATTGCCATGTATTTCCAGGAATAAGTATTTGAGGTCGATTCGAATTAGTGGTTCTATACGAGGTACGTTGAATAACGAATATTATTTGATGCCGGGTGAGTATAATATAGATTGGCAGGAGTAAAATACTGGTACAAAACTTTAGTGATAATACGATTTGTTTAAGTCAGAGTTCATTGGTTACACGTGCTGCTTGTATTGGAAATCACTTAAGTTTAAATTAATTGGATTTTAATAATCCTAAGACTAGTTCATCTATTAATCACGATAAGCAACTTAGCGAGGATGAAATTAACAGACTTAAAAAGATACTTAAAAGTTATGATACATGTTTCTCAGTAAATTTACGTGACTTAGAGTTGAATAATGTGGTTCAAATGGAAATAGACTTGAATGATACGCAACCAGTAGTTAACCGCCCGTACAGACTCTCTTTTTCGGAACGTTGGTTAGTTCAATTCATGGTGAAGGAAATAAAAGACGCAGGACTTAACCTTAAATTAAAGAAATGCAGTTTCCTTTATACTGAACTAGACTTTTTAGGATTTCAAGTAAGTGGTTAAGGAATACGTTCAGGAACGCGAAAAGCGTTAGCTATAACTATACATAACTTCACAACCCCGCGAAATGTTATGATGTCGAGCGCTTTATTGGCCTGGCTAGTTTCTTTTGTCAATTTGTGAAAGACTTTACGCTTATCGCCCCTCCATTAACAGACCTACTTAGGCCTAAATTTGGATGGAAATGGACGACTGAACAGTCTGAATCGTTTAGAATATTAAAAGCAAAGTTAGTTGAACGTCCAATATTAATGTTATATATAATTTAGAAACCGAAATGCACACAGATGCATCAAAAATAGGCATTGCTGAAATTCTCCTGCAAATCGATACAGACGGTTTACTGAGGCCTGTAACGTATTATAGCTGTAAAACTTCAGTCGATGAACAAAAGATTCATTCCTTAGAATTAGAAAATTTAGCAGTTATCGCATAATTGAATCGCTTTCGGGTTTATTTACTAGATATATAAGATTTATGCGTGGATAAATTATAAAGGTTACTCCAGTGATTACAGTGACAGCGACTAGAGTGAGAGTTCAGAAATTAGAGAGTCAGAGATTTAGAGAAAGAATAATAAGTATAAAACAAAATATATATATTTTTAAATATTATTTTATAATGATAATAATAATATAACATGGATTGTTTTTAATAAGTGTGTAATGCAATAAACAATTGATTATTTACGATTATTATTTTCAGTTGATTTTTAGTTGATTCCTACAATATTATTAATTTTTTTTTTGAGATTTAAGGTAATGATTTTAGTAGTGTGTGTCATTACTAAGAATGTTGATATTTTGATGTAAATTTGAAACATATGAGCAATCCGTGCAGATAATGAATGGCATTCAGAAATGGATGTCGCACATATGATTGCAAGATAGTTTTTAAGGCCTGAGCGTTAGTTGTCGTGACTGGTCAGTGCAGAAAATGAATGGCACCATGATAACGGTGTCGCACAGATGACCTTAGACTGTGACAAATTACGCAAGAAAAAGAAATAGAGAATGAGAATGAAGTATTATTAATGAAATTGAATTATGATACAGATTTGTGATTATGATAATGATTATATAATGAGAATATGATGTACTAAATGAATTCGAAATGTGATTATGGATTATGTACATTTATATATATTATACTATATTTATATATATTATACTGATTTTGACATAGATTTTCATAGTTTTTAAGGCCTGAGCGTAAGTTGTCATGACTGGTCAGTGCAGAAAATGAATGGCACCATGATAACGGTGTCGCACAGATGACCTTAGACTGTGACAAATTGCGCAAGAAAAAGAAATAGAGAATGAGAATGAAGTATTATTAATGAAATTGAATTATGATACAGATTTGTGATTATGATAATGATTATATAATGAGAATATGATACATGAATATGATGTACTAAATGAATTCGAAATGTGATTATGGATTATGTACATTTATATATATTATACTATATTTATATATATATTATACTGATTTTGACATAGATTTTCAGGTTGTAATGTTTAATATGCAATTAATAAATTTATATAATTTGTATAAATAGCCTAAAAATTTACAATATTGATGTTACGATTTGTAATTAACTTTTACCCGCCCTATGTGATGTCTTTGGGCCAATGTATGTTCTATATATTATCATTAATTGTATACCTTAATTAAGCTAGTATTATTCTGTTTACTTTTTTTTTTGCTTTTTGTTTTTTTTTTCCTTCCTATGTAAAATTATACGAGCTAGTGGGAGGACCCACTAAGATAGGATGGCCGAGCTGTAAGGTTAATTAGCCAATATATTATATTATGATGTATTTATTTAATACTATGTAATATATACACTAATAACTTTTTAAATTCATGAGTTATAACTGGCCATAGTCACATAATGACTTTAATTATGTAACTATGGCAACGGAAAAATAAAGAGAGAAGACTGGACATTCTTTGGGGAATATATTTTTTTTATGTTGAAATGTGAATAATAAAATTAATATAACAAAAATAATCGAATTTATTTGGAGATAATCTTAGATCCTTTTACGTCATTGTCTATGGGCGGTAGTGATTCAACTTACATAATATAAAAAAGGGCTTTAGAAATCAAATTAAAGTGGAAAACTTTTGCATTATAAATTATGTTTGTAGTGCATAGTATAGGAGATCTGTTAGCAAATCGCATATAATGAATGTAAATCTAATGTTTATTTATGTTTACTCGTCATTCGATTGGTATAAATACTATTTCATCGTAACGTGTAACATATACTTTTTGATACCAAAAATTATAGTAATAATATATATAGTAATATAATAGTAGTAATATATATATTATTATTATTTAGTGGAAGTAATAAAACGATAAAGTAATTGCTTAAGACGAGTTTTAGGTTATTAGGTCAATATCGAGGATCTGCATTCGTTTCCTAAGCACGTGTTAGCAATTGCAAAAGCATTCAATGTTCCTCGCTAATCGTACGATACATTTGTATATACATTATTATATTTGCAAGCTGTGCCCTACGGATTCATTCGTATAAGACACGTGTTTTCATCCAAATTAAATTCGAAATATACGTTTGTTTCATGCAGTAAGTTTTGTTGTCTGACATTTATGGTTATTGGTATGTTTATTAAGACTGCATATATGTGTGTTTAATATGTAACTTATATATTTTCAATAAATGCAGTATTTGAAACAAGATTAACTCTCAAACTTAATAACATGGATAAAATGTTATAAGTACACTAAAAACTTGACGTTACTTAAAATAAGTGAAAAGTTTATTTGACACAAACAATGTGAATTAACTAACGCTAAAATACATAAATTACATTTAACACTTTAAAATTTTAGCGTCATCTTAAAACTGGGTTAAAAATAACAATAACTCGCAGCTGGAAATCTAATTTACCTCGTTCACAACGGATGATCAAATAAACGATAATGTTTGCTAGACAAATATACCGTTGTAGATAAAACTATTTATAACGGATGAATCGCGTATATTAATTATTTTTAAACATCCCGACGTTTCGAGCACTTTGCAGTGTTCGTGGTCACGGGCAGACACTGACCGTGACCACGAACACTGCAAAGTGCTCGAAACGTCGGGATGTTTAAAAATAATTAATATACGCGATTCATCCGTTATAAATAGTTTTATTTAAATGTGTAATCATCGCGAAAATTTAAGACAACATTATACCGTTGTAGATTGTTAATAATAAGCCAATAACACTTCATCAAATGTGTTATTTTTAGACACGATATTATATAGCATAGAACGTTGTATACAAATATCGAAAACATACAAAATCGTAATTGAATATACCTATGTTACCAGCAACTAGTCTAATTAGCTGTTAACAGCCTAGCCTGTTTACATAGCTATTATTATATTTCTATTTATGAGTATTTTCAGGAAAGTCTACAGCAAATTACTTTTTATTTTATGAACGAACCATATATTGGTTGAATGTCATTGATGTTGCTAGTTAAACGGCACCGTTAAGTAAAATGGCTAGGCTGTTAAATAAAAGGCTATTTAAAATAGCTGCGACCTATAGATATGTTGTATACAGTTCCAAGTTGCTTCGTTATAAATATGTAAACATTATTTGGATGAATGGTCCTCTAAAATTTTAATTATTATTTCTTTTTTATGTATGTAAATTTTACTCGGCATAAATTATTATTATTATTGTCACTTTCACATATTACTTTTTGACATTGTAGTATTGTATTTCATCAGTATGTTTCAAATGTTATTCTAATATATATCATAAAAAAAATTAGGCACGAGAATAAAAATGTGCCACGCCCATAATCATTGGCAATGTAAGCAATATTTATTTTTCAGACAATCTTAAGTATTAAGATGATTTGTCTCTTTTGTTACCCTGGCTCACGCACCCTTCAATCTAAAACCTTATAATACTAATTATTGCTATTGGCGGTGGAATGCGATGAGTGGATGCTACCATGACGGACTTGGACAAAACCCTACCACCAAGTAACCAATTATATGTAGTTTACCATTCGATTTCAATTCTTATTGACTTTTCCTTATTATGGATAATTAACATTGAATAAATGAACAGCGAAATTATACATAAGAGGATTATGTGACGCACATGGGAATTATATTTTAATGATAGATAAAGAAACAACATATTAGGTTTTATTTCAAACTATTGTTTGTTCAAGGACCTAATTCTTCATATCTATTTCTAAATTACTGTGTAACATATCAAAGTGATTTATGTTTTTCATCGACAGTATTGCGATAAAGCAATATCGGTATAGTACGACAAAAATTAGATGTAGCATCGGCAAAATTCGTAAAACCGATCACATCCGAATTACATATGCTATCGCAAATTATCAGTATTTTTTTCTTATGAAATTCTTCTTTACACAAACAATAACTTGAAATATCATATGTTCTAATATATTCGTCAATTTGTCACGTCGATTTACATGGACTTGCTTTCTCGGGTTGAAGTGACGTGAGAATCTTAAGCGACAAATAGCTTCGAATGGCACGATAGGGAGCTATTTCTATTGGTTGTATAAATCGGCAGTAATCGGTTTTATTGAATTTGCCAATGCCACATCTATGTTGTGTGGTACTATACCTAATAGATAATGTTTTATCCGAATAAGCAATTGTCTCTTTTTTTCACTCCGGTCGACTTTATTGCAATTACACTTGTGATGTCATTGGATGATTCTCGACAATAGTCACCTACGTAGGATCTATTAAATAATATGATCACAACACGACACGATCGGAAGGAGTTTTGTTGCAGAATCAACGGCTTTACGAATGCACTTGAGCACGAACGAGTTGGTAATCTAACGACTCCGAGACTTCCACTTGGAATTTCTCGACGGAAATCTCTAAGAAATCTCTAAGAATTTCGACCCGACCCCGGAGTATAACCTAGGACTACGGAGCCAGCTACATCATGAGATAGACACTAAAATAACTAGCCAATCATAGCGTAGTTCACAGTACAATCATATCTGTTCTTACCGATAAAAACTATTATTAATTTTTGAACCCTTTGGTCTTTAAAAATATACGGTTCATTCATTTCATTTGGTAGTAGATAAAATTTGTAAATATTGACACATATATTTAAAAAATATTTATTTATTCAATAGCGAAGTATTAGTATATTAATAACTTATTGATAATGACATTAACAACTACGATCAAAATAAAACTCATCTGATATGAATCTGAGAAATAATTTCTGAGTAAGTTATATTATAAGGGAGTGCCTTTTTCGAAAAAAAAAATAAAATATATTTAGGTACAGATACTAAAAATAAATAAAGGAATCAGATATACGTAGATTTAGATCAGATGTCTGCTACATCCTAACAGGGTTGGCAACGTAACAAACATTTTGTTTAGTAATACGACATGGCAGTAGGAAAAATAAAGTTGCCAAAATCCTACTCTCAACATACCAGTATATGTTTCAAGTGGTATAGTACAACACATTCAGATCCAATAATCATATAATCGATAAATAATCAAATAACAATAAAAACTCAAGTCAAGTAAATAATTGTTTCAGTAATTAAAATACGTAATCACTTAATTACGTATTTATAATTTTATATACTTGGTGGTAGGGCTTTGTGCAAGCCCGTCTGAACTCATCAGTTATACTACCGCCAAATAACAGTACTTAGTATTGTTGTGTTCCGGTTTGAAGGGTGAGTGAGCTAGTGTAACTACAGGCACAAGGGACATAATATCTTAGTTCCCAAGGTTGGTGACACATTGACGATGTAAGGAATAGTTATTTTTTCTTACAGCGTCATTGTTTATGGGTGACGGTGACCACTTACCATCAGGCGGCCCATATGCTCGTCCCCCAACCTATACCATAAAAAAGAAGAAAAAATAATCACAACTGTATGTTTGTTTTCACATAATGTTCCGTACCATTTGACATACTAAAAATAATAAGGTAACAGAATAACATAGTAGGAATAATCAATTTGATGCGGAGGAAATACAGGACGAAGTAATTCGAAAGAGCGCTCCCACAGATGAACTGCGCGAACTAGCTCCCCGATTTTCCGCTCCATATTTCGTTAGCTCATTACTGAGAGGGGAAAGGCGACGCCAAGCAAACTAATGTCGTCAAATATTCATTCATTCGTCTTTTGTTTAGATTCATTTAATTTTAATTATTCTTGTCACATTAAGTGCAGTATCAAAACAAGTGAACGATCTGTTCTTTGTTTTAGTTCATCTGTTCATCAGCTCCCAAGCGCTTAGTAGTAGTCGGTAAACAGCTGGGAGCTAGAGAACTAAAAGAGTGAACAAGTTCGTTTAGGTTGGACCAAAACGGAGCGATCTCAGTTGCGAACTGTTACGCCCAACACTAAAATACAGTCAGTAATTGAATGAATGTTTTAATACAGCCCAATGATATTTTAATAAACAGATATGTTATATCCATACTAAACAACAGAAAAAAGTGCCGCGCCGGGGACCATTTATTTTAGTTTATTTTTAAATTTCGTTAAAAGTAAAAAAGATAGCTTGATAAAAACAATAAGTAAAAGGGATAACTAGTTGTTTTAATTACGCAAAACATATTACTACGTAATTATGATGTATTATAACGTATTACTACGTAAAACGACTAAAGGCAAACGTCCCAATTAGGACGTTTTCTAGTCTTCAATTTTTGTGCGCTGTTTACTACAACATCATTGATACAGCCCTATAGCACCGCCCGCGCCGGGCAGATAGCGTTTACGAACACGTGCTAGCCGAATCACGTGTTCACGTGTACCTACGAAACGCATCTCCCACGCTAATCGACATTTTAACGTTGTTTTTTTTTCAACTATTATCACACACTTCGTTATCTTGGAAATTCTCGTTTCGTCGTCCTTGACTTATTTGTAAAACGTTTCTCGATTATTGGTTAATCTATTACACGTATAATTAGATTTTGGTACTTATTTTGGTAATCTATATTCCAGCTTCATATAAATGACCTTGAGACACAAGATGCATTCTTGATTATGTCATCAGTGCCTACTATATTTGTATAGTTTAAAGTATTATATATTATAAAATTGATTAAGTGCCTATAAGTTAGTGAGCTGATATGGCTCAGTGGTTAGAACGCGTGCATCTTAATCGATGATTTCGGGTTCAAACCCAGGCAAGCACCACTATATATTACATGTGCTTAATTTGTGTTTATAATTCATCTCGTGCTCGGCCGTAAAGGAAAACATCGCAAGGAAACCTGCATGTTTCTAATTTCATCGAAATTCTGCCACATGTGCATTCCACCAACCCGCATTGGAACAGCGTGGTGGAATATATGCCAAAACCTCTCATAAATGGAAGAGGAGGCTTTAGCCTAGCAGTGGGTAATTTACAGGCTGTTACTTTTAAGTGCCTATTTACACATTAGTAAATCGTAAGGATTGTTATCTATGGTTTATTTATTGTCATTCCTTCTTTAGGAATAGACTATAGATACATTTACGGCCTTAGCGGGTGGTATCTACGAATTTATCTCAAAATGACATCATTGGACATTGATTTGACATTCGAAAGAATCCACATAGGATTGTTGTACTAATCAAGATCTAAACAATTTGAAATAATAGGATTTCGAAATCAAATTAGGAAATTTGATAAAAATAAAATATATGTATTTTGATTTTCAGTCATAAAAGCGCATTATAATTTTATTAATTTTTGGTATCTTTTAGACTGTATATCACGTGACCTAAAACACGTGCCGTCATGGTGCGGCGTCAGATAAGCAAAAACTGTAATTAATTCAATATCATCTGGCACTTTGATAAACAGCGTCGCTGAAGTTTTATTGCTATTATTTTTACTTTACCCACAAACGATAGCGTTTGTAATTCATTATTTTTCTAAGAAACACCAAACATTTATATCTGTTAACGTCGAATGAGTCTTAAAAGTAAAAAGATTTAAGAATCAATGGCAAGAAAACGTGTTTATTAAGCTGAAATATTATTTCCTCAACTCAACAATTTGATGTGTTTTTTTACCATAGTAGTACCTATACTCTATTGAAGCCGTTATACTAATTTAGTCTCTAACAATTGATCGTCTTTACCAGCGTTTGATTATATTTATATGTTTAGAGAGGCTGTCGCAGCTGAGAACGCGACCAAAAAATAGTGCCCAATAAATACACGCACACTAATAAAGTAGTATGAACGTTAGCACACAAAGATAATAAAGTTGGTTAGTTTGTTTTAATTATTTTGTAATGTGACACTATCTAGATATCGAAATAATCTAAGTTACAAACATTAATTATTATACTATTTTCATCTATAATAAAATTGGAGTGTCTGTTTGTAACATTAAAAAGCCCTTATTTACTCAGTACATATGTGTTTATAAACGGTACATATACCAAACGGTACGTCTGTCTGGCTATCTGTTTGTTCCGCCTGGTCCGATTTTGACAGGACTTTCATTGGCAGATAACTGATATAATAGGGAGTCACTTAGGCTGCAATAATATGTTTTTTTGTTAAATACACACGTACAAGTTCGCGGGTACAGCTAGTATAGAATATAACCATTTTACGTTCAATTTCTTACTCGTGCGCGATATTAAGTTACTAATTAGAATTACAGGAGGCTTTGAAGTTCTTTCAACTTCACGTGTGTATGTTCCCACGCGGTAGCGCTTGTCATAGCTTACTTAATTAATATTAAGAAAAAATATATATAAACGATAAAAAATAATACGTTATAGTTGGAATATAATCGTTATCCGTTTCCGGTTAACGATTAATTCTCAAACAATCGAAATATTACATTTAACGAGACGTTGTTGAAACTGTATTAAATATGTTTTACACAAATTAAGACCTTTTGAAATTGTGCTGTTTGTCCGTATGGCCGCCATTGTGGAAAATGGAGGGAAAAGGTGTAAATCCACCTTTTCATTGCTTGTATCGTGGTTGAGCTAGTTACAATTCAATATTGTAACTGTGTATAGTTGTTGTTAATTCTAATTATTTTATTCTAATCTCGAATTAACGAGAGGATATTCAGTTTTTAGTTTTGGTTACTTTATATCAACATTATCCATTTAAGTCAGTATTGTATACATTTTGAATAATTGTTTATAAAAAATACTAGTAAAAAAACAATTGTCTAATTTCTCAAGAATTTAGCTTGCGATTTCAAGTTAACTATCAACATTAAAAATTAACCCTTCGACGTTCCACTGTTAATACTTCGATTTGATACAAGAAAAAGAAAAACATGTTAAATGTATTTAATTGACCCAGAAACTTCGAGAAGATAGAACGGTGGCCATCTTAAAAAAAATTATAAACAAAGACTGCGTCGTTATAAATTAATTTAACGTAAATAAAAAGGCCGTAAGTCATTAATTTAATACTAAATTAATTGAAGTTACAACAATGCTCCAAATAACGAAGGCGTTACAGAAGTTACGATACACGCATTTATTTTCGTATAATTTACAGAGAAACATGTTAACATGAGATCATGGCCTACTTTTAAATACTCATTGATAATTCAGCCTGTAAAAAAATGTTAGCATATTTTTTGTTCTTTTTTCAAAAAACCTAAAATGGTTATTTGTTCTTGAGTTGAATTTACATAATATACCATTTCTTTTTTATTATTATGTATATTACTTATCCACTTTATTATCATAATTAATTATTTAAAGAGCATGAATCATGTTCCAATATCCATTTTTAAGCTTTAGGCACATATTATATTAAATCGATAAAAATAGACAAGAAGTCAGAAGATAAGATATCTTCCACGTGATTTAAATTTTATATTGTTTTCAAATAAAGAGGGAGAAAATAGTTAAAATCAATCGCGTTTAAATGATTTACATAACAACAACAGGAAACTCACGCTTGTGACGTAATGATTCCTATTATGGCTGGTTAATTTCTTGCCAAAGAGATCAGAATTGTGATTCAACGCGGCAGTGTTGCTAGGATTCTTGCCACCATTTCACGCGGTCATGATTTGCAAACTAACTAATTATATTTTTATTTACACAAAGTATAGGTACATAAAAAGTCCACATAGTATTATATTCTCTTATTAAAAAAATAAATAAATAAGAGAATACAATACTAATTAAAACGCGCTTATAAAATAAATTACCAAAAGTGAAATATAAAAAGTAGAAAAATGTTGGCATTTTTACTTATTCCTTAAAGTTCCTTTGGTAATATTAAAAGAAGCTATGATTAAAATGTCACTAAATATGCCTCGTGAAATTACAATTTAGCCGAAATTTGTCAGTGATATGATATCAAATTAAGGCAACTGACAAATTACCATTATTTATAGTATCATAAACACCGAATTTTATTTTTTTGTGGCTACATTTATGCCGAAAAAATAAATTAATTCCTCCAGCTAAAGACACTGGCAGTAGATTTTTTTTTAATTATACGTAATAAATAGAACATCAAGGAAAATGTTTGTCATATTTTAAATCGATTTTCTTTTTTATGAGATAGGTGGCAAATGAGCAGGAGGCTCACCTGATGGAAAATGACAACCACTGCCCATGGACATCTGCAACACCAGGGGGCTAGCAGGTGCGTTGCCGGCCTTTAAGGAAGGAGTACGCTCTTTTTTTGAAGGTTCCCATGTCGTATTGGCTCGGAAAAAACCGCCGGCGAAAACTGGTTCCACAAAGTGGTTGTGCGAAGCAGAAAATGTCTAAGAAATCGCGCTGTTGTGGATTTTCGGACATCGAATGGTGCGGGTGAAACTTCGAATTTCGACAAGATGTCCGAAGGTGAAATTCAGCAGCCGGGATTAATCCGAACAATTCCTCGGAATATTCCCCGTGAAATTCGGTAGAAGATGCAGAGTTATCCAACATCTCTACGCAAAGGATCAAGAAGATCGGAAAGGGCTTGATCGTCGATAATTCGAGCTGCTCTATAAACATAGAGCGAGAATAAACCGGGAAAAATAAAAAGAAAAATTACTCAGCACATTTTAATTTGTTTACTTTCCTGTAACAATATACGATTAGGATTTTCCTAACAATATCGAAACCTAATAACAATAGCATGTCCTATTATAATAACATATTGTGTGCGTATCAATGTATATGTTGTTCAAATGCGCAAAGAGATTTTAACTTATAATAGGCATTATATGTCTGAGTTTGTTTCACACGTCAGCGTAGCGAAACGTACCTACCTATTGTTAATTTATAATAATACATAAGTACGTTCACTTCACAAAATATATCATATATTTGCCTTAATTTAATTCGACTTTAGAAGCTTTTAGAAACAAATAGAAGAAACATACATTCTAAAGTTATCAATATTCGAATATAAGGACAAAGCATCAGGAATTTAGGATGTGCGCTTGAGAACTTTGTCGGACCATATTAATATGTATCGTGTGAATAAGTAATAGATATGGATAAACCGCATTATTTATTTGTCCTTCTAGTCGATTACGGCCACAGCGAGACATATTACAATGCACTAGTCTGTGTGGAAAATCCTATGACATTAATTTCACAGTACGATTGAATCGAATAACAAACAATCTTTCGCTAATACAGAGAATTTAGGCTCAAAACCAATTTGAGAACAACGTTCTGAATTACGTGTTCTCCAAATCAATCATATAGGTACTTAGTCGACATTTGTTAAATACTGTTCTACTAAAAATATTTTGATAAAAAAATAGAATAATCCGAAATTCGAACCATAGTATCTGTAGTTGTACCGAATAGTTATTAATTTGACAACCTAGATAAATTGTCTTGAAGGTCGTTATAACATTACCACTTTTTCAATCAAAATGAAATAATAGTTATTTTTTTATCTTATTAAAATAAAGGCAAAGGAAATCTTGTAGAAGTTATAATATTATTATATTATACATATTTGTAGTATTAAGTAAAACAACATTTGCTAGTTGAAGATTGTTTCAGATCGTGATACTGTCTTGGAATAAAATGTAGGCATATTAAAATAACATAATAATTACCAAAAAGTGATATAACAACGGCACGGACTGTGAATAAATCATAATACATAAAAAAAGTTTCTTTATGTCTTGTTTTTGCTATCTCACCTTAGATATATCTCCCTGCTCCCTTTATCAGATAAAGGTGAACCCCCGCCCACTAAGTCCACGTACGTTATACATGATACCTAAAGATTTGAAGAAAAACAAGAACGTTGTTTTAATAATATCGTCTTATTGGGTTTCTCATCTCATACTTTCCCACGTAATACAAACATTTATAATTGCCACAATATATTGACTGGATTTTATTACATATCGGATTCTTCAAGAAAAAACAATCGTTTTCATTTAGGTATTTTTTTGTGGTTTTGATAATTATTGGTGTATCAAAATGAAACACTATGCCTTGTGATATTATAATACACCCAACTTGTATTTGAAATTAAAGATTATTTCAATAGATTCTTCAGCACTGGAGGAGGAACTGGGTTGTTTATTCGCTAAAAGCGCTGCAAATACTATATTCTTCGGGTTCGTGTTTACATACGCTTCCAATACCACTCATAATTAGCAGTCCATCTCAAAAAAAAAGCGCCCGCTTCACCCAACCTCTAATAAATGCACATGAAATCGGGAGTTTACTTCGGATGACGTCCTCGTCAAAAGCGACTCCTGAAAATTCCTAAAATCCGACTATGGGACAAGGTATAATTATAACCATTCCTTACTACACTACCCTTAAGTTGGGCCTTAAGTTGTATGTACTATGTACCTTGTGCTTCTAATTACACTGACTTACTCAGATTTCCAACCGACAACAGTAATAAGTATTACTGTTTGGCGCTAGAATATATTATGAGAGGGTGATACCTACCAAGCCAGACTTGCACGAAGATCTACCACCTATATTAGTGTCATAAATACACTACTCCAACTCCAAAATCCAAATAATTGTAAAAAAGAAAATAAATATTAATGCAAATTACTATAAAATAAGGAACTAATTACTTGAAGGGATTTATTAATAACAGTATTTATTTCGATCCCTAATATAGATTGTTTCTTCTGTAAAATTTCCACCGGGCCTGATGGCAGGACAGAATTCCACAAATTATTCGAAACAAAACGGAGCATTTGCGTAACAACAAAGTTATTTCCAAAATACTTTGAATATTCGAAGACAATTTGACACTAAACATGTTTACTAAAATTAAATAAGTCGTTATTAAAAACTTAACTTTCGCACGTTAGTTCTATGATAAAATTTCTTGTAAGATCATCTTTTATAAAATATGAAATACTATCGTGTACTTGTAACTTTTTACGCAAAAGATCCATACATTCCCATGAGACCACACGACCTAAAAACTTAAAGGGCAGAGACAATATTTCTTGGGGTTGGAACGAGATGCACCCCCGATCCTCGGAGCACTGTCAAGTTTTAGACTGCTGAGAATTTTTGGTCATAAAAATCAATAACTATTTTTGTCTGACCCGGTATTTGAATCCAGTATCATGGGATCTACGGTCTCAAAAAACTAGCCACATGGCATACGTATGAATAATATATCAACAATAGGGAGTCTTACGTCTTAAATTACTATCAATTGAACGATAATATGTTATTCATTACGTCATATACAGTTGCCTATTCGCACATATTTAACATTTTAAAATGTAATATAACGACTTAGATTAATATGTGACGTTTCAAGTTGTACTTTACTTTTGCACGGGAAAGTAAAACAAGTATCAAAATTAATCAATTAATCTTAAATAAAAAAATTAAAAAGTCGTATACCGTAATCATTTGACAATGTGGCAACGGTGCAATGGAATCTGCTCACCCACAACACCAATTCATTCCATGATCGTGTCAGGACCGTATCACACACGAAATTATTTGTATTCAGAATGTACTAGATCGTTTGGTCACCTCTTACACCGTCGCATGCGATGGAGTAAGCGTCAGTTATTGTCATTGTCATTGTCAGCGTGAATATTTCGATCCGTGCATGGCTCGCGATGTTTTGGTCAGGAACTGTCTGGAACCGATTCCTCTACAGGGGATCATACTTCTCAAAAAAAGTTATTTTTTCTAATCAAACAAGATCCTCAATGTGTACCTTTTATATCCATACGTGATTATGTTTGACATCGAGTTATTCTAAATCCGAGGGATGAGGACCTGCAGATCTGTAATACAGGTCTATCTATAATAGACACCAGAGCCACCGATAACCTTGTCAGAAAATTGTTTCTTTATATTAGTTATTAAATTTTATCTTTCACTACTATGAGAACGGGAACGCCTATACGTAATTCGTACTTAGTTTAATTGGATTTCTACCTCTGCTTACCTTCTTATCCAATATACTCATGCACGCCAACAATTACGTTTAATCTTTAGGCACGTCATACGAGAAAATAAAAAATATACCTATTTAAGGATATTAGGAATAAAGACTAATTTCCACTAGCAAGTTCATATTTAAATGGACACGAAAACATGTGATACAGGTGAAATTGCAAGTAACGTTACATATAGAAATGCTGTGCACAAATTAAAAATATCGCCTAAAGATGATTTACACCATGTCAACTCGTGTTTATTTACACACTTTATTACACAACCAATGATAGTGCCGTGGTATACCTATCTATAATGCCGTTATCTACCTAAACTGAATTATGAGCTATGAGCAAAGAGCGTTGTAAAAATATAAACCGTAGTACTGTCATTTTCAAAACTAATCAAGATATCAAAAAGCCGCGTTCAAGGATGTCGTTAGATTTTTTTTTCTAATTAATATGCCATCAAAATTGAAAAACGATCCGATGTCAGTTGTCGGCGTTTTTGTTATACCACGGCATATTATCTTGCTAATAGGTAGCCTTAACATTGCTCACGTTACTAAATATTTAAAAGAATATCTACATATGTTTAAAGACAAACCGTACGCATATTCAAGTGTAGCGTGCAAGACGAATATTAAATAAAACAGCATACACTTTTTAATCTTATTATGTATAATATTAGCGAAAGTAAAGTATCTATTTGTTACCTAAATATAACACCTAAACCACTACCAACAACACCAGTTTTAATGATATTTGAGCCTAGAGAATATTAATCACGAGATTTGCGGGAAAAAATAATTGAATACTCTATCGTGGGAAACTCATACATACAATATAATACATACATAAATATATGACGTCAATCAATCATTATATACATTATTAATTATATGCTTTGATTGTAATCACTTATTTTAGAGATTTGAATCTGGATGGCATTAAGGTCAATCGCTGTTTGTCATCAATGTGTTAAAAAAACAAAGAATTTCAGCTGTCAAGAAGAAAATGACACATGGTGTCGCTGCCTATGAAAAATTGTAAAAATCAATATACGATAATCCAGCTATCGATTCCTTGTATTATTCGTAAATATATATGACAAAGGTTACTACCCCGAACCAAGCCATCTTGTCGGATCCCCTTATATATATAAAATTTGAGCATATAAATATTATGAATTAAAATAAGCATATACCAATATCACATTCAAAATGTATAGAGTTTATTAAGACGTCGTTTTACAAAACATAATGTCAGATATCAAACTCGTTTTATAATAAAAGCAATGCGTTTAGAGATAAAAATACAATATCATTTGACGCCATTTTGTATAAATTATAATGAAGCTGATGTAACGTCACTATCTGGAGGTTGGGAGATAATACTTGCTTCTATAATACTTATACTGAGGTTAACTGCAGACTTTTATACCAAGAAGATAACGGCGCTTATAAAATTAGGCTAATCCTATTTTTTGCAGATTGAAATGCAATAAACAAAGACTTTGTTTAAGAGATACTTTTTATTAGCGTTAATAAAATACTGAACATCCTAAGTTCAATCATTGCTTTAAAAACAGACGATCTTTAAACAAATATTTATATTGTAAAATCTATCAAATCTGGCCTGAATTCGCTTGGGTATATTCTAATGGGACTTTCGTTCAGATCGTCTCAGATTCGACTCTCGGGACCAGTGAAATTTATTACATTTTCTGACGTTCTCAGCACTAGCTTTGGCTTAGAAACTCACTCATCTCAAAGGAATTATGAACTTTAATAACTCAGACTATAAAATAGACAGAAGTTCATCATCGGTATATCTGAATGATTTTGCTTCATGAGATATTGCTACCTCAAGATATTTCTTTGTCAAAATCCAATAAAAAATCATACAAAATCATCTAATATTAAGATCGTACAATAGCCGTAAAAAAGTACTTTTCCATAAAAAATTTAAAAAAGCGCTGATCAAAGGCTATTTTCCACCTGAAGAATATTTTAAAGTGATAATGAAGTTCACATTAACCCTTTAATCAGCTTCTAAGCGCTTAGTGAATACTGACAAACTGAATATATTCTTTATGATATAAGTAGGCGGACGAGAAAATGGTAAGTTGTGACCATCGCCCATAGACAATGACATGATATGAAATAACAACCATTCCTTACATCGCCAAAACGCCATGAACCTTTGGAACTAAGATGTTATTTCCCTGTTATGTACCTGTAGTTACACAGGCTCATTTACCATTCAAACTAGAACACAACAATACTGGGTAATGCTGTTTGGCAGTAGAATATCTAAAAAAATGGCTGGTATCCCGACCAGTCCTACCACCAAGAATTTAAATTATACTTAGTGCTAGACATTTACTGTCATAAAAAACCACTTTTACTCTTTTCCAAATGGCAGGATAATCCCCCGATCCAAATTTAATTATTTTCTTGATTGGAGTTTAAGTGCTCTGGCCGGGAGCTTAAATAATCAAGATAAGTTCGATTAAGAGGGCTTGACCTACAATCTATTTCAGCTAACCACAATGAGTGTAAATATCACGTTTTTGATAGTATACCTATTATTTAACAATGCAAATCGGACCATACATTGAGGTTAGTTCTATATTACACTGGCTCACTCATTCGTACCGAAATACAATAATCACGATCTTCATTTGTTTCTAAAAGTCAAACTGTTTAGGATTGTCTGTGGTACTCTTAAAAATGTATGGTATATTGTTTTTCTTACAAGAAAATCATAAGTAAACAGCGTTTAAATTTTCCAGCAACTAGTATACTAATCCTACATTGTAACGTCGTTGAAATTGAGACATTCTATTTTCAAATTACAAGTTGGCATTAGCTCGTCTAGAAAGTACTGTAAAAAGAAACTTCGAGAATCCTTACAAAACGTTATCGAGTAGACAAACCGACGGCACGTAAGGCGAAACCGTTACTGTACCGACTTACGTCAATGAACGCTTATAGGGTAACGAAGATATAGATATAACTGGATTTTCCTCAATTATGTATGACAAGGAATTGTAATGGTAAAATGCTAGTCACAGAGTATATAAACTAGAATTATTTACTTAAACATAACAATATAAGTAAACTTGTAAACTGCAATCTGCTTAAAAATGAATGAACGGTATAGCTGAAGAGTATTGTGTCTGTAATTTGTACAAAGCCAAGCAACGGGCATTAGCTGCAATAATTACATTACAATTAGGTTCTGACTGATAATAACTCATTATTTTCACGGTATTAGATATGTTTATGGTTGAGACACGAAGGCCAGTCACAAAGGAGATTAACGTACACAAATAGCATACAAGAAAACTTAATGCGCAAAAACATAGTGGAATACTTTAATCCCTACGGCCTTTGATCCCCTAAAGTCTTTTCATCCACATTGGCTTGCCGATTATAATCGGAACTCTGATAATTATCAGAGTCAGATAATAGAATACCTACGCACCTACGTTTTTCAAGACATTTGTATTTTGTACCTTATGATACCTCTTTCGTAGTTAACTGTATGGTGGAAATCGGCAAGAAAAACGACGAATATACTGTTTTCAAATGTCAATGTAGTTTTTTAACGAATATCGTTTCATCAGTTTGTTACAATACGCTGCATCCGCATTAAAATGTCCTAGATAAGCACCCTGTTTATCGCCTCTTATCGCTTCTTATCCAAATAAACTACTTTACAAAAACATTGGTATAGTAATGCTTTGCTTTGCAAACTTGAAATTGGCTCGTTTATTAAAATAATATAAATGTTCTGTTCGAGTAAGGCGCCTTTTATTGAAACGTTAATATAGCTACATTAAATTAAATTATTTAATGGTATATACATATACAAATTTTCACCGTTTTCTATCTGTGTTTTGACAAATGATTAGAAATCTCGAATCCATCCAAAAACATTAACCGTATCTAACTGATGAGCAATAAAAGTAGAAAACTTGGATTAGCAATATATGTTCTTTTTTATGATATATGGCAGACGAGCAGGAAGCTCACGTGATGGAAAGTGACTACCACCGACTATGGACATTGACAATACTGACTGACAAGGCTTATCCTTTTCAAAAACCCTTGGTATATAACATAATTTTAAAAGTGGAGTAAGCTGATGAGGACTTGGTATATTCGTTTGATGGTATTACTACCTCACCAATTGTGTGAAACAATAACATTTTCCATAAATTTTATTTTAAATCTCTACGTTTCATATAAATTTACAATAAAACAAAACGAAAGACACATCTAGCCATAACAAGTTTGTTTAAAATTTTGCAATGGTAACTACCGTCAATAATGTCGAAACGATTCCATCCGAAAGAAATCGACTAAGCAAACGTGCAGACATAATCTATCTTATTTGCTGTTATTGTAGGTATAATAGTAATTTATATACAGAAGAAGCAATTTTGCTAACATTTAGTTAGCAAATATATTTGAAACAGTTTTAGAATCAGTGTTTTCCAGACCGAATATGAGACTAAAAACATTTCTGAATATTCTTTCCAATATGTAAAGTATGTTACGAAATGCGCATAGCTTATTAATTTGCGGTAGCCGGTAGGGCTATGTGCAAGCCCGTCTGGTTAGGTAACATCTACTCAACAGATATTGAATCGTCAAACAGAAATACTTAGTATTATTGTGTTCCGCTTTGAAGGGTGAGTGAGCATAAATATACTCTATTCCAATCATAAGATGAGAAAAGCCAGATAAATATTATTTGACAGCACATTGAGGCGACTGATTGGTCGAGAGCTTGATTAATCAATGATATTCACTGTGGATTTGCGAAAAAATGCTGTACATCTAAGGTTTAATTATATTTACAGTGTAAACTCCATGTAACGTCACTCGATTTAACGGCAAACTCTCTAAAGCGTCGAAATCAATTGGTTTTAGTTGGTTTAGCTTGTATTCCATACAATGATACACTCTACATAGCATCACACCCACTCTCAATAACGACAAAAATTAAGATATAAAAATTATTTTTTTTTCTTTTAAGTTGCTAAAATTAGAAAAAACTGCGCATCTGTGTACGTTCTTTTGTCGCTTTATTATTCTAGCCCTCAATAAACTCGAATGTCGGCACCACGCATTAGGAACTTTCTAAGAAATTCGTTAATTTGTTTACAAATTGGGATTGCTTGCACGTGTAGACTGTGACCATGCCTAATAAGTATACGACTACGATTGATGAGGTGGAAACAGAACTTGAGTTTGATAGCGACGACGACCTTCCATTAACTGAATGGATTCAGCAGGTCAACATGGCAGGAAATACGGTAAATTTTCAAACCTACATCGAAGTAGACAACTGCCTGCTTACAACGGCTTCACTCACAGACATAGAAATTTTGGATTCAGTGAGAAAAAACTGAGGTTCAAGAATAAAGAGATGAAGAAGATGAGACGGATGAGCTTTGAGCCTCCGCCAAGCGTTAAAGAAGTTCTGAAAGCAGCTAAATTACTTCCTTTATATAAGATATAAATAAAAAAATTAAAAATATACAACAAAATTGGTCGTGCAGCAAAAGGCGTCAGACAAAAATATCAGAGTATACGCAATAGCGTTCAAATAAGATATATATATTTTTTGTACATAACTACTAACAATAGACTAAAATAAACTTTTTTTTCGAATTCTGATTTTTCTTCTCTTCATTTAACGACCACTCTTTATAACGCCATAAAATGCACAGTCCCTTCAGTGTCGTTATATAGAGTTTACACTGTATTTCTATATCGATTGGAATAGCCTTTACAAGGACAAAGAACATAAGATAGTATAAATTCGGAAGATAACAAAATAAATTCAAGCCTTTCGATATATTTTCAATCCCTCGCAATAATTTCATTTTTTTTTGCGACGGATATAAATTTACCATTTTGCCAGTCCTAAATATTATGTCACATAAAATAATAAAAATTTAATAAATTATAAAAAATATAATTACAATAACAATATAATATATGATAATGTAAAATAAATAGTTTCGACTTTAATAATTCTATGTAATAAAATTGTGATATAATTAATGATGACATCATATGACATAACACCGTGAAGGCTAGTGTTACTCTAGGCTAAATAATATTTCTTATAGCGCCAATGAATATGGGCGGTGGTGAACACTTATCCAGAGCCGATTCGCCCATCGTAACCTAACCCATAAAAAAGAGGCATAGTTTAAAATACCTTCAAAAACGACAACTGGATTCAAAGAAATATAAACATCAATTAATTAATTTATTTAAATGATATCAGACAAACGACCTTGAAACCGAGTGCGATCAATACATTAACTCGGCTGTATTACATTAACATTATCAATTATTTATCTTCATATATAAGTCATTAAAGTTTTAATAGAAATTCAATACACTAGAATGTAATCTACATATATCTGACACGTATTCGTGAATAAATAAATCAACATATGGAACCATACCATATTATATACTAGACAAAACGAAAATCAAATCAAACCAATTTCATCAAAAGCGTGATACGATGATAGCTTGGGCTATTATTTATACGTAAATTTATGCAAAATCGTTGAATTCCTAATTACAAAACGCTGACAGAAATATGGGAAGTGATTTTTCAACATCGTGCCAAATGGAAATACGCTCTATAAATTTGTAGGAACAATGCAATTTAACGAATATATTTTATAATGCATTAGATATGACAAAATTACAATATGACATACATATTTATAATGTGTGTGTGTGTGTGTGTGATTACGTCATAAGAAACACATCTATTTTACAAAATTGTTATAAAAGCGAAAGTTCTTTGTTTTGAACATACCTATACGTTTTGTGCGTTCGGATATCTTAGTAACAAAAAATAAATCTGTTTACCATCATTTTCTCTGTTTAAATCGATTTTGTTGTGTTTACCACCGATTGACAAGCTTTAGTGCTAATAAAAAAAAATGTTATATGTTGTAAATAATAGCACAAATGTATGTTCCAAATATTTTCATCTTATTTAATCCGCAATATGATCATCATCATCATCTGCAATATGATCTGTGTCTACGAACACTAAAATTTATAAGTATGGTATTCAATCACGCTATTAAAATAATATCGTCATTACTCGAACCACCAAAATTATTTAATTAAATTTAGCACATCAAACTTATTATTATACAATTTAATTTTAATTTTTAACACTTAATAAAATTAAATAAACACAGCAACAAAAGCATTACATAATATTTTATGTTATATGTAGGGTACTAAGACAAATTTCATTTTTTCGTTACCTAACAATTGCTATAAAAAATTATATAACAAATATACCTTATTCACTCACTAAGAATTTTTATTATAGTCAATGTCGCATATAATACATAATATGCGTATACAAGGCCATAAAATAAACAGTATGAAAGATTATTGGCCGCTAATGCGTATTCCTGTTAGGAGGTGATAACGTTGACTATTTGTTTCCACCATCCTCTGTGGACATTTTTTTTTTGTTATATATTTTTGAAGAAAGAGGTAGGTAGGCTAAGAAAATGGTAATGATTTTATTTATTGTATATAGTCTAAACTTGAAGCGGATGAGACTGCGAAGTGCACCAACTTACATAATAATATTATATACTAAGACCTTCTCTGAAACGCGGTGCATCTTCTGGTATAATTCTTTGTATTTCAGTATTATGTTTTACGGTATTTTGCTTTGGTGTTACGTTGCGAATATTGAAACTGTTTTCATAGTGAGAAAAAAGGCTGTTAGGTCTATTTATATACTTGGAACTCGAGACTCCCTTCGGGATTATTTTTCATAGAGTAGGTATACTTACAGTTGCTACGCAAATAATATGATGGATATTATGTATATTCACAATAATATAGATCATTTCGAAAGAAACGATGTCAATAATTGTATGAGGAGGACCGTTAAACTATTAACACCTAGTTTCCGACTTCGCAAATTTGACACAGCATTCCTATTCGGTATTCGTTTCCGTAAAAGATTTTACAGTTATTTCTATAAAAATTAAAAAATTAAAGCATCATGGCAAAGTACTGATAAAGATCAATCATTCAAATCAATCAATCAACAAGATTAAGGATATAATTGTGGACTTAGTATTTGTTCATATCTAGGCAGGATATATAGTAATTGTTCTTGACTGATGTTCTCTGTAATTGGAAAATTACAGAAAAATTACGGCGTTGGAAAAAAATATCTACTGAGTTTCTTGTCGATTCTCGTCGATAGAATCTACTTTTGGAACCGGCGATTTTTATTTGTTAAAAAAATATCTTCATCGTATAAATAATAATATAGTCGCTTCCGGCCATATGTACGCTTAGATCTTTTAAACTACACAACGGATTTTAATGCGGTTTTCTTTAATAAAAAGAGCAATTCCAAGAAAGGTATCCTGCACATTATAGTTGAGAAATACCAGGAATTTCAAAGTAAAAATTTCTTTTTATGTTTGTTCTACAATCTTAAAGGATCTTGAAAACCCTTATTACGTATTAATTAAAAACTCCTTTCTAAGTAATAAAATTCTTGTAGCAATATAACTAGTATACACTCATTATGAAGATCTTTGCCTAGTTAAAATAATGAAAGGAATATCGCAAGTCGATGTTCCGTTAACATAGTTACAGAGAAAGTTGGTATTTAAGAACGTTCCATCTCGTGCTGAAAGTACCTAGTTCTAAGATGCTCTCGTCATTTTAATATTTATAAATGAAAATGACTAACATGTCATCGCATGTGAGGAGATCACTCACGAAGACGCACACCTTAACCATAAATAACCGTAACATGCGTTAGTGTGAGTGATCCGAGTTGTAAGTGTGAGTGAGATGACTTATGTAAGAAAGAATATGCATGCCGATTCATTTATGCAGAGCCCATGGCGCCTTCGTCAGTTACCGATATTATACACATATATATTTTTATTTACTAGGCGTATAATACAAAATCATTAACAAATAAGTATATAAGTAAGAGATTATAATAGTATTCCTTATTATATGCTGGGTTAAGTCAGTGAAAGCCCTTTGAATTTCTATTATATAATTTCGGTCTTTTTTTAAATTTAAACAGAAGGTAAAAGAAAAAAAGATACTAATATAATAAATAAGTAAGTAGATCCTAATAAATTAATAAGAATGAATATAATATATTTTATATGCAACACAACGTTACCATTAACGCTGAACGCGTTTTTCGTTTCAGGTATGCTTTTTGCATCATTAAGTATTCACATGTCAACCTAACATAACCTGCCTTTTAGAGCGTTAAAAATAATCGACTTTGGGTGTTTAAAACATAATTATTTATGTGAATAATTATTTATTCAAATATAGAAGCACTTACTTAAACGTAAATTACTACATCGGCAGTGGTCGATAGAGAAAATACCTAGACTTCAGAATAACTGTTGTAAGAAACTCCGAATATTAATTTTATAAATCTATATAAACGTAACATTAACATGAATTAAAATACCTCTTATTCTTAAATCTAGAATAGATTACACAACAATGTTAGCGTAATGTAACATATCGTCGTCATTTAACTTTAAGTTAAAAAATAAAACATTTATTTAGATTCTAAGATTTTGCTTATCCTGTTTTTTATATTCGCAAAATTTATTGTGACAGACAAAAAACTGAACAGGACCAAACTTATGTCCTTAAGCACAAATGTTCTCATTGTTCGCTTATTATTCTGCATGATAACCCAACTGGACAGAAAATTTTGTAGAGAACTGATACCTTTACTTGCTTTTAGAACACGAGAGTGTAACTCTCCCAATTTCCTAACTTGGCTATTAGTGGGGACATTATGACTTAAAGAATTTTTAGTGCTGACTCGCGGTCTTTGGGGTCGATATAGGCCTAAAATACACAAGAACAACAACGGCTATAACAGCAACGAGCATGACCTATCATCTTGAGACGATATTGTTATAAAGTGTTCGTTTGTTTTAACTGACTAATCTCATATTTGACCAGAGACAATTAAAAAATATTTTTGCAATTAATGACTATGTCAATATACAGTGTAAACTCTATATAACGACACTGAAGGGACTGCGCATTTTATGGCGTTATAGAGAGTGGTCGTTAAATGAAGAGAAGAAAAATCAGAATTTGAAAAAAAAGTTTATTTTAGTCTATTGTTAGTATACTCTGTTATTTTTGTCTGACGCCTTTTGCTGCACCAGTAATTTTGTTGTATATTTTTAATTATTTTATTTATATCTGATATAAAGGAAGTAATTTTCCAATAATTTAGCTGCTTTCAGAACTTCTTTAACGCTCGGTGGAGGCTCAAGCTCATCCGTCTTATCTTCTTCATCTCTTTATTCTTGAACCTCATTTCTCACTGAATCCAAAATTCCTATGTCTGTGAGTGAAGCCGTTGTAAGCAGGTAGTTGTCTACTTCGCTGTATGTTTAAAAATTTACCGTATTTCCTGTCATGTTGACCTGCTGAATCCACTCATTTAAAGGAAGGTCGTCGTCGCTATCAAACTCGAGTTCTGTTTCCACCTCATCAATCGTAGAATACATATGATAACGTTGTAATCCATGACTCCTACTTATTAGGCATGGTCACAGTTTACACGTGCAAGCAATCCCAATTTGTAAACAAATGAACGAATTTCTTAGAAAGTTCCTAATGCGTGGTGCCGACATTCGAGTTTATTGAGGGCTAGAATAATAAAGCGATAGAGGAACGCACACAGATGCACAGCTTTTTTTTTAATTTTAGCAATTTCAAATTGCTAAAATTAAAAAAAGGTACTTTTTATTTATCAATTGTTGTCGTTATTGAGAGTGGGTGTGATGCTATGTAGAGTGTATCATTGTATGGAATACAAGCTAAACCAACTAAAACCAATTGATTTCGACGCTTTAGAGAGTTTGCCGTTAAATCGAGTGACGTTACATGGAGTTTACACTGTAAATAATAATAACTACGAGCCGAGGGCTGCTAATTACCATTTAAAACTGATGAAACTTCATAGAACATCGACAGAAATCATAAATGAAAACAATAATTTATATCGAATTAGAGTTACACAAATAAACAGCGGACAATTTTAGTTATACCATTGCGTAATTCACAGACAGTATTATTAATAAACATTTATTATTAATCGTGTTTACGCTGCTTGTAAACACATTAGCTCCATCACTGAATGAAAATCTATGAGGATAAGATTTGTTGACTATTGTAATTAATGAGGCTTTTTATGAGCACACCAATCACACATAGTTGACCTGGATATACCTAACTCGATAATGTAAAACTAACAATGATCTATATTTGTGTTTTTGTGTTACTAGAATAAATGAACTTAGTTTTTTTGTTGTATGTTAAGTAATTGTAATATAGGTACATTTTGTACTAAGTCAAAACACAATTACAACAAATATAATAACTTTGTTTGTCATGAACCTTTTATTTACGACGACCTCCATAGTCGAGTGGTGTGACACACAAAACACCGGTTTTCATGGGTACGCCACTCTGAGGTCCCGGGTTCGATTCCCGGCCGAGTCGATGTAGAATACCATTAGTTTTCTATGTTGTCTTGGGTCTGGGTGTTTGTGGTACCGTCGTTACTTCTGATTTCCATAACACAAGTGCTTCAGCTACTTACATTGGGATCAGAGTAATGTATGTGATGTTGTCTCATATTTATTTATTTATTTATTATTTGCGCGTTTTTATCGCAATAACTATACCTAATAAAAATAGATACGTCGTCCTAAAACTAGAACCCACTCAGATATTTAAATCACGTATAACTCAGATAGTGCAGTGAACATTGATTAACCTTGATATTTCATTAATAAACGATCAAAACTTCACGATTCAAGGTTCAAATATTTGGCTATTTTCCACCAACGAAGAGCTCATTTATATATATCCTATCGTACACAGTCAGACGTTATCGCTAGCTTTCCTTATCTACTACGCTACGCTATCTATGCGGTTTGTCAGTTTATGGCCTTTCAAGCTGATTCAACCGACGTTATTTATTTTCTTTTTTACTTTATTTAACAAGGGAGGTTTATGTAAGGGATTCAAATAGATCTGGCGTACTGTCAAATGACTACACATTTATTTTATTCATTACTTAATTGAGCATATTTCTAAATCCTAACACCTTAATATTCAAACAAAGGTATTGAAAAAATCAAATATATTGTTTACGTTTGGTATTATCTCAGGCCCGTTCAAATCCAGGGTTCAGGGGGTGCAAAAGATACCCAGGAGTCGCGTGTTTGGGGAGCATTTTCACTTATGATAGTCATGACATGCATTGATAAACCAAGCATTGGTAAAGCCCCTTAGAAGTATCTTTAAAATATTATTTGTAAGTCATCGGAGATCCCAAAAACACTGTAAGGGCGCTGTTCTTAATTATCATCTCTATAGATAACATAATCATAATTGTTATTCTATAGAAACATTTGTTATCTCTGAAACATAATAGATAGTAATGTTATTTAAAATTAACACCAAAAATTATGTGTACCCTTTAATGAGAAAGTAAATTAGTAATTCGTGGTAATCATAATTAAGACAATTGCAATGCAAAAGGCCACTTGCCTTTTTAAATGGTTTTAGAGCAGAATTATTATATATTAATATCATTATATATTGTAATACAGTCTTCAAATCAAAACCTAAAGAAATCCAGTGTATCTAGTTTTAGTTTAATATGTGTACGTAACGTGGTTTACCGAAAATACCCGTCAAGCGAATTGGTAGACTACGTCCTTCGTTAATGTTAACGATTCCTAATTATATGGTTTGTTATTTATCGAGTAATATGCGTTGTCTATTAAAGATTTTTGTTACTCAATTCTTACCATTGGTAGAAGTTTATGCAAGTTATTCTTGGTATGGTTGCGTGCTATTCGCCAATGGTTCTGACACCAATTACCAAAATGCATTTTATCCATGCCTTACTTACCCTTTAAGCTGTTGTAAAGTTGGAAGGGTAAATAAGCCAGTTTGAGACGGAAATACATAATCACTTATAGTTTCCACAGTTGAGGGTTCAATTTCAAATCACATTCTTAAGTTACTAATGAGTTTATCGCCGGTTCTTCCCGCTAGTATCTACATTTTGAACCGGTGGTTACTTATGTAAATATAGATTGTTAAATGACGACTTATAAGTGCTTTTACAAGATTTTGGTTTTGATGAGGATATAAGCAATAGCTAATATTACTCACAATACCTATAAACACACAATAAGCTTTATTGCTATAAGGAGTAAAATTTTAATATTCCAGTAAATAAACTATGAAAATGAACGAAAGAATCCGAAGTCTTTTCATAAACTTTCCACAAAACCGCATTTACGATAAGAACGAAATGTATGTCACACGCTCATATTACAAAACCAGTTTTAAAACACAAGTATATCATGATAACAAACACTTCATTGCAGAAATTACAGTCCGTTATGTTTAGCAACCAGTTGAAGTAAAGAAAGCAATACATGAATGTATATAATATCAAGACGTATGAAATTGCAAAATACATACCAAACTGTATAGTTACATACTAAAACAAAAGACTACATGACAATGTACATCTATGTGCATATAAATGTATATTGTTATATATTTGTCTGGAATGAATAGATATCGAGACTCTACGACAGATTATCACGAGAGTTGGAACATACATATCACATCATATAAATGGTTATTTCTATACAATGCACTTAGTTGTAATACGTCGCTAGGTGGCGGTCTTGTCATGAATTTCTGTTCCGTACAGCTGATCGCCATGACAATTGGTAATATAAACACAAGCAGGTCAACGACCGCGGGGTCTTGCTATTAATATATTGAGGTCTCATATGGAAACATGACATGTGGTGGCCTAAATAAAAACTTATTTCCAGTCAGTTTATAATAAATTCCTATGATGTAAATAATACACCTTGCGATAAAAATTATAATTATGGCCATTCAAGTGAGATTATATGGAAAATTCTACACCGGGCCTATCCACTAAGGGGCCATAGGTACCTAAGTCATAGGTACCTACTCTAACTTTATAGAAATTTAAATGTTTAAATTAACAAATTGTATAGTCCTAATTATAAATCCTTAAAAAACATTGGCATTAACTTTGCCTTTGATATTCTATGTTCAAAATGTTCTCAACTTACCATATGCAAATATTCAATAGTTAGGCTTTAACGGGCCCCTTGTGTCATAATATTATTTCCTTATTACGGTATTATGAATAGGCTACGTTTATATCAAAAACTGTAAGTAATGTCGGCCATATGTAAATGTGCTATAAATATGTATGTGTTTAAAAATCCCTTTTACATCGTGTGGATTGCGATAGGACTTCCGTACATAGGTCAAAACACTCAAAAGAAAGTCTTTAATATCAAATTTAATAAGATACAACATAATATAAACTCAAACTAATATATTTGCCATTGGAATGAATACGAATATACGGTATACATATATAATGAATAATGATACATTTCTCTTTTCCACCGAATGAAAATAAAATCATTATAACAAATCTAAATACTAAAACGATTTTTTAAACGAACAGTTCAATTTATCTGCTTAAATTGCGGAATATACACAGCTATACCTATCTAGTTCATTACATGACGTCCTTCATCCCGTAAACAGTGTAATATCACATAAATTATGTCACAGTGATTTAATTACATTTGTTAATTGTGACTACTAATGTTCATTGATCCCAGCCATGTATTAACTAGATTAAAACCGCTAAACTTACAACATTAACACTAAACATTTTGTAATGATTTTACATTAAGTTAAAGCTATTATGAAAGATCAACAATAAGTATTTACTTTTGCTTTAATCTCTAATATTTTTTTTTTTTAATTATTTAATGTAACGGTGTTTACCATTTTTTCGGTAATTGACATGTTTCGTTTATATGAAATAGTGTTCCTATAATAATTAATAACGTAAAAATGTAATCAAATACATTGGTATTTTATTTATAAATACTTCTTTTTTCTATTGTAATTATTTTGTATTTCTGTAAGTTTTTAGGTCATGTATATTTTTATTTATAAGAGTTATGTAAGTAAATGTTTCTAAGATAAATAAATGAAATTGATATTTAAGAGTGTGTGTTCTATGACATATCATGGCTATTATCAAATCCCGTTAAATATGTTAATCTAAGATTTGTGTATCGTTACGCCTTCTCCCATAAGAATAGCCTTTACGTATCTATTACGTATACCTTTTTGAAGGTACTCATAGAAAAGACTTGTATTACGTCAGCGGTCAGCTCGGTATAATGACGAGTCGAGCGAAAAATAAAGTAAATTGTAACAAAACAAATAGAAAACCCATACAAATAAAATTAATGAAGGCATATATGCAGAATACATGAAACCCTAGTAGATATTATAATTAAACGATTCATGACTACTTAGTACAGTTAACCTCTGTTTCACCTTACCAGATGGCAAGGTCGTTTACGATCAATAGATTCCATTACCAAGTGCCAGAACATGGGTTTAGGTAAACTAAGACACTAGTAGACAGAATAATAATTAAAAATTTGCAGGTATTATACAAATGTTTTCAAGCAACAAAACCTTATGTACTATATAGGAGTTGTCGTCTTGATTTAGTATGGGTGAAATAATTTAAAGTTACTTGATATTATCAAAAATTACTTAATTTCAGACAAGTAAGATAAAACTGTCTTATTTAATATTATTTTCATATTTGACATCGATTTAAAGCATTTCTACCGTTTTCGGAAATGAATTTAGTATTAAACAACTAAACGTTGTTATTTGTATGTTGATGTAACGAAGATGCATCCTAGCAAAGTAAAACAAAAAAAAAATAAGTTTTACGTCTACCGTAACTTGCTCACATTTATTAATTATAATCAAATGATAACCAAGGTCAAAATAATAATTATAAAATCGTTGCGAGTGTTTTCATTCGTAATTATATTTTTGATTTCATATAATTTTAAGTCGTGTCGAGAACAAAGAAAAATATTATAATATTAAGTATATGAAGAAAAAACCTTCTACCCGTGAATACTATTTCAATTATTTTATAAAGGTGAGAATAAAGATATGAAACAAAGGTCTACAAATGCCAATAGGTACATTAGCAATATATTATTATTCATAAATAATCGAGTTTCACGCATTCGAAAAGATTGGCGGAAAATCCTCCAAACGGTCTGCTCTGGAGTCCAGATTTTTGCCCAACAGTGGCACAATAAAATGCTGCTTACTTGATTAGTCCTCGTTTAAAAACTGAGCATTTAGGTTATTTATTTACACTATTTACACATGGTAGAAACATTTGAGTTAACTCAAATCATAATGAGACTGACTAGTTTTAAAAATTTTTATGTTATAGATTTTTAAATAAATAAAATCATTTCTTTTCAAAATTTTCTTTATTGCATAATCATAATCCCATCAAACAAACAATTAGGAATTTTAACAAATAATGAAAAACAAGAAGAAGCAGTAATTTCTTAAAAAATATTTTTACTTTATAGTTAATTCTAACAACAAATCGTTTTTAAAAATAATTATCAAAAACAAAATTCTCTTTTCTCCATTACCAATTGAATTTTATTTTTTAAAATATATCTACGAAAAATATTGTCTTTCATCGTCAGTCATCCAGACTTGCGTTGCTGAATAATACATTTCTCTATTTTTTTCTAAATCTTTTGATATGCAAAAAATGTATCAGAATTGTAAAATAAATGAAAAATATTCATATTGGCCATACCTTTTTAAAAAATTACATGTGCAAGATTACAAAAGCCTGAGCTCAGTATACTTAATAAATTTTTCATAAAGATGCCCATTCACTCCATGTGAATAACGTCACAACAATGAAATACACACAAAGATTTAGATGCTGTTTATATGACAGTAAATGTCATTATTCAGATATAGTGAACAGTCAAACTTATTTCCTATCACTAAGATTTGTATTTCCTGATAACCTAAAGTAATAATGAACTTATCAATTAAGAGCTCAGTGTTTTTTTTTTAATTTATTTACAAATATTTTCCATTTTCAATCTCATAAAATATTTATATTTATGAACACTTACAACAATTTAGAATATACCTTTTATTAAAACTAATACAGACCACATAATCATTGTAGTTAAATTTTTTATGTTTTTTTTTTATTTTCAAACTACCTTACATACATATTTTTTATGAAAAAAAGGATTAGTAACTGTGAAATAAATAGTTACAAGTATTTTATATGACTACTTCACCAGATAAAGACATTTTTTTTATTCTAGTCTTGGTCAAATAGTAACTCACTGTAGTGGAATGTAACATTAATTTACATCAAAGATAGGTGTGTTTTTATTTTCAAAATTCATTTATGTTTCATAAAAATTGTAATTAAAAACAATTTGTTTACACATTTGTTCTTAATTTAAATCGAATTATCATGGTATTTGAGATTCTATTTGATGAATTATTATTTGTTGTGATCAAACCCAAAAACAAGTAATTCTTACTAACTGTATTAAGTAAAGTCCTGCACTTGAAGCATTCATTGTATTGCATATTTCTAGAATATCGAGGAAGAACATTGACAACGATAATAATGAAAAGATGATGGTTTAATAATACACAAAAGCAAAGACTTAGTGCAAAAATTAAGTACACTCTAAAAACTTAATTCCAAGTAAATAAATATGAAATTTGTAAAGAAAATAAGTGAACATTCAAATGTATTCAGTGCAGGTGTCTATGCTAAGATATTTGTCAAATAATATTTGCTAAAAATATAATCTAAAGAAACTAAAATAAATAAAGAAAATTGTATTATAAATAATGCCATATTCTAATTCCAAGACCTCATCGGAAAGCAATAATTTTATTTCTTTTATTAGTTTCAAACATTAATAACAGCCTCAATGCAATAAATCGACATACTGATTTTACTAAAAAAAACTTAGAAAATTGTGTTAGATTTATTTGTTAAAAAAATATACAATGAAACTATTAAAAGTTGTACCCTACTTAGAATTATCTATGGTCTACTATCACATTTGGTAGTGGGAGAGGCTAGAATGCAATTGAGGATGGAGGCATTGAGCACTCCCCGACAGTGACACGGTACGACGCTAGCTCACTAATACCATGGTAATGGACAAAAGCTGCCACAATCACCAGCACATGGAATATTTGGTGGGATTGGAACCAAATGTCACACTTTCCAGGGAACCAACGTTCAGGTACTCTAAGAGCATAAAACATTGCACCAAGAATGTATAGCAGACCCATTAATACTAACCAACCAAGAGATGCCTTACTAACTTGACTGAACCAACCCTCAGTTATACCATAGTGGATAGCGGGCACAACGCCAGAGAGACCAAAACCCATGAACACTCCTGCTCTCAAAGGACGGAGGCGAGGCTCTGAGAATCTATCCCAAAGTGATACAATTATAGATAATATTCCTAAAACGACCACTACAGATAGGTATATTATTTTCGGTCTATAATGGCAGTAAAAACTGTAATAAAGCCAAGGAACAAATGACCCCATTATTAGGAGAGCTATGCCACAGTAATCCAATTTAGAAAATAGCTTACCAACCATTTCGGAATGACAGTATAATGTGTGGTATGCAAATGAAAATCCAAGGCATACTATGGCTCCAATGAAAAACACTCCGAAAATCATCTTTTCTTGCATTTGTATTTCAATAGACGGGCGGGTAAGGAAATAAATTGCGACACCGATGAAGGCCACGCAACCGAGTAAGTGGGTCCAAATGTTGCCAGTTTCTGTGTGGATGCGGAAAATCGAAGCGAAGCAAGCACTGAAAGATGGTAGTGGCGGCCTGTGTCCCTTATGCAGGTAGTCGTTGTCTTGCAGCCAACGCGGCAGATGTCTGAAGTGACATACGTTCCATGATGCTTCCCAAACTTTACGCACGAATTCCTCTGCCTGTTCTGCGGCGTTGTGCGCCAATGCACCTAGATCAATTTCATCTGATAGAACGCCAGCCTTCAATACCTCAGCCATCTCCGCATCTAGCAGATGTTGATCCTCGGGGGTCGAAGGTAACGGGCATCCTTCTTCTTCTTCGGCGAGTACTTCGTCGAGTTCGTCGATTTGAGAAGCTAAACTCTCGGCCTCTGGGTCCCATCCTTGTCGCCGTCGAAGCCCGTCCGACGACGCACTGTGGGACTCCGTGTCAGAGTCAACTTCCCACATTTTGTCCGCGTACCGTTACGCAATTATGCCAATTTGTAAACCATCCGTGCAAAGACGACCTTCGCTTACAGAAGAAGTACAGTTACTAGCGCTTCAAGAGAAATCCAGTTACGTCACGAAATGGTTATACGGAACACTGAATGTACTTTACTCCTTTGTTCACAATTCCATCAATATTTCAATTCGAGGTAACGTTAAAAATTCGTAACACTGAATATAAAAATAATAAGTTTATAAAACGTTGTAATATAATGCTATTGACCAAACAACAATCAATTTAGAACAGCTGCAAACTACTGTCGGATCGTCGACCGAAACCATTCTCCATGTTGATTTTCCATATATATCTATCTCGCTCATTCGAGAGCGAAGTCACATTTTTTATCGCTGTTCAGTCTAAATGACAGGAAATTATATTGTTTATAGTGAAGTGAATTTGTGAATTTTCAGAAGTCAATAATTAGGTTCAGTTATTTTTTACGAATTCGCACACTATAAAGAAGATCGCCCCTCAAAAACTGAACTTAAAAATTTAAATACTTGTAACGTACAGAATAAAATCATGAAATGCTTTTTATTGATATTTTTGGTGTTTTAAAAACAATACCATTATTTCAGTTACAATTACTATTTGGTTTTAGTAATTGTTTATTGAATTATATTATTACATTTTCCTATAATATGGGTGTTACTTTAAAGTCATATAGTAAAACGGGGACATCACTAAAGTAAGTCGACGTCACTCTTGCTACCAACGTCACATACACACTAGTCGTTGATTGGTCCATGAAAGTTACGTCAATAAATTATTTGACAAAGGAAAGCCGTATAACCTAAAAAAAGATTCATGTACACGACTAAAAATTTTTACAAAGGTTTTTATAGTAAAATTAATTCGTACTTACTTTTTAAACATGATGTAAAGTTTTGATGCACTATTATAACTGGGAATAATTTTTCTGTTGCTTATAATCACAGACTACAAATTTGATTGAGATTGTCAAAATACACAGTAAAATATTTGGACCAATGATAATTGTGGTTTTACTTTTCTGTCATTTGCAGATATATAAGCCAATAATAATGAAGCACAGATAAAATTTATGCGAAAGGTTTTAGTTCATTTGCACTTATTTTTCACTGCACGTTACAGACTACCCGAAAAATAATCATACAGTATTTTTACTAAAAAACTATTATACTATTTTTTTGTTTGTGTTCAGTTATTGAATTTTAATTACTTATCTAATACAATTAAACTTCAAATGTAAAACAACAACTTTAAGCATCCCATTGATTTTTTAAACCTGAAAACTTATTTACATCATAAATCTTTAAAATATCAACGGTAATATAATACAATTTTTATTGTTGCCTAATAATATTTCAGAATTTAATTATTTATTTATTTGTCGTTTTTCTAATAAGTTAAGTAATGTCATTGTACAGTTTTTGTTAAATAATTCTTAATATTTTTGTATATTATGTATTTTTAACTTATTTTGTATATTTTTCTTTTATTCTTACTTATTTTTACTTGTTTAACCCTTTTAAATTAATATTTCAGACGTACAATAATTATTCAAGTCTTCTTTTATACATTAGGCTGTATCTTCTAACGTGTTTGCTTAAATTGATAACGGGAACACTTAAAAAAAAATTAACTATATTTTGAATTGTGACAACTGTAGCCCACATGGTAAATTTCTATATAATAAATTGTTAATTGTAATGTCTTTAAATTAATTAATACTAAGCCTTATTCAGTTTTATTAAAAACAATGTCGAATTTACTAGAAGTATTAATTACATGTGACTCGAATAATACGTTATGGACCTGCAGTATTTGGGATTCTCATACCGGTACGAATTTAATGACTTACAAAGGCGGTGGAACTGCTGAAAATCACACTCTTTCGTTTATTGGGAGCGACTACTTGGCCGTAGTTCAGAAAACGAAGCCTGTTCTTCATGTGTGGCCATTGAACTCGCAACAAACGGTACAAGGAATGCGTTTTATACTACCAGGCAAGGCTAGTGCTTTTGCAGTAACTCCCGACGGTTCCTATTGTGTGGCTGGCATTGAAGAGAAAATTTATCTATGGCAAATTTCATCTGGCAGCCTTCTAACAATCATAAATCGACATTATCAAAAGGTTAACCTACTAAAGTTTACAAGTGATGGTCGATTCTTTATATCAGCAGCCGAAGATGGAATGGTAATGGTATGGTCATTGGCGACGGTGGCTGCAAATCCTGAAGTAGAGCTTGTGACACAGACAATTGCAGGACAACATGATCCAGCTTATATCTTTTCCGACCACTCATTGCCAGTAACGGATTTGTATATAAGTAAAACGGGCATGCATGGACGTTTGTTTACAGTGTCCAGTGACAGATCTTGCAAAGTTTATGATTTGACCTGCGGTGAAATGCTTTTGAATTTAATATTTGATGAACCATTGTCAGCGATAGTATTAGATGTTCTAGAATTAAATGCATTTATTGGAACAACTGAAGGAAAAATATTTCAATGTAGTCTTACAAATCCCCCTAGAAATAGAGATGTGCTTGTTAACAATGGAGATAATATGAATATATTTTCTTCTCATACAAAAGCAGTTACTTGCTTATCTATTTCACTTAACGGAGATATATTAATGTCTGGATCTAATGATGAACAATTAATATTATGGCATATAAGAAGCAGACAGCCAGTAAGAGTAATAAGACATAAAGGACCCATTACTAATGCTTTTTTCACTACTAATTATGATGCAATTTATAAACAAGACTTTACACCTGGAATTGTGCTTCACAGCTTAGAGAGAACATTAGAGAAAAATAGTGAAAATGTATCTGAAATAGAAGTGCTTGTTAAAAAGGATAGCAATTTTTGGCCAACTTGTGGTGATATGAGTATAGATACAACACATTATGATAGCTTTGCAGCCACAGAAGTGGATATTGTGTCAAAGCAAAATGAGACCAAACTCAAGGAAGAGTTAGAAAAAATGAAATTGATTAATTCCAATTTATATGCTTTATCAATCCAAAATACTTTGAAAACAATACCCATTGAACTTGAAAAAAAGAAAATCACTGTGCATAAAAAGAAAAAAAATAAAAGCCATCTCAAGTAATAAATATTGTTTTATTTGTGTATATCTGAAATATATTGTTTTCCAAATTTCCATAAGGTTTTATTTCAAAATGTTTATATGAATGTTTTTGTATAAAAATTATTGTACTCCTTATTGAAATTAATTAATTAAAAACTTTGTTACTTATTGGTAATTCTAATTTCATACATTTATCATCAAGATAATTTACTCTGTAGAAATTCGGAATTTATATTTATAGTAATTGAAATAGAAACTAATATGCACAAAAAAATTATTTTACAACTCATGAGAGAGTTTAATATATTAAAGTTATTTATATGATATGGATATTTTTTTTTGAAATTGACAATTTTTTTTTATTAAATATTTCTCTATCATTGATTAATCTAAAGTTACGTGCTATAACTACAAACGGCATTATCAATCAACTATCTTGATCTTGACCAAATGTAAGAGTATATATTATATGGTTTAAAATAAAATACAAAAGAACATAGATTATTATTAAGTCTGTGATTTTTTTTAAGAAGTACTTTAAAAAACATCAATTCAGAAATGCAGATCAGATATACTGAGTAAAAAAGGTGCATTGTATTGTTTATTTAAATTATGAACGTTGTTATGTTGTCTGTGCAAAATTTCTACGTCAGACAGAAACGTCACCCGCGTCATCGCATCGTACGACTCGCTACTCTACTTGTAGTTCAATTTTCATTTTCAGTTTGATACACAGCATTGTTTTTATTGTGAATTTAATTTATGTAAAAAATATTGAAATAATAAACTCACATATAATTGCAAATTTTTGAATATGAGTTTATAACAGATTTAAGTAAGTTAAATTGACTATAAAGCGAAGTTTTAAAAATAAATCGTTTGCGTCACAAACAAAACAGAATTTTTTTGTTTACCAATTTCAGTTACGAGACGAAATGTCGAAGGCTGTGCTCATTCCGGAGTGCAATAAGGATATTGGGGGTATGAAAGAAGAAATATGTATATCGCCAACTGATAAAAAAGATGGGGCGATAGGTTTATTTAGTAGGCTTTTAAGAACTTCCAGTAGAGTGTCCACTCTTGGGAAGAGACTTAGTTCTGAGAGTCCGACATCTACCGAACCCTCGGTTAGCTACTATGGTGTCTACATACCATTTGAGATTGACAAAGGATCCGAAAGTGGTAACTTTTTTGTTTATTTTTAATGTTATCACAAACATAATCTTATCATTTAGATTTGGGTCAAACGGTAGTAAACGGACTATTATTTATTTATTATTGAAATATACAATATTACCTTGAATAATATCACTTTCATACCAAAACTAATATTATTTGTAAGGTAGAATTTGTTACAGCTTTTATAGACTATTTTAGATACGCCTAGATGAACTTAATGTAGGATATATCATATTTACATTCGAACTCATTGTTTTAAAACTATAACTTAGTAAATTGATAGATTTAAATTTCTATTTATATCACTACCATCACTATAGATGATCATATGGTCATCTATATTAGAACTAAGCAGAAAACTCTTGAGTCAATTTGACATAATGAAATAGTACTTGTAAATATTGTTAAATATAAAAATTAATTTATGTGTAACATCTTTCCTCTTGCTTGTGGGAAAAGCCATGGATGTGCATACTATTTGATTTGACCAATGACAGTTAACACAGTTGGCCGTCTGATGGAACCAAACTGCTTTTCTAATATAATTCTTATGTTGTTTTTACCAAAGTGAGATGTTACATATGTACTTTGGCTTGTTATTTTTATACTTACAAAAACTGTGCATTAATTTTATTTATAGAAGAAAAACAGTTTGTAGATGTATTGGTCATTTATTGATAATAAATAATAATTCACAGAACCTCTACATGTTTATAAAAATAAATCGGACGCTATGGAATTGGTACGCCAGTACAAATCTGCCAGGTTCAAAATGTTCCGATCCCACCAGGATGCTGTAGCTTTTGCTTTGAGAGGGGCAGAACCGACTGATACCCATTCATTACATGAAGGACATGGAAACTGTGAGTATATTATTATTTATTCTTGATAGTGTTTAATTTATTTTTGAACGACTTGCTCATATGGATCAACATCTTGACGAATAGTATTTGTAATTTAAACAATTTTTAAATTATGTATTACTTGCTTTCAAATACGATATACAGAGTGGGTGGCAGGTTATAGGTATTCTATTTTCTTTTATGAAGTCTTGACAACCTTTAGTATCTGCTATTCAAATTTATTGGGGTTGGTGCATGTCTTTTCCTTCCTTTTGGATGATAGTCTTGATCATTTGATACAACATCTTGCGGGGGGGGTGGCTGATGTTTACGTATTATATTTCCTTTTCTGAAGTTTTTACAATCTTTTTTATGTGCAGTTGTCCCAAATTATTCTTTCAATCATTCACATCCAACTCTCTTATCCCCCTAACACACTCTTACTCCACTCCTAGACATCATTTCAAGATGATTGTGTATGTAGTAAGGATGTGAAAGTATAGAAAACAAATAAACATCAGTCATTTCCACATTTATAATTTTAGGTAAAATATATCTGTTCATGCTTGTAGAATGATCAAAACATGTATTCATCACTACATGATAAATATGTATGAGTGATAGATAACAATTCTAATTAGTACATATATATATTAGTTAGATTAAAAACTATTTACTACTCAAGAATACAGAAGCTAGAATGCTGAGCAATTAAAAAAAAAATACTGAACCCAAATCCAATGTTTCTTTTGCTCTCATTTGTTTCCAGATTACATCTGAAATGATTTGCAAGTTTGTTTGATTTGTCTTTTAGATTCATAAAAAATATCTGACAAATAGATGGATAAAGTGATAAATGTCGCTAATGAGAATATATATATTTTTTATCTAAATGTATATTGAAACACCTTTTTGTTCGAGGGCAATATCCTCATATCACTTAAGATATTTTCAAACCGACCTGATTATGTTATCTTAAGAGGAATTGATTCTAGACAGTGCTTTATTTATCTATAGCTTATTTGTAATGTAAAATGTATATCTTTAACGGATATTTAATATAAATCAGATAAGAATAATAACATGCTTTTTTTTACAAAATAGACAAACTGCATTTGTGTGAATTATATCATCTGTAGTTTTGTCTAGTTAGAAAGCGGAGAGTGTTTCAGATAGTGGCCAGTGATTGGCCACTAAGTAAACGCACACTAGTAAAGTATAATGTTTGGTGAGTGTCACCCACACCAACATAATAAAGCTGATTCGTTTGTTTTAGTTCTTTTGTAGCGCGGCGCTATCTAGATATATAAATAATCTAAATATTTGGGTTTGATCCCATGTGTGAGTGTGTTAGAAGGCAGACAAATCTATGCCTATTATTATATATTTCTTTTGATTAGTACCAACTGAAAATATTCTATTATTATTTTTATATCTTATACTAGTAGTCGCCTGCGGTTTCGCTCGCTTTATAGGGTGTTAGTTGTCAAGTGTTAGGCAAAAAAAGTAGCCCATGTCCTTTCTTGGAGTGGAGAGAAGTTTGATTCCTATCAAATTTCATGAAAATCGGGTCAGCGGTTTGGTAGTGAAAGAGCGACAGATAGACAGGTAGAGTTACTTTCACATTTACCTATAATATTAATATAGATAATGCTTATTTGATTTGGGTTTGGTCTACTATAAAATAGTATGTAATTATAAGTATTCTATCTATACTAACGTTATAAATTCGAAATTACTTATCTGTCTGTTGGAATCAAAATCGAATTTGATGAAATTTGTTACGATGGCGGATTTACCAATAGGCTAAGTAAGCTGGAGCCTAGGGCGGCAAATTTAGCCCAAATTTGTTATTATCTTACAGAAATTATATACACATTATGTCCGTAATCCTTTTACTCATCACTACATAGCGGGTTGGAAAAATATTCTAGTAATTGACAGAAATATCACTTAGTTTATAAACATACTAATAACGGGAAAAAACCGATGTAATGAGGACGATAGAACACAAATCATACATGTTGCAAAAAAATTAGGTGCGGCAAAAATTGAATAGCCTACTAGCGGTTTGTAAATCCACCACTGTGCTTAACTCCTAAAACGCAAGCGAACAGCGATTATAAACTAGCAATTGATATATTTAAACAAAACAGGTGCGGACGCATCTGACAATGATATATTCGTACATGCATTTCGTACTCAACTTAAATGGCTCCCTATCCGCCTTCGCCGTGATATGCACATCCTTTCAGTCCTCTTTAATATTCTTAATGATCCAAATTCTCCTGCTTACCTTCGCTCCCGTTTCAATCTTCTTCCTCCTCCAACACGTTCTAGACGTTCCTGTATTACTTCAGAGTTAGAAGTGCCTAGATGTAATACAAAGTTTCTGCTTAACTCCTTCACGGTACGTGCAGCATATCTCTGGAACAGTCTCCCAAAATCCATCCAAAAGAGTCCAAATATCAACCTCTTTAAAAAAAGAGTAAAAGAGCACTTTCTCTCACAACTTTCATAAATTTGACAAATTTACCATTATCTTTTTTTTTTAATTTATTTATTTATTTTTGTACGGTAGATATATTTATAATATTTGTGTATTTAGATGTAGTATAAGTATAATAATTTAATATATATGTATTTATTCTATTATATATATTTATGTAAGCGTAATATATATTATATTAATATTGTTTCTTTTATATAATGTTACTAAGAGTATCTAATGTTGCACTATTTATACCTGCTATATAACACTATCTCTTACAACTGTGGGTTGGCTGGAAGAAATTTCTTTTAGAAATAAGCCCGCCATTGTAAACAAAAATTTCATGTTTAAAACTTCTATGTAAAATTTCTCAGTGCAATAAAGAGTATTATATATATACGTTTATTTAATAAACTTTGCATGTAATACATTAGGCCAAATAGGTTACAATAACACGGGCCAAAATCAGGTAACAACAGACACATTCGTGAGTAGCGACATTAAAATATATAATAAACGACAGAATTAGGTCACATCGTAAATAGCTTTCGTCGGACAGTTCAATGTTAACATATTATTAATATATATATCGTTCGAATTTTCTAAATGTACATGGGCTTAAAACTACAGGAAAACTGCTCACGATTCCCAAAGAAGTTTTTAAAGAAACCTATTACTAAGACTACAATAATTTATCATTGCAGCACCAAAATCTATATATGTATATTTTATGTCGTAATTAAAAACACAAAATATTCATCATTCAAATAGCCTATTTACAATAGTAATCGTCATTTTACAAGAATTAATTGAAGTTATTGACGGACCGTAATGTAGATTCTAACTAGAATAACCGGTAAGTAACTCAGTAGTTAATCTTTTTCTCAAAAGTATTTTAAAAGTAGGATAAAACATTACGTCATTAGTTGTTAGTGACTATCTGACTAATTCATAAAATCATTAAAAACTACATTTGATATGACAAGTATTTACTAATTGAATAAAAATGAATCGTCTTTGAAATAGAGTTTGTTTAATTGTTTGTTGTTATTTGAGATTCTCGTACTATAATAGAAAACTACCTCAATCTCTCTTGGTCTATCATTCAATTTCCGAGTGTTAAATTTAAGACTATCCGATATAAAGTTTTTACAGTCAAGAATGGGTTAGTAGCGTGATATATTATTAGGAAGTTAATAGTATCACCTTCGCCTGAATTAATTGTTTTTTTTTTTTAATTGTAGCCATTTTGTAAATTGCAATCAGGAATCCTTTTTTGTGCACATTTAGGGCTGAAGCATTTCAAAATGACACCAAAACAAATTTTCTATGTACAGCTATTGTCCCATAATAACTGGAACAAAAAATTGGCTTACGCTATTAATATATACAATTTATTTATTTTATAAGTGTGGAAGAGCCCCGGTCCATAGAAAAATAATCGGGCCCTCATCCCCTCTTTCCCATCCCTCTTTAACTAATAATTACCCTTTAAAATTATAATTAATATAAATAAGAAATCGTGTGCGCAGGGTCGTGGTTTTCTAGTTTCAGAAGCTTAAGGTATAGATTAGAAGGCCCCCTGAATTCCGGGGCCCTGATGCACTGCACCACCTGGCCCTACGATAGCTACGTCACTGACTACTAAGTCTCTAGCATAGAGACTTTGAAACGGAAATCCAATGTCTTTTATTCAAATAAACTGTACAGTAAAGATTTTTTTAATGGTTTCTCTACGATCTTTTCGGAATACATCTAGAAAATACGGCGAAAAACTCTCATAGTTGCTCTTTTAAAACAAATCACATTTACAATGGGATTACTGTGCACAAATATTGTTATCGATCTATCTTGCGTTGGAAACGAGCTTTAATCCAATTATCCTTATTAAAAAAGTATTCGTCGATTTGCACTACGCGGCCGATATAGAATTAGTTTGCTTAAAATTAATTAATTGCATTAACGTTATCTTAGCTTTCATAATTATTGCCTACTAGCTAATGCTAATTATAATATTATAAAGGACACATCCTTTGATGGATATAGAGGTAGAGGACGACTAAAGAAACGATGGATGGATTGTGTGAAAGAAGATATGTTTGGAAGGAATGTTACTTGTGAGATGACGTCCGACGGAGAGGACATGCTGCGCCGACTCCGAATAAAGTTGGGATAAGGGCAAGCGGATAATGATTTTTTTTTATGAGAATGGTGGCAAACGAGCAGGTAGCTCACCGGATGGAAAGTGACGACCACCGCAGGTGCGTTGCCGGCCTTTAAGGAAGGAGTACACTCTTTTCATGAAGGTTCCCATGTAATATCGGTTCGGAAAAACGGCCGGCGAAAGCTGGTTCCACAAAGTGATTGTGCGAGGCAGAAAATGTCTAAGAAACGAGATGTCCGAAGGTGAAATTCAGCAGCCGGAATTGATCCGAACAATTCCTCGGAACATTCCTCGTGAAAAATTCGGTAGAAGATGCAGAGTGATCCAACATCTCTACGCAAAGCCAAAGGATCAAGGAGATCGGAAAGGGCTTGATCGTCGATAACTCGTGCCGCTCTACGTTGGATGCGGTCAAATGGAAGGAGCTGGTACTGGGGAGCACTCGCCCAGAGGTGAGAGCAGTATTCCATGTGAGGCCGAATTTGCGCCTTGTAAAGTTTTAGGCGATGGGTCGACGTGAAATACTGTCTCGCCTTGCTGAGCACACCCAGCTTTTTTGAAGCCAATTGGCTTTGCCTTCCACTTGACCGCGGAACTGAACGAGGCTCGAAATATCAACGCCAAGTATTCCGATACTACCTGTAGCGGCTATCGGAATGTTCTCAAATCGTGGAGATACGACAAATGTTTTTTTTTTAGCGAATAACGCGCAAACTTGCGTCTTTTTGGGGTTGAAATGGACTAAATTGAGCCTGCCCCAATTCGAGACTTCGATTTCAGACACAAGTTGGTTCCGGTTCTCTTAGACGTTTTCCCGAGAAATGTTAGCCCGGCCGGTGTATAAGGTGTCTACGGTACTGTCGTCTGCATAGCAATTTATGTTACTTATTTGCAACACGTCATTGATATTCAGAAGACACAGAGTGGGTGATAGAACGCAGCCTTGTGGAACATCAGCATTGACGAATTTTATGTCAGAGCATGCACCGTCTACAACGACCTTGATGCTCCCATCAACCAAAAAGCTGGTTATCCAGTTGCATAATTTCCCGGGAAGCCCATAGGAAGGGAGCTTCGAAAGAAGCGCTTTGTGCCACACGCGATCGAAAGCCTTCGCTATGTCCAAACTGGCTGCTAATGCCTCCCCCTTGCTCTCAACTGCTTCCGCCCACCTGTGTGTAAGGTAAACTAGAAGATCACCGGCTAAGCGACCCCGACGGAAACTCTACTGGCGGTCACTAATCAGCTGATTCTTCTCTAGATACCTATGATGAAGTAAATTATCATCCGATATGGCTTTTGCTAAAGTATCCCTGCACAAATAAATACTCATTAGTATGACAATCGTTTCCACGGTATAGAAGACGATATTTAGAAATGCGATCTAGAAGCAAGGTAGATTGTATCGGACTTTCCTTTACGAAACAATGTTACATACATTCTTTGGTAACAATTTTCATGGCAATCGATCAAACGGTTCGAAGTCTATCAATCTCAATTATTATATCTACATAATTTTTCTATATACAATATTGTTGATTTATTAGTGTTGAATATAGGTTTTATTTAAACGTATTTACATACTATTATATGTGTTTATATTTTTTTATTAAATGTATAATAAGTAAAGAAATTCTGGAACATAGTATGCTGTAAAATTATCTAAAAGTAACAGCTTGTATATTTCCTTTGTTAGGGCTAAGGCCTACTCTCCTTTCGAGGTTACAATGCTGGTTGGCACTCATGTTACAGAATGCCACGGGAATTAGATATATCCCAGGTTCTATTCAACGCAGAGCATTATATTATTTATAAAATTTCCGAAATCCGAAGAAAATGATCTTATCGCACACCAACCATGCATCCAACTATCAATTGCATATTTCAAAATCTAAATATTTAAATAACAATACGTTTCATACATACATAAAAATATTCTTGAAACATACTTTTTGTATACATATTTTTTTTTGTGTATGTCACTGAACTCTCAAATGGCTAGACGGATTTTGATGAAAGAACTTCTTCTTTCGATCGAGTGGTCTTTAGCTGGACTAGATTGACCCCCGTGAATGGCGCTCGCTACGATCAAGAACAATGATAAAATATTTATTTAATTAATACGAAGTCGGGACGAGCTAGTCTAAAGCAATTGGCCCTAAGTTTTTTTAAATTATTTCCAGCGTTAATGGGCGAAAAACCATATCCATTCAAGGCTCCATCTCCTCAAGACATGGTGGCGCTCCGAAAGGCGATCGAGGCGGGGTTGGCTTGCACTGTACGGGATCGCGTCTGGGATAATCCGCGGTACCTCGTCAGCAGTGGGAACACACCCGCTATCGTTCAGGTGAGCCATTAAAATATAATTTAAATAAATATAAAATTACTGGTAACACTGGTAACTTTTGTCACGGTGACTGTCTCGTCACTCTTGTCGAGTCCATGAATATGTATATAGGTGCGCGCACTTTACGACGTGACAATTGGGTGACATTTGTGTCTGCATCTATACATATTCACGGACTTGACAAGAGTGACGAAACAGTCACCGTGACAAAAGTTACCAGTGCGCGCTAGTGCTTACTTTCACATTTATAATATTAGTATATATTAGCAGTTTTATCTCATATTCTATCCGAAAACGTAACAATTATGCAGCTATTTTGTATCTAATTATGATAATAAAATGAATTATAATGAGACGTATGTAATCATCACATTATTACGAGTGAATCATTTTAAAAGTTTAATTTATGTTATACAACATGACTAGACATTGCGTAATCTATCTTTTATCTCTGATCACAATAGATACTGATAAAAAAGGTAAAGATTGCGCTATGACATGATTTTAAAATCTAAAGAAAGATGTTTTTCCTGTCGCAATTTCGATTCGATCAAATCATGAGTGAAAATCGAATGCTCATGTTTTCGCACACAATAGGCTATTTGACAATGCGAAAAATAAATTGTGAATTATTGTAATCAGTGTATATTATGAGTTTAATAATGGTTATTTACTAACGAAACTTGAAAATAATACTTAATTTATTCAAAAATCAATAAATAAAAATGCATTTTTTCAAACGTTTGTCACGTGACACAAAACGCTCCTGATTGGCCAGGCTTATGATGAAGTCACTTTCTTGTAAACGTTGCTTTTCTACTATATGTACCACAGATTAAAATACAGCAAAGTGACGTCACCGACCCCATTGCAGCGCCAGATTGTCTAAGTAGCGTTTTCGCGCGTTATTTAAATATGGAATTTATAATATGATATTTTTCGGCAAATATGTACTAGAAATAAAAAAATCAACTTTTACTGGGTTCTTTAAGCTCTACTAAATAATATAAAATGGATTTTAAAAACTAGTCAAATAGCCTATTGTGCACTACGACATGTTTTGCGCAAAACAGAAGACGAAATTATCACGATTAATATAATGTTCATGTTTTTAGGAAGGAGCTCGGTACAACGCACTTCACATAGCAGCGAAATCTATGAACGCTGAGATCTGCAACCTCATACTGACCACGGTTGGGAATCCGACCTTCGTGCAAACGTTATACGGGATGGACGCCGACCCAGAAGCCTGCAAGGTAGAATTTTTAAAAAAAGAACATTATTTTTTTTTAATAGTTTTCATTTACAGAAGTACTAAGTATTTTTTTATTTTTATTTTATGGTATAGGTTGGCATACGAGCATATGGGCCACGTGATGGTAAGTGGTCACCATAACCCATAGACAATGACGCTGTAAGAAATATTAACTATTCCTTACATCCTCAATGCGCCACCAACCTTGGGAACTAAGATGTTATGTCCCTTGTGCCTGTAGTTACACTGGCTCACTCACCCTTCAAACCGGAACACAACAATACTAAGTACTGTTATTTGGCGGTAGAATAACTGATGAGTGGGTGGTACCTACCCAGACGGGCTTGCACAAAGCCCTACCACCAAGAAAATGCTTGACAGTAGTGTTTGATGATGATGGGTAGTGGTAGTTGAGGTAGCCCAATTGTCAGTTCGCCTGCCTATTTATATAAGAGTAGTTGCGCACAGCTCCAGTCACGTTTTATGATGTTTGTTATCATGTGTCAGGCAAAAAAGTAGCTCGTGTCGTTTCTTGGAGCTCAAGTTTGCTTCATACGAAATTTCATCAAATTCGGTTCAGCAGTTTAGTTGTGAAAGAACGGCAGACAAACAGATAGACAAAGTTACTTTCACATTTTTAATATTAATATATATTTTTTCGAGATGGCCCAGTGGTTCGAACGCGTGCATCTTAACCGATGATTGCGGGTTCAAACCCAGGCAAGCACCGCTGATTCATGTGCTTAATTTGTCTTTATAATTCATCTCGTGCTCAGCGGTGAAGGAAAACATCGTGAGGAAACCTGCATGTATTCAATTTCATAGAAATTCTGCCACATGTGTATTCCACCAACCGCATTGAAACAGCCTGGTGGAATATGTTCCAAACCTTCTCCTCAAAGGGAGAGGAGGCCTTTGGCCTAGCAGTGGGAATTTACAGGTTGTTGTTGTATATATTTTTTTATATTTATCGTAATTACATTAATCATAATGAAATATTTCAAAAAGTGATATTTAATTCAAGGAATTCGCGTCAATACTGGTGGATAGATACCTCAACACCCCCGACAAGGCAATGAACGAGACGCCCCTCCACTTCGCCGCTAAGTTCGGAGCGGAAAACGCCGTCGACGTTCTGACGTCATTTCCGCAGTGCAACAAGACCGCCAAGAACAAGCACGGGGAAATGCCAAAAGATGTAAGTACTGCGGTGTTCCGACTGTGCCAAGGCTAGATGCCAATATGTGGGGATGATACGATCGCCTCCTGGCTATTTCATCTCATATTAAATTGTTTATTTATATAATACATAAGACAAACAAAAAAAAAAAATCCCGCTGAGTTTCTTTCGCCGGTTCTTCTCAGGTCAGGGTATTTTCTTTCCGAACCGGTGGTAGTGTTTCAATTGACCATCAATAAGAAAGTGTAATGCTTCTATATTGAATAAAGATATTTGAGTTTGAGTTTGAGTTTGAGTTTGGGGACTTTTTGGCATCAGTTGGTCCATTAGCCAAACTTTGTTTTAAATACAAATCAAAATCCTCGTGTGTGATGGAGCACAGATTATGATGTCCTTCTTATCACATTTGAAATACCAGTAATAGTAATCATTATTTTATAACTACATGTGATAATTATTTGTAGATTAATTTATATATAATGAACAATCGAATCAGAAACCTAAAACTTTACAAGGCGCAAATTCGGCCTCACATGTAGTACTGTTCTCACCTCTGGGCGGGTGTCCCCAGTACCAGCTCCTTCCATTTGACCGTATCCAACGTAGAGCGGCTCGAGTTATCGACGATCAAGCCCTTTCCGATCTCCTTGATCCTTTGGCTTTGCGTAGAGATGTTGGAACACTCTGCATCTTCTACCGAATTTTTCACGGGGAATTGTTCGGATTAGTCCCGGCCGCTGAATTTCACCTTTGGACATCTCGTCAAAAAATCCGATGTCCGAAAATCCACAACAGCGCGATTTATTAGACATTTTCTGCTTCGCACAACCACTTTGTGGAACCAGCTTTCGTGGCGGTTTTTCCGAACCGATACGACATGGGAACCTTCAAGAAAAGAGCGTACTCCTTCCTTAAAGGCTGGCAACGCACCTGCAATCCCCGTGGTGTTGCAGATGTCCATAGACGGTGGTAGTCACTTTCCACGTCATGTTGAACCTATGTCATAAAAAAAGAAAAAGTAATAGTTAAAAAAGAAACGTAAATCCTCAGAAATATAAAACTAACTTATCAGAGAAGGGGGAATAAAGATAAAATATACATTCGTCATGATCATCACCATCACCATCACCATCATCATCATCATCGTCATCATCACCACCATCATCATCGTCGTCATCACCATCATCACCATCACCATCATCATCGTCGTCATCATCATCACCATCATCATAATCATCATCACCACCATCATCATAATCATCATCATCATCATCACCACCATCATCATCGTCGTCATCATCATCATCATCATCATCATCATCATCATAATCATCACCAGCCCGTAAATTTCGCAGGTGATCTGCAGCCGCGCGTCGGGCGGCGCGGCGGGGGCGGAGGCGTCGGCGCGCATCCGGCGCATGCTGTCGGAGCGCTACTACGTGCCCGTGCTGCACGCCGACGACGGCAGCGGAGCGCCCACCATCGGCCGCCCCTTCACGCCCGCCGAGCCGCCGGTCTGCATTCCGACATTTCACCCGCAACCCCCTCACCCCCCACACACCTCGACGCGAGTTGAGTGCTATCGGGCCGCATCTCCCCCCCCCCCCCTCCCTCCACACACCTCGACGCGAGTTGAGTGCTATCGGGCCGCATCTCCCCCCCCCCCCTCCCTCCACACACCTCGACGCGAGTTGAGTGCTATCGGGCCGCACCTACCCCCCCCCCCCTCCCGCCACACACCTCGACGCGATAATGTTGTCTTAAATTTTCGCGATTATTACACATTTAAATATGTGCCTACCCGTGACCACGAACACTGCAAAGTGCTCGAAACGTCGGGATGTTTTAAAACTAATTAATATACGCGATTCATCCGTTATAATTAGTTTTATTTAAACCTCGACGCGAGTTGAGTGCTATCGGGCCGTACAATAGTATAGTTGCAATTTTATATTAAAAATATTGAAACTCATTTGAACTGAGTATTTTGTCTTAGCCCTTTTTTTATGTGCTAAAAAAAGGGGGGAAAATCCCTTCAAATCAAAATATTACTCGTCGGAAATTTTGTCATCACATCAAATAATGCACTTCATACATTGGCTATTTAACACTTCAAATGAAACAATTACACTAATAGCCGTATTATCACCAGGACTTGAACCAGGATCCCCTTTCCCCTCGATACGAGATCCGAGCTTTCGCCGGACCCATGGAGGCCAACGATGCGGAGTCCTTCCGACGACGCTGGAAGACTCCGCCGAGGTCAGCGAAACCGACTTTCAGGCTCAAGGAAATGACCAAAGGATTGGAGGCGGTTGGCAGGTAATATTATATTTGAAGTGGAGTCTTAAAACGATTCTTTCTATAAGTATAGTTTATTCCAATAGGGAGAAATTATACACAAGCCTTAATTCTAACTTCTAATTATTATAAGGACCATATTTTAGTTGGTGGTAGGGCTTTGCGCAAGCCCGTCTGGGTAGGTACCACCCACTCATCAGTTATTCTACCGCCAAATAACAGTAGTCAGTATTGTTGTGTTCCGGTCTGAAGGGTGAGTGAGCCAGTGTAACTACAGGCACAAGAGACATAACATCTTAGTTCCCAAGGTTGGTGGCACATTGACGATGTAAGGAATAGTTAATATTTCTTACAGCGTCATTGTCTATGGGCGATGGTGACCACTTACCATCAGGTGGCCCATATGCTCGTCCCCAACCTATACCATAAAAAAAACACCTTGCAGATTAAGGAGAAAACCCTCTAATCTTTTTAATATACAATACACAGGATTAATTGGAATTTTGCCAATGATTAAAATGTAAAATGATAAGCTATTAATAAGCTTAGTACGAACTGAATCAGTGAACGTTAGAAATCAACTTAGAGATCGCCCTTAAATGAACAACATATATTTCTTTTGTTTCTTAATAAGAGGAGATCAAGTTTGAATAACAATTACATATAACTTGATAATTTACCACTTAACTTTTTTTTAATTTTATATATTATATTGTTACTTTTGTTAAACGTAAATAAATACAGATCAAAGTATATTTCTCTGCATACAACCTTCTTCCATCATGTTCCATAATAAAAATCATAGATTATTGGAGATCTTGACCAATCATTTTAGGTTATTCCTAGTTTTAAACAGATAACAACAACAACGGCCTGTAAATTCCCACTGCTGGGCTAAAGGCCTCCTCTCCCTTTGAGGAGAAGGTTTGGAACATATTCCACCACGCTGTTCCAATGCGGGTTGGTGGGATACACAAGTGGCAGAATTTCTATGAAATTTGTCACATGCAGGTTTCCTCACGATGTTTTCCTTCACCGCTGAGCACGAGATGAATTATAAAGACAAATTAAGCACATGAATCAGCGGTGCTTGCCTGGCTTGAACCCACAATAATCAGTTAAGATATACGCGTTCTAACCACTGGGCCATTTCGACTCATAAATATATTTCAATCTTGCAGAAACTTGGCAGAGCAAATGAAAGTGGACTGGAAGGAGTATTGGCCGTTCCTGGACACATTCACAGATCTTCGGTCATCAGAGGGGCTCACGCTTCTGGAGAATTATCTCAAAGCCAAATACGAAACGGCTTGCTCGTTCGCGTACAGCGACAGCATACAATCTCAATACATAGCAGACGACTTGACAATCTCAAAAATCAGCCTAGGAAATCTATCTCAGCAAAGCATAGCGAATACGATTCTGAGTCCGATGTCTGAGCTCTGCGTGGCGATGAAGACTTGTCAGTTGGCGGACAGATCGCCACAGTGGAGGGAGAAGGAGTCTCTCAGGCAGAGACTGGGCCGGCCGAACCCCAAACCGCTGATACCGAACGGCGAGTCCACTCCCACTTCTAACCACACAGTCAGCAGACTGCTCTGCATTGAGCGTACATGCCAGGTGTTCGCCAAACGAATCGCTGACGCCCTAATATTTTCGCTGACAGCCGAGCCGGAAGTCGCCGGAGAATCTCTGAAGTCCGAAGCAAAGCATCTTCAGCACACGATATACACATACATGGACGACGAACGCTTCCGGACAATCGACTTCGCCCTCATACACTCGAGATTAGCTCAGCTAGTCGTCTTCAAACTGAAGCAGCAGACTGAAGAACTGGATGACATCAACAACTTGGTGGAGTTCTTGGTTAAGTTGAGGTGTCCGAACGATGACATTTTTAGTTCGGACGACGAGAGGAAACCCTTTACGTACAGAACTCACCGAGTGAAGATGAATCACGTGATCGATGGGCACGTCAGGTGTCTCGCGAGTTTCATATGCGAGGATTTGACGGAGGCGGTCGTAACGAAGGCGCCGGCGGTCTCGGAAACTGAGTGCGCGGAAATATGGCAGAAGGCAGCCAAGTGCCGCTGTGATTGGACGGTAGAAGTGTTTGAGAGGAACAGTAAGAAGAATGCGTCCTTCAGGAAGAATAGATCCATGTTGTCGACGAGTCCAAAGAGCGAGAGCTTCATTAAGAGGCTCACGTTCGATCACGACATTGGTATGTCTAATTTATTTTTATGTATAGTACGACACAACTTAGATGTCTCATCGGCAAAAGTCGTAAATCCGATCACATCCGAATTGAGTACGGTATCCCAAATTATCAATATTTTGTTTCTGATGCGAATATGATCTTTGCACAAACGTAATAACTTGTAATATCATATGACCTAATATATTCGTCAATTTGACGCGTCGATTTACATGCACTTGCTTTCTCTGATGCGTGAATCTATAGCGACGAATAGCGTCGAATGGCGCGATAGGGAGCTATTTCTATTGGTTATATAAATCGGCAGTAATCGGTTTTATTTTCATTCCATTGCATTTTCCGATGCTACATCTAATTTGTGTCGTACTATAACTACGGACAATTGCTAACATATGTTAATGATGTCATAACTAATATTTCTAAAGCAAAAGTGGTTTATTAAGTTTTCATACCTCAACTCAATGATATTCTAATAAATAGATATGTTATATCCATACTAAACAACAGAAAAAAGTGTGCCGCGCCGGAGACCGTTTATTTAACGTTTCGTTAAAAGTAAAAAGGATAGCTTGATAAAAACAATAAGTAAAGGGGATAACTAGATGTTTTAATTATGCAAAACGTATTACTACGTAATTATGATGTATTATAACGTATTACTACGTAAAACGACTAAATGCAAACGTCACAATTAGGACGTTTTCTAGTCTTCACTTTTTGCGCGTTAATAACATATCTGATTACTAGAACATCATTGCCTCAATTACTCAATCGATCGTCAAAGAATTTTTACCATATATAATCTGTCCTTTCAATTTGAAACTATAAGCCATACTCAATTTTTGATGTATATTTTACAATAAAATTGCGAGTTTCATCATTTTACTTACTAAGCACTAACTCTTATTAATAACTTGCATCCGTGTTGAAGGTGAGATGGTGTGCTAGTATATAGTTTAACAAGTGTAACAACTTAGTACCTATTCTAGGAGATGGTAAAACGCAACCGAACGAAGTGGAGAAACCCGTGAGTGTGAACTCGCCCGCCGGCGACAGCGCGCCGCAGCTCTACAGCGTCGACGTCGCCAAGTGCCAAGTGCTCGAGGCTGAGGTTACTTACTTTCATATTACATCTCTATTCATTCGTACAATAGGCTATTTGACTGGTTTTTAAAATCCATTTTATATTATTTTGTAGAGGTTAAGGAACCCAGTAAAAGTAGATTTTTTTATTTCTAGTACATATTTGCCGAAAAATATCATATTAAAAATTCCACATTTAAATAACGCGCGAAAACGCTACTTGGACATAATGGCGCTGCAATGGGGTCGGTGACGTCACTTTGCTGTATTTTAATCTGTGGTACATATAGTAGAAAAGCAAGTTTTTCAACAAAGTGACTTCATCATATGCCCATTCAATCAGGAGCGTTTTGTGTCACGTGATAAACATTTGAAAAAATTCATTTTTATTTATTGATTTTTGAATAAATTAAGTATTGTTTTCAAGTTTCGTTAGTAAATAACCATTTTAAAACTCATAATATACATTGATTACAATAATTCACAATTTATTTTTCGCATTGTCAAATAGCCTATTAGCCTTCAAAGTAGATTACTATTATAATGATACTTATAATAGTGTAATAGTGTACTGTTTGGCGGTAAAATATATAATGAATGAATGGTAGCTATACCATACCATACCATGGAGTTACCATAATATAAAAAGATAGACAATATTCACATTAATATATTTTTATAATTACAGATTTCTGACGACGACTCGGTAGTATCATGTCAGTCAGATAACGAAGAAGCGTACCAGACCGCTTCCGAAGAACCTACGCTGGACCCGGAAGAGGACAAAGAGGACCAAATGCAAGATGCCAGCGATCGAGCTGTCACAGAACCCTTTATATATGGGTAATTATATAAACAACTGTTGTACTGCCTGTTTCAAAGGCAGCTTTATATAAATCAGTACGAAAGGAGTAAAATTTTTATTTATTTATTTATTTCACACACAAGTTTATGTTTACATTATTAAATGTCAGCCCTGAATTCCAAACTAGCTTTCGCTGTGTTTTGGAAGTCAGTTCCTTCCCAGATTTTAGGTTACAAATTGTTTCTTATTATAAAAGTAAATGGAAATTATAAAAAAAAAAATATTCCATTAGTTTTGCTAAATAAGCTGAATATTAGTTTTAGCAGAATGGTGTGTTATTGATACTAATATATTCACCGGGAACTTTGTAAATCGCATATGGAATACGGATGTGTATGTGTTTATCTTACTCCTTCCATTGAAGTTAGATAAACTAATAATTTTATAATTTATTTACCAGATTTTTTACAACCTTGTCATTTTCAACCATCTTTTTTTGTTTGTATTATTTTATAGATTGCTGTAAAAGTCTTTTATAATTCATTAGAACTCTTTACTATTGATTATTTCAGCGAAGAACCAACGAAAATGGATCGGCTAGTGTTCGAAGCCATCAAAGACGTCCGCATCTCCCACGATACCTATCCCAATGTGTTCCGCTGGAGGCATACCGTGGCTTTGTATACACCAAGCGAGAGAGACGGGTATGCGTTATTTTATATAAGATTTTTTTTTTATATAATAAATATGAGACAACATCACATACATTACCCCGATCCCATTGTAAGTAGCTAAAGCACTTGTGTTATGGAAATCAGAAGCAACGACGGTACCACAAACACCCAGACCCAAGACAACGTAGAAAATTACTGATAATCTACATCGACTCGGCCGGGAATAGAACCCGGAACCTCAGGTGGCGTACCCATGAAAACCGATGTACACACCGCTCGACCACAGAGGTCGTCAATTTTTCTTGATAATTATTTATATAGTCAAACTCTAGTGAGAACCTCACTGTATACGTGAGAAACATAAAACTGTATAAGTGTCAGTTATTTTTCAAGCATGAACCTGTTTCATTGGCAGCTGGTCGTCGGCGAGTGCGGACGATAGCGTGTTGTCGCTGGGCTGCGGCTCGCCCCGGGGGGGCCACAGCACGCCTCGGGGGGGCCACAGCACGCCCCGGGGGGGCCACAGCACGCCGCGGGGGGCCTGCAGCACGCCGCGCCGGGAGCGACACGCACCCGTCACGCTGCAGGTAACAGCTCTTATTTGGACTAAATTTGTAATTAATGGAGTCGAGATGGCCCAGTGGTTAGAACGCGTGCATCTTAACCGATGATTGCGGGTTCAAACCCAGGCAAGCACCGTTGATTTATGTGCTTAATTTGTCTTTATAATTCATCTCGTGCTCAGCGGTGAAGGAAAACATCGTGAGGAAACCTGCATGTGACAAATTTCATAGAAATTCTGCCACATGTGCATTCCACCAACGCAGTGGAACAGCGTGGTGGAATATGTTCCAAACCTTCTCCTTAAAGGGAGAGGAGGCCTTTAGCCCAGCAGTGGGAATTTACAGGCTGTTGCTGTTGTAATTAATGCCATGAAGGTAGAGATATTAACCATCTCTTATATCGTCAATCACGTCTATTTACATTTGGACCTAAGACGCTATGTCCCTTGTCTGTAGTTTCACTGGCTCACTCATCCTCCAAACCGGCACGCAACAAAATTAAGTATTGTTGTTTGGCGTTGGAATAGTTGAGAAATCGTATCTATCCAGATAGTCTTGATCAAGGCTTCTAACACCAAATAAAAACAATTATTCATAATGATACTGTACTTTATCTGGAGGATTTAAAAAATATTTTTTATTTCAGATGTCAAACTGGCTCCGAGTGACCGGCCCCAACTCCCCACGGTCAGCGCTCGCGACCAAAAACGTTGGCCATAATGTTAGTTTCGGTTTTTGAGTATTGTTCCTAAACTGCCATTTTATTTCAACGACTCTGTGACAGCTGTAAATAATTATTGATTGTCCTTGTTGTTTGGGGGATATGAAGTGATTCCCCTATTTTTCTTTTTAATTTCTATTAATTTTTAACAATGTTTAGATGAGAAAAAATATGTTGAAATCTCATCTCAAATGTAATACTATCTTAGGAATGTGTGGAATAACATACAGAAAATACTCTTTGAAGAACTTTTGTGCTATTTTAAAGACCAAATAAAAGACTTGATATGTTAATTCTTCAGGGTACATACTGACAGCTTATAATCTGACATTAATTTTAGGACCCTGAGGATAAAAGATGATATATACGAGTACTGTTATAAATCTACCCTAATACTATGTTATTGTAGCACATGAGTACGTTCAATCGGTTATTTCCTCGTGTACCGCGTTTTACGACTGTTTTTATATTTGTCCTGTAAGTTTTAGCGGTCCACAAACAGAATTATAGAAATACGAGCGTAAAGAAAACTCCTGCATTGGTTATTGCGTCTATAAATTATGTATAGAAATAATGCTAATCTGGTGATAAAGTACGATTTAATACATTTTTAGGTAAAGTATTGTGACGCGTTAAACGCAAAGTAGGGAATTTTTGAAAATGAAAAATTGAATACGACTTTAGTACGCTAGATTTAATATTTTCGTAACTTTATTATTTGCACTTTTTACCTTAATAATTCGTTCATTATAATTTTATACACTCATCAATCATTAATTTCAATAAACTAAATAATAAATATAGACTGTAATAATTGTTGCAAAATTATCATGAAACATTAAATTTATCTCAATCAAATATTATTGTGAGATTATTAAAATACAAAGGGTATACTTTGCAACTATTATTATTGATAAGATATTAACATCACAAAATATTACAATTCATATTAACTTACTAAATTCAGACAAATGTTTTATGTAACAGATAATCTCATAATTTATAGATTTATGTTTTTATAACAGTGGAATAATTTTTATTTTGACTTTAAGTTTTTACTTTGTAACCTCTAGGTGAGTGACGATAGCCCTGGGCATGGCTGGATTAAGTTAAGTTATGCATAGAGAATTCCCACAGTATTACAACTTTGTACATTTGAAATTGTAAGACTCAAATATTCTAACGTAAAATAGTTTGACATCTTAATGCATCGTGGGATCCATTTGCATTCATATTGCCTTTAATTTAATCTAGCTTTGCCTTTGGTAACTTTATTTGTTGACAAGAAATGTTGGTAATGATTTATGTTCAAATAGAATCTGTGGAATGTCAGATATTTTTGTGTTTAACTAAATATGCATTTCAATCAAGGTACAATTCCAAGTTATCCGTTTGTATGACAATAACGATATCACATTAAGCATTTATTATGTTTTAGTTCTGTCTGATCGCCAAATATATAAGAGTGTTGCACTTATTATAATAAAAATATTAGAGAATGTTTGTACTTTTATATCGAAGATAAATTTATGTATATATAATATTATGTTTTGATTTGCATAACTATCTAAATAAATTATGAATGGTTTTGAGTGTTTAATTTACTAGTCCCAGAAGCTATCATCCTCGGATGTTTTCGGAAGGGATATAGGGGAGTTCTTGCCGTAGTCGGATTGACTGTTGTAGTTGTCGACGTCAGCTGAAAAGTCATCGGGGTAATCCGGACTGCCTCTTTCAATGTCACCGATGAAGTCTATCTTATTCAACGGCATATCGATACTAGACATGAGATTAACATCAGTGTGATATATGGAATTTAGTGCGTCATTGTCTGTTAATTTTGCAATTTCTGGAGATAGATTATTCGTTTTATTCTCGACTTCTTTACTATCGCTTTTAGGACTTACTAATATAGTCATTTGGGTTGAAATTTTCTCTTTATCAATATCAGGCAGAACTAATTCGTTGCTGTCGACTGAACTTTGGACAACGACTAATAAATCTTGATCAGATGCCGTAGCTCCAATATTGGCCGTAGCGCATACGTTTTCAACTTCAACCAAAAGTAGATTTTTTATTTCTTTCTCTATTTCTTCGTGTTCTATATCTTTGATAGATTTCTGCTCAATTATCTCGATTGTTTTTACTAAATTTTCCTTTTCTACGTCTACGTTAAATTTACGCTCATTCATTAAATCTTCGTCTTGTTTTTTATTTTCTTCATCTGCCTTATGTTTTTGACTATCAATTTTAAGCGGTAGTTTGGTTTCGTTATCTTTAACAGTTTTTTGTTTGAAGTCTTCTATATTATCTGTATAATAAGCTTCTTGCTTGTTTTGTTTATTATCAAAGTTGTCTTCCAATATTTTAATTTGGTTTATATTGTCATTTTTTGGATCATCTATTTTATTTCCAAAAGGTATATTTGCTTTATGAGTATCGACTTCTTCTTTGGCATTATCGGATTGTATATTTAAATCAGTCTGTGTATCACTTGTCACCTTTTTGACATTCGGAGTAATTCCTTGTTCACTTTTATCCATTTCTGTATTCAGGTGATTATAATTTTTTAACTTATTTATCTTAGGCTTTCGAGTTTGATACAATTTTCTAAACTCCATCAAGGGAGTTTCTAAGTAATTGATATTACTCTCATTATCATATTTATATAAATAATATTCGGGAATCGGTTTAATTTTTTCAATCACAGAATATACGTTTTGTGTTTGAGGCTTTATGTCATTTATTTTTTGATATTCCTTTAAATATTTATCAAAATCTTTTTTCATTGCTTCTGGCGAACCTTTGTAGACGAAATTGTCACTAATTTTAGAATTTTGATCTAGTTTTTCTAATGAATTAGTTTTCTTTTTACCTGAAAAAAAAAAATCTTAATCAATGCTTAAAATGTTTTAAATTTAGGTTTATTGTTTGAAAATAATGCCTACCGAACAATAAGAGGAAATTGAAGGTTATTTTTTTATTTAGGACCAGTTCTGTCATTTCCAGAATTAGTGAGGTTAACTCACAGCGAGTACTAATAACTTTTTATTTGTATAAATTTCAAGCACTGTATCTCAAAATGGCAGCGACGTAGGACTTTAATTAAATGAACTAAATCGATATATCTCAACATTAATTAGAATCGACATCATTTGTAGAAATGCTTACATCTCATTAACTATAATGCGCGTATTTACCTATTTTCTTAACATCATCAAGAATTGAGTCAGTGTTCTCCTTACTCAACGCTGTCTGCCTTATCCTATAATCGAGATACGATTTCTCCACAGCTTCCGCTTCTATTTCTAATTTTCGTAAACGACGTTTCGCTTCTCGAATTGTTTCGTCGGAACTTTTATCACTGACCGCTGACGAAAGCACCGTTTTACTGTAAAACAAACATATACAACAACAACAGTACATTCATTTCGCGCGCGCGCTTTAAGCGTTATATCAGTATTGTATCTCTCTCTCAAAATTGATTTTATTTAATTAGTATTTATAGTTATTTTTATGTTAAAATTGAACAATTATATAATAAAGTGCCAGTACTTAAAAGTGACTAAAGTTAAAAGTGGTGCAAGTTAAATATTTTGTGTGTGTTGAGAAATTAAAATTACAAATTATTAGCAGTGTTAGTATAAACTAATACACGGTTGTCGCTGTGACCACAGGGCATTGACCTGTAGCCGAGCTGTGAGTGTGATTCATATGGGTCGCACCTGTGCATCGCGAAGAAGTCCTTATCTACTAGGATTACGTTCGCTTATTGAAATTATTTATATTTAGCAACAAGTGTCAGCGCTGTTTACCAGATCAACAAATTGTTTTAAAATTTATTATTTTATGCAAGATGTCAAAGCAATGCGCAGGTTGTCGTTCATCAATAACGCGAAAAGACTTTTTAACTTGCATAAAATGCAAAGATAATTATGATCTCCTCTGTGCGAACTTGACACCTAAAAAATTTAATTCTATGTCTCAAGAAAATAAAAATAACTGGACTTGTCAAGCATGTCGTAACAAAATACCTAAGTCTGATAATACGAACACACCAATTAGCAGTCGTTATGGTACTCAAAACCAAACTGAAATCAACCCATCATGCGCAGAAATTTCTAACGTAACTTATCGATCCAAAAATATTGAACATGAACACAGATCCGTCAGAGATGAATATATAAATCCGTCGGACTCTCAGGAATTAGAATGCACGAAATCTCCCATATCTGATGTTATTAAGAATGAAATACGTTATGTAGTAAGAAATGAATTATCTTCTTTTCTCTTAAACTTTGAAAAAAAAATATTCGAAATACTTGAAGCTAGAAACAAGGACTTGTTACAGCAGGTTGAACAATTAACCAGTTCATTGAATTTTTTTGAGCAAAAATATGAAGAAATTAGACAAGATATTAAGATTAAGTCGGAGTGTATAAAAGACTTGGAGTCGAAAAATAATGAATTAAAATGTACTGTCTCAGATCTTAGTGCCAGATTAACTCAAATGGAACAACATTCTAGGGCCAGTAATGTTGAGATTCAATGCATACCGGAGCACAAGTCTGAAAATCTTGTTACTATAATAAAACAAATAGCAAGCATCACAAATTATAAACTGAATGAATCTGACATACATCTCTGTTCACGCGTATCGAAATTAGATAAGTCAAATCCCCGCCCTAGGTCTGTACTAGTCAAATTTAGTACCCCAATAGTACGAGATGGGTTTTTGGCCGCCACTTTATCTTTTAACAAGAAGAATAAATTGGATAAATTAAATACAAGCCATATTGGCATATCGGGTGATAAAAAACCTATTTATGTGATGGAACATTTATCCCCGGCTATGAAAGCTCTTCATACTGCTACCAGGATCAAAGCTAAAGCAAAAAATTACAGATATGTCTGGATTAGGTCAGGTCGCATCTACGTGCGAAAGGATGAGTCATCCGAACATAAACATATAAAAAATCAAGACTCTGTTGATAAGTTAGAATAGTTACAACTAATGTTTTTATTATTATTCAATTGATCTCAAATTTGTTTAAAAGTTGGTTATGTGTTATTAATTTCTTATAAAATAATTAAATTCGGTACTTTAAATATTTATTATCAAAATGTTAGGGGTCTTCGGTCTAACACTATGGATGTATCCCTAAAAATTTTAAATACTAACTACGATATAATTGTATTTACAGAAACTTGGTTAAACGGTACCATATTTGACAACGAAATATTCGACAATAGATATAATGTTTATAGGACTGATAGACCTGGTGCTAGGCTCGGAGGAGGTGTATTAATAGCGGTTTCGACAAAATTCCCGTCATGTAAGATTTTAGGACATAGTGGCGATTATGAGGATCTATGGATTAGGGTAGAAGTAAATTCAGGCAAAAGTAAAGATTTTTTAAAAATCTGTGCTGTATATCTTCCTCCTCCGATGAACCTAAGAACATTTAATAATTTTTTTGATGAGGCTAACAAATTATTTGAGCAGAATTCTTCTAAATATACTAGGTGACTTTAATATCAATAATATTACATGGAATTCAAGCGAATCTGGTTCTAACTTAGTACCTGAATTTAATTCTAGTTGTGGCATACATAATGTCCTATCGGATTTTATGGAATTGAACGATATCCGGCAATTTAACTGCATTACTAACGAGAATGACCGAGTTTTAGATTTAGTTTTATTTAATTCCGATTTTCTTAAGATAAAACAATGCGATTCACCACTACGTAAAGTCGACTCACATCACCCTCCTTTAGAGATATTTGTTTCGTTTCCATTGAGTAAAGAAAATGTGAATGCGAGTCCTACAAGTATAAGGTTTAATTTTCGTAAAGCAGATTACGATAAAATTATATCAGCCTTGGACAAAATATCTTGGTTAGAGGAGCTTCTCATTTATGACGATGTCAATCTTATGATAGATAAATTCTATAGTATATTAAGAGAAATAATCCAGCAGCATGTTCCTAAAAGTAAAAAATATAATAATAAGTATCCAACTTGGTTTAATTCTAATTTAATTTATCTGATTAAGCAAAAACATAAGTATCATACTCGTTATAAAAAATATAAAAATCCTCTAGATTTACTTGAATTCCAATATCTTCGCGATGATTGTGAAAAACTTATGCATCACTGTTATAATAACTATATTATGTCAATTGAGTCCGCTATAAGTAATAATCCAAGGTACTTCTGGACACACATAAAGAATAAACATAAAAATAGTTCCAACTATCCAGCTATCATGTCATTTAATGAAAGTAAAGCAACAGACAAAAAAGGCATATGCGATCTTTTTGCTCTTAACTTCTCAAGCGTATTTGAGGCAAACCTTGGGTATTCAAGCTATAGCTTAAGTAAATCGACATCTTGTAACGAAATGGAAAATATATTTATTTCTCAAAAAAGTGTTGCAATTAAATTAAAAAGACTTGATGTGCATCAAACTGCGGGACCGGATAATATACCTCCTATATTTTTGAAAAACTGTTCTGATTCTATATCTTTACCACTAACAATTATCTATAATACCTCTATTTACAGTGGAATATTCCCGGATAAGTGGAAAGAGGCCAGAATAGTACCAATATTTAAGGACGGTAATAAGGAATGTGTACGCAATTACAGGCCAATATCGATCCTATCAGTAATGTCGAAGGTTTTTGAATCCCTTATTTACCCGTTTATTTTTCATCATGTCAAGCCTCTTCTATCATCTGATCAACATGGATTCATTGCTATGCGATCCACAAATACAAATTTATTAAACTACCTTTCAGATCTTATAGATGCAGTGGACAGCAATTTGCAAATTGATTCCATCTATACAGATTTTTCAAAGGCATTCGACAAAGTTGACCATGATCTATTGCTTCTTAAGCTGGCACATCACGGAATTTCCAATCCTTTATTGACATGGTGTAAATCTTATCTTTGTAATAGGCCAGCGAAAGTCGTCATCGATGGCTATGAATCATATCCCTACATTGCCACCTCCGGAATCCCTCAAGGCTCAAATTTGGGTCCACTCTTTTTTATATTGTTCATAAATGATCTCATAACGGTAATGAAGCACTCACGTGTATACATGTTTGCAGACGATCTTAAAATCACTAAGATTATTAAGCAACAGTCTGATGTCTTGGAGCTTCAAGAGGACCTAAATAATCTAGTAATCTGGTGTCAGAAAAATAAAATGTATTTAAATCCCCTGAAGTGCTGTTTCATTAGATTCACAAGAAAAATAAATCCAATAAATAGTTCATATACAATCTACGAAAAACATCTAAAGGAGTCAAAAACGGTTCTTGATTTAGGCGTTATATTTGACAGTAAGCTCCGCTTCGATGCTCACGTTGATGTCATTGTCACTTCTGCGTTGAAATCGCTAGGTTTTATTATAAGACAATCTAAAGACTTCAGGAGAACATCTACCATGATTCGACTTTATAATTGTTATGTTAGAAGTAAACTTGAGTATTGTTGTCAAGTATGGTCACCGTTGTATAAGGTATATGATGATCGTATTGAAAAGGTGCAAAAACGATTATTGAGACACTTGTGTTACAGAATGAAGATACACGTAAAAAGCTATAGCGATAGACTTAAGTACTTCGAAATGCAACCTCTTCGTGTGCGAAGATCCTTATTGGATTTAGCCTTTTTGTATAAGCTTTTTCATAATAAAGTGGACAGTAAACATTTGCTCGAAAAACTTAATATAAACGTGCCACGAAGACCACCTCGGAACCCATGTCCATTGTTCAAAATGAGCAAGAATAGAACCAATCTTGGGAAAAATTCACCATTAGCCCGAATGACACGCTCATATAACGCAATACCAACTATCGATATGGGTTTCGACACTTTTAGCACTTACAAAAAGAAATGTTATGCCTTTTATGCAAATTGTTAGTCAAAGTAAATTTGATTCTATAATTTGTTTCTGATCTTATTTTCATTTTGTTTAGTTTACATTTTGTTTAGTTTAAATTTGTTAAATAGTTTTCGATAAATTATTTTATTTCATTGTTTTGTAATTATTAGTTTTAGTTTGTTTTTTCTTTCTTATTTTTATTTCTTAAGTTTTGTTTTAGAGTTCAATACTTTATAAGTGCATGTTGTGTTCTCCTATAATTGGAGGTGCATTTAATATTTTATTGTCTAAACTTGTATTTTTTGTATTACATATGTACTGTGTTGGAGTTCCATATTAAATAAATAAAATAAAAAAATAAATAAATAAAATAAAACAGCTTGTAAATTTCCCACTGCTGGGCTGCTGGGTTTGGAGCATATCCCACCACGCTGTTCCAATGCGATTGGTGAAATACATATTTGAAATATATAGAATTTCCATCAAATTAGACACATGCAGGTTTCCTCACGATGTTTTCCTTCACCGCTGAGCACGAATATTCAGCGGTGCCTGCCTGAGTTTGAATCCGCAATCATTGGTTAAGATACACTCGTTCTAACCACTGGACCATCTTGGTTCATTGGGGAAACGTAAGCTCATATTTAATTTGCTCAGTTTTATTTTGTATATAAAAATGTTTTCATATGCAACATAAAAATATTATTAATTGCGAATATCCCACTCCCATAAGGGAAGTTTCTCCTTACGAGTTTCTATACAGGTTTTTTTAAACATCTGCACTTAAAATACAAATTAAGAACGTTACTGCTTGCCTGGGTTTAAGGACCAAGTAGTCTCGGAGGAACGAGAGATAAAATAAAAACTTACAAATATTAATTAATTAAGCAAAAAGGTATTACTTACTCTCGTAATGTCTGTTTCGCTTCCCTTTTAACTGACTTCGGGCTCTTTTCGTGTATTTTACCGTGGATGGCACTCGGTAGCTTGGAATTTGGAGATTCCCCACTGAAATAATAGATAGATAAATAGATAATGAAATGATGACAAATCCGAGTGAATTATCAAATATATAATGAATAGGGAACGCGTTAAAAAAGGTTTACAAAATATCTTACAAATCTTTGTTCTTTACTGATACTATAAATAGGTAAAAATAGTTTGTTGTAAAAACAGGTACTGACTGTAACTGGTATTTATTCTCCTTTAGAAAGCTATAGTGCTATAGGATATAAAGTATAATTATTTCATATGCATTTCTTTACTAATAAATTACACGTGTGGAATCCGGGCGGGTCGTAAGTAATATATATAGAACATGTGATAATAAAAAAAATATGTATGTACAGATAAAGCTTGAATTATTTTATACTCATACATGATAGATAAATTGTTGAATAATCTATTTTATAAAATAACGATTGATTCCATTTTTAGACAGGTGTCTGTCCAGCATTGGACTGAGATTGCCTGATTATTATTTTAAACAAATACTTACCAAACAGCGTGCGGTGAACTTGCTGTCTGTCCGTCACTTAAAACTTCTGTATTTTCTGTAATAACTGCACTTGTATTGGGTTGAACTGTCGAAATATAAATATTAAATGTAAACTGTTGTATAGTATGTAAAACATGCAAAAAAAAACAAGTCAAAAAAATTTACTTCTTACATAGAAGTTGAATTACTTTTATCTGTTGTTATATTTGGTACAGTGCCGGCGTTCTGATACCCTGGGCAAGAATATTTTGGCGCCTATTCGGCCCACTTAAGGCAATCAAAATCGGGTGTTAATTTTTTTCTGAACCCTAAACCAATGTAAACGTGTATTAGTTAATTTTTCTCTGAACCATGAACCAATTTGAACATGTATTAAGAATTCTATCTTTCCTTTAGCACGACTCAGAACTAACGACGTGAACGTAGAAAGTTGTGTAGCTCCATATTTTTTTGGCGCGATTCGGATTGCCCTCGATCGCTTAGCTATCCCCACCATCCATCACGCGTTCCAGCTTGGCAGGGGAAGTATTCCACCTCCATTCCAATCGTCAATCTCCAATCGTCCCCCAAATTTGGCGCCCTGGGCCGTAATCCCATCACTGATTTGGCACTGATTTGGTAGCTATTGGTATCCCATTGGTAACAGGTAGACTGTCTTGCTAATGGACCATCAAGTGGTGAATGGATACCAATCATTAGAGTTAACATTTCTTACTATCCTGATCCTCTGCCAACCTTGAAAACTATGATGTTATGTCCCTTGTGACTTTATTAAGGATTATTGTTGTTGGAGAGCTGAAAGAATAATGTTGTCCTATTGGTCGAATTTGGACAACCGCAGTTACATCGGAAGATAGCAAAGTAGTACTGACCGTGTATATCGGCGCCCGGCTGCCGGCTGAGGCTTCGCCACTGGCTTAGAACGCGCCTGTGAGGAATACGTGCAACGCGTTAAAGAAAAGAAATAACGAAATTTCTTTTCGAAAACATTGTGTTTTGTATATCAGCAAAGTTTGTAAAGCTAAAGTGGATATAAGTAGTTAAGTGGATTTCTGTTGTGTTATAAAGTTATTAATAAATAAAAGGGTTTTTAGTGGAATATGTTTATTAATATAGGGTAGTATTTGATCTTGTGCTTTGTTAATTGACTTTAAGCGCAAACTATTCTCTGTTGAACGTAAAAGATATATTACACTATTTCTCATCTATCCATTCATAATCAAATGATAACTGTAGCCCCTATGACATTCCGATGGAGTGCCGTAACTATCAGTCTAGTGCCGTTGCTTATGTAGGTCTTAAATAACTCTGTAACATTATTGGCACGACAAACTTTTAACTTAAAAATGACCAATCTCAAGACTTAATCTATATACGAAATTTCAACTTCTATTTCACCCTTTACGGCTAGAATATCTGGATATACTTAAATATGTATTTATATATTTTTAATCAGTATTCCTAAAATAAAGTTTCATGTTTCTAACTTAGTAAATGACGGATTTTCATACAAACTTTCAACTCTTATTTTACCCCCTTAGGGGTACAATTTCCATAAATGCTTAAATATATATCTACTTAATTTTAATCCGTATCCCAAAAATAAAATTTCATGTTTCTAATTTTAAAAATGACTGACTTCCATTCAAACGTTTAACCCCTATTACCCCCCCTTAGAGGTAGAATTTCCAAAATTCCTTTCTTAATGGACGTCTACTCAATAAATTGATCCTATTTACCAAACTTCAAGCCCCTAACTTTAATAGTCACTTTTACTGTAAATGTTCAATATGTATGTTGTAAGTGTGCTTGTTGTAAATAAATAAATAAATAAATACTTTTGGCTGGGCGACGATGAATCAGTCTGTCAGGACTTGTTACTTTATAGATACGAGGGGCGTTCAATGTATTCTCGGTATAGGATTATTTGTTCGTGAAAGTAACTTGTCAATTTCCTCTGAAAAATATTTTTCTTCATGGCCCGAAAAATGTTCGTTTATTGCTCCCTTCAACTCTTCATCGTCCGAAAAATGCTTTCCACGAAGGTCTTTTTTAAGATTAGGGAATAGATAATAAACACTAGGGGCCAGGTCCGGACTGTAGGGAGGATGATTGATTTCCTCAAATCCGTACTCCCGCACAACAGCCTGGGCAAGGCGCTCCTTGTGAACCGGCGCGTTGTCGTGAAGCAGCAACACACCTGCGGTTAATTTTCCACGTCTTTTTTCTTTAATTGCCTCCTTTCAATTACGCAGGGAGGTTGTGTATGTTGCAGCAGTAATACTTAGACCTTTTTTTTTTGTGTACTCGATTAGCAAGATTTCCTTAGAATCCCAAAACACCGTGACCATGAGCTTTCCTGCGGACGGAGTGACTTTGAACTTCTTCGGCGGGTCTGATCCTTTTTTGTGCCACTGCATAGACTCCTGTTTGCTCTCAGGGTCATAGTGATGAACCCACGTTTCATCCCCAATAACAATCCGATCGAAAATACCTTGCGGCTTTTCCCAACAGAGGTCCAAAAACTTCTTACCACAGTCAACTCGCATTCGTTTCTGTAGCGCGGTGAGCATTCGCGGCACCCATCTTGCACTGACTTTTGACAAATTCAGGAGCTCATGAAGGATTGTGTGAATAGTACCCACGGAGCTTAGTTTCTGCTAATGTTTTCACTCTTACACGGGCATCTTCAAGTACAAGTTTTTCGACTAATTTGACGTTATCTTCAGTAGCGGCACAAATTGGCCCACCAGTGCGGGGGTCGTCTTCAATGCTCTCTCTACCCCGTTTGAATTCAATTGACAACTTCTGAATTGTAGATAATGAAGGCGCAGAATCTTGGTAAACAGCCACCATTTCTTCTTGGATAATTTTTTAAGTTTTTCCTCGTTTTGTGAGGAATTTTATCACTGCACGATGCTCGATTTTTTATCATTGTCGAATCAGTCATCATAGTTGTCTTTTCGCAATGATATATTGAATACTAATGGTGGCAATTAAATGAAATTTTGTATTTGGGTATAAATACAAAAATTCATTAAAGAGTGTCATATATGTCATATCACCTCGATACCGAGAATACATTGAACGCCCCTCGTAAGTCTGTATTAACAACCGTAATATGTAAATATTGCACGAGTTATACCTGCTCTCATCGCGTTGCCGGTTGCCCACGACGCCTATAAACGGTATCGTGTCGCCCGGGAACAGAACTCGGGACTGCACGCCGAGCTCGTCCGGACCTCGATCCACTCTGTCGACATCAAATCAAACGGTTCCCATTATTTTGTCCTGACTGACTATTAACGTGTAGTCAAAAGTACTATTTCTTTTTTTTTATGGTATAGGTTGACGGACGTGCGTGTGAGCCACCTGATGGTAAGTGGTCACCATCACCCATAGACAATGACGCTGTAAGAAATATTTACTATTCCTCACATCGTCAATGTGCCACCAACCTTGGGAACTAAGATGTTATGTCCCTTGTGCCTGTAGTTACACTGGCTCACTCACCCTTCAAACCGGAACACAACAATACTGAGTACTGTTATTTGGCGGTAGAATAACTGGTGAGTGGGTGGTACCTTCCCAGACGGGCTTGCACAAAGCCCTACCACCAAGTGAAAAGAAACAACAACAACTAAGAGAATATTGTAAATTTCAACATTAAGTGGAATTTGGAGGGGTAACTTTATACAGGGGTTCATAATACAGGAACAGATACTCATCTGTCCTGTATTATTTTTGTGTCTCAAACGAGGCACGAGTAGTAATACACATACATATATTTCATTTTTCATTTTATGTATGCGATAGGCAAATAGACTACTTAATAATAAGTGGTCACCAACATCCATAGACTCTGGCGTTGTAAGAAATATTAATCACTCCTTACACCTTACGCCATCTGGTAAAAACCATTGGCAACTAAGATTTTATGTCCTTTGTGATTGTTAATGTAACTACCCTCGCTCACCCTTCAAATCGGAACACATATTAAGAAATGCTGATTGATAATTTATTGTAGTAGCTTGGGTGGTACCTACTTAGTCGCGCTTTAATACCGATACATACAGTACGTACCATTATTATGATTATTACGTACTGGTACTATAAGTACCAACAAAAATCTGTATTGCAAAAAGTTTGACAAAAGAATCAAGATGACTGTATAAGAACACGTTAATATTAATCGAAGGGTTTAAATACTGGGTCTTACTCCTTGTCAATGGCGAAATCAAAAAAAGGTGTCGTCAAATACTTAAACCATAACATCGCCCATACAATACCCATAACATAAGCACAACAGTAACCTGAACGGCAGCGGGCCGGCGCGCTCGTGGGGCGAAGCCCGGCGCTCTCGCGACAGACGCTCGATCAGCTCTGATTGCTGCGGACACACTTGTATGTACAACATCACATCACATACGCAGCTCCAAAGCGACTTCGAAGCCTCAATAGGGAGAATTGCCAGGTAAATGTTGAAAAAGAGTAATTCAATAAATATGAGACAACATCACATACATTGCTCTGATCCCAATGTAAGTAGCTGAAGCACTTGTGTTATGGAAAATCAGAAGCAACGACGGTACCACAAACACCCAGACCCAAGAAAACGTAGAAAACTAATGATAATCTACATTGACTCGGCCGGGAATCGAACCCAGGACCTCGGAGTGGCGTACCCATGAAAACCGTACACCACTCGACCACGGAGGTCGTCATTACTGAAGTTCTTTCCGGTTCTATTCGGTCTACTCTCCGAAACAATGGTAGCTTAACTTAATATAGTTAAATGACGATTCAAAAGCCTACTTGAACAAAGTTAATTTTGTTCTTGGTTGTGATGTAAGACCGCATTGGGAGAAATCATTATGATACCTACAACTACAACAACAACTACAGCCTGTAAATTCCCACTGCTGGGTTAAAAGCCCTTTGAGGAGAAGGTTTGGAACATATTCCACCACGCTGTTCCAATGCGGGTTGGTGGAATACACATGTGGCAAAATTTCTATGAAATTTGTCACATGCAGGTTACCTCACGATGTTTTCCTTCACCGCAAAGCACGAGATGAATTATAAAGACAAATTAAGCACATGAATCAGCGGTGCTTGCCTGGGTTTGAACCCGCAATCATCGGTTAAGATGCACGCGTTCTAACCACTGGGCCATCTCGACTCATCGTGATACCTGTCTGGAGAATATTTTCAGTCTATCGTTTTCGTCTTTGAGCTGCTGTATGGTCACGGTGTCTATCTGCGACCTGATGTCGTCCGTGCTCACGGCGCTGTGATGGCGGGTTACTTCCGAACAAGCATCCTCGCTATTGGGCTGCTGGGATGGACAAAAGTATATGTTTGAGGAAATGCGTTTTATACCTAAAACGTGGTTGCGCAAAAAATAATTATTTTCAATCTCACTGTTCAATGAGACATATTAGTAGAAGAATCTACAATATTATAAATGTGAAAGTAACTGTGTCAGTCTGTCTATCTGTGGCTTTTTCATTACCAAATCACTGAACCGAATTTGATGAAATTTGGTATGAAGCAAACTTGAGCTCTTAGAAAGGACATAGGCTACTTTACTACCTAACATGACAACCAACCCCTAAAACGCAAGGGAGTCGGGCGACAATAGGCTATTTGACTGGTTTTTAAAATCCATTTTATATTATTTAGTGGAGGTTAAGAAACTCAGTAAAAGTAGATTTTTTTAATTCTATATACATATTTGCCGAAAAATATCATACTAAAATTTCCATAATTAAATAACGCGCGAAAACGCTACATGGACAATATGGCGCTGCAATGGGGTCGGTGACGTCACTTCGCTGCATTTTAATCTGTGGTACATATAGAAAAGCAAGGTTTCTAGAAAGTGACTTCATCATAAGCCCGGCCAATCAGGTGCGTTTAGTGTCACATGACAAACGTTTGAAAAAATACATTTTTATTTATTGATTTTTGAATAAATTACGTATTATTTTCAAGTTTCGTTAGTAAATAACCATTTTAAACTCATAATCTAAACTCTACACTGATTACAATAATACACTATTTATTTTTCGCATTGTCAAATAGCCTATTTCCTGATTAGGATATAACTAACAAATTTTAAATGTCTTCCTTATTCACTCACCTGATTAAAGTTAACATTCTTCCGCTTCTTCAAATCATTCACCACTTGGTTGACCTTGAGCCTTTCATCATCACTCTTACACCCGCCCGCACTCTCGTTGTTCATCAAACCCTTCACCCCATCACTGGCATCCGTCACCACCCCCCTCTCGACCAAACAAGTCGACAATTTATTTGCCTCTATGTATTTCCTGAGGGTGACGACTTCATCCCTCAATAAATTATAATTCGATATCATATCTTCGTTTTCTTTGCTACTTCTTTCTTTTAACATATTAAAATTGTTGTAAATCTGCTTAAGCTTCTCCAACTCCATTCTCTCTCTGTTTATATCTTCTCTTTCTCTCTTCACTGTTTCCAAATGAGACTGTAATATAGCCAGCTCTTCTGATATCTGCTGTCTCATTTCTTCGCCTTTCTTTATGAGGGCTGTCTCTGCCTCTTGCATTTGAATTTTTAGCTTTTGTTCCTGAAACTCATGAGGATATTTATTACTAACAGCTTCTTTCCATAGTATGATGTTAAATAAAATGTGTTCAACGTGAAATTATGTCAAATAAAAACATTTATAAGCTAGTTATGTTGCGCAGTAAACAGTTACTTCCAGTAACTTGCTGATTACTTAAAATTATACATTTTATAGTTTTAAGCGTAACAAATCATTACATGATTGGTATCCAATTCTACCACACGTCATCATTTTATAACTCTAAAATTCTAATTGAAGCTACCGAAACTTGACTAGCTACTTGTTGTTTACAATACAAATAAATATCTATGTAAGGGCAAAATCAGAATCCTAATAATAAATAAATACATTGGTGAAAAAGGCGTATTATTCGATACAAGATTTTGTAGATGATAAAAAATGTTGTAGCCATGGATCCTATCCCACAGACACTAAGTCGACAACTGCAAGTGGTAGTGCCACGCTGTATACCTTCGGGTTACAGCCGAATGGGCCGGCACGCCCGGGGAAGTACCACTCTCTCACTTAAAATCGGCGTAAAGTGGTAGTTATGCTACCGCGTTTCGTCCGGTAAGTGAGAGTTCCGGAGGCCCAATCCCCCTCCCCCCCAAAACTTGATGGTTGTGCAGAATTTGGTAAAATTACCCCAGGAGGGTACCATCAGCGACAGCGGTGGAGAATCCCTCTCTGGGCATCCATGCTCAGGACATACACCACCTGAGCAGGGATGCCCAGGCTGCCTTCCGAATTCTGGGGGGGGCAATTTTGCGCTCGCCACTGTTCGGGGCAAGCGGAGCAGGCATCATAAGGCAACCCCTACCACCCTCGCTGTGGACTTCTGCAACATAAGGGGACTCAACTCCAACCTCAACGCCGTTCACTACCATCTGGAAACGGCGAAGCCGGCCTTGCTCTTTCTAACCGAGACCCAGATATCTTCTCCTGCCGATACGACTTTTCTTTCGTACCCTGGGTACAAATTGGAACATTCCTTTATACCACGAGCTGGGGTATGCGTTTACGTCAGAGATGATATCTGTTCTCGACGCCTCGGCAGCCTTGAAGGACGGGACCTATCGATTATCTGGCTGCGTGTAGACTGCGATGACCATCCGCGAATCTATGCGTGCCTTTATAGGTCCCATAGCGGTAATGCCGAAACCGACCGACTGGTTGAGCACGTCCAAATGGCTACAGATTCCGTGCTGCAGCAGATTCCATCCGCAGAGATCATTATTCTGGGTGACTTTAATGCTCACCACGCAGAATGGCTCGGCTCACGGACCACCGATCATGCGGGTAGATCTGTTCTGGACTTCGCTCTAGCATATGATCTGACACAACTGGTCAACTCGCCATCGCGAATACCGGATATGGAGGATCATACACCTTCACTGCTGGACCTTCTGCTGACTTCGCATCCGGATGGCTATCAGGTTATCGTCGATCCCCCTCTGGGCTCGTCTGACCACTGTCTCGTCCGGAGTACAGTGCCGGTTGTGCGGTACTCACGGCCTCGCTTTGTTGGATGCCGCCGAGTATGGCACTACAAGTCAGCAGATTGGGATGGGATGCGGTCTTTTTTTGCATCTTACCCATGGGGGCAGATTTGTTTCTCGCCGGATGATCCGAACGCTGCTGCTGACTCTGTTTCCGATGTGGTGCTTCAGGGTATGGAACTATTCATTCCTTACTCTGCAGTACCCATCGGTGGCAAGTCCCAGCCTTGGTTTGGTCGCTTCTGCAAAACGGCATCACGCCGAAAGTGGGAACGCTATCAAACCTGGGCTAATGCATCTGCGTCTCGTGATGTAAATACCAGCGCATTTAAAAAGGAATACAACTCTGCCTCTAGGTCCCTCAAAAACGTGATTGCCAGGGCGAAGACGGAGTACATTGGCAGAATTGGCGAGAGACTGGTGCGTCTCCCTTCAGGAACACGAGCGTTCTGGTCTCTCGCTAAGGCTGTCTTAGGGAATTTCTGTCAGCCATCTTTTCCATCTCTGCACAGAGACGGTGAGTCATTGGCCCATACCGCGAAAGAGAAAGCTGATCTCCTAGGCTCTCTCTTCGCGTCGAACTCGACTCTGGATGACCAAGGAAAGTCTCCACCGACAATTCCGCGGTGTGATACCACGATGCCGGAGGTTAAATTCCGGCAAAGTGCAGTTCGTAAAGCACTTCTTTCCTTGGACATTCATAAGTCGAGCGGACGCGATGGTATCCCTCCATCGTGCTACGGACATGTGCTCCCGAGTTGGCACCGGTCTTAACGCGTCTTTTCCGGCAATCCTACACATTAGGCGTCGTCCCGAATTCCTGGAAGACAGCTTTGGTGCATCCGATCCCTAAAAAAGGCAACCGCTCAGACCCGTCCAATTATAGGCCTATAGCCATCACCTCCTTGCTCTCCAAGATAATGGAGTCCCTTATTAACTGCCAGCTCCTGCGGTACCTAGAGGAGAATCAGCTGATTAGTGACCGCCAGTACGGTTTCCGTCGGGGTCGCTCTTCTAGTTTACCTTACTCACAGGTGGGCTGAAGCAGTTAAGAGCAAGGGGGAGGCATTAGCAGCCAGCTTGGACATAGCGAAGGCCTTCGATCGTGTATGGCACAAAGCGCTTCTTTCGAAGCTTCCTTCCTATGGGCTTCCCGGGAAATTATGCAATTGGATTACCAGCTTTTTGGCAGATCGGAGCATCAAGGTCGTTGTCGACGGTGCATGCTCTGACTTAAAATTCGCCAATGCTGGTGTTCCACAAGGCTGCGTTCTATCACCCACTCTGTTTCTTCGACATATCAATGATTTGTTGCAAATCGGGAACATTCATTGCTATGCAGACGACAGTACCGTTGACACCTTATACACCGGCCGCGCTAATATTTCTTGGGAAAACGTCGAAGAGAACCGGAACAAACTTGTGTCTGAAATCGAGTCTTCATTAAACGAAGTCTCGAATTGGGGCCGGCTAAATCTAGTCCATTTCAACCCCAAAAAGACGCAAGTTTGCGCGTTAACCGCTAAAAAAACACCATTTGTCGTATCTCCACGATTTGAGAACATTCCGATAGCCTCTACAGGTAGTATCGGAATACTTGGCGTTGATATTTCGAGCCTCGTTCAGTTCCGCGGTCAATTGGAAGGCAAAGCCAAATTGGCTTCAAAAAACCTGGGCGTGCTCAGTAAGGCGAGACAGTATTTCACGTCGGCCCATCGCCTTAAACTTTACAAGGCGCAAATTCGGTCTCACATGGAGTACTGCTCTCACCTCTGGGCGGGTGCTCCCCAGTACCAGCTCCTTCCATTTGACCGCATCCAACGTAGAGCGGCTCGAGTTATCTACGATAAAGCCCTTTCCGATCTCCTTGATCCTTTGGCTTTGCGTAGAGATGTCGGATCACTCTGCATCTTCTACCGAATTTTTCACGGATAATGTTCCGAGGAATTGTTCGGATTAATCCCGGCTGCTGAATTTCACCTTCGGACATCTCGCCAAAATTCTAAGTTTCACCCGCACCACCTTGATGTCCGAAAATCCACAACAGCGCGATTTCTCAGACATTTTCTGCCTCGCACAACCACTTTGTGGAACCAGCTTTCGCCGGCGGTTTTTCCGAACCGATACGACATGGGAACCTTCAAGAAAAGAGCGTACACCTTTTTGAAAGGCCGGCAACGCACCTGCAAGCCCCCTGGTGCTGCAGATGTCCATGGGCGGTGGTAGTCACTTTCCATCAGGTGAGCCTCCTGCTCGTTTGCCACCTATGCCATAAAAAAAAAAAAGTCGTACCTCCTGTGCGAGGTGCTTCTGCGCGTGCGCGAGCCTGTGCGCCAGCTCGCACAGGAAGCGCTGTCGGCGCCGCGCGCTGTGCGCCAGCTCCGCGCGCCGCGCGCTGAACGACTGCTCCAGCTAAGGACACACGCACTACTGCAGCCAATACTACCGTCTTGATAATGGCCGAAGAAAGGCGGAATGTTGGCTTATCACAGTTAAAATGTTATGACGGTTTATATAAAAATGATGTTGTAACAGTGAATACGCTGATACACACTTTAAGCCCATGAAATAACTACCACGTATAGTAAGACACAAATTAGATGTAGCATCGGAAAATGCAATGGAATGAAAATAAAACCGATTACTGCCGATTTACACAACCAATAGAAATAGCTCCCTATCGCGCCATTCGACGCTATTCGTCGCAATAGATTCACGCGTCAGAAAAAGCAAGTGCATGTAAATAGACGCGTCAAATTGACGAATATATTAGGTCATATGATATTACAAGTTATTACGTTTGTGCAAAGATCATATTCACGTGAGAAATAAATATTGATAATTTAGGATAGCGTACTTAATTCGGATGTGATCGGTTTTACGAATTTTGCCGATGCAACATCTAAGTTGTGTCGTACTATACTACTTTTTTTTTTAATTGGACAAAATATAATACTCTGATCCCAATGTAAGTAGCTAAAGCACTTGTGTTACGGAAAATCAGAAGTAACGACGCAACCACAAATACCCAGACCCAAGACAACATAGAAAACTAATGAACTTTTTCTAAATCGATTCGGCCGGGAATCGAACCTAGGACCTTGGAGTGGCGTACAATGCATTCGTAGCTCTCTAGTCTTTCTTTTCTAAAATATTTCTTATCTATAGATATTATACAAGACATATACAAGATAGCTATAGAGCTATTTTTAAATATGTTTTTTCAGATCCATTGTATTAATACGTGTACTTTAAATTCCATTATACATAATTTGACAATTTTAAAATTAAATAATGGAAGATTAAGAAATACAATTACAAACATATTTGGTCCTTCGAGCCGGATTCATTGAATAAAGTTAATTAGTTTATTGAATGTTAATCTCACCTCTTCTCGGTACTTCTGCAACTGCAGCGCGTGATTGGCTATCGAACGTTTCATTTTCTTCTCTTTTTCATCTCTGATCATATCCATTTCCGCGTCGTAAACGGTTTTTAACTGCTGGAACATCTGCAATATAAAAAATATATATTTTAATAAGACATTTATTATTCAATACAATATGAAGATTAATAAAAAGAATATACAGATCTTGAAAATTAGCTATATTATACTTGGTGGTAGGGCTTTGTGCAAGCCCGTCTGGGTAGGTACCACCCACTCATCAGTTATTCTACCGCCAAACAACAGTACTCGGTATTGTTGTGTTCCGGTCTGAAGGGTGAGTGAGCCAGTGTAACTACAGGCACAAGGGACATAACATCTTAGTTCCCAAGGTTGGTGGCACATTGACGATTTAAGGAATACTTAATATTTCATACAGCGTCATTGTCTATGGGTAATGGTGACCACTTACCATCAGGTGGCCCATATGCTCGTCCGTCAACCTATAACATAAAAAAAAAAACTTATATTGTATTTAAGAAATGTTAATTAAGAAACTTGTAAGTAATTTCATGGATGAGACATGCACCTCATCTATCATAGACTTCTCGAGAATACCGATATTTTGCATAAATGACGAAACATTCGTATTATTCGCATCCATACTTTTTGAATTCTGAAAATATAATATTTTCTATACTATAGTCAGAAATTAATGTAAGGTTACTCTATTGATAAGAATAAACGATTTATACAAATACTGGATAAGTAGTTTTTTTTTAATATGACTACACAAAAATACTTCTACTCATTTGGAGCAAAAGAACGAGATGAATTATAAACACAAATTAAGCACATGAATATTCAGCGGTGCTTGCCTGGTTTTGAACCCGGCCCAGTGGTTAGAACGTGTGCATCTTAACCGATGATTGCGGGTTCAAACCCAGGCAAGCACTGCTGATTCATGTGCTTAATTTCTCTTTATAATTCATCTCGTGCTCAGCGGTGAAGGTAAACATCGTGAGGAAATCTGCATGTGACAAATTTCATAGAAATTCCAACCCCCATTGGAACAGCGTGGTGGAATATGTTCCAAACCCTCTCCTCAAAGGGAGAGGAGGCCTTTAGTCCAGCAGTGGGAATTTACAGGCTGTTGTTGTTATATATGTAGCGCACCTCGTCGACTTTAATTCTCTTCCTTTTATATTTCTCGCGCAATCTCGCCACTCTGCTCTGACACGATTTACAAAATGCGAAGTGTTCGCATTTATTCGTGTCATCAGCGTACGCATTCTTCGCTACATTTACGAGCGACTCTTCACTTCTAGCACTACACGTCCGACTCTCCTCTGATGAATGAACTGGAAATAAAAATTAAGTATTTAATAATACAATAATATAACAATTCCACGTTACTTAAGAGGTCCGGATCGACCATAGACATTAGCGATGTAAGAAATATTCGTCGTTCAACGACAAAGCGACGCAGAGTCGGATTTAAAGGTCTCGAGGCCCGGGGGCTACAAAGCAATGGAGGCCCTAGACCAACAGGAGCGTGGATACCCTAATAATTATATTATTGATTAATGAGGTTTTTTATTTCATTGCGGCACGCATTAGGAAGTTCACGTGGATGTTCAAATCACTGAGACATATTGCTACCAATAATACTGTAAATGACTCCTCAAAAAATCTTTTAAATCAAATTTATATAGCTTTGGTGCAATCCATAATAACGTACTGCTTACCTATTTGGGGAGGTGCACGTAAAACACGTTTCATGGAAATTGAACGAGCTCAAAGAGCATTGATTAAGGTAATGTTCTTTAAAAAACAACGTTTTAGTACTGAAAGACTCTATGAAGAAAGTTGTTAACTGTACGGAAATTATATATTGTACATACTGTTCTAAAAAAACACAAGTCTTTAACCTACGATATATCGTTACTCAATAAACGTATAGCATATAATGTTATATCTATCCCTGCTACTAAAACAGTTTTCGCTAGTATTCAGTATGATAATAGATCTGCTTATTTATATAATAAAATAAATAAATACGTTGATATATAATCAAAAACTTGTAAAGAGTGTAAAATTAAAATAATAAAATGGATAAAATCTTTAAGTCTTCAAGAAACAGAATTTTTTTTAGAAAATAGGAACTAGCATTCATATCCTACTCACACCAACATACACACACACACACACATACACAGACGCGCACACACACACACGCACACACACACACAAATGCGCACGTGCACGCATGCATACACATACATTTTAATCCCACATTTGCATTCTTTTTGGTAATTACTTCTCTTATTATTACTTTTTTATATTGTTTCTTTATTATTGTTGTACCTTAAATATCTTGTATACTTGTACCTAATTCGTGATATGGAAGAGCGGAGTTTCCTGGCACAGGCTTTTTATATGCTTAAAAGGAGACTCCAACAACTTTATATTTAAGTACAAACTTGTTAAAGAAAATAAATAATTTTTATTATTTTATTTATTTTTTATCAGTAAGCTATGATTTATTTACTTGTATCGGTAAGGAAGTAGTAATCTTATTATAATTTGACTATACCTCGGTATTTGTTAACTTGCTGAAAACTATTGTGGCCCCCACTCATGTGGAGGCCCGAGGGCAGTTGCCCCGGTTGCCCTTCCCTAAATCCGGCCCTGAAGCGACGTCAACTTTGGGAATTCATTACAGAGGCTGTCCTTATAAGTATAATACGACACAACTTAGATGTAGCATCGGCAAATTGAATAAAACCGATTACTGCCGATTTAAACAACCAATAGAAGTACCTCCCTATCGCGCCATTCGACGATATTCGTCGCTATAGATTCTCGTGAAATCGATGTGTCAAATTGACGAATATATTCGGTCATATGAAATGACAAGTTATTACGTTTGTCTAAAGATCATACTCACATAATAAATAAATCGCTCATCCAGAACGACATCGTCACAATTGCAAAAATCTCTAAAATGACTTTTTCATTCCAAACGATCTCATTCCGTACATACTTTCTAGTGTAATATTGTCAGAATTATTGTTTCAATAGTTTTTGATTGACATCTATATAATGTACTAGCGGTCGCCCGCGGCTTCGCCCGCGTAGATAACGGTTCATAATCAGTCTTCTAATATCCCTACTGCTGAGGCACGGTCACATTTGAAGAATTACTGCAACCGGCGCTTGGATCTATTGTGATAAACCTCAAATTCGTGATCACAACACCTCAGCCAGACCAACATCAGCCACGATTCTGATGAGGTTCTTAGGGTCGGAGGCGATTATGCCCTCTAAGGACCGGAGTTAGAACATTTTATAGTTCTATCTTTTATAGTTTAGGCATCATACGCAAAAAATCAACTTTTTTGGTAGATTTTTTCCTTTTTTGTCCGAAAAACCCAAAATATCTTACGGAACCCTATTTTTTTTTAAATAAAATTTAGCCTATGTTATGCGGGATTAATTTAGCTTTCGAATGGTGAAAGAATTTTTAAAATCGGTCCAGTAGTTTTTGAGCCTATTCATTACAACCAAACAAAGTTTTCCTCTTTATAATATTAGTGTAGATATACATATGTAGTATGTACGAAATGAGATCTTTTTGAACGAAAAAGTCATTTTAGAGATTTTTGCAATTGTGACGATCTCGTTCTGAATGAGTGAAATATTGATAATATGGGATAGAGTACTTAATTCGGATGTGATCGGTTTTACGAATTTTGCCGATGCTACATCAAGTTGGGTCGTACAATACAACCTAATTTCACTACATATCTACTCATCGATTTATTAATAATTCTGCTATTAAATGCGAGCGCAATCAGTTTGAAGTTCATGACCACACGGCACACACCAATTATTCGAGTGGAACATTTGTGTCTCCAATCCTATAATATTGAAAAAAAAAAAACAACGAGCGAGCATTACAGTAGTTGGATATGACGTATAGCATCGGATATCACCCATAAACAAGCAACATTAACATTATATGTTATTGGATAATAATCTGACAGACAACATTTGACTAATGACCACTGAGCAGCGCGCTCATTGGTCAATTCAAATACCGCGCGCTTTGTTAGCTTCCTGTTACACACTTCCGTCCCTTTTCACGAAATCGATAGAAAGGAAAGCACTAAAAAGCTTACATACAAGTTAGAATTTATATACTCAGATTTAAGTTAGTATATATTAGCAAAGACATAAATTTATAACATGTGCTGTGTGGTTATTAAAATTTCAAAATATTGGTTTAAGTATGGACTTATAACATATACCTTGCACGCTAATAGAATATAAATTAAGTAAAAAAAATAAAAAACTACATACATTGTGTATTGATTGTGTTCCTACAAATTTGAATTCAGAATTGAACACAAAAATATGGCCAGTGATATTCGAAGAATAAAACTTCTAGTATTATACAATAATATTATATACTCAACCTTTTGGACGAATAGGTTTTAAGTACATTGGTATACATTTGAGTATACACCACAAAAGTGCAGAGTCTGGTTGGTTCTTGTAAATTTCAACAATCTTAGATGCATGCTCCGAGTCACATTTAATACCTGAAATAATATTTATATCAATAAAATATCCTTTTACGAGCCATGAATCAAGATTTAATTAAAAATTAAAATAATATTTTGTTGAACCCTAACTAACAATGTGTCATATTAATTCAATTTACAAATTATTATGAGTTTTCTTTACTACATACTGGGTAAGTATGATAATTGTTTACAGACAGTATACTTTTCTGGACTCCTGACAATGTGATTGCTAAATATTTTGATAATTGTTGAGTAAAAATAAAAACAAATAAACACTCTCACTTATAAATTTAAAGGTTTACTAATTATTATACTGAACAGATAAGTATACAATTATTAAAAAAAGATAGAAGTTTTTTCCATTGTAACCTCCTTAAAAAGCCTAAATACGTAGCATGCAATCTTAGTAAATATGCATTACAGTTTAACATAAAATTTATGAGACATGTAACTGAATTTATAAGCAGGATATTAACCTAAGTAATTTAGGATACTCCAAATATCATTTTCTCCGAACCTCAGTCCTGATAAAGCAGAATCCGTTGACTTCAGAACAGCATTAGCAAATTTAAAAACCATATTTGATAATGGTATTTCTGATGTAAATACTGAAAGAGTGTACTTAAATTCCTAGAAACAAAATAAAATAATCTTACATAATCAAAGAAATTAAGATTTAATTATATTTATTAATCATAATAAAAAAGTAACAGTTTATATTTTGAACATGTTGTCTAACAGGGCAAATCTCTGGTATCAACATAAAAAAAAGTAATGAATTAAAAAAAAACCAGTACAGATAACCTGAAATTAACTTACCAATCGAAGTAAATATTCAACAATGAGTATATTGATCGCTTGAAATGCAAGTTCTAAGCGCTGGGTAAAGTTCCTCTGGCATAATGATTCACCTGTTTTTTTTAATGAATAATATTTATCTTTAATTTGTGCAGAGAGGTACATATATTCTATCTGTTTTGTCTATTAGATTATATAAATGATCCTTAGATAATATAAATAAAACAAAATTATCAAACAAAGATCATTGCAACAAGAGTATTTTTTCTATTAAAAATATTTGTTAAAACTAATTAATTTAAATTATATCGAGACGAAATAAAAAATCATGCAATAATCAGTTGTCATTTACAATAACATAATAAATCAAATATGTACCTTTTTCAGCTCTTTGTAAAACATTTACAATATGCCCTCGCAAGTAAGCTCTCAAATCATTCAAAACACCGTTGTTTTCAAATAGATCGTGAATAAACTTTTGAAACTCGTTAGCAGATTCAGTTTCTCTTAATTCGGTAATTTCAACCGGGATGTTTGTTTCACCTATTAGTGTATGCTCCATTTTAATCGAAATACATGAGTTCATTAACGGAATTATGAAAATGTTAATAAGACAGATATTTTTTCAATTTAAAAATCTACACTTTTAATTTCAAACTTCCCAAACAAAATATATTTGACATTTACTTGTTGACATATCCGGTTACTAAAGCGACCGCAGTATTAATTTATTAGTATAAATAAATGATTCAAAAATAAAACACAGCATAAAGTGAATTTAAAACTAGTTAAAATATTTTTAAAGTATAAAGATATTTTAATTTTTATATTGAATATCCTAGTTTTAAATAAATATGTTCTTGAAGGGCATTTTAATAAATCTATATATAGTATCTATGCTAATCATATTTTCTTTACGGCTATTTATATAATCTACATTAATTTCGTAACATCTCTCAACAGTCCCTGTGGCGCAGAGGATAGCGCGTTGGACTTCTAATCCAAAGGTCGTGGGTTCGATCCCCACCAGGGATGGACGAAAGTTCTTTTTATTTTCCTGAATATATATTTTCTTAGAATTATTTTTGATTTACAGTTCGAGGACTATCATTATTACTATATTATACAACAATATATCGTAAATCTTTATAATTTTGTGATTCAAATGGGGAAATGTTGCTTACAATCTTATCACTATTATACGTAGTTAGGATTTGTATAGTAATTATTTATTATTAATGTTTATTTGACAATTCTTTCAATTGTATGTAAGATTTGAAAGTATTCAAAATATTTTCGAGTTTTCGACTTCGCAAGTTTGTAAACTGTAAGGATCGTCGTTCTTGAGGCGTAATTTATTGAGTTGATTAAATAAAACTAACTGTAAGGTTCAACAAAAATATCATTCTATTTTCACTGCAAGATTGTGTTGTTAATTGTAAAAGTGGCATTAGTATTGACTATTTTTAATATATACTTACTAAACTAAACAAAATCGTATATATAACAAATATGACGTTCTGTAAATATTCGATTTCAAAAATTTATAAGTACACATATAAGACTATTAATAACTATAAAGCATGGTATTAATGTTCCACGTAAATATTCAAGACGAGTGTGTTTCGTTGCCAAGTGCATATCATATATACGTATATACAAAGTAAATAAAAATTAATATTGATTTATATATATAATCATTGATCGATATATTTATTGTTTTAAATTAATAGACTTCTACATCGTTTGAACGATCACAAAAATAGATGTATCTATATGGGCTATAAAAGTTGGCAGCAATTCGATTTTCAAACTAAGACATATAAGTAGTTGTATTTTATTGATTCATTCATTTATGAAGAATGGAATAGTTTATTTAATATTTTTTTAGTTTCATAGACAAAGTTCTTTAAAATGTCAAAGATAGACTAATCTATTTTAAAATTAAAGTTGCTGTAAAATACGCAGTAATCAATTTTGATATACTAGGATTTTACGCTTAGTAACAGACTTAAAGCTATTTAAAGCTGGTAAGACCCTCAAAGAAATTACGGCAGGCTTTAGGGTTATTTTGGACTTCTGAATAAGTACTACTTTTCGGTTTACGTAGTTCTATATTCTTAGAATAGGTACTTCGATGCACTTTATCCTCTTGGCCCCGGCTTACCATAGGCTAATTAGCTATCATCTCTACTTCTTCCAGACAATTGAGTCCATTATTAACTGCAAGTTTCTAGGTAACTAGAAGAACACCAGCTGATTAGCGTTCGCTAGAACGGATTATGTTGTGATAAAGTAACCAGAAGTAGTTTACTTAATCGTCTTTTATTCAATTTCTCCCTTTATGCAACTGGATCATTTGCATGATCTAAATTAAAATTCATTTGTTCTCGTAATATATGCGGCTGCGTATTTTCTCCTACACTGCTTGGAATACTGGTCTCATCGGTCAAAATAAACCAAATTATAAAATATTTCTAACTAGGCACTGGAAAATCTTTTCTCCTAATAACTAAGCGATACAAATATAACCTTCTAAAACCGATTATTTTTCATGAAATTTGATACAATAACAAAATATGTATTAGATAAATATAATAATTTATAATTTATTTACATAAATGACGATTCATAAGCGTTAAGTTTATGTTATTAATTAAGTCACTGTTGTTGTATTTAAGCATAATGGTAAAATATGGTAGATCTTAAATTTTGTAGATAGGTATCACTATTCCTCAGTCATCAGCTTTACCGTCAGTCGTCTGACAAAACTTCAAATTTCAAAACATATTACTGTCAAATCTGTGATACATGATAATATTCTTTTTTATTTTATAGGAATTTAGATCAGTGTATAATTTAAACTATTTAAAATGCGTCGTCGCGCGGGTGTGGGAGCTATTCAAAAACAGAGACTGGAACAAGAAAAGTACAGAGAAAAGGGTTCCGAAATCCAAGAGAATAAATTTCAACAAATGTCAAAACAATTGGAGGTGTTTAGGGAAAACCTCGAGGAATTCGCTACCAAACATAAGAGTGAAATAAAAAAGAATGCCCAGTTTAGGAGACAGTTCCAAGAAATGTGCGCTGCGATTGGAGTTGACCCTTTGGCTTCGGGGAAAGGATTTTGGTCAGTTTTAGGTTGGTTGGTTTTATGTTCATAATAACTGAAAGAATGAGTTATTTGTTATTTCAATTTAAAAAACAACCAATTACAAAGGTTATTTTCTTTTTTTGTAAAGTTAAAACCAATTTCTTATTCTAGGCATTGGAGATTTTTACTATGAGTTGGGGGTACAGATTGTGGAAGTGTGCTTAGCTACAAATTACAAAAATGGTGGTCTCATAACATTAGAGGAATTGAGGACACGGCTTATAGCTGCTAGAGGAAAAGCAAAAAAGCATCAGGACATTACCAATGAAGATTTATTAGCTGCTGTTAAGAAACTGAAAATATTTGGAAATGGGTAACTAAAGCTTTTTACTTACTGAGAAATTATTAAATATCATTTTTTTGAAATTTAATATTCACACATCTATAAATATTTAGATTGTTATAAATTTTGAAAAGTCTTTTTTTGAGCCTGTAGTAAATTGATGTATGATTTTAGGTTTACAGTAGTGCCAATTGGTAAAGGTAAATGGCTGGTCCAGTCAGTACCAGGAGAGTTGAACTTAGACCAGACTCTAGTACTCCAAAAGGCTAGTACATTAGGCACTGCCTGGGTATCTGCAAGCATTCTCACAGATGATCTAGGGTAAGTTTCAGAACATAATACATTAAAAAATATCCTAAATACATCTAGAAGTATCTTTATATCCTTACCTTAAATTTATATATCTATTTTTTACTCTTTTGGGATAAATGACTTTTTGCTAGGTATTTTATATTAGCCAGGATAACTACACATACAACAAATAAAACATATTAACATCCAAGGTTTGTGGTTCCTTACATTTCCAATATCTATGGGTAGAGGTGATAACTCACCATCACATGGCCCATTTGACAGTCACACAAATATGAATTCACATTACATGTCATTAATTTTATATAAAATAATTATACTGTTATTATTATGTTAGTATAGGAATAATTAATGAATGTCACTACATTATTTTTTAGTTGGAATGAAACAAGAGCCCAAAATGCACTCAACCATATGGTCAAAGAAGGTCTTGCTTGGATAGACACTCAAGATGCAAAAGAAACTCTTTACTGGTTCCCCAGCATGTTTGCTGAGTGCGTGTCTGCCTCGTGATGTGATAAAGAATCTAGTGCCCTGGAATTTATTTTAGTATCTTAATTGATACTAACAGCGACTGTAAATATCAGATTATTATTATATTTCTTAATTAATGAGGGTATTGTATTTATAATATAATAAAACAATTGTAAAAATTTAAAAACTTAATCATTTAATAAACTAATATTGCACTGTTATTAAAATGTGTTTCTAAGTCATAAACTACTGCTACTTTCGTGATTTGATGAGGATATGTGAGGTAAATTTAATTGGATCCTTAATTCTTTATTTTCTTTTTCTAAGGCATCTAGTTTTGTTTTTAATTTATCAGTCATGTCCAAATATGACACCTTCCATCTGCAAATGTAAACATTGTCCTTTACATATTCAATATTTACATATATCATTATATTTAAGGCATAATATAACATTTTTTATCAGACAACAGTGATCATTGTCTCTTGTTGGTTTTTGAATGTTAAAAAAATTATATATATACAGATACTAATGTTTGGTTCAGATATCATCATATAACCATTACAATTTACTTTTATACTATATTTAAAGTGAATGTTCTTTGTTTTTGTAACTTACTTTTTATTGAGTTCCATTTGATTTTTTAAGTGTTTATTCAGTTCCATCAATTCATTTTCTTTTGTTGTAACCATTCTGCAAATTAATTTATTAATTGTAATTATTGTATTTATTTCAAAAAGAGGTCATTTTATTGATCATAAAGTATAAAATAGATAGATTGCTGATAGATACTTTTGATTAGATTCAGCTCTTGAAGACAGCATAGATTGCAGTTTATGGATCATTTCATGCGTTTCATCCAAAGATTTTTGAAGATGTTCCACTTTTAATCTGAAATAAATAGGTAGTAAAGTATATACGATAAAAGTGGCCGATTTGTTGTGGTTAGTCTAAAAAAATAGTTAAATTAATTAATAAAAATTTTTAATAAAGTTCTAATAATTACTTTAGTTCGTCAATCTGTGTCTTCATTAGACTCTCTTCCCAGTCGCGTCTTTTCGTTTCTCTAGTGTTTATGTCTTGAATTCGCTTTATATCCATTGCCAAGGATTGTTTCTCACAAACGAGCTGTATGTTACGACGCTCTGAGGCCACCTTAGGATAAATTATCATATAGTATAAGACACTTTGAGATAGAACTGCATAACAAGAAGCTTTTGATAGGTTTAATCATACAAAACATTATTATCAATTATTTTGTTATGAGGTAACATTATAACATAAAAAAATATAGTTTGGTTATAATTTAATTAAATTAAATAATGAACAAGTTTTAATAATGTAATCCTGACTACAATATTATTGGGTCATGAGGAGTTTCTAAGGGTACTCTTTTGGGTCCAAAGTTTTATTTTAAAAGAAGTAATAAAAAAACAAACATACCAATTCTTGGAACATAGCTTCCAGTCTTTGTTCAGCAAGAGCCAACTTTGGATCAACTGAACTCAAGTTATTCTGCTGAAGTTTTAAATGATTCTCATTTGTGGCTTGCAATATTCTATTATCTCTGTTTTGAAAAATTAAATATTGATGATTAATTGGGTAGATTTTATTTTGAATAAATCAGCAACTAAAAATATACCTTAAGGTTTTATTTAATAAGAGTCCTTTTTCTACAATTTCAGCATCAAGGTTTCTAATATGTTCAAGCATATCAGAAACTTTTTCATTGTACTTCTCCTTAATTTCATCTAATTCTCTTCTATATTTTGTTTCAGTGTCACGTTGAACATTCAATAGTGTTTGTTTTAATGAATTCAACTCCCCTAAAATAAAATTCATTTTTAAAAATTATAACTTTTATAAACTACGGAAAGATGAATGAAATGAAATAGAAACCTGTTATGATTCCAATCTTTTTGTAAGCTTCATTCTTTTGTATTGAAACCAAATCGTAGAGTTGTAATGCTTCTGCAACCTATATAAGTAATAAAGAAGAATTTGAGAAAATTTAATTACTAGTGTTAATTTTAGTATTAAAATTCTTGTAACCTTGGATTTGGCTTCTGATTCTTTCTTAATTTGGTCTACACATTGTTTTTGGCATATGAGCAGTTGTGATTTTATATCCGCGTGACTTTTAATTTCTGCAGACAGATTTATTTTATGATCTTCTAAGGATTTTTTAACTTCTAGTAATTCTTTTTCCAATTCTTTGCCTCTTTCTTTGTAAGATGCAATTTCATTCTCTTTGTTTTTTAATTCAGTTTGAAGTGAATTACGTTCAGCATGTACTTTCTTATATTTAGATTCTAATTCAACATAATCTGCTAGAGCAGTGTTAAGTTTTAGGTCTAAATCTGCGTTATCACCATTACTGTTCTGGAAAGTAATATAAATAACTTTAAAAATAAACGCAATATCCTATCCAAAATAGTCTTGTATTGAAAATTATTTATTTATTTAAAGATAATTGTAATAAATGAGTTTTTAACTTGACTTGCTTTTCTGTTGTCATAAGTTTGATATGTTTTCAGTTCTATATCTAGCGCGTCGACAGTTTTCTGTGATGTTTGCCACAAAACATTCAATGAATCTCTTTCCTGTAAAAGAATAATTAAAGATTGAAGCTTTGTAAATTTTGTATTAATAAAAACAATAGTAGTAATTCTAAGTAAACAGGGGTGGGTCCATAGTATATTTTGAGTATTAAATTATAGTGGGATAATTACTGTTTGTAAAATATTTAGTTACAAGAATGGTAGTTGTCAACCTTGGTTAGCAAACACACTTGTTTCTTTAATTCTTCCAGCTCCTTAGTTTGATCGCTGTCATGGGCCTGTTGTGCGAGCTGCAATTTCTCCTTTAACAGACTTCCAACTTGCTGAGACAACTTCTGGTTATCAGCAATTAATGTTCTAATCTCTTGCTCAACTATTGTCTGATTTTGCTGTAAATAATTTAAAATTAAATATTTTATAAATTAGAAAAAAATTTAGTTCAAATATTTTTTCTAAATAATTACCCTGTAAAATTGAACTTCATTCTCCAAAGCATCCAAATTATTACTATCTGGTTCATTCATGTTTTATTAATCGTTCATTGATACTTGTGATTATGAATGAATGAAAAATAAGTGGATTATAAATATGTGAATAAAGATGAGTTATAATAAAAATTCATATTGAATGCAAATTAAATTAAAGTTTCAACTAATTTTTCACGTGTTTGGTTTTGTTTACATTTCGCGCGCTCAAGTGTCACTTTCGTTGCCTAGCAACCAGTTCATAGGCATTTTGATAGCTGCTTTTTATAGTATAGGTATTTAAAAATAATGGGTAAATCAGCTAAAAAAGGGATTTTCTTTTTCTACTTCCAATATAACATTTATAAATTAATGTAATTTTAAGCCTAAAATGTTTTTCAACGAAAATATCATTAGATTTAACGTCAACGTCATAAAATGACCTTGACTTGAATCAAATATTTGCTTATCGTTATCGCGCATATTGCATTATTTTCGGAAAATGTAAATAATAAATTGTCCTAAAGTGTATATCATCACGAGCTCATCACAATGTCCAGGTAAATGCGTTAGTATTACTAATTAGGAAGATAGATAGATTTGATAACAAAACAATCGGTAATTTATTTTTTAGTCTATATATTGATATAAGAGATGATCAGTGGCCGCTTGTATACGATGAAAAATATAATGTGTCTTTTTGTGGATTTGAGAAGTTACATGTGTTTGATGCTAAGAAATGGCGAAATATTATCCAGGTATGAAAATTAAAAAAATTCAGTCTTACGAATTTTATATACATTTTATCGTAGTAGATACAATTTTATTGTAATGGAATGGGCTTTCTTTTTTAATGTTTTGGTTTGTTTTTGACTGACAAAAAATTTGTAATATATTTTCACATCTTATACTTTTCAGTATCTTTTAGAAGCTAATTTCATCACTCAAGAATGCCTGGTAAAACCGTTGGAAGCAAAAGAAAATGATCTACTTGTTGTCCATACAAAGAAATACCTTAAATCTCTTAAAGTAAGATTTATAATGTTTTATAGTATAATCTTATCATAAAATAATTATCGAAAACATATATATTAATACTATCACATTTGCTCTTACTTTCTATGAAAATATTTCTTTGACACAATTTTTATCATCAGGGAAAACAATGTGAGACAACTTTTATGTTTCTGAAGAATTCTAGCTACCATTTTTCAGACTAGGCTCATGAAAGTTATTAGATTTTGAGAAAATAAAGCAATTGAATCACACTAAAATACTAATTTTATTAATTAAGTATAATTATTAATAATTGTTGTATTAACAAGTTGACTATTATTGTACATACTACTGGGTTTGAATTTGTCTTTTGTTTAATAATCCGAGACTGACACAACATGAGATTTATGAGATTTGAAGCAGTATTTTGATATTAATATTTTAAAATAAAATTCAGCTTTTGTTTTTTAGATTTGTTTATGTAATTATAAAATAAAATATTAAAGTAATAAATATTTGTTAAATAAAACATATATTAATAAACAATTAATACTCTTGTGGTTTAGAATGATTTATTTTTCTCTAAAATTTTGTAGATTTATAGGCATTGAATCAGTAATCAAAAAAACTTTACATTCCCATTTATTAATAAAGTATAAATGAGATAGGAAAAGTAAAAATATGAAATTCAATTGATTATGTAATAAATAGCATTATGGAAGTATATTTTCAAATATCTTGTTAATTCAAATATAGTTAATAATAATTTTAGTGGAGCGGAAAAGTGGCAATGATAGCAGAGGTCCCTGTAGTGGCTTGTCTCCCGAATATTCTTGTTCAACGTGCTTACTTGAAACCTATGAGGTGAGATTAAATATAATATTAACAAGACATCATATTATATAGTAATTAAAACATTTTTCTAGCTCTCTATCCATATTCATATCTTTATTAATATTGTAAATGTTAAAAAGTAAAAGTAAATTTGTTTGTCTGACTGTCGCTGTTTCATGACCAAACTGCTGACCAAATTTGATGGAATTTGGCATGAAGCAAACTTGAACTCCAAGAAGACGTAGGTTTTGTTTTGCCTAACACATGTCAACCAACAGCCTAAAATCTATGTGAAGCCGCGGGCTCTACTAGTAATATCATCATCCTCCTGCCCTTTTCCCAATTTTATTTGGAGTCGGCGCAGCATATCTTCTCCTTCCATACTTCTCTGTCAGATGTCATCTCACAAGTAACATTCTTTCTAACCATATCGTCTTTCACACAATCCATCCATCGTTTTCTTGGTCGTCCTCTACCTCTATATCCATCCACATTCATGCTCAAGGCCTTCCTCACAATATGTCCCTCATTCCGCATTACATGCCCATACCACGATAGCTGCCTTCCACATAACTTCTCGGCTATCAGTGTCACTTTCAAACTTCCTCTTATGTACTTATTCCTTACTCTATCCATTCGCGTTACACCACACATTCCTCTCAGCATTCTCATCTCCGCAACATGCAATTGTCTTTCAGTCATCCCTTTTGTTGCCCAACACTCAGATCCATATAGGACAGCAGGTCTGATCATGGTCTTATAGATCTTCCTCTTAAGCTTAAGTGGAATACGGGCTCTACTAGTAATATAATAATAGTTATTATGACAGTCAATAACTTATATTACAGATTACAAACTGGTGGTTCAGTGTTGGCCGGTAAGTTAGCGCTAGAGCGAGGCTGGGCGATAAATGTGGGCGGCGGCTTCCACCACTGCAGCGCGGGGCGGGGAGGGGGTTTCTGCGCATACGCAGATATCACACTCCTTATAAAGAATCTTGTCAAACATAGGAACGTGCAAAACGCCATGATTGTGGACTTGGATGCTCATCAAGTATGTTAAGTTATGTTGAAAAAGGATTTTGAAATTTGTAAAGTAACTTAATTATATTTTTGGATATATGAAACTAGAAACATTCTTAATTGAGTTTAGCTATGTCTTCGATTTTTTTTTTTTGGAATTAATTGCCATAGCCTTGAAGAGCTGCGTCATAGCTGCTCTGCCAACAAAGCGCGTTACAGCTGCCAAACAGCGTCGTAACTAAACTATTATTTCGCAAATTTAATAGCAAACTAATTAAATTTATATAGACTAACAATAATGTGGATTTATTACTTTATTACGGGGTACTTGATTACCGCTAGAAAAAAGACTGATGTTCTTTGATTCGAACTCTTCACTGATTTGGGTTTTTTTAATGGCATATGTCAATATGGACCACCTGATGGTAAGTGGTCATCTCCGCTCATAGACAATGACGCTGTAAGAAATACCCTAAAGAACTAAGATGATATGTCCCTTGTACTTTCAGCACAGTAGTTACACTGGCTCACTCGCCCTTCAAACCGTAACATAACAATACTAAGTAGTATTATTTGGCGGTAGAATATCTTTTAAATAAAACTAGTTATTACGGATTTTAATCGCGTATATTAATTATTTTGGACATCCCGACGTTTTGAGCACTTTACAGCGTTCGTGGTCACGGGTAGAAAAATTTTAGACAACATTAGGTAGAATATCTGTTGAGTGTGTGGCACCTACCCAAACGGGTTTGCATAGAGCCCTACCACCAAGTTATTTCTATCTAAAATTGTAATTATCGTTTTTACATTGAATTTAGATTTTGCCTTAGACAATGTTTTCGGGGAGTATGACAGTCATTACTACTAATGTTTCCAAGGGCAACGGCTACCAGCGTGATTTCCTCGGAGTTCCGGAAGTGTACATCATGGATATGTACAACAGGCACATCTATCCCAAGGACGAAGAAGCCAAGAGAGCTATCAGGCGGAAGATTGAATTGGGGAACAAGGTCGAAGACTTGGAATACATGTTGAAGTTAAGAAAGTGAGTACAATCTGCTTACGATGAAATAAATCACAGCGTTACGCGAGCGTTCAATAATTGAATTATTTAAATAATTTATTACAGTTGTTTAATACTGGATATTTACTATGTGTAATTTCAGTAGTTCGGGATGGCCAAAATAATATTATCGTTTTACAATAATGCTTCAATCTCTCTATCTTTTGTTAGAATGCCACGCTATAGTCCATTTTTTTTTTATAATGACAGCTCAATAATATTTAAAATAAGAAATAGTGTTACATGCCGGTATTAAATGCTATGCCATATAAAATAATTACAATAATAATTGTATATAATAAAGTAAATTCAATAGCTCCTGCTATATTAAAAATATGCAATAATAATGTGATATAAAATATGATATAGAATCAAATGTCATAAAACCGTATTGAAGGCTAAGGTTACTCTCGTAACATGTTTTTTTTATTTTTATTTGATGGAACTCGTTATTTCGACATTGTCTACGAATGTCTTGTTCACGAGACTAAAGTTTGCGGGTAGATGTTGACGACATTAGAAATGTCCATATCGGACTACCTCCTCTCTCGTGCGTTTGCTGCGTAAACACCGGTCACCACTACTATTGTCACTTTCACCCCAACCATTGTCCTTTCCTTTGAGATCCATCAAATCAAATTTAAAAACTTGTTAAAAATCTCGTTTTATGTAACTGTAATAATAAAAATAACCATGTTAATTTAAAAAAACATTTGTTGGGATAAATGAAACTGTATTTATATATTGTAAGTTATGTAATTATGTAACCTCTTGTTCTCATTACTTAATACCTAAATCAAATCAACGTTCATAAACAGAACTAAATTATCTCGGACGGCGAGGCGGATAGAGGTCCCGTGCGGTGTTGCAGTAAAAGCTAAACTAGGCAAAATTTATTCATATCATATTTATGATAATACTGATGTTATTTATTTTTATCGTATCCTATCACATTTTTTTAAAACATTAATTAATATACATCGCATACTAACAATAAAATAAGTCTAATCATTATTTGCATACGAGGGCCCCCTGACCTAAAGGGGCCCGTGTTCACCGTACCGTACCAATTAACTTAGCGATCCTCAAGTAAGAAATAATTTAACACTTAAAAAACAGAAGGTACATTCCATGATTTTATCCTAGAATCTTTGTATGTATTTAAAAAGTGTTTGTGTACCATTATTTGATTTTATTTAATTAAATATATTTTTTAGGAACTTAAAGGCTGCCCTCAAAGAGTTCAAGCCAGACATACTGGTTTACAACGCCGGTACTGATATCTTAGACTCAGATCCACTCGGACACATGAGGATCAGTGAAGTCGTAAGTGTTTATAAACGAATGTCTATACATATAATAAAATTGGAGTGTCTGTTTGTAATATTAAAATTGCCCTTTTTACTCAATGCATATGTATTTATACACGGTACATATACCAAAATATTTTTTTACAATTTTAGTCGGTGCGTCTGTCTGTCTATTTGTTCCGGCTAATCTCTGGAACGGCTGGACCAATTTTGACGGGACTTTCACTGGCAGATAACTGATATAATAAGGAGTAACTTGGGCTACAATAATATATTTTTTTTGTTAAATTCAAACGCGTACAATGTCGCGGCCACATCTAGTTTATTATATATAGTTTATATAATATATATATTATCCTAATATTATAAATGCCCAAGTTTATGAGGATGTATGTATGTTTGTTACTCTTTCGTGAAAAAACTACTCAATGTATTTCGATGAAATTCTACAGTAATATAAGTTATACATTAAAGAACACATAGGCTATAATTTATAATGATTTAATGTAATTTAGTCATGATATACCATTCATATCAAGTAACTGATTGAAGTCGGGGCGGGTTGCTGGTAAAATATTTTCTTTTTTGTTTATTTGCAACATCCACAGGTTCGTAGATGCCCTTGCTTTTTTTTACATTTTACATTAAACATTTTGGCGTTTTATATTTTATATTTTTTACTAAACATCAGCAGATAAATAAAATAAATAATAAATAAATAAATAAATATGAGACAACATCACATACATTGCTCTGATCCCAATGTAAGTAGCTTAAGCACTTGTGTTATGGAAATCAGAAGTAACGACGGTACCACAAACACCCAGACCCAAGACAACGTAGAAAACTAATGGTAATCTACATCGACTCGACCGGGAATCGAACCCGGGACCTCAGAGTGGCGTACCCATGAAAACCGGTGTACACACCACTCGACCATGGAGGTCGTCGGATCTTCGCTGGATTTCATTTTTATCGTCTTTTTTTTTAAATAATATATACATAATCTATAATAAAAATATGTATCAGGTAATATCTATCATGTATTCTTTCTTCCTAATCTTAATTCACAGGGTATCATAAAACGCGATGAATTCGTCTTCGAGATATGCAAGGAGAAGGAGATTCCTGTCGTGATGCTCACCAGTGGAGGGTATCTGAGGAAGACGGCGAGGATCATAGCAGACTCCATCATGAACCTCAAGAACAAAGGCTTAATCGGATGTGAACCTAAGAGCAAGGCTACAGATAAACCGGAAAGGTTTTAAAAGGTATTAAATTCGGTGTCATTATTTTTGTACAATAATGAACCGTATTACAATGATCCAAGGTCGGTTTTTCATTGTGAATTAATTAGATCTTACAAATATGCCACAAATGCCATTTCAAATTTAAGATTTTCGTTCTTTTGTCGTTAGTTTATACAAAATTGAATCTTAGTTCTTTAGATATAGAGTTGTTTTTCCATATTTTTTTTGGGAATTTGTAAATTAATTTGAACAAAAATTATATTTACCATCAGTATTAATTGAATGTTTTATAAGTGATATTTGGTTGTGTTATATTTTGATATATTATTTATTTTTACAATTTTAAAGTAGTTTAAATAGATTGTTTTCAAGATTTCGACTTACGTTATAGAGTAGACTAAGAGCCAAAAAGCGCCATACTAGATATTGTCATATTATTTATATTGTATATTCTCAGGATTTGTATATATATACATATATATATGTGATTAGTGATCATTTATCATGCTTATAATTTGTTATTGCATAAAGTCAGAACATCTTTGTAAAATTTTTCAATATTGATTTATATAAGCCACATTAACAAATACAGTCTTATAAAGACAATATTGTTTTCCATTGGCTTAAAATTAAACTTAAATAGGCCTATGATGTTTTTAAAATAATAATAATAATTTATTTCTTTCCATACAAAAATAATCTTAATAAACAGTTATGGTTGAACTACGATAAAAGTATCAATGTATTATAACAAAGTCATCAAAAGACACACAGGTCAAGTACTGGCTATCCTATCTAGGCTATTTATATAACCTGTGTTAAGGATAAACAGTCCTATCAACAATAAACAGAAAGTTGAGATATTTAAAATACATTAGAAATATCACCTAGGTAGTTACAAAATAAATCTTATATAAAGTGTTTGTAGGTAAATAAATTGTTTTGCATGTATTAACCGCGTAAATTAAAATAACACTCGTTTGGAATATACATATGTATTTCTGGTACAGTTATTTAATATCGTGTAAATTGAATACCATGTATTATGTATTACATTTAGGAGTATTAAGCTTACAGCGGTTGGTTAGTGGAAATCGGGCAAAAGTTACTTTAATAATGGCAACATAAATTTAAATCAACACATTATTTTTTACTGTGGACACATTTGTATTACTCTCGAAGTAATATTGTATATAAGATTTATGTGAATATTAGTTAGGCGTGGTTGTAACATCTTAGGATGTAACTCGTTGCTGTCAGTTTCATAATCCGCTTTACTGGCTCTTGGTCTACATCTCAAGTAGTATAGTTGCATACAGGAACAAACAATCCTAAAATTATTGTGATAGAAATGTACATTAATATAGCTGTTCATCCACAAAGTGGGATTTTTCTAATAGAATATATTATTTTTCATTATTTTGGGTATATTGTATTTGTAGATGTTGGCTCTTGGCCTATAACGTCCATCTTTTAAACTGTCTCAATCTAATTTTAAAAGAGAAATTAATGTATAAAAAAAATGTGTCATACAAAGTTCAAACATACATCGTCAATAAGAAGTGATAACAAATAAATATATCAGATTAGTAATTGTATATTCATATTCAACGCTAAGAAAATTTACATGATAAAGTATAATACAATCGAAAACGAATGTACTATTAAAAAAAAATAATTAAAGAGTGTGCAACCTCCTTAAAATCCTGAAAACAGGTTTGCTTACTTTAGTAAATCGTTGAAAAATATATAATTGTGTTGCTTCAAACAGTGTGTTGTTCAAAGATCAAAAATATAAAACCAAAAAGTACCTAATGAACTTAAAGTCAGTCACAATTTAGGCTCTATATGAGCCTAAATTGTTTGAGTATTGCGTAAAGATTTGTTCACTCACGAATGAATTAGGATGAGTTACCCTCGTGCATATAACATGTCTTAGTCTGCGTGTACGTAATGGCAGCAAAAAAACAAAGATTTATTTAAAAATAATTTGTTACGCGTCCTTGAGTGAATAGATAAAGGTAACCTATAAATGTTGTTTAGACGGGAGATAAGTTAAACAATGCAGTTCTTCAAATTTAGAATCATTGATAGTTAAAAAAAAACAAGGTTTAACTGAATATTCGTTAAACAACTTTAATATGAGGCCGTTAAAGTATATTTTAGTTAAAGTGTCGTCACTCGACTTATGACATTAGTCTTCGTAAAACATTTTGATCTCCATTCATGTGCCAAATACTTCAAAACACTGCTGTAATATTTAGTATTTTTATATAAAGCCAAAATTGTATTTAAATCATAAATATATTTTTACTCTATGATATTAGATGTGCATGGTATTGTAATATTGTGCTGCGGAATATAATTCCATAAATAAAAACTATTTATTATTCTCCAAACTCTTGTTTTATTACAATCGAACAAAAATTATTTAATCTAACAAAATTACAAAGGATCCGATGGAATCCATTATCGAATCTAATTTATTATTTCGAAGCAAAAAAGCCCTTATTTGCATCACAGTGGTCCAAAAAGAAGTCTAAAATGCCATAAAATCTAATTATAAAATTATATATGAATATCAGTTAAAGCGTTGCAATGTTACCTAAAGTTTTTTGTAATCTGTGGTCCGATTAGAATCGTGGAACATTTCGTACAACAATGGCACGATTATAATAACACTCTACTACTTCAAAGCTTCGATTATATTATGGAGTGTAGTAACATCTCAAACTTTCTAAAATTTCGAAAATTTCCTCAACTAAAATGTTTGAAAAAGGTATTATGTATTAATTGTCAGAATAGCGCTATCCTTCTGACTACAGTCGCATTATATTTTCAATAGTATGTATGTATAATAATTATTCAACCAACAATACAAAAAAATTCGAAAATAGCTACTTTTCAAGACAAACGTCTAATTTTCTTGCTTTAATTTTGCGCTTTCCTTAATATGCAAAACGCGCCCTTCCATAAATCCAACTGCACCATTTAATTTCATGTATTTATACACACAAACATACTTTTTTACCTTTGTACTCCATAGTTTCAATCGCTATAACGCGTCAAACGTGAACGAAAACAAATATCTAACAACAGTTTCACCAGACATGATGATAATTTGAATGATCTTGAATTTAAATTAACAATAAATATTCAAAAATGTCATAAAAATCATCTATCAATTTATCGTCACAAAAATTATCGAAGCGATTACAACTTCTACTGATCTACAAACTAATTTATCTAGTAGTTGTATTAAACTGAGAATAGTAGTCGTCGGTTGGCGTGTTGTTGTAGACGACTTCTTTGTAGTATTTCTCAGTCTCCTTCTGCTGAAGCGCGAGTAATTGATTTTCTTCCATCAGCTGACGTGCAATTTCCCTGCAAAAGAAACGTTGTTGTACAATAAATACGAGACATGTCCGAATCCAAATTAATGTCGCCAATTTTAATATCAATCGTGAGGGATATACTTGTAATACAGGCGTGTGGGCAAATATACAACAACAACAACAACAGCCTGTAAATTCCCACTGATGGGCTAAAGGCCTCCTCTCCCTTTTGAGGAGAAAGTTTGGAACATATTCCACCACGCTGTGCTAATGCGGGTTGGTGGAATACACATGTAGTAGAATTTCTATGAAATTTGTCACATGCAGGTTTCCTCACGATGTTTTCCTTCACCGCTGAGCACGAGATGAATTATAAAGACAAATTAAGCACATGAATCAGCGGTGCTTGACTGGGTTTGAACCCGCAATCATCGGTTAAGATGCACGCGTTCTAACCACTGGGCCATCTCGGCAAATATGCCAAAAGTTAATAGGACAAGTGACAGGCGTCAGATCCATGTAAGTGACAATACATATTAATATTTATTATTTGTTGGATACGACTATAGGTACCTTTTGTCCTTTCCTAATACCTCATCATACCTCAATTCCTGTTCTTTCGAAAAATGTATAAAACAATGGATTACCTCCTCTTTCTTTGGTCCTCAATATCCTGTCTAGCGACCTCCCGTTGTATGGACTTAGCTAAAGCTTGCCACTCTGCTTCCATTTTTTCTTCTGCTTCACGCTTTGCCTACATTCAATAAATTTATTTTTATAATGTAAACAAAATGATAACATACATCGTAGCATATATTACAATTTTGTTAAGTACCAGCTATTAAAGATATTTTTGTATTTTGTTTTTGTCAAATTTAAGTATAGCAAATAGTTAGATATTTATACTCCGTCGTGAGTCGTAATACTAATAAATACGTCCAATGAGCAAATTTTCCAGAATTTGGAGTATATTCGTAATACGATTTGTCAGTGGCTTCTGTTAGGTAAAAAATAGATAAAAAAAATAATTTTGGATTTCTAAAAGGTTTGATATTTACGAATTTATGAGTATCTTAACTAGTGATAAAACAGGCTATTTAAATAAAGATATTTTTTAGGCATAGAACGTCATACTTTTGCCGCAGCCATTTGTTCCTTCTGTGCCGCGTAAAACTTCTTCAACTCCTCCTGGTTCATACCTTTGTACATAAAACCGATGGCTCTGAAAATAAAAACAATCTTTTAAAGCAATTTACTATATTGTAGTCACTTAATTCATTATATTTTAACTGTAACGCATGAAACTAGCATAATATATTTTTCTTAATGTGACTTGAAAAAAGTTTTTTCTACATATATTACATATGATTCTAGTGTTATGGATATACTCGTATCTTCCTGGTAATATAAAGTGGAGCAATGCCAAGAATGAAACAAGAAAGTTGTACATGTTTTTAATATGAATACTTTCCTCATCTCTAAATATTTGAGCGTATTTCAGTACGGTTTGTCTGTATGCAGATTATTATTATTATTTTAATTATAGCCAAAGTTAAGAGAACCAAAAAAATATAAAAATACGGTCTGTAATATGGAATAGCCCATAAAAGTGCCACTGCTAGAACATTCGCTATTATTTTTTAAGAAGAATTAGTAGTATATTCAACTACTACGCTTTGTATCAATACTATCACAAGTGTCCGAATATATTTTAATTTATAAATACTATGCACATTTTCTCACGATGCAACCTTCACGGGTAGCAACTACAAAATGTAATACTAGAAAAAAATTGACTCCTGTCCGGATTTGAAGTCAAGCCTTGACTAATCTTTATTTAATCTCTGACCTCTCTCAATAAAAAAAGTTAATTTGGAAAAGTTTCTATAGCAAATTCAAGGAAAATATATGACTTATAACTTTCATTTGTTATAATGATACAGCTTCATACCTATTGTTCCCCAGAGCGCTCTTAGCTACGTCCGGGTTTTCAGTGAGCATGTCTGAAGTGAGATTGTTGTACATTTCCGCGGCATTGTCAGCTTCTTCCTGTTCTTTCATTATTTGCTCTAATTGTTTCTTCTCGGCCGCCTTCAAATTGTAAAACAGTAAGTATCATCTCTTTACAAACCATAACGACGAGTAAAGAAGGCGTTATTTTTTTATTACAAGTGTAAAAATGTATTTGTTTTATCTTTCTTTCAAACAATTACTTGGAGGTAGGGCTTTGTGTGAACCCGTCTGGGTATCTGATGAGTACCCACTCATCACATATTCTACCGCCAAACAATAGTATCAATATTGTTTTGTTACGGTTTGAAGGGTGAGTGAGCCATTGTAACTACTGACACAATGGACACAACTTTTAATAGATAAATAGCACCAGTCTCCATTTAACATCAGGTGCCTATATGCCTGTCAGCCACATACAACACATGCATAGTCATTTTTGGGGTAAGTAAATCAATTATCTCGCATGCAGGAGCTGGATGCGAGATAATCTGGCCGGAGAAAGACCAAAGTGGCGTGCACTTGTCCAGCAGTGGACAAAAAGGCCTGATGATGATTATGATGATGAAATATAGTTATGTTTCATTTCGCTTATTACCAATGCCTCGTTGTAGCGCAAGTTCGCCTGGCCGAGACGATAACGACACTCCCTCTCCAGTTTGTCGAGATCACCTGCGCGTGCATCTCTAGCCTTAATTGCCATCTGAAGCAAAATTTAATAATTTTAATTCCAGATTATACAAAGAAAAACTTAAAAGTATATTTTGAATTTTGTTAAAATATTTATTTTCTACATAAATTTACTATTGGATCACGGGACTGTTAACATTGTCTCCTTCTAAACTCCAAACTGTGTCTAAAAATAAATTCAATAACTTTTATTGATCCCAATTGGGGTAAAAAGCCAGGAACCTTAAGAAGCTAGCCACTAACCACTTAGACAAACACTAAAAGTATTTGCTAAACATGATACCTGAAGATGTGAATCGAGATTATTGCTTTACTTGTATAATTAATCTGGCAGAAAAATCTTTCTGGTAGCCTAGCGTGTATAAGCATGATGCCTGAAGATGTGTTATGATGTGATTGAGCTTATCAGTTTACGTGTACAGTTCGACCTTTAAGATAGGCGCACACCGAGGAGAGCCGCAACGCATAACAAAATTTCTCCTGAATCAGTTTCATACATTTTGTATGGGCTATCACACACCTCAGGCTGGCCGCAACGGGCCGCATCGCAACGCATTGGCGCATCACTAGCCAGGCGTATTTTTGCGGCGATGTTATGCGTTGCAATGCGGTCCGTCTCAGTGTGCGTTAGCAGATGCACCAAGTAGAAGGCTGATTAAGTGTTGTTTACAAAACTATCCATCTTCTTAGATTGCCAAAACCTGACTGATTATAAGATATTGGGTCGCGGTGCGGCCCGATGCGCCTGCTATATGCTTTGGCGCAATTTTGCAATGCGATGCGTTGAGGCCCGCCGCTGCTATATTTTGTGCGAACCTTTAGAGAAACCTTCTTGGTAGCCATACCCTAGCGTGTATGGCTACCTTTATAATAATATTGAACGCACCATGTACGCAGCTTCCGCTTGCTTGCGTTCCTCTTCAGCAGCTTTCCGCTCTTGAACTTGTTGTTCGAGCCACGCATTCTTCTGAGCTGCCATTATCTTTTTGCGCTCCTCGTACTCAAGATCTTCACCTTCGAATCTGTTCGATCATACGATTACATAAAGCATGAATGTCATCAATTCATATTCCTAAGATAAGATTAAACTAATACTTAGTTTCCGTTACAAATGTTATAAAAACATTTTGGTAAAACAATATACGTCATGCATGTGAGTCGAGATGACCCAGTGGTTAGAACGCGTGCATCTTAACTGATGATTGCGGGTTCAAACCCAGGCAGGCACCGCTGATTCATGTGCTTAATTTGTCTTTATAATTCATCTCGTGCTCAGCGGTGAAGGAAAACATCGCGAGGAAACCTGCATGTGACAAATTTCATAGAAATTCTGCCACATGTGTATTCCACCAACCCACATTGGAACAGCGTGGTGGAATATGTTCCAAACCTTCTCCTCGAACGGAGAGGAGGCCTTTATCCCAGCAGTGGGAATTTACAGGCTGTTGTTGTTGTTTGTTTTTGTAATATACGTCATACGTTATGTTGTGCTCAATTTTTTGATTTTTTTTCAAAATAAACAATATAATATAATCAATTGGTATCTCCTACCAGCACGTAACACTTACATACGCTTTAAATCTACGGAGTATGTTATCAGCGCGACTTTGTTTTCAGCCTTTATTATCTAGATATTGTTTTATTTTAATTTGCGCCACTTGCGCTTCAAGAGTGACTAATCTTCTCGTTATAACCAGTGCTATATTTACGATCACATTACCACCATAGAGAGTATCATAAACTTGAATTAATTAAATATTACTTTCCATTATTATATTATAAATTAAAAACAGTATTATTTAAAGCTATTTTAACATATATATTGAGACAAAGTTTTCAGCAAACGCTCACCTAAATGTATGTACGGATTTAGATAATAGTTTTCGCTATGTATTTCGTTACGAATATGTATTTATGTATCAGACAGTCAGACGACTCATGTTTCTGAGACGTACGATGTCTATATGAAACTAACTTTTGTAAAAGCAAATAAAAGCAAGCATTATTAGCATAAGTCCCTACTCTATCAAAATAGTAAAATATAGTAAATTGCTTCACGTAAAGACTATGAGTAGAGTCTATCGCGAACAATATCGTCATGATTATTACTTTAATATAGAAATACAGTTAAGCGGAACTTGTAATCTTTATAAGTAAAAAAAGTAAAGTAACAGCCTGTAAATTACCCACTGCTGGGCTAAGGCCTCCTCTTCCATTAGGAGGGTTTGGAACATATTCCACCACGCTGTTACAATGCGGGTTGGTGGAACACACATGCGGTAGAATTTCGATGAAATTAGACACATGCAGGTTTCCTCACGATGTTTTCCTTCACTGCCGAACACGAGATGAATTATAAACACAAATTAAGCACATGTATATAGTGGTGCTTGCCTGGGTTTGAACCCGAAATCATCGATTAAGATGCACGCGTTCTAACCACGTGATAATAATACACTTACTTTTGTGCACTGGATAATCCCACTGGTTCGCCATCGGATTGTCTCGGCGGTAGTTGCATTTTTAGCGCATCAGGATTATTCAGATCGAATTCACGCCGATCTTCCTTGCGTTGATACTTCTGACGGAATTCATCTATTTCTACGCCTATACGACGGCGTTCCTAAACATATACAGACAAAGTTTTTGGAACAAAATTCAACTTCTTTACAATAGCTATTGATTGATATATAAATGAAAATGAAGATTGTTCGAAAAAAAAATTAAAAGATAACGTGTCATGTCTGATATTGCCTCGTGGTGACTTTTAACGTGTTAGTTTTGTAAGTAATGCGTATTCGTTATGTTATTTAAATATAAAACCTTTTTGTTACATCACTTGCGCTTGTACATTGGCTCGCACAGTCTTTAAACCGGAACACAACAATACTGTGTACTAGTAAACACCAGTACCGAGTATTGTTGGCGGTAGAATATCTGTAGAGTTGCTTTTTGCTACCAAGACGTAGCACAACGCTTTTATGTAACAATCTATTTTATCTCACAATATATAAAAGGATTTCAGAAGGTGTTCGCGTACGCACTGAGTTAGATACGATTCAATTATACTCTTTACAAATCACAGAGTTCCGATACTTCTCTCTCCCTGGCCTCGAGGACTACGGCGAGATTACTGTCCTTGATCATCTGCTGAGCGAAAGCCAAGTTCTTCCTCTCTATCTCACCTCGCTCAGCGCGCTTCTCTTCCACCTGACGCTCCAGGAATGGTAGATCAACCTGAAGTTGATTTGATATGTTAATTACCGTCTGAAATTATCCGTGTAGTGAAGATATGTACGCGCTTTAAAAGTTTTCTTCGTAGTACGAGTTTGGTTGGTAATTATTAAGTAAGCTACTTTCTTCTATATCATTATTTAAGGTGTGAACATACATATGTCGTTTAAATGTGAAGCATAAATAATTCAGCATCGTTTCGAACAATACACGGTTATGAATATATCCTATACACCAGAGACATAACACAAGTGCTTTAGTTACTTACATTGGGATCAAAGTACTGAGTAATGTATGTGATGTTGTCTCATATTTATTTATTATTTTATTATTATAATACGTTAAAAATCAACATTTTCCTTAGTTTCCTAGTTGCTTCTCTACGAGGATTTATATTCCTGTGCAAATAGACGTATAGAGAGAAAATATTTTAAATTAATTTTGGTTGATATTTACCTATTTCAAATATCAAATGAAGAAAAATAATAACATTTTAATTTAATGTCGGTATGGTTTATTTTTATATTAAACATTTGATAAGAGTTTCAACCTTGGCAAACTCTAAATATCAGGCCTATTTTTGGGAACAAATAAACTTTTAACGTATGTATGTAATCTTACTTGGTTTGAACCACAACCCTTTGATTCAAATTGTTTCTTCTAATTAGAGCAATATACATCATCATTCTAGCTAACTTTGATCGTCATTTCAGTGGAGATAGCGGCTATTCCACAATATATGACACATACATATATTTATGTCTCATATTGTTGTTGGTTCTTGTGCTAATTTTCTTTCTTCTGATCTTATATTCTACAGACGTACGTACTATGTACTTGTAAACTGTTTCTCTTATGTATATTTACCAATTTGAGTGTGCTTTATAAATATTTATCATTGTTATAAAATGTGTCTCCGCGTTACTTATGTTCGGAATATATTATTTGTCTTTATTTAAATATTGTCTTTGGTTAGATTAGAGAGTGCTATGTTAGACTTTAGAGTAGGATCAACGTCAGGGAACTCTGCAATCAGTGGCGGCGTAAGGCGTGGGCGGCCCACGGCCTCGCGGTACAAAGGGTCACGCGCCTGAAATTTGAAAAAAAAAACAATCGCCCCGCAAACTTTTGCCCACGATCTTGCGCCGTCACTGGTAACAAACAACCACAGCTTCGCGGCGCAAAGAATCGCGCCCGAAATTTGAAAAAGTACAACATAACATTGGGATCAGAGTCCTGAAAAAAAAACAAGGGCCTCGCAAACTGTATCTTGCCCACATTAATATTCGCTCATGCGCCGCCACTGTCTGTAGTAATGGTTAGTATGTAATGTAAATAGTAATCGAACAAGATGAAACTCGATAGTGATAAATTGACTTAGGTACTGACGACATCTGTGATTGATTTGACAACACATAACTTTCCGCCCCACCGTAGAGTTGACAGATCTCCTTTTTTTCTCTGTGGTACAATGTACAATGTATGTGGTACAATGTATAATGTACAATGTGTACAATGTGGTTTACATTATATTTAATACTGTGATTACACGCTTTATACGAAAATTTAGTTCTTTGCAATGTTCTGCTTTATACGTCCAAATATAGGAGTTAATCGGTCATATTTTGTTTTATGGTCAGCTGAATAGATGTAATCTATATCATATTATACAGTATGTATATTACAAATGCGATCAACTCAGTCCACTGAAACGATTTTGAGGTATTTTTTGTATATTATAGCTTAAATTCCAAATAAAATATAGAAGAATAGGCTAAGTTTTTATGTATAACATCTTACGCCTTACTACTAAAAGGTGACCGAAGCCGTGGACTAGTACGCAATATATGTATTAAATAGAGAGGTATTAACAGCCAATCCCTAGTAGAGTAGGGTAGTTAGATAAGCTCCACTTACAGATGTGGGTGACAAAATCCATCCCTCAGGGAAGGTCTTGGTTCCGACAATACGTATCAAGTCGTTGCTATTTAATTTAAAATCGTTTAAATAATTTCATGTCTTTTTGTTATTTTTTTACCACAAAAGTTATACCTATTTGTAGTTAATAGTAACAAAGATACCACCGCATATTCCATCGCACCTCATTCTCATTGTTTGGGGCTGGTGGACTGCGTTGTATCGGGATTAAGCCTATCTCATAGTTCAATGGACGAATGCAAAACAAATAATTTCCGTAGTTAGATTCTACGATTTCTAATTTAATTGATTTGGGAAGCTCTATCCTAAACAGCCGTTTAGGACGCGGTACTTCTTAAATATAACATACTTTTTATATGCTAAATTATAGAGCGTGTGTCTTAAATTTCTTTATACATACACCGATCTTCCTATTTCTTGCATTGAAAATCCGAGATCTTCTTTCCAATTCACATTGTCGTCTTCTTTCTCTGTTTTGAGCCTCCTTGCGATCTTGCGCATTAGCTATTTGTAACTTTAACATTTTCAAAAATAATATAAAAAAATTCAAATCAATTGATATATAATTTGGTAAAGAATATAAAATGTATACGTAATGGTACAGCCTCGCTCAACTTGCAACGATCTAACATGTCTTGTTGCTATAGAAACTACACTTTATTTTCAGCCAATGATATCTTTATAAAATTGTTTTATGTAGATTATATCCACCTTTTTGTATAATATTAATATTATTGTAAATGTTCGATACATTAATATACCTAATATTATGACTCTATTTATGACACGGCTATTAAATATATTAGGTTGGGGAAAAAGTCTTTTCGCATATAGTATGTATGAACTTGTAATAAAATCTCTTTGGCTATACCATTTGTATCATTAAAAAGTTTTAATTTTAAAGAATGCACTTCCAAATTCAAATTAGGAATTTGTGTGTATTTCATTTGTTTTTGTTGTTGTTAAAATGAGTGAATCTAAAGAAGAAATTCGATACATTTTAAAATTTTACTATAAAAAAGGTAAAAATGCAACTCAAGCCGCGAAAAAAATTTGTGATGTTTATGGACCTAATGCAGTATCTGTGATAGTAGCGCAAGTTTGGTGTAAGCGTTTTCAAGCCGGAAATTTTGATATCAAAGATGCATCTCGCTCTGGTCGCCCTGTTACGGACAAAATTGATGCCATTTTTGAAAAAGTGGAGCAAGATCGGCATATTAGTAGTTACGATGTAGCTGAAGAACTGGCAATTGACCACAAAACGGTTTTGACTCATTTGAATAAAGCTGGGTACACAAAAAAGCTCGATATATGGGTGCCTCATGAACTCACTGAAAGAAACCTACTGAACCGTGTACTCCTTTGTGATTCTTTATTACGACGTAATGAAACCGAACCATTTTTGAAGAAGCTGATAACTGGTGATGAAAAGTGGATCACATACGACAAGAACGTGCGAAAAAGATCGTGGTCAAAGGCCGGTCAAGCTTCACAGACTGTGGCAAAACCCGGATTAACTCGCAACAAGGTAATGCTGTGTGGATGGCGGGATAGGAAGGGCATCATTCATTATGAGCTGTTACCGCCCGGCAGGACCATCGATTCAGAACTGTATTGCGAACAATTGATGAGATTGAAGCAAGAAATTGAGAGAAAGCGGCCAGAATTGATCAACAGAAGGGGTGTGGTTTTTCACCATGACAACGCTAGACCTCACACATCTTTAGCCACTCAACAAAAATTACGAGAGTTTGGCTGGGAGGTATTAATGCATCCGCCGTATAGTCCTGACCTTGCACCTTCAGATTTTCATCTGTTTCGGTCTCTGCAGAATTCTTTAGGCAGTGTCAGGTTAACATCACGAGAGGACTGCCAAAACCACAAAATTTTTAAAGCAATGGGATCATGTCACTACCAACAAGATGGCAAAAAGTTATGGCACAAAATGGCACCTACATACTTTAGTCAAATGTAAATAAACTATAAAAAAAACTTTTTGAATTTTCATATAAAATACGAAGAAACTTTTTCCCCAACCTATTATATATATCTCAGTGAGTTTTTGCATAATAATGTTTTGGGAAAATATTTTCGACCTTGTTTTCTAATTAGAAAAAAAAATACGCTTCCATTTTTTAGAACATCTTGAATAAAAAAATTATGGCAATTAAATGTTGCCATATTATGCCATATTTTTAAGAAATAAAAATGGTTAAAATGACGAGTAATAATAATAAACCATGAAGACGTTACACTTATTTGAATTATATTAATTATGGAAACATTAAATTTTATAAGCTACTAAATGGTAGCTTATTTTTACGCGTGGCAACACTAAAAATGCGGCGATGTGCGTCGTAGCGGCGATACCATTAGCGTAAACGTAAAGTAGTAGTATACGTTCGTGAGCGCGAATAAGGCATTCGTCTGATGAAGTAACATCGTCACGACGTCTCTCTGCGTAAACATAAAACGCGAAAGATAATTTCGTAAAATAAAACCGTGATTTAAAAATAAACAAAACAAAAAGTATTACTAGTGTTTTCGTGACTTAATGTGCTTAAAATACTCTCATGTTGTGTAATGTGTTTTTAATATGACAAGTGTCTTGAAAAAATCAAGAGGTACTAAAGGAAAATCCGAATCCATGCAAGAAGATTTGCCGGCGAGATGGTGTGTGTCCCGCGGGCACAAAACCGAAGATTCAACGAAGTTGATCAAGTATGTCGATGACAATGTCATTGGCAAAGGAACCTCATTCTGCGGACCGTTCGGAAGGAGAAAAGGTAAATATTTTTTTTCTAATTCATTCTGACACAAGAGCGCGCTGATTTATAATTGATTACAACTTCTTCGCAAACTTTATAAATTATTTATTAATACGCCACGTACGGTTATCTAATAAAAAATAAATTAACATAATATATTTGCTATATAGTGAAATGTTAATGATTGAAGAACAGCTGCCGAATTGTGTTAAATATTTATTTATAAATGTTATTGTATACAACGGTCGTTTTACGGAAGTGAGTCAGTCAGTTGTGAATATTAACACGAAGTTTATTTAAATATTTCGCCTGCATATTTATGTATTTGGCACTGTTTTATTAAATAACTATTTAAAAAATGAATGTCATTATTTATTTCTATTATATTTAAAGCTTTAAGTTATATTGTAGAGTTGTATAAGGATTTTAATTTGTAAATAGGAAAAATATTAAATAAACTATACAACCTTACACCTTACTGTTTAAAGACATGCAACAACTAGGTGTAGCTAGATAGCAAATACTGTCTAATATAATTAATGTAAATAGGGACGCTTACTGTTTTCAAATACTAAATGTATTTTTTTTTATGAAATAGGTGAAAAGTTTTACGTTGTCTTTTTTGGTAATGTTGTTTTTTTTTGTTTTGCGACTTTTTATTTAGAAACAGTATTAAATTTAATGATTATTATTTGTGTATGTTTTTAGTATAGGCGTAGTATTAATAATGTGTCTATTATTATTATAAATATTTTTTACAGATGTTTAACATGAAAATAAATAGCTTAGTACAAAAGATAGGTTATAAAATATAATTATTAAATAAAGTAAGCGGCATCTATTAATTATTTTAACAACTGTTTTCAGATGCTTCATACTCTACACAAATGTAGAGTATGAAAAATTATACATATATATGTGAAAAAATCGTATTATAAGTCAATAGGTTACTTATTTAGTATTATACTTAGTGCGTTGATTTTTTTACTGTTTCTTCGGTAAAATCTACATACCGAACGAGTTATAAAAGTAAATCAAGTAAGAGCATAGATATGTCCCCCGGGTGGACTATGCCCTCCATTTAGAAAAAAAGTTTGGTTTCTATTCCATCTCGAAGGTCAAATACGGTATCCACATGGGGAATGTTTATAGATTACGTTTGTGTACGATAAACATATACGTATTCTTAACGACCGAATAAATTATAAACGCTAATAACACACAATATGAAAAATACTTGTCCGGTTTGAACTCGCAATCTTTGGTTACGATTTATGAGTCTTAACCACTGGGTCATCTCGACTCACCGAACCGGCGATTAAATTTAACTACTTGTAAAAATACGATTCAATATCTCTCGTATGATTTGAATCAACTTTATTTATATTTATTATTTTGATAAATAATTATTTTTATATTTGGTAATAATTTTCCGTATACATAGAACGAATATGTATTTTTGTTGTATTGTAGTGTTGACCGGTGTTTCATTGTTAAATAACATATATATATATATATATATATATATATATATATATATATATATATATATATATATATATATATATATATATATATATATATATATATATATGGAAGATAAAATTTGTGCGAGTATCACTATATTTGGGATGATCGCGTGCACTGACCTTCACATGACGTGTTGACTTGATGACGAAATGCTCTCAGGATTGACTTGACGTTATGAGCGGCTCTCATTACTATAGAATTAGTGATATGCAAATTTACCAAAGAAGTTATTATTTTTTTACAGTAGAACGTCGATGAACCGAATCGTTCCTGAGCGTAATATAATAAATTGGAATCGAGTAATTTTATACTACTTATACATTTTTGATAACAGTTTTCTTAATTGTCATTTCACTAATTCGCATTGGAACAGCGTAGTGGAATATGTTCCAAATCCAAATCATATCCTCAAAGGGAGACAAGACCTTAGACCAGCAGTGAAAAATTTACAGACTGATGTTGTTGTTGTCATGATGGTCATCATAAAGATTTGGACGAACGTTCAAGGATACAGACAAGGACATAAGGTACCCCTTACACAAAGTGGGCTGAAACTAGAAATTCATGCAACATTTTTAAATTAATTATATATCACATATTTTATTAAATTAATTAAAAAATATATTGATTTTACTGTCAGACGGAATTGTAGCCGGTGAAATATTTACATTTTTACATTTTATTTTATTTAATTTACACTGTATGTGCCTGGCGAATGGCAAACCTGATACAAATTTGACAAATGGGTTTGTTTGTACGGAATTCTGCCGCATTCTTGTCCACTTGAGAGTTGTGAGTGTATAAATTTAAATAAAACGATTTATTGCGTCACTGTCCTTGTAATTTGGCGATTAATTGATAAACGGTAACATAATATGTTTTATTTTGAAAGCGGTAAACGATTTGACATTTATTTATTTTTGATTATAAATTACTTTTTAATTCATAGTTCTATAGCGTTATCGCAATAAATTTTATAGAGCAGACAAGGAATTTATTATACAGCCAATAGGGAATTGCAATATTCCAACCACAGATAATTTAATGCATACATTGTTATTCGTGATTCGTTAATTTTATTTACAATATTTATATACACACACACTCTCGTATTTTGTGTATTATCAACACAGAAGATAAATGTGCATTTCTTTGAAAATATCTACCATGTCTAGATGATATATATGTAGTTAGTGTCTAAAAAATGTGGACCAATTTTATTATCTATGTGTGTGTGACACCTACGCTCGACTCACCGAACGTTATACTACTTTACTAGTGAGCGTGTACTTAGTTACCAACCGTTGACGACACCTTCCCACTTTCATAGTATAATATAATAAAAATATATAAATAATTATAGGACTGTGATTATACTAAAATAAAAGTCAAATCTAATTGGAGGCATCCTGAAATAAAGATGTCCTGATTTTTGACAACATCTCTCATTACCCCTAATTGTAGCTTTAAATTCCAAACGTACCTTGGATATATGATATGATATATTTCTATTTATTGTGTTTTATATATTTTTTTTGAGACATGATTATAGCTGTAATGTTCACATTTATGATCGATTTACCAAATAGATTAAATATTTATTATATTTAAATATCAGCTCGCTGTGCACACACACTGTCTTCACCGCGCGTCCATTTTTATATATTCTCTTTTCCCGCGCTTTTGCGATGTGTGTCAGTTGAGATCACAGACACATAATTATACAGATAACATATATAATTATACAATATATAAATCTAATTTTCATTAATATGTTAGTGCAGATCTGTGTACACTACAATAGCTTTTTCTTCCAATGTTTCATAAGATCGACTTGTTCCTACCTGCTAGGTTAATTAAAACTGATCTCTAATAAATCCCGAATAATATATGAGTATAAGTATATTCTTTTTTGAGAAGGATATTCAAAAAAATTATTATATACACACGTTCACGAGCATGAAGTCGCGGGCGTCGCGTTATATAATAATGAAGCGTAGTTGTCTAATTGGTGATAAAATACACACGTAATTGACATAAACAATTGTTACTGTTATTGTTTGTTTACACATGATCGTTGAACAGGTTGCGTATATTTAATTTTTTTTTATTATGATTTCGATAAACTGGCTGACGATTTACTGATGTTACGATGATATATTTTTTAAAGTATTCTGAAATAATTTTAATTATATTAAAATAATACAAAAATGTAAAACATCGTATACATTACTCTGATTCCAATGTAAGTAGCTAAAGCACTTGAGTTATGGAAAATCAGAAGTAACGACGGCACCACATCCCCATGAAAACCGGTGTACACACCAATCGACCACATGGGTCGTCATTATATTATATTTTAAAATATAAATCAATTTAATGTGATATATTTATGGATAGTCTATTACCTTATATATTCTATAGTCTAAAATTAAAAAAAAAAAGCATGAAATTGAAATATTTACTAAATCTTGAAACATTCTCTGTAACGCGCTAGATCTTGTGGTATAAGTTATATGACTTTTTTTTCTCATTTATAAGTGTACATTTCTATAAAATCTAACCGTAACCAAGCTCTAAATGAATTAAGAAAAGAATAGTAGATCAAAAGTAGAAAACTAGGTAAAAATGGCGGCATGACAGCGCTGTTTCTTTTTTTATTCAGTCACATGTTAGTGCGTAATAAAACCTCTTTGCTTCTATCATTTTATTTATCTATTTCAAATTGTCAAGTCTATTCGCGGATTAGGTCGATGTCTTATAGCTCTTGCCTCGTCACTATTTTTGTAGTTAGATAAGATTACTTGATAAGAATTTACGTACTGATGTTGTTTTTTCTTTAATATAAAAGTAGGTTCACATTTAAAATAATTTACACAGACTTACAAAAATCATAGAGACGGTAAATATTATTTTCTTGGTTATTATTGACAGCAATTACGTGATTTTTATAATATATGATATTCGTTTTTGAGTCAGGTCAAGCACTTTGGAACTAAGTAGCGTTTATCACGCATTCTTTTTTGTGTAGTTAGGTAATCATCACATCATTACATTTATTAAAAATATATGATGTATGTATCACTCATTATAAAATTAATTTATTTATGTTACCTTATTAATTTAAATATTTTACTTGTCGTTTATAAGTTTCCGTAATTTCGAATATAATATTATATAATTATCTCATCTGAACCGATATAATCGTTTTACTCGATTTTAATATCGATTTTAAAGCAATATAATAGTTCCCGAGCGGAGTATCCTGTCCTATTCCAGGACATAAGTCAATTATATCGTGACATGAGATATACCATATTATACCAAATCGAATTAAACCCGCCCAGTGTTTCGAGCGTTTATAGAGAGCTTAACCAACAAATATATAAGGCATTACTGATATAATATACGTATAATTAATTTCATCTTTGAAATTTCATCCATAATACTGTGATACTCGGATTTTCATAGATTTTATGATCTTATCAGCACAATCATTTTGTGGGACCATCTTCTGCCGGCTGCTTTTCCTAGCCAATACGATTTGTAACGTTCAAAAAATGAACCATCCGCTGTTGTATATGTTTATGGGTGGTAGTCACTTATCATCCTCGTTTCGACACATACATCATATAAAAAAATGATTAGTAAAATAAAAAATTCTTAGATTCGAGTTAATTCGTTTCAATTTTAAACAACTCATCTATTGTCTATGGATATTAACAGTGATTGTATAATATATTCGTTAACTTGCATAAATTAATTTTGTAATCTATGATGACACAGAGGCTCTATTATCATAGACTATACATGTAATCCTCTCGAGTTTAAAGGTTGTTAAAATTACTTGAACAGTTTCCGTGTATTGCGTGATTGAAATAGTCAGAAAATATTTAAAAAAAAGTAAATTAAATTTTACATATTATTACATTTTAGATACACGAAGGACTTTATTTAGAAAGATACCATATGTTAACCCAATGCAAGGGAACTAAGACTTTATTTGTAGATCATTAAAGTTTTAAATCTTGGGACTAACCAACTACACAGAACATTACTGTGCACAAGTAGATGTATGTCTATAGCCTCACTATCATAAGCCGAGGGAACGGCAAATCCAACATTACCGGAAAGAGTTTAGGCGTATGACCAACCATACCACACATACGTAGCAGCAGAGCTGGTCTGGTAGATCAAACTCAAAATTTACCAAAGAACATGAACATAGAATTTCATTTAGGAACATTGAATATAGTAATTATAAAATTTGAATGATAATCTGATCTAAATAGCCATATCCAGTTCATCAATTGTTATGTCGGTTTTAATACTTGAGAAGTGAGATACGAATTGTTATTTTTCAGGTAAGTAGTAATAGTACTGCATTCAAATAATCTTATATCTGTTTTTTTTTTAATATACGACGTCATGTTTCTTGTTTTTATTATACGTTTAGATAACGATTTGTACAATATTTTTATTTATGCCTTAATCGGAAATCAAGTTCGTGGAATAGAGAGTCAATTGCGTATTGTTAATGTGTGTTAATTTTTTTTTATCTTTAATTAATAAAAGGCAAACTAAAGGTAAACTGAATTTGTTACAGCTTCTGACATTGTAACGATAAGGTTTTTTTTAAGCACAGAGTATTCAATTTAAAGCGATAGGTAAAACTCACTTGACGTCTAGAGTTCATTAATCTCTGAACTGATTTTTTTCCCTCACGATGATTTCAAGAAAAAACTCGGGTGAAAGGCATTCTCCGAAAAAACAGGTTTGATGCCTGCCTGGGACTAGGGAGCAAAAACCTGGTACAATAGGCCACATGACACACTTGCGCTTGCGATTGTAATCTTTATTGACCTTGAAATAAAATTGGATTTTATTTGTACGATATTTCGTATTTTGAAGGATTATTGCATATCTCGTACATCATTTTCATATTAAATTTTTTTAGTATTTCTTTGTTCTATTTTGTATTTATCATAACATTTGATGATATCTTCATATAAATATTGTAATGAGGTAAGTTTTAACGGTTAAAAATAATCCTTTTGATTTGTAACTTTCATAATATTTTAGTTTAACAATTCAGAACCGATATAAACTATAAAATATGTTAATATGTTGCATATATTTTGATATATAGTTTAATATTTCGACGTAAGAGAGAAAATTGTTTGTCCAAGCAATTTCGAAGGGAATGTTGCCAAAACTATTATAGCTACACTTAATATGACAAATTTATATGTCTCAAAAAGTCACCAAACAGCTACGTTTTAAATATAAATCATCTTTCAATGGTTACATATAAAGTTTAATGAAATTGAATAGTCATTACTACTTTAGTTCAACATAACAGTACATACACTAAATTGGAATATCTTTCATAATAAATGACGTCATAACTGTTAACGGTTTATGTAGATAAATATTGTGATTTAGACTTAGCTACTCGACTCGATAGTTTCGTACAAACAACGGTTTATTAAAACAAACGAGTGAAAAAGTATGCGAGACGTGATCCATTAGCACAGCACGGGTTAGCAATCTGTTGGTGAATGGTCTTACCTGATAGGTTGAATAGGAGCCCAAGATAAAATCCTTACTTATCCCGCACTTTAACAACTTTACAACAAACAACGACCACAGCCTGTAAATTTCCCACAGCTGGGCTAAGGTCTCCTCTCTCTTTGAGGAGAAAATTTGTAAAATATTTCACCACGCTGTTCCAATGCGGGTTGTGGAATAAACACGTGGCAAAATTTCTATGAAATTAGACACATGCATTTTCCTTCATTGCCGAGTACGAGATGAATTATAAATACAAATTAAGCACATATATATAGTGGTGCTTGCCTGGGTTTTTGAACCCGCGATCAACGGTTGAGATGCACGCGTTCTAACCACTGGGCCATTTCGGTGGTTGGCTTAAGATATATTTTATACCTAGATTGCACAAAAAAAAGGAAGTTTATTAAACTTTCATTTCTATTATCGAAAGTAAATTCTCACGAGTATGGAAAAATTTAATTTATTGGAGCATGATTTAATGTTTATGTGAAATTAAATACATCAGCAATGAATTAGGTTTTAATTAGTATATTCTTATTAATTGACACTATTTTTTTTGGAGCGTGGTAATTACTAATAAATCTCATTAACATTACTTATATGTATCACATGATATATTGAGAATAATAAAATACAGGTTATAGTTGAACACAATTTAAAAATCACTATCTTGTTTATAAATATAAAGATTTTCTGTACGTGTGTATTTAACTGATTACTACTTGTTGTATATTTGAATCAGTCCCTGGATGTTTCTGAAAATTAACTTAATGAAGGCATTCGCCAAGCATCGTGACTGTTTCATGTTTATTTCAAAATGTACTTATAATTTTATAGAAAAAAGTTGGTGAATCGCAATCTTATTATAAAGGTCATTTTACAAACAGACAAACTACTACAATAATATTATACGTTTCATTGATATTATGAATGGGAGAGGATGTACGTCTCGTGTTACTAAAATGTTAAGCGTTATAAATAGTTTAACTTAGCGGAAGCTATATTTTGATGAATGTTATTATAAAACATATTTTTATGTCGTAAATGTAGGTATGTTATTTCAGTTAGGAAATTGGTTTTAATGCTATTATTTTAACACGCACACATTAAAATATAATATACAAAACATCTTCCAGCAGTAGTGAAGTTCCAGGTGTGGGTTTAGTTCCCAAACTGAGGCACCTCCACACTATTCCTGTCTTTCAAACAACATTTCTTTCTGGTTCTGGCAGAAGCTCTTCGCTATTAATCCAATTACCAAGACGACAATGAGAACTTCTTTGTTAATACAACATTGAACATTGATGTAATCTCGAAATTAAGGACCAATTATTTGCTTAGTATTATTATTATTATGAATATATACTTTTACGCATACTTACTACTTATTAGTACTTATTATAGTTGATGCGAAATGAAGTCCGTTTGTTTTGTCAGGTAATTAAAAAAAAGATCTCATGTGACTTGATAGTCAAGTTATTATTTATATTAATTTAATTTTGCGTATTTCGTATCATTTGCTTTATTTACTATATTGTTATTTTATTTTGTCTATTCCTGTCTGTGAAAATTAGAAATAATAAATTGGAAAAACATATTTCTTCATTTATATATTTTTGAATTCTAAAAACAGCAAACTAGAGCGTAATTAGGTAATCAATGAGAAGCGAATGAACACGTAAATTTAACAGATAATAAAATAAAAAAGACTGCTTCTTATTTATCTGTTAAAAATAAAAACTCGTCTATAAATTAGATAAACAATTCAAATTTTACAAATATTTTGAAACACGTTGATCCGAAACTATAACAGCGCAAAATATGCCGTTATTTATGACTGAAATCCAATATTCAAAATTTGCATGAAAATTAAGGGAAGCGAATTGGCGCCAATTTTCCTGTCAGCCATTTTGGTTGACATAACGGACACGTGTATAGTCGACTTATGCATTTACATTGCGTATTATCTGTTAAATATTTAAAAAAAAATAAGTCAGTCGTTTTACTTTATCAATATATATTTTATTTAGACCATTCTTAAAAATATACGTACATATGTTGAAAATTACGTGTAAGTACGCAATGAAACTAACGACTTACATCAATGCATTTTCGAATATTTATTTATTTATTTATTTATTTATTTATCGATATATTATATATTTATCGATATATTAGGAACAGTTTTGGGAGCTAAAGTGAATATTTACATATAAAAAAAAAAAAAAAAACATTCGTCTAAATTGGTGAATAAAGATCTTTATCTTCGAGTTGTTTTTTGATAACAACGTTCGATAAAACCCTTGAAATTTATGGATATACGTATAAATTACTTTAGCTTCTGGTAAGTGAGTTTTCATATGCTCCAATTGCGTTTAATTTACTTACCTCGAACTCGGTAGTCAAAGAGGATTATAATGAAATCGAAATCTTATTTTAAGATGAGAGTAGGACTTTGCCCACTTGGGAAGTTTTAGAGTTTAACTAGACTTCAACAACAACAACAACAGCAGCCTGTAAATTCCCACTGCTGGACTAAAGGACTCCTCTCCCTTTGAGGAGAAGGTTTGGAACATATTCCACCACGCTGTTCCAATGCGGGTTGGTGGAATGCACATGTGGCAGAATTTCTATGAAATTTGTCACAGCACGAGATGAATTATAAAGACAAATTAAGCACATGAAACAGCGGTGCTTGCCTGTACTTAAAATAATCGAAATCTTCTTAACAATATTTTTTGTTTACATAAATTCCTTTTCGAAAACTTATATATTTTTTAATAGTGGTTAAGACCTCATTTGAGTGGTTTGTTTATAGAATTCATTACTGATATGAACATCATTGAGATGGTACTATAATATTAATTAATTATATGCATACGTTTGTATGATGGACCTGTACGTATCAGTTGGCTGACACACAGTACACGTGTAGGATCGACATATACTTGTTAAATGTATGAGTACATAGTGTTCGTTACAGTGACCAGTAGGGCTGCCGACTCTTATGTAACGTTTTACGAACTAAGTTATATTAATAACTACCAGTGTTATTTACACTTGGTAAATCTTTTATTGACATTAGTTAATAAGCGGTCACGCTACTTCAAAAAAAAGTTGTTTTTTTTTTCATTTTTCATTAGCATGCACAAATTGTCAATGAGAAAAATAAAAATTGTATTTACAGAGTCAGCCCTGGGAACTTAGATGTTTTGTTAAGTTTCACGTTTCGGAGTTTGTATTATACTTAATAGTATAACCGAAACATTTTTTAATTTTTGATATGAAACTTCGATGAGCGCGGTGGATATGAAATATCAAGGTCGAATTCTGTTGTAACGTTCTTATTGAATTGAGTGAAACATTTCTGATGAAACGTTTCGGAAAATATTGTTAATTAGTAATTGGTGTCGATATATTTTATTGCAGACTACAAAAATTAAGTAAAGAAATCTTTGGACTGAACACAAAAAAATTGAAATTAGACAAAAATAATTCTTTAAATAACAATAATATAAGTTAGCCATCTCTTCCAGACGACCTAATATGACAGAGGATTTTTTTAAAAACAACTGGGAATTCAGTGACATGTCACATTGTCAGTTGGCGGTAGCGTTTTGTGCAAGGCTAGGCTTCTACCCATCAATATTGTGTTACCAAAAAGTAGTATTAAGTATTGTTCTGGTCTGATTTGCAGGGTCATCGAGCCCAATAAACTATGATACATGGATAATAAGCAACTTTAATAAATACTAGATATTTGATTCGCCCGGGTAAACTTTCATAAATTCATACTCTGCATGGGCTGTAATAATGTATCTTTTCAAGAATTGGGCTATTCAATTACAAATATTGTTTTTCAAATCTGCGGTTTCAAATATTATAGTGCTCATAACTTCATTATATTAATATAAGTATAATTCATATTTCCATTCTATCATAATTATTACCAGTTTTGAATTAAATTGAATGCATCCAGGGCCCCGTTTAGTTCTGGGGGGGGGGGGGGGGCAGCGGACCTGCTGCTAAAGCGATCCCGCAGGCTCTTCATTTCCGTGCTGATTGAGGCAATCGCAGGGTTTTTAGTGAGAATAATCTCACATAAACCGACCCCCCCCCCCCCCCAGGAGTCGGGTATCTATGAAGATTTTTCCTGCACTAAACGACTGTTTTTTTTTAAAAGGCACTCGTTTAGCTTTCATTTTTAGTTGTTATTAGTTCTGGCGTTATACAATTGCCTTTTTAACCGACATTAAAAAGAGAAAGATTCATTTGTATATATTTTTTTAACTACGACACGTTGGAAATAACATCTTAGTTCTCATGTTTCGACGATGTAAGGTTGGTTAATGTATTTGCAGTCTTTGTATATGCAGTGTTTGTCTCATGTCGTATTGGATTTGCAGTTCAATTGGATTATGAGAGTGAGCGAATTTAATATACTAGTCGCTCTTGAGAATGGCCGGTATGGTCGAAAACGGTCACGAGGACATTAGTACAATAAATTTAAATATAATTAAACATTATATAATTCATTAACATAAGAGCACGCGATTGATATATCATTACATCATCTAAAACCGGCAAGTTAATTAACATAGGGAAGCAAATGTTTTAGATACATTTCGATTATAAGTCTTGTTTTGTTCATTTGGTTGTCGATTAGTGTGTTTGACGTCATTACTGTTTGGAAGCGGTTTCGAAGCAGATACAAAGATAAGTGATAAATATGATATAGTTGAGGTGGCTCAGTGGTTAGAACACGTGAGTTTTAACTAAAAAATCAAGCTCAAAATATACTTTATTCAAGTACTTTTACAAGCACTTTTGAATCGTCATTTAACATTTATTTTAAGTTACGACCGGAAAGTTGATTCTACCGAGAATAACCGAAAAAAAAACTAAGTAGTTATTCTTTTACAACATTTAAAAATACCGTCATGTTAGTTAATTTTATATATGTATATAATTTATTTATATTAGTATAACTAAATACTGCGAGTTCAACCCCTCACAAATACCATAAGTCACGTCGTACAATACATCTGGACCAACAACATTCTGTAGCAACACTAAGAGCATCCTGGTGGAATAAACTATATTTAAAGGTTGCAACTTTTATTTTACTACCTTTAGTGGATTCAGTGTCAAAAATGCTATTTTCTGACAACCCTATTCCCCGATATATACCAGAACAACACGTGGATACACGCTGAAATTTAAAATCGATATTACCTCGTGCCAAATGTTTAAAATCACAAACCGGAATAGATACATAGAATGTAGAGCATTCGATAATTTCAGTGTTCTTTTCACAAAGAAAATGTGCAAACGAAGGTAATTCGATTTAGTACGAGTTGACCTGTTTGCTTTCTGAGGTCAATAAACTATCGATCTTTGTACGAGGAAATAAAAACACCTGTTCGCTAGTTATTGCTTTATTATGCATCTTATAAAATATATAATAGATGCGCCGGATTAGTTAAAGTGGTACTTAGACTACATTTAAATAATCAAAGAAGAGCTTCTTAATGTAAAAATGCTGACCACGCTCTCTATTTAAGAAAATGTTTTGGAACTCGTTGGTGTGCAATCACGATGTATTTCTTTCTCTTTCTTTCTTTAATGGCTCATTGGACCATTTCAAATTATGCCAAGTCTCTATTTAAATCACTAAAATAACTATTATTTCAATAAACTGAAAAAAATCTACGACCGATAGCTGTATTGAATCATTATTACATGCAATTATTTCCGAGTAATTATTGCTTGATTGATTAATTTAAATAAGCGGAATTAACAGTTTAAAAAACGTACGTTACAAAATGAAAATAAAAAAAAAAATATTGAACATAATTAAAATTTCAGGCCTAATCCGACATAAATCAGCAAGATCCTTAATTAAGTACGATTTTAAATTCACAAGTTGTAAAACATATAGAGGATACCGTCGACACGACATTGAAAGCGTTTGTTTGCAATTTAATTATGCTAACGGCGTTCATTTACATACCGACTTGTTAAGCGTAGCAGATTCATTTATGGATTGAAGAGTCACTTGCACAGATAATAAACGCTGGTAACTAAACGGGTTACTTTGCGACTAAAGAGTTTATCTAGGGAGGGTAAGCAACTTAAGTAAATACTGCTCTGCGTGTTTTACCCGCGTAAACTTTACCGCTTCGTATGGGCTGTAATAGCTTCTCAAGGATAGGGCTATTCAATTAACCAAAACATTTTTTTTTAAGTATAATTGTAATTTAATATATTGAAGTGTTCAAAAATGGAATTACATTAATGAATGTACTTCATATTTCCATTCGATCATAATTAATGGCTAGCTTTGAATTGCATTCAGTGTATCCACGCACCCACAGTATTAGTTTTTGTGTTAAACCGACATCAATTCGGTTATATATGTATATTATTTTAAAAGTACGTTATACCAGTACGCTTTTACAAGCACTTTTGAACCATCAGAAGAAACATATGTAATTGCAAATATAACTTTAACGTTACAAATTAAAATATAATACAAAATGCCGTAATAGCATACACATAAGCTTATAGTATATTTGTTAATATATCAGTTAAACATATATCACATAACAAAGCTGTAGTGTATATTTGTGTATATAATTTAGTGCTACGTTATATAATATAAAAGTTTTAGGAATTTTTTATGACCCCAGTTAAAAATATGGTAATATGGTGTTTTATAAATGAATTCATTTTAAATAGTGCTAAAATTATTTTCTTTTTATTATAAAAAATCATTTATATTATAAAGATATGTAAAAAAAGCCATTTTGGAATTGTACCGTGTATACATACACATGTATTTAGTAGAAGTTGTTATTTTAATACTACAAACAGACACTAAAATTTTATTATATGCGTAGGATGTATCTTATATCGTAGTGATAGTGTTGATACCCTACTGCTGGGCTGTGCGCTTCTTTTCACCACCACGCTGCTCCAATGCGGTTTGTTTGATACACAGTTTTCACTGCCGAGCACGGAAATAATCATAAAACAAATTAAGCACAAGCAATTGCAATTACAAAAAGACAATAAATGATTTAATAGATTTCATGGATTAATAGAAAAACATGTTTGAAATCTAACGCCACGATGACTACATACGCTCGTATAGTGTTATCGATAAATGCATACATAGAAAAGTACACGGTATCACGTAATGGCCTTATCAGTGGATGACCTTGTTTGTACAACTAGATCTGTAGACGACACAGTTGTATTGTATAGTAATACAAAGCATGTTATTGTATATTATATAATGACGTGAAATCATTATTTCGAAATATTATTATTATTATTGTTATTTACTAGACTGCAGGGTACGACTCTTATAAGTCGACTAATGATTCAACGCTTAATCGTTCCTTAGTAACTTATTCGAAGCTCAATATTTATAAAATTGTTGTATGTCATTATATATATTAATCATTTGTTTTTTTTTGTGGTATAGGTTGACGGACGAGCATATGGGACACCTGATGGTAAGTGGTCATCATCACCCATAGACAATGACGTTGTAAGAAATATTAACTATTCCTTAAATCGTCAATGCGCCACCAACCTTGGGAACTAAGATATCATGTCCCTTGTGCCTATAGTTACACTGGCTCACTTCACACTTCAAACTGGAACACAACAATACTGAGTACTGTTGTTTGGCGGTAGAATAACTGATGAATGTGTGGTACCTACCCAGACGGGCTTGCACAAAGCCCTACCTACCACCAAGTGTCATAATCATAATGTTACAATGATATCCTCATGCAGTCCAGCTAGCTTATGGTTATCATAATTCTATAATCTTCAATTAACCATAACCGCATGGAGGCTATAATTCTTGGGTAAATAATAGGTTAATACTAGTTCTAATATATCGACCTTATGAGCTTTATGTAAGCCCCTATTGTACTAGTTCGGAAGATGAGAATGAAACTATCGCCTCCTGGCTGTTTCTATCTATATTCAATATATGTAAATAATACAATTGACAAGCAAAAGATACGCTGAATTTCTTTCGCCGGTTCTTCTCACTCCAGGGTATTTTCCGAATCGGTGGTAGTGTTTGATTTGGCTAGCAGTAAGTGTAATGCTTCCATATTGATTAAAGGAATTTGAATTTGAGTTTCGTACTTATCAAGAACATATACATACAGCTTATTCCAACTGCAAGAGGAGGATGTTCAAGATTATAATTCTTCGACATCAAATTGTTGCAATGTCATTGGTTAAGATTTAAGTTTGTAATCATTATGGATTCGCAAAAAAATGTCGTTTTGTATGTAAGCGTAGTTGTCTATAAATAGATAAGCTGAACAGTGTTGTCTTTAAGCTACCAAATTGTAAGGAATAAATCTAAGGTTGGTTGGTTCTTAGATAACAGAGATATAGGGAAGGATCATAGGGCTCTCTCAGTCCGGGCTAACATGTTATAGCACATATCGCGCTACTCACAAGACGTACAGCTGACCTTCTTCAAAACTTTTTGCAAGTACCTTCAAACTTGTCAGTTGTGATCAAGGTTCACCAAGCGCAGCTATAATGTGATAACAATAACATATGATAACGCCGTCTAATGAAGCGGACGTTTTTCTGCAGTACCTACTGAACTTGGTGCCATGTTTGATACTGCAACTTGCAATTATCACAGTAAAACGGTTTCGTTTTGGCAAAGATTGAGATACTCGTTCCACTTTAAATGCTATCGTTGAGGATCTATGTAATCTTTTATAAAATTTTGGCGTAGTAAGTATATTGTTCGGTGCGGCAACCCTATTTTCGCTCTGTCGTTTTATTTTTTGCACTTTTTTATATGATTGAAATAAAAGTTATTATTAATATTTATAATATATCCTCCTTCGATTGTAATAGACTAAAATATATAGTATGATATTGATTGAAAACTAAAGTAACAAAGTCTCTACATAAGCCCTTTGTTCTACTTGATGACCTGTAGTCTACTTCTATTATACTACTTTTTGTGGTACATTTTCGTCCGATACAAGTCGCTTTATCATTTTTTCCTAAGTCGAGTACGAGATGAAATATATACACATATTAAGCATTACATGATAATTTGTAATCAACGGTTTTCTGACTAAACATGTTCTACAAAACGCTCAAGCTATTTATCTTATGTGAATAATTACAACTTTTAAGGAAATTGGTTATGGTAATGTTATGTAATGGACGCATTGCATATAATTACGCAAATATCGACCGGTAGACACGAAGGCGACTGGGCGCGATTAAGATGATTTCATGCAATTGTTTTTCTATAACACACTTTGTTGTATCTCGCGAATGCAAATCATGAAGGTCAAACAATTGTTACTTGTATTTTCCTCTTAGTATTTGATAAAATAACCTGACTAGTTTGAGTTGAACTCGTGTAGTGAGAATTTTATTCCTTAGGTAGTTCAAATACTTGGGGGTTGTAGTTAATTGGGTTGTCTGGAAGAAATGGCTAATTAGTTGTATTACAGACTCAACAGAATGTATTTTTTTAATCCTAAACAAGTCTCTGTGATATGTTTGTGTTGTACAATAATAAACTTGTAAGTAAAACAAATGTTAAAGTAGGTGGTTCGTAAATAAGAGCGCAAATGCTCTATTTTTTCGATAATCTTGAGAGGTTTTTAACTTTAAATTTTAAAATTAAATAAAAGTGTATTTTCCTGATTGTAAGCCCTTCAGCTAAACGTCACTTGATGTTTCAGCCTTATTTAATTTAAATTTAGATTTCGCTAAGCTTTTTTTAAATTATGTTCTAAAGTTTTGTTTTGAAGTGTACGTCGAGGCAAATTTTTTGAAGTTGCGTTTTATTTTTGACAAAGTTATCATCATTATCATCGCGGTCAAAAGATGTCCTCATCTGGACAATGACCTCCCAGGGTCCATATTTCGTCAGGATATGCCATGTAGCCACGCTTCGCAATCGGTTTGAGGATCCCAGTCGTTTGCCATGCTATGCTTGCTCTCCGGTAAATATTACCTTGGGATGATTCATTATTACCTCGGGATGACTTTTACGCCCCTTATTGGATGTGATTTAACTAAGTAATGGTACCCATTTATCATTTCGCTATCGTCAATTATTTAATATACCTATGTCACTTCATTCTGTGTCTACGTTATCAGATATCGTACATAGATAGAATGGCAAATACACCATGATTAGTACAATGGTATTAGAATGTACGATTTCCTGCCATTCGCTGTACAAATGAATTCTTAATTCAAGACTTCGTAAACCTTTACGATATATGTACAAGTACGCATATTATTTAATCGTTTCGTATGTTTGTTAAATATATAATACGTACATATTTATTACTTGATCGATTCTTACTTTACCGACTTGATGCCTAGTGGAGTAAATACGAACGCGTGAAAGACAAGGTTGTTAGAAAAATATGCATTGCTGGATTATTTAGTTGTAATATGGATTTTTATAAAATATTTAACATTAAAAGACAGCAATTAACTCTTAATAATATCTTGTTGGAAATAATAAAGATTACTTATATTATGAATTCTGGTGTATCGTTTTAATACACCATAATTGGTAATGTTCATAATTCCTGTGATCCCATTGTAAGTAACTAAAGCACTTGTGTTATGGAAAATAAGAAGTTATGACGGTACAAATACCCAGACCCAAGACAACTTAGAAAACTAATTAATTTTTCACATCGACTCGGCCGGTATCGAACCCGGGACCTCGGAGTGGCGTATCCATGAAAACCGGTGTACACACTGCTCTACCACGGAGGCCGTGGTTTTAAATATTACATCATTCTAAAATTGTAGCGTTTTGATATCTGTGTATATTGATATACGTGTTAACATACATATGTGTGAAAATGTATGATAACTATTTATTATTTTGTATCACATTAGGCATGTAGTAATTATTATTAGTTTAGTCGCGTGTGTAGCGTCAACAAAATAAAGAGTATAAAACATAAAATAATAGTAATAATATTCTGAGTCAAAATAACGAATAGATACAAAAACGTGGACTTATTTTTATAGTATGTATAGGAGGTACAGTAGCTTTCAAATCTGTTATCATTGTGTTTTCATATGATTAGAGCTGTGATATCATTTTATTTAACAGTTACTTCGAGATGGATCTTGATAATTGTTACTTTGATTTAATTAATATGATATCATTTAAAAATGAATCAGAATTTTATTAAGTAGAATCATCTACTCCATTCTCCATTCTACCGCCCACAGCAAAATTTAGCCTTACGCTTCAAACGGGAACATGACAATTGTGTCTCGGTTTGAAGGGTGGTGACAGGCCATAATACCTTGGTTACCAAAGTTGGCAGTGAATTGGCGATATAACGAATGGCTAATATTACAGCGCCAATGTGCAATATCAAGCGTCACAATAAAAAACGCTTCATTGTGAAGTTTATTTAAATACAATTGATTTAATTTGATTTATGTATGGACGATAGTGAACACTTACCTTTTACCTTTATTTTAGTTAATTTTTCAGATATCTAGATAAATAGATAATAATATAAGATCAGTAGTGCACTTAATAACAATGCAAGAACATTATTTGGTAGAGTTTTATTGTTGGTAGCGTGCCTGATGACACCCTTGGGAATGCCTTTTACTGATGAGTTGATTGTGTGCCACTATACGGATTCCTAAATCCCTAAGTGCTGATAGTATTACATTTGTTTTTTGTTTTTTTTTTTTTATTTATTTAGACACACCAACAGCATAACAAATACAGCATTCACAATAAAATCTTAAACATCTAAGTCTTAAATATGTATGCCACTTAGAGGCGTGTACAACATGCAAAAATAAAAAATAAAAAAATCTATGTTGTATACAGATCTATATTTATAATTTGAATCTAGTGTGGATTTTAGTTATATAATAAACAATAGGAAAAAACACTTATTTTACGCATCTAATCAGGAATCTTTTCCATCAAAAGTGCACGAAACTGGCTGAGTCCAAGGGAGAAAATAGCTCTAGGTTCGTTTGTGAGCCATATATTAAATGTGGTACACATGCGAGGTATCGGCGATCCTTTACCAAACACAGTAGTACGAAAGGGTGGTTGAAACGTAGAAATTGGATGTCGGGGAATCTTATATGGTATCCTAAATTTAAAAAGTTCAAGAAGCTGAGGGCAGTCAATGAGATTATTGAAAATTTTATACATGAATATAAGGTCCAATAATACTCTAAGCTTATTTAAGGAAGACATTTTAAAATGCTTTAATTTTTCGTTGTAAGATAGGTTTTTCTTTCCGATTTTTTCAAAATATGATAGATGCCATAAAAATCGTTTTTGGACTCTTTCTATTCTTAGTGTGTGAGTAGAACCGTGGAGGGGCGCGCCTTCGTCAGTAAAATGTATATACTCGTACAAAGTTATGAACGATAAAAAATATTAATTAATTGTTTTTTTTTGTTACAGGTAATTCATTGAATCATTTACGTCTGCAAGTTGATGAAAACGATACATAAAAGGTTTACTGTAAGGATAATTACCAAGTTACCAATTACTAAGTTACCAATTACTAAAAATAGTATGTATTCTTGGTAATTGGTAATTTTTATTGAATAATTATTCGTTTGTTTTCTGTGTTGGTGGTGTTAAGTAATAATCAATAACAGTTACCGATAATTCCAAACTCTGACAGTCTCATCGTGTACTTTTGTATATATTAATGGGCACGTTATGAAGAAAAACATCACGGGGAAACTTCCATGTTTTCCATAATAACGCCATGTATATCCATCTATCCATGTTTGAGGTGCATGGTCGAATAAGCTCCAAATCTTTACAAAGAAAGCATTTGCTCAGCCGTGAGATGTTTAAAGGCTTTTTCATTATACTTTATGATTATTATCCGTTAACAAGATCTGTTCTCAGCTGACTGAAATTTTCTAGTTATTTTTAAAAATTTTGTCTAGACAACGAATTCGATCACAAAAGGTTAACGGCACTTATGCCTTCATATAGTTCAGGTAAACTATAGGTTAGGTAGTTTAGTGATGTTCGAAACGGGTGGTTAGTACCTGATACTATTAGACTGTAATGACAAATAGCAATAGTAGTAATTAGTATTGTTGTGATCCCGCTTGAAGGATAAGTGAATCAGTGTTACTTCAGGCACAATTAAAAATTACTTGGTGGTGGTAGGTAACTCATCAGATATTCTACCGCCGCCAAATAACAGTACCTACTCAGTATTGTTGTGTTCCGGTTTGAAGGGTGAGTGAGCCAGTGTAACTACAGGCACAAGCGACATAACATCTTAGTTATGTTGGTGGCACAATGACGATGTAATGAATAGTTGATATTTCTTACAGCGTCATTTTCTATGGGTGATGGTGACCACTTACCATCAGGTGGCCCATATGCTCGTCCGCCAACCTATTCCAGTCAAGTAGTTTTTAGTTTATTTCGATCGATACGTATAGTCGACTATTAATTAATATTAAAAATGAAATAAAGTCGATTGGTTGAGAGTTTCTCAGGAAGATTTAAGATATTTTTATACGTCTCGAATTTTAGATACAATGTTAATTCAACATTTCCTTCGAATAAGTTGTCCTTAGTTTTTATGATAATTTGCGTACCGTTGATTGTATATAGATGGAAATACGTATTTGGACCGAATTTAAAAATGGAATGATTGATTATATATTTGGCTGTTTTTGTGATGGAGCAAAATTCGCGATGTATCAGCCTTATTGAACAAGAGAGGTGACCTTTATGTCTAATTAAATTCGAAATTCGAAATAACCGAGAAGACTTTGCTTGTATTGGTAAACTGTATTAGTTCATGATTTCCTCTACTCTTTGAAAAAAGGTCTTCGAAGCTACCATATACCATATTAATTAAAACAATTATCTATCATTAGGTATTTCATATTAAATTATACCTAGCACGGCACTACATTACAGATATGCATCAACTCTATTAATATATATTGGAAGTAATTAAATAATTAATAGTATTAGTTGTATAATAGTATATAGAACCAGTAAAGCCTTAGATAAATACTTCAATAGAACTAAAATAAACGGGTCAACGTCATCTTTGTGTGCGTGTTCAAAGGGAGGGAAGGCCTTAGCCCAGCAGTGGGAAATTTACAGGCTGTTGTTATGTTGTTGTTGTTACTGGAGTGAGTTTAATTAGCGGCTAAAGGTTGTCGAAAGTTTTGACGTGTCTATTGTGTCTGGGTTACCCTGCAAGTGTTAAGTTATTGGTTTAGCATACAGTTGGCTTATAGACATTTTCGCGATACAGTTCGTGTATTGTTTTCTATAAAATGTCAAAAACAACTGGTTCTATCCGGATATTTCCAGCTTTTATCACGAGGTTATTACTGACTGACTTAACGCTGTAATAATGTCATGAGGTTTTTTTTTTCTATTTTGGTTTCTTTGTATGTCAACTTAAGTCCTGCGGTAAGATAAATTAGTAATGAAGAGATACTCGTATATGATTATTTGTAACCATTTGTTTGTATGAAAACCGATCCGTACAGTTACCGAAGTAAAACTAGTCTAGGAAGAAATTGTAAGAGTCTTTAAAACTGGTTATAGATATATATTTTTTATCTGTGGTGTAATCAAATCAGTCTGGTGGTTATAGGTTGCGCTGCCATTATAATTACATTATAATTAACTAGCAACTCGCCCCGGCTACGCACGGGTGCAATGCTGATACTAAATATACTATAGAATGTGTTTATTTACGACACCACATAAGAAACTTCTAAAATTATCAGTATTTCTTTATTATATTGTCAATGTATTATATACAAAAAGCTTCCTCTCGAATCACTGTCTATTAAACCCTAAAAACCGCATCAAAATCAGTTGCGTTATTTTAAAGATCATGATAATGATAGCTAAACTGCAGGATACTATATACGTAACGGCTACAATTAGCTTTGAAATTGTAATTATATTGTCTGTTTCGTTATGTATGTACTTATATATAGAATCGAAGAGCTTCCTCGAATTAATTTAGATGTTATACGATATGTTAATATGAATATTGCCTAACTTAAAAAATAATTACAACGCAGGCGTATTTATAATAATTATTTATAATTGACACTTCCAATTTTGCTGGGGTTACCATTATATTTTTTTATTCAATTTAATTGAAAAAATGAAACAGTTTAAATTGAATATTATATAAAGATAATATAGCGAATATTATTATGGAATAAAACCAAAATATAATTTTTAAACCAGTTTATTTAACTTAATAATTACAAAATATGAAGTTCTTTAATTAGAAATATTTGAATTTATCTTGAGTGGGTCGAGGTAAACAGTCGACTGGCGATCGAAACCGAAGCTGTGATCTTTGACCCGAAGATAAACGTTGTGATTACTAAACCATGCAGTATGTGGAATTATTAACTTTAACTGCTTCTTAGATAGATTATATATTGCTGATCGATAGCACCTAGGTTCAATGCTAGAATCAATCGATTAAATGTTATTGGGTTTTATCTATATATATCTAGATAAATATGTAAAATTAATATATTTTTAAAATATAAAGTTACGTCGTTATTACTTAAAAGAGAGTCAAATTAACAAAAACACTGTAGTTTATTAATCTTAGTAAATGTAGTTAAGATTTTTTTCAACCGACTTCAAAAAGGAGGAGGTTATCAATTCCTCTGTATTTTTTTTTTGGTTTGACACCAGCTCCAGATATACCAATAACTATAACTACGTTATATAATCGTACATCGACTTTTAAGTAGTCTAATATTTTTCATTTCATTTTGCTTAGGAGGACTCTAAAAAATATGTTGAATACGCAATTATTTTTATTACTTTTTAGTGCATATTAATTTGTTTTAAAATAGTGTTTTGTTTGAAGTCGGTTTTTCTTTTTGTTAAAATGTTTATCTATTTAAAGTTGATTTGACGTTTCAAATAAAATTCATAACGTCTCGTACCTAGTTGTTTAAAAATCTTATTGTGAACTCTGAGTGTTATTGAATATCTTATTTACAGTAAAGTGATAATTATATTGTTTTTCGTCTTTTGAGAACTCGTAACAAAGAATGACAAATCAACCTGCACATATTTCGAATATCCAATTCTTATAATTGTAACTTATCTTTATTACTAATACTATAATATGTACGAATATTCTATATATAAACTGACTGTTTTTAATGATTATATTATGTAAATAAGTGATGTCTAAACACCATCTACAAAAAAATGCATCGATTTTGAAAGAGTATTTAAATTAAGAACATAAAAAAATATTTTTTTTTTTTAAGAACAACTTTTTGGCCAGTAACAAATTACAAACCTCGCACCGTATATTTAAACGGACGAGAACTACTGATTAACACAAACGGGTATCAGTTTAATATAAAATAATATACACGGCTTGAGAAGCCCTGCTTCTTAAATAATCGGTCATTGACGTGCCTTTCTTCATTCAGCCATCTATGTCGCAGTCGGCGTTTCTTTGATGAATTAGGTTAGTTATACATTGTATTGTTTCAGAAAAAAAAATAACGGTGTTTTCGATTAATATTATTGTATTGTGGGTGGCAACATTGATCGTCTAAGTAATTAAAATGTATTCAAAAACGATTACGTAACGTTTTTTTTAAATAAGTCAAATAAATTCACTTTGATTTTTATTAATCTGCATTAATAGATAAGTAAGCATTTTTGTGTATTTACGAACTGACAAAAAAATGTACATCACTGTTATACCAATATAAAATTTAAAATGAGCGGAGAACAGCATGTCCTCTTATTTATTTTTGGACATGATGTATTTATTAAAGTTTATCTAAATGTAAGTTATAAATAGTTGGTAAGATAAAATTATATATGTACATACGTAGATATTAAAATAATTACGCATTGTGGCATGATGGACAAATTACCTCTGGTTCAGTTTTTTTTAATAATTAATTTCGCTTTAATTACGATAACATTAACAAAATACATTCGTGATTTATACATACATATAATGAAGTTATAAATATATATAAACATTATACACACAACATATATAAACAGGTATTTATAGCCCTCTTTAAATAAAGCTCCATTACTTAACACTTAAGATAGATTTAAGTACGTACGCCTTTTTGTATGTACATCAGTATAATTTTTTTATCATTACTATACTTACGTAATTTATCTTATTTACTTAATCATTTTGTCCCAAAGCAGTTTATTCGAGGTATGTTTTGTTTTGTTGTCTGTACTCTCTTTTGAATAGCGCGTAAGGTTCGTCCTTCATGCCTCACGCAGGAAATGGGATAAGGGCGTCAACCTCACAATTGGTTGAAATTAGAGAATTCTACTACGCTTTGCTATCCCTAGGGCTGCTATTGATCAGAAATGAAATATATTTTTATTGTATTTTCGTTTTGAGTGAATATCAGTTGTTCGTATGTCTATGAACATGTATCTTTAAAGCCAATTGCGTCATAACTTAAATCAAATCAAATCAAAATAAACTTTATTCATGTAGACTTTTACAAGCACTTTTGAATCGTCATTTTACAATTAAATGAAGCCACCACCGGTTCGGCAAGTAGATTCTACCGAGAAGAACCGGAAAGAAACTCAGTAGTTACTCTTTTTCAACATTTAAAGAATACAAAGTCAAGTTAGTTAAATATATTATTTTAATGAATATAAAAAAGAATAGTTATATACTGTACTGCATTGGAAAACTTCTTAGAGGTTTTAAAAACAGTCTGACCAGTGGTACAAAGTTTAATTCATTTACATGAATGACACATGAACGTAAAACAAACAAAGATACATTATTTATGTGTATAAATATTTACTTCTACATATGTTGTATTTATTAAAATACTTATAAAAGTTTCTAGGTACTGTTTTACGTCAAGTGAGGTGTAAAATTAACATAAATAAAAATAATATCGGAGGAATATATTTATACCTAGCAGTAGGCTAATGCATCTTTTGACATATTGATATCACTTGCTTTATCTTTATATTTACTAATTATATTTTTTATCTCAGTGTTGCCTCATGACAAAAACATGTGTGATTAGCACAACCCTGTCGCGGTATAGATTTTTTGTCTGAATGACACCAAATACGATTGTCCATTTTAATTACACTAGTATTTTTTGCTGGCAAAAATTCATGTTATTATTAGTGCTGACGAACATGAGACAGTTTGACGCCCAAAGTTCACTGAACCCGATGTATGATAAATGATCGCTGTTTCTATATTAATATTCTACGTGACGTCAACCGTTTTATTTATTAAACGTCCAAATTAATAGCATAATTTCAATTAATTTGAAGATCACATACTTTATCTAATCAAACAAAATATTTGACTTTTTCATTAATAAAATTTATTTCATTTCATTAATTCGGAATTTAAACTGAAATACATGATACATTTGCATATTTTGAATGTTTTATTTCCAAATAATCGCTGTTTACAAAAGTTTATAATTTGATTCGGAAATCTCTATTTAATGTTAATAAGTGTTAAAGACAGTAATAGTATATGTTGGTCACCTAATTCTGTGAAAATATGACGAAGTTTAATATATCTCGAATGCTTGAAGTGGGTAAACTCAGGATGTGTAATTCTCTTTTCGAGATTTAAAAAGGGCCGTATCTCTTGGTTTTGACATTGACATAAGAAAGGATTTAATGGAATTAATGTAATCTCGCAGATATAGATAAGGTATTTACGAAAGAATCTTTGCATTATACATTTTTTTGTCCTTTGTCAATCTTCCATCTATCTTAACTAATAAATGTTTTGATCCTAGATTATCTATATATTATTTAGATTTGCTTTTAGTAGATAAATTAAAATAAGATCTGAGACGGCCCAGTGGTTAGAACGCGTGCATCTTAACCGATGATTGCGAGTTCAAACCCAGACAAGCACCACTATATATATGTACTTCATTTGTTTTTATAATTCATCTCGTGCTCGGCGGTGAAGGAAAACATCGTCAGGAAACCTGCATGTGTCTTATTTCATCGAAATTCTGCCACATGCCAACGCCACATGTGCATTCCACTAACTCGCATTAGAACAGCGTGGTGGAATATGTTCCAAACCCTCTCCTTAATGGAAGAGGAAGCCTTATCCCAGCAGTGGGAAATTCACAGGCTGATACTTTGCTTTTTTTTTAGATAAATTGAAATAGAACGGCAATTGTTAATCATCTCGAAAAAGGAAAAAAAAAAGATAAATAAGAGATAAAAATATTTAAAAAAACCTTATGAACCCGTGCGAAGCCAGGACGGTATTATACCGCTAGTATTAGGTAAATAAGAGAAATGAAATTACTATTACGATTCCACCACAGTACTCATCGCGGTCTTTTTAACAGTAAATTTAATTTTGATTTGTATAAACTTTCTTGAGCCGCCAAGGGCTTTTTGTTATTGAATATATAAATAGACATAGCCAAATAGTATATATGACCTTAAATGTCTATCATACTAGTATAGCAACTTAAGGACCTTATAATACATAATTTAATAATAATATAAACTAGTTCGTTTGTTGGCATGCAAGGTGAAACAGTTGTTCTTAGTTCATGATAAATAGATGCACATAACGACATTTTTTGTATTCATATTATAACATGATTTAATACTTGCTTAACTAATCTTGACGACCTCCGTGGTCGAGTGGTGTGTACACCGGTTTTCATGGGTACGCCACTCTGAGGTCCCGGGTTCGATTCCCGGCCGAGTCGATGTAGATGGGTCTGGGTGTTTGTGGTACCGTCGTTACTTCTGATTTCCATAACACAAGTACTTCAGCTACTTACATTGGGATCAGAGTAATGTATGTGATGTTGTCTTATATTTATTTATTTATTATTAATCTTGCTTGCCTTCAATCGTTTGTACGAAAATGAATATAGAACTTAAATAGAAACTTTGTAGTGTTAGTCTGGACTCATGGTTCTAATTTGTATCGTAATAAATTTCATCAAAATTGACATAGTAGTATAACCTTTATAATAACAGATGACGGTGTTATACGGGTTGGATGTATCGCTTGTATAGATTAAAATATATTCAACAGAAAAAAATTAAAAGTAATAAGATAAATATTTTTGTACTCATCTTTATATTTCAAAATGATTCCGTCTAATTCTAAAATCTGTCTGTTTGTCGTATATGTAAACGTCAGACGTAATGAAAGGTGATACGCAGTATAAAGCAAGCTATTTACATAGGTTACTTTTCAACCGACTTCAAAAAAGAGGAGGTTATCAATTCGTCTGTATTTTTTTTATGTTTGTTGCCTCATAACTTTTTACTGGGTGGACCGATTTTAATATTTTTTTTTTGTTTGAAAAGTAGTGCTTCCCGTGTGGTCCCATTTTAATTTAGTTCAGTTCTGATCATGGTATCCATATGAAAAAGACATAAGGCTCCAAATATAACAATAACTATAACTACGTTATATAATCGTAAATCGACTTTTAAGTAGTCTAATATTTTTCATTTCATTTTACCTAGGAGGATTTAAAAAAATATTTAGAAATACGCAATTATTTTTATTACTTTTTAGTGCATATTTATTTGTTTTAAAATAGTGTTTTGTTTGGAGTCGGTTTTTCTTTTTGTTAAAATTTTTATTTATTCAAGTACAAGTTTATGTTTTATGAAGTATTTTCGTCACAAACTGAATTCCACGAGGACGAACCCGCGGCTTCAGCTAGTTTTCTGTATTTAATTCTGTACACATTGCAGTTCATTAGTGAGTATTTAAAAACATTGACCGTGGGTGGTTTATATATAAAATCTCTTGAGGTTAAGAAAATATACTTGATAAAGCGCTAACGAGATAAAAACATTAATTAAAATTTAGATATTATAAAGAATAGTAAATGTGAATTAAATTAAATTAAATTTAAAAAAAGTGTGTGTATCTATATATATAATAAAATTAGAGTGTCTGCTTGTAATATTAAAATAGTCCTTTTTTACTCATTGCATATATATTTATACACGGTATATATAACAATATACATTTTTTTACAATTTTCGACGGTCTGTCTGTCTGATCCAGTTTATCTCTGGAACGGCTGGACCGATTTTGACGATACCTACACTAGCAGATAACTGATATAATAGGGAGTTATAAAGCGTACAAGATCGCGGGTACAGCTAGTTTATACATATATAAAACGTAAAGATTCAAAACCCAAGTATACTAACATTTATAGAAAATACAAGTATAATTTAAATTTTAAACGAATTGTATTGTGAATAATTAAAAAACATTCACAGTATAATTGTTAACTGTGAATTAATGTATTCTTGCTTGATGTGTACACAAATATTAGGGTGTAACTAATCTTCGAAATTTGTAATTTATTTTCTAGATATTTATCAGGTAATAAACCTGTCTTGTGTGCCATATGTAATAAATAAATAAATAAATAAATAAATACTCGTATTTCGATATTTTTTAATCTTGTATGTCAGTATGTTTATAATGTAACTTAATTTTTCAGATATATTAATAAGTGTAAGTAATAATGAGTGTAATTTCGATAAATGGTTTGGCTGTAAAAGAGCAATTGGCAGATAGACAGACAGAGTTACATTCAACAACGACAACAACGACAGCCTGTAAATTCCCACTGCTGGGCTAAAGGCCTCCTCTCCCTTAGTGGAGAAGGTTTTGGAACATATTCCACCACGCTGTTCCAATGCGGGTTGGTGGGATACACATGTGGCAGAATTACCGCCGAGTACGAGATGAATTATAAAGACAATTTAAGCACATGAATCAGCGGTGCTTGTCTGGGTTTGAACCCGCAATCATCGGTTAAGATGCACGCGTTCTAACCACTGGGCCATCTCGACTCGAGTTACATTCGCATTTATAATATTAGTATATATTTCAGCGCAAATATTCACATAATACTGTCGCTTATCGTTTTGTCATTGAATTGTTTAATCATTATTTACACATATTTGATTTAATTTCGAATATGTAAATTGATTATCAGTATTTTTAACGAGCCATGTAGCAACTTATATTTATATTTTTTATAATGAAATACCATAAATTTAGTTTACCCATAAAATTAACTCCATTTCTATTGAATTGTTGTAGATTGAAAGATTTTTAATAACAATGTATACTATGTAAAATTAGATAATAACTAGCGGCCCGTCCCGGCATCGCACGGGTTTTTATTATATATTTTTTATGCTTTCTCCGATATGTTTAACAATTGTTGTTTTATTTGAACTTGTATACACAAAAACCTTTAATATTTATACCTGTAGGTTGTACCTTAGTTATGAATCCCTTTGTCTATTTGTGAAAACCACATGAAAATCCGTTCAGTAATTTTTGAGTTTATCGCGAATATAAAGACACTCAGACGCGCGGGACTTTGTAGTGTGTATATGTAGTGATAACAATAAGTATGACTAAGATTATTAAGTTTATTTTTTATTAACCTACTCAGCAAGTGTATGAAGATTTCCAGTTTTAACTATAGTCCAAAAAATAATCTAATCAACGAACCAAAGCTGGTTATTTAACTTCCCACCTGTTAGAATGCGTGGGTCAAATCTTGCAACCAATTTTCAAACCAGTTCCATCCGAATGATTGTGCTCAAATTTTGGTCATACGTTTCAAGCAGGTATAGTAAATTTTATTTGTCTTAGTAAATACATATGCGTCCAGTACCTTAAAGGAGAAGGTTTGAGTTTATTCCAGAACGTATGCGGGCTATATCTATTCGCTTAAGAGTTTTATGTGACACTCGCAGTTTGTCTTTATAGTTGAAAACGATAGATGAGAAATATAATAAAGTGTTTGTTCAAAATGAATCAGCAATCTTTGATTAAGATATGGAGTTCATCAACCAGATTATCCTTTTTTTTAGCATATAACATACCGTATTTTCCTTTAGTTAAAACTAAAGTTATAAATAACTTTTAAACCAAGAAAAAAAAAATAGCATATTAAGGTGAGTTCAGACTTAACGCTTCTATCGTTATAGCCTTAACTTGAGTTTAGATGTTGCCTGGATATAAAAATACCCAAAATAAAGATAAGATATACCAAAGCCACGACATGTTCGGGGATATACAAATACAAGTGGTTGTATTATTGCACTAAAGATTTTGGACTAATTTCGATACAATTTTTGTTTAGATTGGACAGTAGCTGGCGCTTCGATCGCCAAAAAAGAAATTTATTATTATATCCGAATGAAAAAATCGTTGTTAAATAATGCTTATCAATACAAGAGTATATTAAAGATACAAATACGAGGTATTAGTATTCATTGATTTCTATACAAGATATATAAAACAAGAGAACTAGAAAAGCGTAACTACTGAGTTTCCTGCCGAATCTACTTCCTGAACTGGTGGTAGATTCACATGACAACTCAAAAGTGCTTTTATGAGCCTTGAATAAAGATTACTTCGATTCAATTTGATGAGCCAGACGGTAGATAGTATTATACATATATTTCATGATAATATGCATTTATAATATATAGAATACAAATACGGAAATTATGTAAAATATCGACGTGTCGCTGTACTGTGCTTGCCAATGAGGTATATTATGTATTTGTTCTACGTGTCCGACTAGCTGCGGTGACTTTTAACACCGAACATCAATTCAGTTATTTAGTAATAGCATTTTATACTGTGCTTGTAGTTACATCAATTAAGTACTTAAATATATGTATGCGAAATTCAACCATGAAAATATATACAATTAACAAAGAGTCTCAATTGCTTAATATTGTCAAGATTCTTTCTACTAACTGGTGTTATATATACATTTTATTTTTAACACTATCTTTTATTGTTTTGTATTACTGTTGGATGAGACTGAGACATACTTTGAAAAACATATATATGAGTCTAAATACAATGATACGCTTATGTAGTTTTTACGGTTGAAATGAGAAGTGAGCTCTAAAAACACTGCTGTATTGAAATAAAGGGATTGCTGTTATGTGATGAAGTTAATGAATAGAACTAATACCATAATTAGGACCATTATTATTATCATTATCATCGTTCTAACATTTTTTTTCGTTTATAATTTTGATTCAATTGATTGTAAACATTACTAACAACAGTAACAGCCTGTTAATTTCTCATTGCATGTCTAAAGCCTCCTCTCCCTTTGTGGAGAATGTTTGGAGCTTATTCCACCACGCTGCTTTAATGCGGGTTGAAATGAGACATATGCAGGATTCCTCACGTTTTCCTTCATCATATTATTAACAATGATTTCACACGTGAAAACGTCTTGGCGTATAAAACCTTGCATTAAATTCTATTCAATCTTGTAAATTCGAGCGATCTTCGAACTTTCGTCATAACCACAACACTTCTTGCTTAATCTAATTGAACGTTATGTTTATGACATTAAAGTTTAAAGTTCAAATGAAATCGATATTACGTTAGACACAACTTAATATGTTTTTCACATTGAAATTATTGAGCTAAGATGACGTAAATGAGATTAGTATCGATGGCCTTTCTTGTGTCTCGGTCTTGAGTGATTGCAAGATTTTTCCTATTAACCCTTTATGGGTTCAATTCGAAAGTCGATCCACATAATCTATACTAATATTATTAATGCGTAAGTATGTCTGAAGAGTCGAGATGGCCCAGTGGTTAGAACACGTGCATCTTAACCGATGATTGCGGGTTCAAACCCAGGCAAGCACCGCTGATTCATGTGCTTAATTTGTCTTTATAATTCATCTCGTGTTCGCATTGGAACAGCGTGGTGGAATATGTTCCAAACCTTCTCCTCAAAAGGGAGAGGCCTTTAGCCCAGCAGTGGGAATTTACAGGCTGTTGTTGTTGTTTTTTGTTGTATGTCTGTTACCTCTTTAAGCTTAGTGCTGAATCGATTTTGATGAAATATGGGATAGAGATAGTTTAATTTTTCTTTATTACTCAAAGGGTTAAAATTAGTGTGTTTTAATTATAGTTCTTGCGCATAAAGCCACAGGTTCAGCTAGTATATTATAAGTAAATAAATACTGGTCCATCCCATAATACGCTACATAGTTTATATAAATGTTTTTAAATTACTTTGGTTGCATTATCATTCTATTATATAGATATATATCTTTGATTAAAATGCCCTGTAGGAAATATTTTCCATTCTTATCTTTTATATATCTATAAAGTGAAAGTAGATAGTTTTGTTAGTAAATATTTATCAAGGCCCACGTTACATATCAGTCGCTTGTACCCGATGACCCGTACATTCTAAAGCTGAACAACATTACATAATGGAAGTTTACGAATTTGTTTGTTTACGGTTGATCGTTCCAATACATCCAGATATAAACTTTGTACAGTTGTTTTTCAGATTTGCTTGAAGTAAAGTACAATAATGTGTAATTATTGCTGTTTTCATAAAAAAATATAGGTAACACAGTGACGCCTAATTATTATTTTTTATTTAAGTAAAGTACCATAATGTGTGACTATTTTTGGTGCTGTTTTGATAAAAAAAATGTAGGTTACACTGTAATGCCTAATTATTATTATTTTTTTACAATATAACAAGGGTTTAAAATAAGTATAAATTAATCAAAATTGAAAATATTTATTTTACAATTAGCGCATGAAACAGCCTTTCGAGTTTTATCTCCCAACACCTCAGCATAATTTGTAGAAATAAAAATTACAAAGTATTTTCATTCCATGATAGGGATGTGCTTATAAAAACGATCAACTGGTTTAAGACAGCGCGGATGTGATACTCGTAGAAGGACGACACGGCAAGCGATTAGCCAAATTTATATATATGTATATGTAGTTGAACGTTCGTGTGTAGCCTTACTTGCCTTTGAAGTGGTTTCAATCAGTGTTTGGCACAAATGTGTCATTATGCTATTTCTCGTGGACATTCTTGGCCTCGTTACGATGCATTTCTTGTTAACAGAAGCGGGTCAAATTTTGTTAGAAAATAAATTTTTATTATAGTCTCGGAAAACACTTTTTTTTGGAACCGTTATAATTACGTTGAATATATGTGGAACAATAGTATGTTTTTGTTTGTGTTGTATAATTAAATGTCGTGTTGTATAATGTCTACAAACCAATATATCGGCAAAAGCATGTGGGTTGGAGTTAGCAGGTCACCTTCTATACGCATCTTTCATTTGATTGAATTGGGAATGTATAGTCATTGTTATCACGTGCTTGAAGGATTCTGGAACTATTTATTATGTATATAGGAACTATTTATAAAAAAAGCAAGCGTGCTAATTCTAGTGAGATATCTAACTTAATCGCGAAACATATTATTAAGATTATTTTTTATTAAAGGATGTAAAGGTATTCAGCCGAATATTACTAATAAATAATATACGCTTCCAATAATATATACAGTATCTGTAAACATATTAATCATACATTTGATTTATAATATCGATGAAATGATATTATAAAAAAAAAAACACAAAAAAAAACAAAAGCATTCGTTTTGAATACAAGCAAGCATTATCAAATTACCAGGAATCCATAAATCATAAGAAGTGCTAAAGCGTTGACACGATCTCAAAGTGGGGCAGATCAGAGATCTCTTAACGACCCATTTGTCTAAATTGACGTTTTCCTTCGCTCAAGAATGTTAAAGAGGAAAACAATACAAAAAACCCAGATGTTTTTAACTTTATTAAACGTTAATCACTAATTTAATAAAAGGTATTAAATGTTGACTAACATATAAGAAATTTACATAACAGCGGTGATGCAGCGGAGTGAGATAAGCTTTTAATAAATATATTCAAAATATATAGCTTGTTACTTTTAGGTCAATTAGTAAAAATCTTCATTCAATTAAAAATTATTTATTGATTGACTTTTAAAAATCTTCCAATATTTTCAATACCATTTCTGCAGTTAAATCAAGTTCGATTAGTAGTACCTTACCAAATGATACTTTGTTTTACGAACGCATATATATCATGTAAGTTTATAGGGTTAACTTACAGATTAATTATCAGTCCGTAGCTTTTTAAGTGATTACTCGCTACTAGTTTACGCGAGCGGCTTAACACGCTTGTTTCATGTAATTTTCTACCCCTAAATACTTCCCGGACCTAAATTGACTTTTACATCACCTTTGGTTGCAGGGCTATTCTACATTTAGCTTTTTAAAAAAATTAAGACTTATTTATACATATATAATGTTATATCTCATAACAAATCAAGCAAACCCATTTTGACATCTTACCATAAAAAAAAAACATACGACGTAAAAATATGACTAAATATTTTACCATTGACCTTTAACTCGCTCTGTATAAGGCCTATCTAGACTAGACTTCACCTTGTTACATTTCCTTATGAGCTAGACATGTATAGACGTGGGTATTGTGTATTGCCAAGTCAACAATGCTGTTCCGTTTTCCTCCTGCGTCTGCCAACACTGCCAGATAGAATGGACATATCTCATTGTCAAGTTACGAATTCAATTTCAGACATATTTAGAGCTTGATTGAACAATGATTTATTGAGTAAATAGATACGCGGTACCGTCAACAAAATAATTTTATTAATTAAATTCATTGCACAGTTCTTGATTAATTAATGAACTTTATCATACATCTCTATTGTTTTTTTATATTTAGTTATTACAGCTTTTGTGTAAAATCATTCAAATCAAAACTTAGCGATTTATATGATTTTCGTTATCGAGATATTTATTTACTTTACGTAATTAATGTTTGCTTTTTTCAAATTTCTAAAAGGAGGAGGTATTTGGAGGTATTAATTCGTTTTCATTTTTATGTTTGTTACCTCATAACTTTTCAAGGGGTGGAGTGATTTTAATATTTTTTTTTATAACAAAAATAACAATAACTATAAATACGTTATATAATCGTAACGACTTTTAAGTAGTCTAATATTTTACAATTCATTTGAGAGTTACTTTATGAAATATGCTTTTAGTAATGGACATTGTATGAGTGTAACATCCACGAATTTCAATAAAATATACCAATTATTTTGTGTCAACCTAATTTAAACTATTCGTTTGATGAAGCAAAAAGAGGGGTGTTATAAGTTTAACGTGTCTGTCTGTCTGTCTGTCTGTGGCATCATAGCTCCCGAACGAATGAACCGATTTCAATTTAGTTTTTTTTGTATTATAGGTATTTTACGGGCGAATGTTCTTAGACATGTTTGATGAAAATCGGCTTAGCCGTTTAAAAGTTATGGGGGGTTAAAGTGGGGAAGAAAAACCGAATGCCTGCAAATATGCTCAAGTGGGGTATCAAATGAAAGGTTATGACTTGTACATCACAAAGAAAACATTAGTAATTAAATAAAATTATTAAAAAATAATAATAATTAAGAAACAAAAAATATTAATTAGCAAGTAAAATAAAAAAGAACAAGATTGATCTTAAAATGTAATCTTAACTTATATGTTTTAAATCGACAAGAACCTACGTATTAACAACTTAACTAGATATATTATAAGGATGTTTACCTTTGAAAAATATAAAATAAAAAATTAAATTAAAAATTTCATAAACCCCCGCCACAAAAAACATGAGCTACCTTTAAAAAGTAAAAAATAATAAAAGAAATTTAATTCTAAAGTACCTATTTGTATAAGTATGTATTAATATTAAAAAAAAACTTCGCTTTGGGGGACCGAGCGCAAAAACAAAATAATAATAAGTGTTAGATAAAAGATGAGATAGGTAAGCATGTGACACTAATTAATTAGGAGCGGTGAAATTTTTAATTTAATTTTTTATATCTGTATTTTAATTTCGTTGCGACCTCATTGGTGTTTGTTCTATCCATTTATGGCTTTGATTTGAGTGCATCATGTACCTTATTGTTTTACATGTACATACTTTTATATTGAATCCTTTTAAAAAAGTAAAATATTGTCTACTACGTGAGCTGATGTAATATAACTCGTTTTATCCGATTTTACGACTGCCAGGTTGATTAATTACAGGTAGTTCGTTTGTGTTTTGTCACTCCCATATAACGAAGAGCTTGTCACGAAAGCTTGTCTAATATTATTAAATATTATTTTATACCTTATTGTGAACTGTATGAAGACAAGTAGTCTTCACACAGTTCACAATAAGGTTATATATGTATATACAACTTTCACATTGAAGAACGAACATAAAAAGAAAAATTCTTGTTTTTCTTGCCGAAGAGTTGAATAACTCAGGTTTTCTCTATTATAATATACATTTATTATTATTATACATATGAATATTTGTCATGAGTCACTTAGTTAATTGATGAAAATCGTATTTAAATCCGTTGCGTAGCTTAAAATATCTTAGCATACACACAGCGGGAGGCGGCTTTGTACATTGTGGGATCGTTTGACTTATACATGCCCATATAACCAGAGATATATATAACAGCTTGCTAGTTGTATTGACGATTTTGATTACTGTCCATTTATTTTTCTTATTAAAGAATGAAAATAAATTTAAAAAAGGAACCAGTAATACAAGTATTTTAAATTCATAATTCCTATATTAAATTTGTAGAGCTGTACGTGTATGTATACTTGGTAGATCTCGGTTCGTTAGAGCTCGTAGACAGTTGAGCAAATCTGTAAGCTATAATCGCAACGGAACCACCACCGTGAAATGTCAGTCATTGATATATACGACATTTATTATAATAATTATTATTAAATATCACGCTTGAACAATAGCTTTTCATCTTTTGTTATTTTTATTTCAAATTCGAGATATGACGTAAAGCAGTGAATGTTCAGTTTTGCATCAACAACGTCATATATGTGACTTTGAATATACTCTGATAACGTTGAAATAAGTGTAACTTTAAAAATAACGTTAAATCCTACTTTAGGTGTTAAGGTTTTTACTAAAAGTAATTAACTACAGTAATATTTTTTAAGAATATGACTCTATCAGCATAGCATATACTTATGCATAAATAACGCGCGTATTCTCATGTGTTTGTAAAAAACAACCGACTACTACTAATCAACGATGAAGATTTAAGATATATTCTCGTAGAATAAAACGTCTTCATCCAAATAAAAAGTACTAGGCGTTGAATTATTGAAAGCTTGTCCGCGGACACTGAAATACCTAGAATCCTAACGAATCAATTGATATCGTATCCGCAGCTCTTCGAAGAAACCAAAAGGACAAAAAACGAATTCAAAATAAAGTTATGTACTTGAAAATAAATTGAATTTCATTCGAACGATAAATTCGTTCTCGAATTGAAATTGAATTTGAATTTTCGAATACGTAACTTGTTGATCTTCAGTAAAAAAATGTACTCGTATCGAATTTTGAAATAATAATGAACATTTCTAAACAACAACAAAGTATTTTCATAAGAGAAATAATTTCAACAAATTAACATACTTTCGTTCAGAATCTTTGGCGTATTTGCTTTATCGGTTTTATTCAATGTTCTAAACTTGAAATATGGATAAAATAGCGTAGCATTTCTTGAAGAAAAATTTCTGTTGTATAATCGTGTATAACATAGATTTAATAAAAATATTTTTTTAGGTATTATGAAGTAGTGACGCACTAGAGTGATTCTAGTGCGTCTTATTGAAGGCTGCAAAGGCAAGTACGATCGTAGGAATTAATAGTCTTACTACCAATAATTGCGGAAGACGACACGTTCATTGAAAATTCCCTTGAAATGTTTAAATAATAATGTTGGAACTATTTTAATTATTATTAACGATTACACGTATAGAAGTTATTTAGGGTCATTCGTATTGTGCTGTCCTTTTCTTTCGAATATGAAAACAGAGACGTCAAAATGAAACGAAAGATAAATCAGTACATACACCCGCGAGCAAGGTTTATACTTAACCTAGCGACCCGCCTTCGCACGGTAGCAATGCTGATACTAAATATACTACAAAATCTTTATAATTACTCTATTTTCATATATTTTTTGTCATTAGCCAATATAAGCCACTATTAAAGATCTGTAATATGTTCGAAAATTTAATTCATTTAAATTAAATTCTGTAAAGGATGAAATGAATAAAGGATTCCATATAGGATGCGACTTTGTTTTATAATATTGAGGTAACGTGAAACAATGACTTATTCAAACAGATAAAAGTTACAGTCCTTGAATTAAAAATAATAATAATATATGTTGGACAACCTGAAATTAAAAAGTAATGCTTAGTAGTTACACATGGGCACGACATTCTATTCCCCATGAATTTACGTAAAAACGTCAATTGTAACTGTTAAAGCATAGCCTTTTGTCCGTCTTGCCTTTCTGTATTCAATAAATAAAATAGATTTTTATAATATATATTTTTTTAATTAAATCGTCGAGATATATTACTCTTTAAAATGTTATTTTTTTTAATTTGATTGCCAGCAAAAAAAGCAATGTTGTCAAGATTTTTCGGTATAAGTCAACTTAATATGCTAGGGTATATTATATTCAACAACAACAGCCTGTAAATCCCCACTGCTGGGCTAAAGGCCTCCTCTCCCTTTGAGGAGAAGGTTTGGAACATATTCCACCACGCTGTTCCAATGCGGGTTGGTGGAATACACACGTGGCAGAATTTCTATGAAATTTGTCACATGCAGGTTACCTCACGATGTTTTCCTTCACCGCTGAGCACGAGATGAATTATAAAGACAAATTAAGCACATGAAACAGCGGTGCTTGCCTGGGTTTGAACCCGCAATCATCGGTTAAGATGCACGCGTTCTAACCACTGGGCCATCTCGACTCTTTATATATTCATTCGTTTGTTATATATGAATAGAAAATAAAGAAAATTCTATGTCAGATGGTCTAGACTGAGTACGTGGAATTTGTTCGAATAATAAAATGATCGAACATGCAAATTCTTGGAGGTCCGCTTTTGTTTTCATTGTTACTTTGAAAGTTAGCACACTACCATACAATTTTTGACATTGATATTTTTTAATCAGATCTTTTTTATCTGATATTATTGTCGATTGTTTCGTCGGAGCGAGGTTAGAGCTGCTATGACAAATCATATTGTACAGTAGTGGGTATCAATAACCTCGGAGAACATATAATTGCTTTGAAGTGAAGGTACGGCATAACGTAATTATTTTTGTCATATGTCATCAATCTTTGGACCTCTGGATGTATTTATGTGGATATTGATGCGTTAAAATAGTATTAAAAAAAAAAAAATTAAAACTAGACATAGATGTCACGACAATAATTCCTCGTCTTAATTAAAATAAATTGACATGTATGGACAATGGAATATAGACCCAGTTGTCGCCCGCGTGTTTGCTTGTGTTTAAGGGTTGGATGTCTGATTTTAGGTATAAAAAACGTAGTGTATGTTCTTACTTAAGGTTCATGCTAGCTTCATATTAAATTTAATTTCGAATTTATAATATTAGTATAGACTGTGGCACATTATGTTTTATTCGGGCCATTATTATTTAGGCATAGGATTAACTTATTTCATAACAAAATAGACAAAGCAATATTACAAGTTGTTACTTGCATTTAAAGTTTATAAGTAGAAGTCAGAAATGAGTGAATTTTAAGTTTGTAAGTAAAGTAAAAAATGAGGTTAAAAATAATCTCGTTTGTATAACTGAATTGTATAATATTTAAGTAACTAAATTGGGTATAAAAACCTAGTCGTGCTTAAAGTAATCCTTTAGCTAATAAGGTACGGTATCTACGAAGGTTGAGAATCTCTGACTTGATCATGACATACCATGCTATGATATAATTGTCCTTATTTTTTTTTTATGTCATTACATTATTTATCGAGACGGCAAACAGGGAGTCGAGGAAAATGGCGTAATTACATTTAATATCATTGACGTAAGATTAATCTCGTTGGTTCTGGGTTGTTTTATCTTCATATAAAATGTTAGTACCTAAGCTATTTATTTAGAATATTTACAACTTCTTTAATATATTACATATATTTGAATGCCATGATTAAATTAAAAAAAAAATTTTTTTTGGAATTAATAGCGTACGCTACCATAGTAAAGAAAAGTCAAATTCATGGCCGTAAATAATTAATCTGTGGAAATCGTTCGAATTAATTCCGCAGATTCAAATTTAGAACATCGATCTTTATTATTATTGCATAGTATAAAAAAGTCGTTTAATGCTGTCTGTACCTATGTATGTCTGCTTAAAGGATTTTGATGCTTGTTTTTTTAAGAGATAAGAGTGATTCCAGAGGATGGTGTTTTGTACATATATATTACGTAGACAATATACGTAGTTGGTCCCAAAGTTCTGTCACTGGCACATTATTTTCCAATTTCGAAGACGATTTAAAAAAGTTTAATTGCATTCCATTTTTGAATGTTTGTCAATTATTAAAAAACAAAAAGTTATCATTTGCCGCGATTTTTCACGATGGAGTGGACCATGAAAGAAAACCGAATAGCAGTTTTAGCGTTGCACCGCTGTGGGCACTCGCCGAATACCATTTTCAAGTTGCTCAAAAATTTAAAAATATCGCTTAGGTTTGGGTATCGTACTATAAATAGGTACAATGAAGTTTCAAGTGTTGAGGATAAGAAAAGAACTGGCCGGCCACGCTCCGCAAGGACACCAGCAGCGATCAAAGCAATCAAGGCACGCATACGAAGGAATCCTGTCCCAAAACAGAAGCTGATGGCATTGCAGATGGGGGTCAGTAGAAAAACTATCAAAAAGGTGTTAAACGAAGACCTTAAGTTGCGAGCTTACAAAAAAAGAGTGGACACCTACTTAATGCTCGTCTAAAAGCAATAAGACTCATAAGATCCCGGGTGTTGTTTAAACGGTACGCGAAAAATCGACATCGTGATATACTCTTTACGGACGAAAAAATTTTCGATATAGAAGAAAAGTACAATAAACAGAATGATAGAGTGTATGCTGGGAGCTCTGAAGAAGCAGCAAAAAGAGTTCCGCGGGTGCAACATGGGCATCATCCATCTTCAGTGATGGTCTGGTTAGGAGTCTCCTACTACGGACCAACTGAGGTTCATTTTTGCGAAAAAGGGGTCAAAACCAGTGCAAAAGTGTACCAAGAGACGGTTTTGGATCAGCATGTCAAAGACCTGCCCAACACGTTATTTCCAGGACATCATTTTGTGTTCCAGCAAGATTCTGCACCTGCACATAAAGCCACGACCACTCAAGCCTGGTTCGAGCGTCAAAACATCGACTTCATAAGACATGAAGATTGGCCTTCCTCCAGTCCGGACCTTAATCCTCTGGACTATAAAATTTGGCAAGTCCTAGAGAGGAAGGTGTGTGCTAAGCCCCATAAAAATTTGGACAGTCTAAAGTCAGCTATAATAAAAGCAGTCGCTGAAATAGACATGAATATGGTGCGTGCTGCGATAGACGACTGGCCGCGGCGACTAAAGGCCTGTATTAAAAATAAGGGCGGTCATTTTGAATAATTTTAAGTTAATATAATTCCTTATTAAATGTTCTTTCATATAATATATAATTTATAAAAACCGGATTGGTACTTTTCTGTTTATCACTATTTTCATATATGACAGAACTTTGGGACCGACTACGTAGTGGCACGTGTACTAGTATCAGCATCAGCAGGTTCGGGTCGCTGGTAATTTAATAAAATAATAGAATTTGATGTGAGAAGCATTAATTATATTTCAATTCGATTAAAAAATATATACCTATATAATTTGGTCCGTTTACATCTCGTTATCATTTCGTGGAAACGTCTTTAACCTACTCTGTTCATTATATAATAACTTTATGTGAATAATACATAGGAGTCTGTCTATAATTCCGATGTGGGCTGTTATTTCCGAGAACTGTCAATGTTCTTCACAGAGCGGCGTACAACTGAAACTGTTTCCATTGACCTCGATAAAAACGATTTAAATGTGTTTCATAAATTATAACTATTTTAAAAATATAACTTAAATTCCATATATCGCTCATCCAGAACGACAACGTCACAATTGCAAAAATTATATAGATGTCAATCAAAAACTATTGACACAATAATTCTGACAATATTACACTAGAAAGTATGTACGAAATTAGATCGTTTGGAATGAAAAAGTCATTTTAGAGATTTTTGCAATTGTGACGATGTCTTTCTGGATTAGTGATATATGTGAATAGCTAAAGGGTCAAGCTCGAATCTGAATCTGGGAGTTCTACTAGGTGTCACCTAGCTTTATCTGTTATAATTCTTTCGGAACTCATAGCAGAAATTAAACTCGAAATGTCAAAAAGTGATAGACGCATCAAAAAGCGTATAACTGTTAATTTTCAACACCATGCGTGCGAGATTCGAAGTGAGTAAGTTCTTACAGTATAGTACTGCCCATGGGACTTGCACTTCTTGTATTTCTGGTTTGTAGTGATTAAAAACAACAAGGTACAAACCGTCTGTTTGTAAAAAAACCCGTACGTATACTAAACATTTCATCACGATATGTTGAGGTGTTGATTTGTTTTTAACGGTAAATAAACGAACTCACTTTCATTATTTATATATTTCAATTGATGATCTTTTTAGAACAACGGTCGTAGGATATGGTTTCCTAAAATAAAGTAAAGTAGTAGTAGTAACAGCCTGTAAATTTCCCACTGCTGAGATAAGGCCTCCTCTTCCATTACGGAGAGGGTTTGGAACATATTCCACCACGCTGTTCCAATGCGGGTTGGTGGAATGTACATGTGGCAGAATTTCGATGAAATTAGACACATGCAGGCTACCTCACGATGTTTTCCTTACCACTGGACCAATTCAGCTCCTTCTATGATTTCGTAATGAGTGCATTACAATGTGACAATTTTGAAAACATATTCATGAAAATAAGTTGCAGGCGTTTTCTTTATTTTTATTACGAATCATTCCTAGATGTGCAAAAATATAAATCTTAATCTTTAATTTCACAATAGATCTAGCTTTCATCTGAAGAAGATTCTTTGTGTTTTCAGACACGACAGCTCTTTTGTTTTGATTGACTTGATAGCATATCTATCTAAACAATGGAAACAAGCTTTAGCTCCACCTCAACGAGTTAACGAAGACAGTTAGATGTTGAGCGTTTTATAATTGTTTTATAAAATTGTTTCAAACCACTTATACCATTAAACGATTAGTTAATTCGGTTCCAAAACTTTGTTTGAAGCTGCTTCATTCAATTTACAATTCATTTACTCTGTCTATTTCACTTTTGTATCTTTAATCCAGGATTACTTCCTTTATACTATAATAGTATTTATGTATAAACAAATGTATAATAAGGATTTATTGGTTGCAACAAATCAACAAAAAATTTTGACAGGTGTCAGAATTTTTCAAATTTGAAGTTCCATTATTGTGGTACTGTCCTCAAACATTGCATCCGAATTCCCTTCAAATAACCGAGCTGTTAGACATACTGTCGTTGACTATCAAATAATCTATTTGAAATTTATATTCTTCAATAATTGAATACATATATAAAAATTACACTGTACATACATTTGTACTTAATAAAAAATCTTTCTGTTACTGTATTTCAATTTTATTCTCAAATGTAACGGTTCTGGTGCTTTTTACTTTGAGTTAAATATAACTTTTGCCAACTTAATAATAGATATTTTAGTTTCAAGTCTTACATAATTACTAGCATTAATAATAAAGTACTTCCTGAATTACATAGTACTTCATTTAAGAGCACATTAAGAATGTTTAAGTAATAATTTATTGTACCATTTTACGTAACATGAATCTTTAAACTGATAATGTTGTGGTTGTTCGATGATGGTTCGGTAGAAGCATTACATCAAGAGTAAGATGCAATGGCCCAGTGGATTAACCGACGCTAGTAGACATAAATTCTGACTATTAAGTTTTCAAGACCGAATTTTACGCGTTATATGAACTCAGCTTTGAAAAATTATCGTGAGTAATTCTGCCTCTTGCGTATTTAAAACCCGCATTGGAAATTATTGTTATATCAATTTCCCACATATTTACACGCTGTGTCAGTTCACATTTGAAACTGGAATTGACTTAACAACCTTCATAACTCATTTCGACGAATGACGATGACAAACTTAATGAGCAATAATATTTTTTTAACTAGAATCTAGATGTATCTTGTTTCTATTGTTGCTTATGTACCGCTGCGCTTCTTCGATCGGGATTGGTGAATAAAAATTTGCCAGATTTTCTTTCAGTCATGTCTAGGGTTTGAATTCGCGATCATCAGTTAAGTTTCACGCGATCTCAGCACCGGTCTATCCTGACTTGTTTTTACGTCGAGTGAATTTTATTCTTCTCGTTAATTACCTTCCGACCTTATCGTCGAAGTCGACTTGCGGTTTTTGTGGTCTGAGTACCGGATTACGCAATGATTCATGTATAGCTTACGACGAGTTTTATCGTTTGTTTTTAGTGCTTCTATGATTATCATTACGTATAGAAGTAAGAAGTTACTACCTTGATGGCATAATAACTAGGTAAAGCTACAGAAATGCTGATGTAGGTTGCTCTACTTTAAGAATTTTCACTGTTACTGTGAACTATAAAACTTCTTTAACTGAAAATATCTCGACTGAAAAATCTGATAATTTTATATTTGTATTCGCCATCATGAACCCAGGATCTGCAGCCTTAAAGTAACCAAGAGCCTGACGAGGCATTTAATCTCATTTTGTTAAATGAAGTACATTACAGGTAGTCCCTGTAATTAAAATATTAAAAAGTAATATGTACTCGTGTTACATAGTTAAGATGCACGCGTTTCAACCACTGGGCCATCTCGGCTCAAGTTTAATTATTACCGTACCACTATTCATTATAAGAAATCATTGCGAAATATGAGACCTGTAATATTAGGCTTGAAGCTGAAGACCTTTTCTGTTATAAAAATAAAAAAAGTAAATTCTCCTTGATAGGTCATTGACCCGTGATAACTATTTTAAACGTCATACGCTGTTATCGTTCTTGACCGTATTCCATTTATTTGGAGGCGGTACATGTAACATGTTCTGACGGACTTTTAAGATCGGCCGACCGGGTACGTTTTTCGTCGCTATACGATATTATTTTTGTGGCTTTTATATACGATAATGGTACGTCGTAAATACTGTTATTGAATTGATGGCCTTAAGAGAAAAAATATTCGATTTTGATTTCTTAGGGTTGAAAAAATGTTTTTGAATATATTACATTTTAATATTTTTCTTTCAAAATGACTATTTATATAAAATTGACTTTATGCAACGATAGGTATAATTATCACAATTAACCTCATAATATATGAAATTAATTGCAGTAGTTACTATTATTTATTGCACATGTCATGTGTTCTTGGAAATAATGTTATGCGGAATTGACATTTTTTTTATTAAAGTTTTCCTAAAATTCCTGTGGGTAATTTATTTCTTTTATGTTTGGCGCTGTGAGAACGAAGGCGTATTTTTCTATTACTATATATTTGTAAAAATAAACTACAACGTCTTAAGAATTGCCGACACTTTTCTTCAATAATATATAGACGTAGGAGAAATTGGGCCACCAGTTGTTAAGTGTTCATCCTTAGACGACAGCGTTGTAAGAAATACTAATCATTCCTAATATCGTCAATGCGCCATCAACCTTGGGAAATAAGATGTTATGTCCCTTGTGCCTGTAGTAACATTAGCTCAAGAGTGACCCTTCAAACCGGTACACAACAATATTGAATATTACTGTTCGGCGGTAGAATATCTGATGATGGTCGCATATATTTGTTTTGTACATCTAGGATCATCTTACAAAAGGACACTGATTCTAGAATATTCCATGCTAACACTACAACCGTTTTATTAACTATGAAAGGTTACATAATAATCAGTGATGTCACGTTATCGTGGAAACCTCGTTGAATATATTCATGCACTTTCATAGGTTCTAGAAATGCATGTATTAATGTAATAATGATAAATTGTAATTCAAAACGTAGAATTAAATTTACACATTACAAAATGATTATGGAATTTTAATATGCTATAAACTATAACTATACTAATACCTAGTCTGTATTATTAATGCTTCATTCCTCTGTATATGTTTTTATTTGGGTCTGTATTCATCTGACTTGGGATACTCTTTTTTTTTTAAACAAAAAACGTTTTATTTTTTTTTCTATTAAATTTGTAGAAAAGAGTATTTATCGCAGTTGTTTTTGTTTTTTATTAAGAAATTAATTTTAGAATTGTAGGTATTTTACATGTTTTAAATTGTTTCTGCAAACTGATAATACAATTATGTACAGATGGTATTGTTCTCAAAGATCGCTGTCATCTCTTTGGTAACAATTACTTATTTATCTATATGTATATATGTATAGTTGGAGGTTGGAGTACACACCTTGAACGTTTACGCGTAGAGATTAAACATCTGCTGTTAAATCTCGATTTGGCAACATCACACCGTCACAATGATCTTCTAAAATATGCAGATTTACTAACGAAGTTTTATACATATGTGAGATTTATATTAGAAAGAAAAAATAACTAGTTATTATTCAATGAGGTTCGCATAGTAACCTGCGATCTGCATTTATAATCTTTGTGTATATATTATTTATTCTTTATCACCAGTATAGATTAATAATTATTCCATTGCTTTCAGAAAAAAGCTACCAACGACGATTTAAATTTCAATAGTTGTGCAAAGAAGTCAAACTGTGCATCCGTCTAAAGATAAGTTAAAGTGAAAACAATAGCAAATATGAAAAGGACATTAATATTAATTAAATCAATGACTAAAATGTTTGCGTTTAGCTGTACTTATTTATAAATTCAATAGGAGCAAAACATCATAAGTAGCTCTTTAATTTGAAAACAATTGACGGTAGCTCTAGTTTTTCGCTCTCATTTAACTTCTAGAAGAGCATTTTATTGTTGTAATTTAAATGAATGGATGTATAATTAACATCAAAGCAAAGCAAACAAAGCAATGGGTTAAAAAGTGAATTAAACGCAGCAATTAAAACTTAACGGAAAAGTACTTAAATGTGGTGAAACCGTTCTAATCTTAATAAGACATAAAACGACACGTCTAGTCTAGTATATTAAAAACAAACACTAAGGTATCTTCCTAGTCGTAAACATAACGTTTTATCACATTCGCACGTGTCCAACGCGGCTCCTGAAATATCGGATAGCGAGCGGTTTAGCGTAAACAAAACCATTAATCGATAAAATACACCGTAACTATTTACGTTGTTACCTACGTTTATTCAATGCCACATCCGAGACGACCATTAGATGTAACTATTTTGGTATTTGGTGAAGGTAGTAAAATTCAAATACGTCCCAGGCACCAAATAGTAGTTCTTACCCCTATTTTATCAATCAATGGAGATTCTTGCAGACGTTTCAATCACGTTACTATAGCAAGTGTACTATATTTGTTTTTTTGTGCTTGGCCATTTTCATATTATATTTGTCCTCGTCGCTTTTATGATTTTTAGTTTTTATTTTACTTGATATCTGAAATGTAACTCAATTAATCGTTGAATTATGATTTTCTAAGGTCATGTATTTTTCAGGTATATTTTAAAATATATTCTAAAAGTAAATTTTAAATGGATATTTTCGCTCCTGTTTTTGATTAACGATATAATGATATCACGAATTAAATAATTCATGATTGGTGTTAAAGGACATTGCCAGGAAATAAACGTTGTGAGTTGTGACACATAAGATGATATATATTTTGTCTTTACTGAGATGTATGGAGGAAGTCCGTGAACACTTTCAAAGTAAACAATGAAATAAATCCAATAATCATTATCTTTAGACACGGAACAGGAAAATATTTAAATCATATATACATAAATACATATGTATGTATATCGTCCGTGCATGAAACTTATAACAGAGCTCTCGACATCTTTGTATCGTGAACTTTTGTCTTAGAAGATTTTCTAAGTTTCCAATATTTTGTTCAATTATTATGGAAATGTTCAATCGCACAGTTTTAGTTCTCCTTTATTGTAAATAAGTATCCAATAACATTCTAAGTGTCATAAAAACAAATTTGATTTGACCAGGATTGAAAAATTAGATCGTTTCGGGGAAATATTTGAATACCGAATTCGTACAGCCAACGAATATCGAGGCACCGAATTTAATTTTAAACAAGACGACACAGTTTTATTGTTCATGTGTTAATGTGTGAATTTAGTATATTTTGACCATCTAGTATATTTGAAAAGTGTCTATTTATGAATCTATACTAATAATATAAATGCGAAAGTAGCTCTATTCATTATATCTTCACTCTTAAATAATATACCGATATAGATGGTATTTTTGACGAAGATGTTTCTGGGGATAGACATAATTTTTTTTTTTAAATTCACTCCTTGTGAGAGTAAAATGGGGTATGACGGTTTAGCTAGTAATAGAGAGTAATAGTAATACAGAATCGATCGCAGTGGCAATAATCGACAACCGCTATCCCAATACTTAGCGCTAAAAGACGAAGCCACATTAAAACAGAACACGTGTATAATTAAAAAGATAAATATGTAAACAAAACAGATACATTTCATTTAATCTTTAATACCTTACAAATGGAGTTGATGGACAGTAACCTTACATAACGCTCGCAGGAATAAGTCATCACGTACACAAACGATGTGCATTATTCATATTTGCGCACAACGATAAAGATACCAAGTTCCAGTATATAATATAAAATAAATTAGTTCAATTTAACTACAATAAAAATGACAGCTTTGATGTCTTGTTTTAATAAAAATATTTCGTTATTTTAAGTAGCAAATAGGTAAATGTCTTTATTATATCTGAGTAATATACTTGTTTTTTTTTTTTAATAATGGCAAGGTTATCTATTTATTTGCATATTATGAAATATCCGATTGAATTCATAGATTTTTTACTTGATCTAAAAATACATAACTACAAAAAATAACAAAAAATACTTGATTTGATATTTTAAATTTCGAATGCCCTCGCTGATTTAAGAGTTGAAAAAAATAAGGCACGTAAATAAAATTGTTCTAATTTATCAACATAATATGAATTATTCCTTGTTTTGGTCGACCTAGTTTACAATCGCTTGTCGTATTGTTTTTATTGTGACTCATTTTTGTCCTCTTTCAGCGCTCTTTATTTCAAAATAAAAGTACGAGTTCGGAGAATTGTTATCTGTTATAAATTACGTTAATATATGTTACTCTTCAAAGAAATTTAAAAATGGAATGTGTGTGATTACTCTTTGTCTAATTCACATACACATATATAGCATTTTATAGTGCTATGCGATTTAATATAATGCACAGCCTTTCAACAACTTGTTCAACTGACGAAACAACTTCAGCGAACTAAGTAGTTTTTTAATTAAATTAAACTCGTACGAATACTCTTAAACTTTACTCATAAAAGTATAAAATTCTAATTCCAAATAAGTAAAAAGTAAAGAAAATATTTCTATATGTTGTTATAAATTGCACTACAGGAATAGTTTTTATACAAGAAATAATTAAAGAATCAATATACCTAGAAGGCGAAGGAATTCACGATGATATCAATCATATCTACGTTCATGACTCTATTGCTACATTACAATTACATAAGTTTTAAAAAAAACGCTTTAATGATTCTAATTATAAAGAGTCCAGCTCAAAACAAGTTATTAACGAAGGCGAGATATATGAACTTGCAACGGTAGATGAGTGGGGTACCGCAAGGAATTCTTGGGACCACTTCTTAACCTCGAGCATGTTTGTGATGACTTTAGAATAACAGAGGTTCTGTAACGTACAAAGCAAAAATGCTAGAAATTTGAGGTCGATGCTTAACACATTACATTTAATAGTTATACAATTCGACCCTGTTTACGTGACTTTGACGACGTTTTTCATGTCTCAATGAAACGTCGTTCTTTGACCGTCACACTCATGTGTTGATTATGAATTAATTTCTCTCATAATTTTTATTTTCAATGTAATTACCGTTTCACGAACACAGGCATTTAAGTTCTCTAAATAATAATTTCATTTATAATGGCGACCTCATTACAGTTTAATGTTATGAATAGCTATGCATGTTGATTTGTAATAATATTGTTATTACACTTCAATCTAATAGTGAGGTAATTTAAAATTACTTCTCATTTCATTACCCGAGTAATAGTTTAATATACATCCAATTTTTTTATAGCATTAACCTTCAGATTATAAATTTTGTAGTTAAAAATTCAATCAAATCAAAGTGAATTATCGATTATGAAATATATTTTATATTAATTTGAAGAATATAAATATAATATTTTGTTACTTTTTAATTTATATTTTCTCCTAGTAATGAAATTCTTAGACTAGATATGCATATAACTGGTTTTCAAGGTTTAGTTCAAATTATACATGGAAATAATATGTGCATAAGAACTGATTAACACAATTTGTTATGGATTGCATAAAGGTTATACTTGTATCGGCAAGTAATAATGCGTATTTATTACAAAGTTTATCATGCCTTATAAACGTAAACCTTATCGTAACGTAAACGTAACAATGCCAATGATTTTTATTTGTAAAGGTTAGAGGTAAGTTCGTTCTTCTAATTATTTGATCTTCTTTAATTTTGAGACTCGGCAGAGTGCAGGTTTAAACACAGGCAAGCACTATATTTTCATGTGGTCATAATTCTTCTGTCACATTTCTATCGAACGATCCGCATTGGAGCAAATGGTGCATTCTGAAACCCCCTCAAAAGGAAGAGGAAGTCTTAGCCCAGGTGTAGGGCTTTTGCAGACTGTTATATCAATACCTGTTTTAGAATCAGCTGCGAACATAACATAATTACTCGATAAGTTTAATAATACCTTTAGCTACGTATACATTCAGCATTAATTTCAATTAATCAGTAAATATCTATGTTGAATTTGTTTGTTTGTAATTTTATGTTGCTAATGAAGTTTTACGATGGTAACTTATATTATTATATGATATACATTTCTGAACATTGATCTGGTTTCTCAAAAAGAATAAATATAATATAATAGATAGGTTTCGAATCGGATATGTTCTTATACAGTATTTTATATCGTTTCTTATAGATAAATCAGAACAGTCGCATTTCTTTCAAAACGATTGACAATAGTATTTTTCTGCTACTTAAATATACATAATATTTTGTACCTTACTTTCAAAGAACTTCTTGTTTGAAAAAGTAAAGAAAGGTGTAATTATACGTTCAATGCCAGGAAAGAAATGCTACTGCACTGGTAATTTTCCATCATTAGATTACAGTTCATAAGCAATACTAAGTCGTGCCTTTCCAAGCGTCCATCTTGCAAGTCAGACGATACTCGAATCGTATTTCGCAACATTTGACCTACCTCAAATAGTGGAAATATTTCTGCGTTTGCTTCAATTTTGTTGTTTGCTTGTTATTTTTGTCGTCGCGTTCGTAACATCCAGTTGGACTGTATTTTAATATCACGACGGGATGCTTTAGTTATTTATTGATCACAATTGGCTCCTGTTTGTAGCTCTTGGCTTATGCTCAGCGTATAAATTGTTTATTGTTTACTCGTCTTCCTCGTTTAAAGTTTTTGGTGATTTGTTGTTTCGGTGTTTTTATTTTTTTAATTGTATTTGATTTATTAATGACTTTTTTTATTAATCGATGTTTTTGATAAACATTACTATTATGGAATGTTTTTAGATGATGTAAATTATTTTCTAAATTTGGTTTCTTAAATTATGTAGTACAATAAGAGACTGCTTGTTTATTTATGATTTCATTAGAATTTTCGTAATAAGACGCTTGAACATTATGACTTATGTAATAAATAAATCATATTATTTATTAAAAGTACTTTTTGAAAGAAACGCCTGAAGTTAGGCTCGGGTTCCATAATAGGACACTAATAACTGTAAATAACAGCATTGTAAATCTGTTTAATTGAAAACAACAACTATGCGAGTTTCTTGTCATTTCTTTTCGCTAGAAGCTGCTTTCCGAAACGCTGGTAGTATTTAATTATTGACGATTCAAAAACGCTTCATGTGAAGGTTACTTAAATAAAATTGATAAAATAAAATTGATGAAAACCAAGTTGCAATTTGGCTATGAATGGCCAAAAATCTTTGAATAACCATCCTCCTGTACTAGAGTCCTATAATGACTGTTTGTGTTCTTAATTCATTTGCACACATGCAAATACGCTATCAGACCATTAATTTTTTCTCACAGACAATGCAACTATATAATTAAATACTATTTATACTGTTCATACGAAGCAGCGATCTGTAATGTCCCTTGTTAGTTAAACTAATTCACTATACCTTCAAACCAGAACACACTTATGTGTATAAAGTATTGACGTTTGGCGCTCGAATAACTTATGAGTGGGCGACACCGATCCTCACACACGCCATCGGTAACATTATTTAAAAGCTATTTCAACTTCAAACTACTACATTAGTTTAAACTTGCTTCCATTCCACAGTTTTAATTATTGATCGTTAAAAGTATTTAATATTACTTCATTAGACGTAGGCGTTAGTGCATCTCAACATTCATATTTATAACTAGCTGTGCCTCTGTACGTGTTTGAATTTAATAAAAAAATATTGTTGTAACCTAAGTTACTCCTTATTTTATCAGTATGAGTGAAATTTCTGTCAAAATCGGTTCAGCCGTTCCAGAGATTAGCCGAAACGAAAAGACAGACAGAAGAAAATTGTTAAAAATGTTACATACATAGGTATTGAGTAAAAAAAGGCTATTTTAATATTACAATCAGACACTCCAATTTTATTACATGCATAGATATTGGTAATTAGTTTATCCTCTTGATCATTTCTCTTAAGTTCCATTATGATTGTTTGACATCGCCAATCGAATTACAAATAAACAACCGGAACGTGATCGCGATCATGATTGTGGTTTTTGATTATTTGACAAATAGCCAATAGGCGTTTATCAACGTGATCTCACGTTGAAGTTGTTCAAATTAATGATCATACCGTTCTGAAAGGGGAAAATCACCAAAACGTGGCGCCAAATGGCATGAGGCCAGTCTTGTTTAACTTGTATACTTATTCAAAATGAAACCGCCTTATCTATTGTTACGTTTATTGCTTTGTTTTCTTAAGTCTCATGTATTATATGTAACTTTTTATTTTATTTTTATTACATCATTAATTATTTATATGCGATAAATATATTATTCTACGATGATAAATTGGATGATTTCAAGGTCAACAACGACACGGTAAGCTAACTTTGTTAAATACCAAAAGATTAATCATTTGCTAATATTTAAACTTAATATAGTATTTTTGAATTATTGAGATAATTTTCCGATTTCTCGACTTATAATAAATTTTATTAACAGCAACGACATCGTCATTATATGATATAAAGAAATATAACTTTAAGATTACTTTGACGACCTTCATGGTCGAGTATTGTGTACACGGGATTCGATTCCCGGCCGAGATGTAGAAAGAGTTTATTAGTTGTCTATGTTGTCTTGGGTCTATGTTTTTGTGGTACCGTGTGGCGTTACTTACATTGGGATCAGAGTAATGTATGTGATGTTGTCAAAAAAAAAAACTACCACCAAAAAGAACATGGATTTTTAAAAGGACAAATGCGTCAATATATTTATCATATGTGGTATTATAATGACATCAATGAAAGAGTATCTATCTATCTTTAATACATTTATCTGAACGTCTTTTTTTTAACCCGGAAGCGCACACGATGAAGTATCTGTCTATAAAAATGAGTATAAAAGTTGTCCCGTATTTTTCGTCGCTTGGATTTGTGTATCTAGTTGGCAGGTTTCCAAGAGCATTAGCTGATGTCGTTTTCGTGGTTGTTTATATTGATTTTGTCAAATTAAACCTGATTACATACGTTTCCTTCATTCAAGGTTGACTTATTTAAATATTACGTCTAGTCAAATTTTCCCCAAATACTGTATTACGATTTTATCAGAATACAATTTTATTTTTTATGAAATAAAAAGTTTAAATTTAGAATGTTTAAATTGTTTAAAAAACAATTACCACACAATGTAGTCTTCATGTTCTAGATTTGTTGAGTTGTTGAGGCATTCTATGTTGTATTATAATCATACCTTCTATCATTACCTACTTATTTAAATTATTATTGTAAGGAGTGTCATATTTTCTTCTTCATCAATCGTATTAAAAGTAGTATGAATCTTTCGTTATTATATTACGCACTGTGTGTCGCTAAAAATAATTAAATAAACGTGTCAAAATTATTTTAGTGTGCTTGACAGGTACCCTTGACAATCGAAAACGTCATGCTAATTTACTAGTTTCTGATTGGCCAATTTTAAGTCACTATATTTTCGAAGCGTTCTCAATTTGAAAGTTTAGGTTAGATTCAATAAAGTATTAGGTTTTACAAATAGAATTTGTTACTTTTCTTTGTCTTATTTGAGAGGATCTCTGAATGGAGATAAGATAAAGTAGGTCGCAGGAAATTGCGGATACAGCTACTTATTGGTAATTGACATTTGGTTACGACAAACGATATTACAGAGTAAACTCGTTCTGGGATTAGAAACTCGTGCTTCGTTCAGGTTTTATTTCAGCACTGATAACACCATAATTATTTGATAAGAACCTATCCTGCCTGACCATATAATAAAATAATTTTAAGTTTTATTTTGTCAGGAATAATAATAAAAATAGATTAGAGTCTAATTAGACATAAACAATATTGTATGGATGAATTAATTTGGATTATTTAATTGTTTCAGGTATGAATTTCCAAGGAGTTGTAAGGAGTATCCAATATGTTGTTCCAAAATTAATTAATATGCACCGAATATTATTTCCATACAAACATATAAAGTTATTAAAAATAAGTGAATTATTTTGGAGACTTTAGTAAGTGTGTATGGCAACATTTTCGTAAACCAAGGACGCTCGAGGCGACTCGTATACGGTGCGCATATAGTCTGAATATCGGTATAGTTTGCGCCTTTACTTATTTCCGGGAAAGATAAACTTCATCACTTAACTGTTATTATTATTTTAGTTGATGCTCTGATCTTTTTAATATTTAACCCACGACAAACCATTTGTTATATTGTCCAACATTTGTTATATGATATTTATAAAATGTTAAATTACGGATGTATAAGTAAGTAGAAAATTTTTTAAAAGTCAAATTAGGTGGAACTGTTTTTTGTTACAATAGTTATATAAATCATAACATACATATAGTAATTATTATGTGCACTATATAGTTAGTATTATTTGTTATGTAAAACTTTCACTCAATCGCACGAATAAGATGTTTTGACTTCAATCCGGAAATTATAACCCGAACAAAGAAAGCGCTCATCTCGGTATTAATAATAAGGAAATTGGATTTTGACGTCCACATATGAAAAACAAAGGAACAGAATACCTATGTATATTGAAATACCACCTTTACCATAAATTTATCTTAAATAATTACTTGTGAAATGAGAAAATTTAATTGTTTTGTTATAATCTTCTTATAAATTCGTTAGATGTTGAAGATTGTCGAATGTTATTTGCGTAATAAGGCAACTTGGCCTATTTCGAAACACGTTCCTCTCGGGAATCGGTCGTTGCCAAGGACGTTTATAGTCTGTGTTGCCAGAATAGAAAATTATTCCCCGAAATAAGGTAATATTTATTAGTTTCTGGGGCATTTGTTGAGAGCTTAATTGTTGGAAAAGGTAATTCATTTTAACTTAAAACATCATTCTTCATAAATAAATCAAATATTTTTTGTTCAAGAATGCTAATAAAATATAAACTGAAAACTGGTTAGCTATTATTTTCTATCAAATTTTATGATTAACTAGCTACAATACGTATCTCTTGCCTTCAGATTTTTTATTAACAGTAATGCGATACGACCTATGTATGTACCTTCCACGTATATGTGTACGCAGTAGTATATTTTATTTACGTTGATAGTAATAGGCCAGACCCTTCACACAAGTTTAAATATAAAAGAAACGAATTAATTTTTATCAACTCAGTAAACTGTATAATACAAATACAAAAATATTATTTTAAACAATCTAAAAAAACTTAACAATAAATGAAGTTTAAGTCCATAAACAGGCAACACAGAACGAAAGAGAGCTGTAGATGTTAGAGAAAGAGAGGTGTAAAACAAAGTTGACCCTGGTAGTAAACATGCCCCTCCCCTCCGGATCAATAAGAGGGGTCGTGCGAATACTCTTCAAAGAATTATGTCATCATAGTAGAAACGTAGTACGCTTTTCACACGCATTTGGTGCGTAATTTGAAATACGCACCAAGAAATAAGTAGTTGTATATGACTTATATTTTGGTTGCTCGGATTCATTGTTTTGTTATGTTGTTTGAAGGAATGATAAAAGACAGTTTACAAACAATTACGGTTAACATATTTTATAGGAATACATGTCGAAATATTTATTGTTATATTTTAGATACACTTATGATATACCGTAGTTATAGAAAGAAAGAAAGAAAATATTAATTACAGAGAAAATGCCTGACTTGTGACAAGACATATTCTGTTTAATATCTGAGTATTTACTTTGCATAAGATTAATCTGCCTTGATTAATTTAATCGTTCATTATTTAATATATGGAGTGCTATAACGTATAAGGTGTATTGATATATATATATAAGAATTATTGCCTCCACTGACAAGAGAGCTCGTTTATTTTTCGTCCGGAGGATCGGAATTGCGATTCAACGCAGAAATGCTGGTAGCATTCTTGTAGAGATGCGGAGGTTTTTATTTGAGATTTGTACTTACTTAAGTTGTCGATGCAAATATTTTTCCAAAAAGGTTTTATATAACATTTTGATTTAAAATTAAAATAAAAAAACTGTTTTCTTTGAGCTCGAAACTTGAGTGTTATTAATTATTATTATAATTTTTAATTAATTTAAAAACACTTTTCTATTCGTGGTTGACATTAATAAATATATGTTAAATTAATCGTATTTTTTGTAATATTGTAATCGAATATAAAATCGATATTTTTTCTCCGCTTGCAATTCTCGGTAATAATTATAATTATTCAAAACGACTTCCTCTACGTTTCAAAAGATTTTGCATAAACATGCATCTAATAAATTATTTATATGAACATGTACCTATTTAAAACATATCAAATGTTTGAGATAATATGTTATTGAGAAGGTAAATCGTATCTAATGACAGTAATCGTGACCTAGAACCGCTTATCTTAATATGTTACAGATTAGTGGTTTGATAGATAAATTTGTTTTTAAAAATAAGTTATATCAGCACATGGTCGTTCACATTTAAAATAACTTTCTCTGACGATTTTCATTAATCTTGATAACCTTGATATTAGTGATAATGTTGCATTGGAAATCGATTATATTTTCGATAAAAGTCAACGTAATATCGATTTTGGAATGTGTTATCCTTTTCCGTACAACAAGGTTTCATCTGTGCCGAGACGAATCAATGTTTAACTAATCACTCATCAGAAAATAAAGAAAATAGTCTTGCAAGTTTATTTAGAATAAAGAAGAATATTACTAGATATTAATTTTTGGGATATATAATAGTACTCCTAGTAAGAGTATTACTAGGAATATTATTATATTAATAGCAGGGATTAAGAGATTGTGACACTAGATATAATTAAAATACTAAATGATTTGAATTAATAATGTTTTTGATTTGGAGATAATTGATTTTAGATTTAATGATAAATGGGCAATTAATATGCCTTTTAAGTACATTTATAAAAAAATCGGTTGTTTGTATTGAGCGGTGCCAAATGCCTGCATAGTCCTGTCGTGGATATCGATTGCTGGGCTTTTTTGGTTCCGCAGCCAATACCCTCTACTTTCTCTACAATCTTTACGTGCTTTACAAATACTTGTCTATAGAGACAGCTACTGAGTCTATTACAAAAATCACAGCTTTTCTTTACCTCTGGATGCTCAGACTGTCAAAATAAGATTATATCGATTTGTTGCATACTTAGTAACTAAATCAATCTATACTAATATTATAAATGTGAAAGTTATTCTGTCTTTTGTCTTTGTTTCAGTAACAAACAGAAGAACCGAATTTTAAGAAATTTTAAAATCTTAAATGATATTTGAGCAAATTTTAACTCCATTGAAGGACACTACTTTTTTGCCTAACACATGCCAACCAAACCTCTAAAACGCGAGCGACAACGAGTTTATTATATTTTTTTACAATCTCACATACAACAGCATATATTATCGGTATATATCGGTTCACGAATTAGCAGATACTAATTCATGAACCGGTCTAGGCCAAAATACCGTTACATCATCAATGATAATTACAATCTGATATACATGTTCATATATGTATTTGATAATGTCGACTATAAATAAATAACCTGTTATTTTTTTATTGTTATGAGTATTAAATTTGCGATCTTATTGCTGTTATATATCTCATTTTCGAGTTAGCGTGAATTATGTATGTTTCTTATCTTATTTTATGAATAGTAATAATATATTTACGTATAAGTAATAATGTATTAATATATTTACAAGTCAAATATTAAAGAAGTAACAAGTTTACTATGACTTCATCGGTACAAGTATACTCTGTTTTAAAAACAAGAGAGCAAAAGAAAAATCAAAATTTGGTATATAATTGACGTGATACGATTGGTCGAGGGCTTGAGTAATCTATGAAAATCATTATGCATTTGACGTCAAAAATACTATTGGAACTTTGGACGTAAAGAGGTTTATCCACTTCAAATCATGTCGTATTATGAACAAATATGTATTAAACAATAACTCTTAGTAATACAGAATGTAGCTGAGCTTTTAGTTTGGAATACATTAATATATGGTTTGTTTATTTTCTTCTCTGATTGGAATAGACAATGGATACCCTTCATACATCTAATGCCTACAGTGTAACATGGAAACAAAGTGTACATAACTTTAGCGGCTGCTTTAAATTAGAATTTATTTTGGCATTATTTATTTAGGCTAGTTTACGTCACCGAACATTTTGTAACACGACATATGTATTTATAATAATATGGACCATAATAATATAATACATCTTATATATATAGCATAATTTAATACATCTGTATTTTATGCATGACGTAATATCCGCCATTTTAGATATTGTATGACGTCACAAAGCTATATGACAGGCGGGACGAAGGCGAAGCGAATATTTTCTACCTTGTCAAAATGTAACAAGCAACTTTGTAGGTTATACGGAGACCAATGAATGATTCAATCATAACCGACCTTATCGTTCCATAGTAGAGTAACAATCGTGTGCCTTTTAGTAGTGAGAATCGAGATGGCAAAGTGGTTTGAACACGTGCATCTTAATCTATGAATTCGGTTTCAAACCCAGGCAAGCACCACTGAATATTCATGTGATTAATTTGTGTTTATAATTCATATCGAGCTCGGCGAAGGAAAACATCGCGAGGAAACCTGCATGTGTCTAATTTCATAAAAGTTCTGCCACATGTGTATTCCACCAAACCGCATTGGAACAACAAGGAGAATGTTTGAAACATATTCCACATGTTCCAAACCTTCTCCTCAAAGGGAGAGGATGCCTTAGCCCAGCTGTGGGAAATTTACAGGCTATTGTTGTTGTTGCTATTTCAGTGGATCATAATTTAGTAGCCAGTGAATAATCAGAGAAAGTGAACCCTACGCAATATCATGTTTTGTAGGTCGTGATGTGAGGCTTGACCTTGCCTTTGAAAGCGAGCGATCACAGCCGTGCACGTGTTTGTCATAAATTCCGCGATCTCAAGGTTAAGTGATCCGTTCTGTTATGTTAGCGATATGCGGATTAAATAAATGATTTTTAACTGCTTGTAAACTTGCTTTTTGAGGTTAATAGTTTAGACGCTCGCGTGCTTCCTTCCCGCGCAAATGTTTTGGACATTTGATTACATAATACGTTTCTTTAAACCTCAGCTTTAAATGTTTGAAGTAATTTATGAATTATAATAAATGATGAGTTTTTTCCATATAAAGTTGAGTGAATTTTGAGCACTCTTGATAGTGGGATGGTATTTGAGTGTAGACAAATACATATTTTAAGCATGATGATATGATCAAATATGTATGTGAAAGGTTTGACTAAAGTCGCATAAAAACCTCAAAGAGATGTTCTAGTGTGTGTTGGCATACATATATAGCAAAATTGTATCCGACGAGTGTACGTTTCCGGCATCGTCGAGCGTGAAATGTATTCTAAGCACATATTAAGTACGAAAAAGTTGGTGTTGACCCGAATTCGAAACTGAGATCTTCAGGTTAATATTTCACGTGGAATTTATTTAAAAGGAACAATTCTACTAACAGCTCTTTATTGTTGGCGGACGAACAGTATGCCTGATGTTAACTGGTCATCATCGCCCACAAACATTGGCGCTGTAAGAAATATTAATCGTTCCTAATGGCCAATGTGCCACCAACCTTGGGAACTAAATGTTATGTTCCTGTAGGTACACTGCCTCACTCACCCTTCTAACCGGTACAAAATGTTGATGCTGTCTAGCGAAAGAATATCGTTTAAAAACGTTATTGTCCAGTTTAAATGTATTTCAAGTCTTCTATCACAACAATCCATTTGCGGTTTGGTCGAGTCTAAATCGGAATAAAACTAGAACGCATCGTAACAGTTATTAATTAGTAGAATTGCCCCTGAATTGTCTCGAATATTATTTACTCGTCAATGACTCACGAAGTTAAATTTCCGAAGATATTGTTTTTAAATTGTTTTAAAGCACGTTGCCGTAATTGTTAACGACTCACGAACTATACAAACAAAACGATATTGTTCACTCGATTACGAGCCGTTGAAATAATTGATTTAACAAATGTGCTATTGTTAAATATTACTACTACGGAAATTTGCGACGCAATATTTTTGTTGAGACTATTCGCGATGTGTACTTTTGTAGTGAGGTACATTTTGTGATCGTGTGATTTGGAATTTTAATTATTATATTTTTACAATGACCTTGTAGCTTTCTGTTTAAATCATTTGCTTTCACTGATCCCATTTATTTTGGCTCAGCCGATTTAATTTTTTTCTTCCATTGGTTATGTTACGGTTATAAGTCTAGTAAGTAGGTTACAGATCCCGGGTACAGGCCTCGTGACAGTACTAATCGGATTGCGAATTTTCGGTATCAGCCTTGGAGTCTTGAATTTGCCAAATTTCATGTTCCAATCCCTAGGAAAATACGTTAGGTCATCGCTTCGGTGCCTGAACTTTTACAGCCGATTTGCCTACCCTTTAAATTATGAGAGTACAGTGATGGAGAGTGCACTTAAGTTTGCTTAAACTCTTGAACATTATAATTTCTTCTGCGAACTTTTCTATATAGTTTCCCTTGGGAATGACTGCTGTAGTCGAAATCGATCAGAAGGTCTCTTTTCATGCCCTGAACGAGTCATCTCGTTTGATTTATTTCATATTTCATCCCACATAGTCTTGGGTGAAGTTTTTTTAGACCATCCCTTTACTTAAACAAAACCAAACCAAAAGAGAATTTTCTTATAATATGACATTAATTAATCGGTATTTTATGCCCATATCATGATCATCGATTTCCTGTCGGCATGTTTGTGCCACGAGAGATACGTTTAATCTTCCGTTCCGTATCCTACGTGCTCATTACGTCACATACACACACATGCATCCCAACACTTTTATCGCATTGAACGCATTTGATCTTATTCCTATGAAACTTAAGTTTTAAAAATAAGATTTTAAATTAACAAGACATTTGTAAATAGTAGTGAGTATTCGCAATAAAAATAAAAATCATTGTATATATAGCGTTTTTAATAACTGTAATAATTAAATAATAACAGCTTATAATTACTTCAATACCTGGCTTCTTCCTAGAACTTTCTTAAAAATTTTATTTTAACTATAACACTACGAGTATCAGCAAATCCAAAATTTCAAACATATCATATGGTCTATATATATGTACATAACATATGGTCCAATTAAATTGAGTTCTTTAATTACATTAATTATAGTTCCAAACGATTTAAATATACCATTTTAAATGTGGAACGTAAATTATAATTTATGTAAAATGTAAATGTTATTGTATTTTTCATGTGGTCGTAGCTCTATTTAGCGATTACGCGTTTTTATAAGTAACAATAACAATTATTAGACATTGGCCTTGTATACAAATTAATTATACATTTCAGAATTATTCGCAACATGTTCCAATGGAAATATTATAATATCACGTAATATAGGTCACGTTTGTTTTACTTTAAACTTACTTATTTCAATGTTGCGAATAATCGGTAATTACACTGGCATGTCGAACTGGACCACTCGATTGTGAGTGGTCAGACCACCAATAGACTATAAGAAATATTAACCATTCCTTACTTCGCCAGTCGCTTTGGTTATTATACCAATAGCTACACTGGCTCACTTATCCTGCAAACCAGAACACAACATTAAGTATTGCTCTACAATCTATATTTAATATTATAAATATGAAAGTGACTCTGTCCGTCTGTCGTTCTTTTAATACCCAACTAATGAACCGAATTTGTGAAATTTGGTGTGAAGCAAACTTGAACTTCAAGGACATAGACTACGTTTTTTCCCTAACATGTGACAATCAACCCCCTTAAAACGCTAGCCAATTCGCGGGCGACAAATAGTATAATATGTGAGTGTTACCCACCTAAACGCAATTGCACAAAACCCTTACAAAAAAGAATATTTTTTTATTATGTTAATAAAACTAAGTGCGTAGCTTATTAAAGAAAATTATCACGTTAAAAATGTTTCAAACGACAAGGTTATTAATGAAAGATTGTCATATTTTATTACAACATCGTACTATAGTGCAACGTGTAATTTTATTACGCAGTTAACTATTGAAGAATTCCTTAACAATTGAAATGTAATCCGATGTACTAGCTTCACAGGAACTACGTGCCAAGTCGGCAACAATATTTTATCAACAAACGATTATATTTCAATACAAATAGCATTTGTAGTTGTGGAAAATATGGCGCAAACTTGTCGGTACTTAAATAATAAATAATGTTTGTTCGTAACACAACTAATTGTTTTTACGCTATTTAAATCTAATTCTTTCATACGTGTATTAATTTCAATATTGCTTCACTTAAAAAAAGTAACAAATTTGACTTTATAAGTACATCCGGATTTTCTCTATATAATCCAAATTAATCCAGGGATTCTGAAAGAAAACTCGTATAAGAAATAATTCACCAGTGCACTCAAAATGAAAAGAATGAAAAAGAAAAGGATATAGTCAGATATTCTTCCTCCAAATAGTAATATGTACTACAGTACTGTCGTCTTCTATCTTGAAGGATTATTGAGTCAGTATTACTTAGTCCTTAAGGATGGTGGCGCAATGGCCGGCCGTAAGTAATGGTTAATATTTCAAAAAGCGACAATGTCTATAGGTCTGGGTGACCACTCATTACAGCACATTTTTATATAATAAATAGAATTACATTAAAAAAATAAAAAATAAAATATTTTTTATAGTTAGTATAGAGCATTATATAAGATTTAGTACTTTTGATATTTCTTCAAACACTTTCATAATACAGAGTTGTAAAACTGTGCTAAACATAAGAAGCTATTCACCTTTGGTACAGTTTGTATCACAATATGATCTTGGCTGTGACCCAGAAATAATGTTTGGATTATTTATAGCACTCGAATCACGTAAAAATATATTTTTAAGACGTTGGATGACCAAACATAATGTTTAATTAAAGTATACTAGTGTATGTCTCATCCCGTACGAACACACGATAGAATGAGCTTGTAATCCTTTTATTCTTGTTAATAATATTTTAGTTATATTATTTATTTTTTTCGTAAAATTTATTTACAAAGGAAAAGGAAAACAGATATGGTATCGTGATACTATATCTATTTTCTCCTTAAAACATTTACTTAAATCGAGTTAAGAATTTCGCTTTGACATAGGCAGCCTTAAACTATAACTTATGTGAAGTTCTACGATTTTTATCTTTGAGTTCTTTCAAACCTCTTTTAAAAGATAAAAGTTCTTGATCAAATTGTACATATGTTTACGAAAAATCGTGACATTTATTATTATTCACGTTTACATGATTATGTAATAACACTTTAAACCAAATAGAAATATTAATTAATTATGATTATAAAAAACATTTGCGTTACTTATATTACAAAAGATAAATGAGTCTTATCTTTTATGTCCAGATGCTCTAAGACATTTGACTGTATTATTAAATTAAAAAAGCAAAATAATTTCAAGTTATGATAATTAATAAACTACATTAAATTGATTACGCTCGTAGTTTGTTTTGTATAACTGGCAATTATTGATTAATAATAATAATTAATGTGTAGTGTTGCCACGTGTATGCTGATAAGGTTTTATATCTGATAATGTGTAGGAATAATTTTAGACTTGTTTACTCATTAATGTAAATATATCATCTGTGATTGAACTTGATGTTTAGTAATCGATAGCAATTGTTTTTTAAGTACGTATAAATTTTCACGTATTTATATAACACACACGTATGTGTATTTACGTGTGTGTATGTGTGTGTGTTGTATTAATATTTATACAAATCTTTACTAATATTATAAATGCGAAAGTAACTCTGTGTGTGTGTTGATTAAAATGGTCAAAGTATTATTGAACTTATAACAAGATATAATATACATGTTAATGATAAAACAATAAAATATAATATATACCCCTATAATCGATATTCGATAGAATAGCTGTTTTAATGTTGTGTGCTGTTTGGCGTTAGATTTACATTATAAACATTTTATTAATATTAATAATATCTTATAGTTATATAAGGTATGAGAATTATTGAAAAGCACTTATAATCCTTGAATATGTGGTTTTTTTCATTGCATACTATTTATATACAAAGGACCGATAGTAGATGATGTCATCTCCTGTTCACAAAACAACCCGTTGTGCCTTGAATTTAAATCACATTGACACTTTAATGGGTACTTTAAAATAATATTTAGGTCACGTAAGGATAATCCACAAAGTTACAGAAAAAAAAAACAAAAATAAAGATGGTGAGCGAGCGTAAATGTAGTATTACTATATAGATATACTTGAAGAATTGTTATCATTATGTATTCATAATAAAAACGTTCTATGCTAATGTAAATTGTGTCTGTAGTATAAATTGAGTTATCTAACTTGTTTACTAAAGAAACTTAGCAGAAAATACTCAAAATGATACATATAATAATAATTGTTAAATTAATCACCATGGTATAATAATATGTATAGAATATTGTACTTATAAACAATTAATATAAATATGAATATTGTAAGGCATCACATGCATTACACTGATCGCAATGTAAGTAGATAAAGCACTTGTTTAATGGAAAAACAGAAGTAACGACGATACCACAAAGAGTCTGACCCAAGACAATATAGAAAATTAATGAATTTTTTATACATCGACTCGTCCGGGAATCTCGGGACCTCGGAGTGACGTATGCATGAAAACCGGCGTACACACTACTGGAGCTCACATATCATAAATAATACTATTATATTAATAAAAATACAAATTACCCTAAAGGCAGTTGTCTTACCTGATGCTAAGGATCGACGCGGTCTACGACACGTGCTTAAAAGATTCTAGATTAGACCTGTTGACTATAGATTTGAAGACACTGACTCAAGCGTTACTTAATTATTTTATCACTTAGTCAGTCTACTGGTCATTTGTAACTGGGGAGAGGTATAATAATAAGTAGGTCATCTTAAATTTTCGCGATTATTACACATTTAAATAAAACTAATTATAACGGATGAATCGCGTATATTAATTATTTTTAAACATCCCGACGTTTCGAGCACTTTGCAGTGTTCGTGGTCACGGGTAGACTCGTCTACCCGTGACCACGAACACTGCAAAGTGCTCGAAACGTCGGGATGTTTAAAAATAATTAATATACGCGATTCATCCGTTATAATTAGTTTTATTTAAATAAGTAGGTCAATTTCCCCCATCACTGAAAGAGTTTTGGCGATGACGGAAATAAAGAAAAATAATACTGAGCAATCTATCATCAGCTGTTAATCTAAATAATTTAGCGTTCATTTATATAATTAAACTAGTTGTTTTCGAGTAGTTTATTTCGATTCGTGTCTGTTTAACGTACCACGAACACCATGCTAATTTGATTAATCTACTGACCTTGATGTTATAAGGTATTTTATTTGAGACTTTATATTTAGACACAAGCTGGGCAGGCGTCGAATCTTCAGATTGTATTTGAAATATTTCAAAACGTGCAATGATATAAATTTGGCCTAATTAATTTGTATTATATCATATAAAAATATATTACTTGGTGTATAATTGTTATATAATTTTGATTACATATATACATACATTAACAGCCTGTAAATTTGCCACTGCTGGGCTAAGGCCTCTTCTCCTTTTGAGACGAGAGAGTTTTGGGGCATATTCCATCACGCTGTTCCATTTTGGCGGAATTTCGTTGAAATTAGACTCATGCAGGATTCTTGACGATGTTTTTCTTCATCGCCTACGAATTATAAGCACAAATTAAAACTGAACTGAACATGAAAAATCCGTGGGGCTTGCCTTAATTTTGATCGTCATTATTAATGGATTACGTAATTGTTGGATGATTCTATTTAAACATTACCTTATGGTCTGAGTACGGGGGAAAATCAGTTGCTCAAAAAAAATCAAAAATTTGTTCGATTTTCGATATTATTTAGATTAAAATAGCTATAAATGACATGTTATACATAAGTAAAAAAAAATAGAAAAAATAATTTGTTATTTATTTATATAACAAAAATGGTTTTCAAGGTTACGCCTAAAATTCGCAAATAGCTTTGTAAAAATTCTTTATTTACAAAGCGAACGGTTACAGCTGAGAAAACACGAGCGATATAATTTTATCGTTCGAGTATATTTACAGTTTCCGAAAACCGTTTGTTGTGTATATATATATATTTAAATATACATAATATATGTATGTTAAAGTAAAGGTAGGTAAATGGGCCACCTGATGGTAAGTGGTCATCGTAAACAGGCGCTGAAAAAAATCTAACCACTCCTTGCATCTTATTCAATTATAAATATTAAAGGTAAACATAATTAATATTTTTGTTTGTAAATGGCAACACTTTTACATTATAATTGATTGCAGATATAACATGTTTTTTTTAATTAAAAAAAATGACTAGAATTTTTACGCAGTCTACTGGTATTTTTAAATGCCCTATAAAAACCAATATATCCCAAACGAGCCTCCGTCGTTGGGAAGATTTATCTCCCTTGTCCTTTAGTTACACTCAATTGCCTTTCAAATGGAACACAACAATACTAAGTATTGCTTAAGATAACTGTTATAATTCAGTTAAAAAACTACTTTTCGCTAATTTCTTAGGCTCTTTCAAATACAATCTCCAAATACTAATACAATATATTACTTAGATGTGGTTTAAGTGTCATTAATAAAATATATATGTATTTTTTTATGGAATATGTTGGCGGATGAGCGTATGGGCCACCTGATGGTAAGTGGTCACCTTCACCCATAGACAATGACGCTGTAAGAAATAATAACTATTCCTTCCATCGTTAATGCGCCACAAACCTTGGGAACTAAGATGCTATGTCCCTTGTGCCTGTAGTTACACTGGCTTACTCACCCTTTGGCTTGCACAAAGCCCTACCACCAAGGGAAACATATTGTTAATTTTATCAATGAATTAAAATTTCAATGGTTTTCCTGCCTCTTACCGCGTAATTCTAAGCTGTGAGTATTTCTAAGATCGTACCAAACGTACATTCAGACGTACTCGTCGTAATTTTTCGATATCGTGATTAATGTTTGATGTAAACAACTTTATCTTATCGAATCCTCGCTATTAGCATTACTTACTGCCTCAATATAGTGTTTACTTTAAATCCGTCTAGCTGAAAGTGGGTGAGACGGAAAATCTAATGAAACAACATATTATATTCACGAGGTCACGTTGATAAGGTGATACGTAAACGTTTCGCTGAATATAATATATAATTATCATGATAATTATTATATTAAATAACGTTTATGCGCTTCGAAGAGCAGCGATAACAGTGTTATGAAATTTTTATTTATCTATCTTTTCAACCGACTTCAAAAAGGAGGAGGTTATCAATTCGTCTGTATTTTTTTTTTTTTTTTTATGTTTGTTACCTCATAACTTTTTACTGGGTGGACCGATTTTGATAATTTTTTTTTTGTTTGAAAGGTAGTGCTTCCCGTGGGGTCCCATTTTTTTTTATTTTTTTTCCGATGATGGTATCCGTATGAAAACGACATAAGTCTTAAATTTGCATTATTTATATGCGCGACAAATAGGTGAACAACTCAAAATCACGTTAACCAATTTTGATGATTCTTTTTTTATTATAAAGGATATACTTTAAGGGTGGTTTGGTGAAAGTTTGGTAAGGTTCTGAGCACAAGATCCATGACAAATTAAGGGAACGGGAGGGAACGGAACAATTCTGAGGAGCACGTTAGCAATACTCGGTCGAATCTTTTATTTATGGGTTACTTGGATATTTGAATCACCTTCCGGAACGTGGTTATGTTCATGTAATTGTCATACATAATCGAATATTATAATCAAATAGCGACCCGCCCCGACTTCTCACGGGTACAATACTGATACTAAATATACTAAAGAATTTGTTTATTTACGACATCACATTGCAAACTTCTAAAATTGTCAGTGTTTCTTTACTATATTGTTCATTTATTATATACACAAACCTTCCCCTTGAATTACACTATCTATTAAAAAAAACCGCATCAAAATCCGTTGCGTAGTTTTAAAGATATAGGGACAGAGAAAGCGACTTTGTTTTATACTATGTATTGACGGAACTCCTAATCGGCTTACAGTTAGGGTGCGATTTGGGGCAGAATTTCTTTCTGTCTTTAATCAAATTTTGTGTATATGATGAAATGTCATATGATGTACGAATAGCTCTTTTGCAAAGTTTTTTACTGAGGTCGATTACAGCTCATTCGAGGGTGGTACCTCGTAGTTTATGCCGCATGACGTATTAAAGCCGCATTTTCGAAAGTTTATTTTTGCTTTATTCGAAAGTTTCTTTTGAAATTGTCCCTGAAGTAGTTTCTGATTCATATAAAACGGCACGCTTAATCTATCCATATTAAGAAAAAAATTTTAGTCTACATCAGCTTCACTTAAAATCAAAAAATAAATAAAATTTTAACAAAAAGAAAAACCGACTTCAAACAAAATAGTATTTTAAAACAAATTAAAATGCACTAAAAATAATAAAAATAATTGCATATTTAACACATTTTTGAGAGTCCTCCTAGGTAAAATGAAATGAAAAATATTAGACTACTTAAAAATCGATTTACGATTATATAATGTAGTTATAATTATTGCTATATTTGGAGTCGGTGTCAGCCAACCCTATACTATACCTATCAAAAAACAATACGAGAATACTTTAAGAAATGTTTCTTACAAATTACCTTTTATACGATATTATACTGGGTCAATCAAGAGGCTCGTATCGCTTCTTTCTGTTGATTGTTGAAGCGTGTGCCTGTGGCTGACACCGGCTCTAAATATAGCAATAATTATAACTACATTATATAATCGTAAATCGATTTTTAAGTAGTCTAATATTTTTCATTTCATTTTACCTAGGAGGACTCTCAAAAATGTGTTAAATATGCAATTATTTTTATTATTTTTAGTGCATTTTAATTTGTTTTAAAATACTATTTTGTTTGAAGTCGGTTTTTCTTTTTGTTAAAATTTTATTTATATTTATATACATTTTACGTGTGGATGTAACTGTAATTTTTTTAAAAGGTTGGCCGATTACGATGATATTTTTACACATTATATATCACAACGGTGACTCTGTTTGCTAGGATTGAAACCTATAGGTGGCGTGTAGGGAATGCAATGTATGTATTTGCGGGACCGAAACATCTAAGTCCCGCTGGATCCAGGTATTTGCGGGATCCAGCGGGCCTCGACTAGAGACTTAGCCATCGGAAATCGATCTAAATAAAGACCTAATAGACGTTGTTTTCGTGGCTTTAGTTGTTAAATAACACTTTTAGACAAGGATAAAGACCGTAAGAACATCCGTCCAGGAAATAATTAAAGAATATGAGAATTTTAATATTAATCAATTTCTTTTATCATCCGCTTTACCGCTCTTTACTCATAACCATAGACACGCGGGTAAATGTAAAGCAAATAATTGTTATGGCTTCGATCAACGAACCTTAATGCTATTTTGAATCAAGTTAATTCCATTTTCAAATCGTATCAATAAACCTCATATTGAAAATTTAGCAAAGTATTTTCGACACTTATCTGTAATCTTGTCTGTCAACTGGGAACCCGCAAAATTTTCGTTCGAGACTAGCACCGCAAAATGGTCGGGATTCTTGTTTTTAGAATCCAGTGTTACCGGGATTGCATTTCCAAGAGGCGTGTTTAGAGAAATAAAAATTTTATTTCACCCGTACAAAGTCAGCAAGCAGTTAGTTATATTAATGGTTTTTAATTGTTTGTTTAATATTTTTTTTAAATGACAGATAATAAATCTCGTGATAATAATGTTAGCAGAACAGTGCAGAGACTTTAAATCTTTAAAAAAAACCTATTTATAACAGTAACAATATTTATCAAATATATCATTATTTTTTGTTGTTTTGAGTAACATACATACATACGATCATTTTCTTTGAATGTTACCTTTACATTTCGCGTAGTCTTGTAAAATTACAAAATATACTTTTAAGATCCTACTTTTTAAATTTGTTAAGTTTTTTCCTACAAAATAAAGACAAACTATGTTATGTATGTAACACTTATGTGATTTAACCACACCGTTGTGTATTTAACGTATTTACTTTCCATAATTACACTTCTTTATCGAGATTATCTATTGCTTTATCTTCTATTGTAATCAAACGTTGGAAAGATTATTTCTGTACCTTCGTTACGATACGTAAACGGTCCTACGTTTTTATAATTTTCAATTGGATTCGGTGTGTCTAAGCGTGCTAAGATTTGTCTTTACTAACGGAAGCATCGTTTGCGGTATCACGGTTGCATTTATAACTATCTTAAATCAGGGCGAAGGGGGATAAATAAAAAAGGCAAGTTGGAGGCCTCGCTGATGATAGTCTAGTCTTGGGTCTTTTAAATGTCTTTTGAGGGGGGAGGAACCAATACATTAACTCTACCCGGACTTGTTTCATTAAGACGTAGACGTAGCTATGTTCATTAAAATAATTATTCAAAAGTATCACAGCATATATTTAATGAATTTTATTAACACTGAGAAAATAAGGGCGTCGTTAAATCGAATCGACGACACTTAAGTTTGTGGAGAAATATTTAATATATTATTTCAATCAACTAATATAACTTTCTATTTTTAATGTTGGAATAGAGTAACCACTGAGTTTATTACTGCATTTTCTTGATTGAATCCACTTTCCAAGCCCTGTGGTAGTTTATTTAATATAGTTCTGTACAATGACAATTCAAAAGAGCTTGTAAGGATTTGCTCGAATTAATTATATTCTGAGTTAATTATAACACTCATTTGACACAAAAAAAAATTAAATAATGCTTCTACTACTTCAACTACAATAGCGTTCAGTACAATATACAGTTACATGTGCATATAATTTTTATTGAAGTAGCACGTATAGCCGATAAAGATTCAAGTGGAGATTAGATGAATATCTACATCGACCTTCGAATAATTTGAATGCAGCTGTCAATGAAAGATAACAATATTAAAAATAGACTCTAAAATTTGTATGCAGATAACATTTCTTTCCCATTTATTATAGTGTTACTTTGAGTTCGATAAGTTAATGTCGCCGGGATATAAGACATTTAAGGTTCAAAGTCTACAAAGTCCCGTATATGAGGCTTAGGGATATTTTATTTGTAGGAAATATGTGCTTTTTATGTTATAGGTTGGCGGACGAGCATATGAACCATCTGATGTTAAGTAGTCACCATCACCAATAGACAATGACAATGCGCCAACAAGCTTGGGAACTAAGATGTTATGCCCCTTGTGCCTGGTTCATATACTCTTCAAACTGGATCACAACAATAATGAGTACTGTTGTTTGGCGAATATCTGATGAGTGGGTGGTAATATCCAGATGGGCTTGCACAAAGCCCTACAAAACCAAAACATTTACATTCATTTTTTTTTCCACGTTTTGGGTACATATTACTGGATTATTTTGAGCGACGGTTCTGTTTCATTTAAAACGACTTCGCAATCGGGTTCGAAAGGTCGACAACGCTGAAACGCGATTAAATAATTGAGAGACATTGAAAGAGATTTTTTGTATATCAGACAAACAGATTAAATGCTTATACTACAGGAATAAATATATTCTGACTTACAGATGCATCAGTCAATTTGTTTGTTCTCTCATTCATGTTATCAAGTGTATAAAGAAGAAATATAGTACGTAACAACAATAACAACAACAACAACAGCCTGTAAAATTCCCACTGCTAGGCTAAGGCCTCCTCTCCCTTTGAGAAGAAGGTTGACAACATATTCCACCACGCTGTTCCAATGCGGGTTGGTGGAATACACACGTGGCAGAATTTGATGGTGGTGATTTGAGTCTTTCTCACGATATTTCCCGCCAAGCACGAGATTAATTATAAACACAAATTAAGGATGTGAATATTCAGTGGTGCTCGCCTGGGTTTGAACCAGCGATCATGGGTTTAGATGCACGCTTTGTAACCACTTGGCCATCTCAGCATATAGTACGCATTACCTGTAAAACCTTCTTCTCAAATGTAGGCGAAGCAGTGAGTGAAAACTGTTTGTTGTATTTGTAGATGCGTTGTTTGATATTTCGTGTTGATTTCATGTAACCGTCAATCAAGTTTTATGAACTTTAATAATCAATCGTAACAAATAGTTTATAGAACGCTCGACATTTAATGTCGAAAGTTGATGTGAAAGTACGAATAAACATATTTTTTCTACTTCACATTTAATTAAAAAAAAATCTTATTTGTCAGCCGAGATGGCCCAGTAGTTAGAACACTTACATATTAACCGATGATTGTGGGTGTAAACCCAGGCAAGCACCACTGAATATTCTTGTGCTTAATATGTGTTTATAATTCATCTCTTGTGGTGAAGGAAAACATCATGAGGAAACCTGCATGTGTCTGTATGTATTCCACCAACACGCATTGTAACAGCTTGGTAGAATATGTTTCAAATCTTCTCCATACAGGGAGAGAAGTCTTAGCCCAGCAGTGGGCAATTTAAAGGCTATTGCTGTTGTTGTTTTTGTTAATTCTTATTAATTTTTTTTCAAACACAAGCAGTAATTTTGCAAGGGTATTGTGTGTTGAATTTAACTATAAACACCAAATAATTAAATAACTTAAAACCCAAGCTGGATTCGAACCAGCTATCGATGTTATCACCTCTTACAATTGAAGTTGACATAACCAATATCGCCATAGTTTTAAAAAAATAATTTAAGTAAAATTATAAAAGTATACTCGTATAAATAAATATTGTAAAGGAACGTAATGCTTTTTTAATATTTTTGAAATTGATAATAATTCTCCACTCCACATTGAAGTTCATGGTCACTAGATAAGCTTAACCTAAGCGAGATCACGCTTCAGAAATATGATCGTAAGCAAAGTATTCTCAGCAAATATTGCCACGGCAAATAATTTAAGGATTTTATATTTTAAACGGCGCTTAGTTTTTTTTTATATTACAAATATTCAGTACAAGCTGGAGCAATGGTGAGTCGTAAATACGTGAACCTAAAGTAAAGTAAAGATTTTCCATTGTTTTTTGTTTACTCATAATTATTTTTTGTGCATATCCTTCTTACGACCTTATATTTGTATCTATTCTAAGGATTTACCAGTAACTATTTCGAACGAGTAATGTATTGGAATAATTAAATATACGAGTCGATATGGCTCAGTGGCAAGAACATATGAACTGTTATAAGATGACTACAGGTTCAAAGTCGGATGATCATTATTGAACCATCGTGAGGTAATTTGTACGTATCGGAGGTCTCCCACATGAGGTGTATATGTAATATATATTCACATTAGAAGCAGAGTAGGGAGGTCTTACCATTTCAAGTAAAATTCAGTCAATTTAAATTTAAAAAAAAGTAACAGCCTGTAAAAATCCCACCGCTGGGTTAAGGCCTCCTCTTCCATTAAGGGAGAGGGTTCGGAACATATTGCACCACGCTGTTTCAATGCGGGTTGGTGAATGCACATGTGGCAGAATTTCGATGAAATTAGACACATGCAGGTTTCCTCACGATATTTTCCTTCACCGCCGAGCACGAGATGAATTATAAACACAAATTAAGCACATATATATAGTGGTGCTTGCCTGGATTTGAACCCGCAATCATCGGTTAAGATGCACGCGTTCTAACCACTGGGCCATCTCAGCTCAATTTGAAGTATGTTCCATATTTACTTTTAAATTCAATAAACATACAGGATTTTATAAGTACATAGATTTCAAAGTAGAATTCAACTTAAACCATAGTAGTCATTGTTTCAATGCTCCATTTATTATAAAGATATATGAATGATTAAAATGCGTTCCACGTAGGCAAAGGTAAGCCGTAATTCAGCCATCTCAGAACCTTTCTGAGACTAAATGGATGAGACGTGCCTTAGTGTTGCCAGTAAAGTAATCGTTTGTTATCTATTCTATACGATTAAAATGGCGACTGCAAATAATATTTTCATCGCATTCAGTTCAACATACTTTCAAGTCTGTAGTAGGTTATGTTATTAACTTTATTGATTGTATATTTTATTGGTTTATGTTTATCCATTATAAATGCGAATGTAACTCCCTGACTATGGCGCTTTCACGTCGAAACCACTGAACGAAATCTGATGAGATTGGATAGGAAGTTTGAACATGAAGGACGTATAATTTCGTCAAAATCAATTCCATATGAGCGGACAAATCGATATTTAAAATAATAGTTTTGTCCATAATTTTTCTATCTATCTATTTGTTTAACGCTATAAATGATTAGAATTGGCAAGGATTCCAAACCAAGTCATAGGTATAGAGTATAATGTTGTATGTTATCATAATAGTAACATAATTTTCAAGTACTCGTCGTTTCAACAAACACATTAATTTAAAAGCCTAGCCTTGGCCTTCTTTAAAGCAATTTCGTCTATATGCGGATAATAATGTTTGCAGGACACAATATACCACGCCATTTTTTTTTATAAAGATTTTTGTGCCTTTATTTGCCGACTTCCGCTGATTAGTAGATTTCCGTGTTCGTTATTTAATGATATTGTTTTCCTTTGTAGAAACAATATTATCTGCAGTGTTTTGAGATAAAAGGTTATGTTTAAAAGCACAATGAAATACTGAATCAAATAAATGATTTACTTGTTATGGTATGTGCAATCCCACTTGGGTGCCCATAGTGCCAAAAAGGATCACATATCATTACAAAATGTTTATTATGTATATATAAATGTCCTTATTTTACTGAGAACACATTAATTACAGTTTATCTGAGTACATAAAGCATTTATTTCATAAAAATGGTATGATAATAAAAAATAAAAATTAAAAAAAAAAAGAATACTACGTATTGCAAATTACGTAATACACATGTGGCAGAATTTCGTTGAAATTAGACACATGTAAGTTACCTCAAGATGTCTTCATTCACCGAGCACGAGATGAATTATAAACAAAAACTAAGCACATGAATGAAAATTCATTGTTGCTTGCCTGGGTTTGAACCCGCAATCATCGGTTAAGTTGTACGCGCTCTAACCACTGGCCCATCGATTTAAAAGTGAGCTCAGTATAATTTTCTAAGTCCGTTATGGTCACGTTTCGCGACACTTCAATGAATATATTTGAATAATATCGTATATGATACTTCGTTCGGTTATTAGTACTAATATTGTTACATTAGTATATACTATTTAAATACTAGATAAATAACTAGATAAGGACATGTTTGTCTTGATGCTACGCGTTTGTATAGTTTTATGTTTCTAACATTATGATAGCTACTTGTAACGCCATTATACTCGTATTTAGGTATATTTCAATAAAAATGATGACTGCCGATTTATACAACCAATAGAAATAGCTCCCTATCGCGCCATCCGACGCTATAAATTTTCGCGTTAGTTCAAAAGAAAGCAAGTGCATTCAATTCGATATCTCGAATTGACGAATGTCTTAGGTCACCACTTATCACGTTTACGTAAAGATCATATTCACATAAGAAATGAGAAAGAAACGTTCTATAATTTTGCTTGTAAATAAACTTAATTGTTATATATATACATACGTGTGTAAGTATACTTCTTTCTTGATGATTGTAATCACGGGTTCAAATCTTGTCAACGTGACTTGTTCCTATTTACTAATATAAAATATAAAAAAGTATTGAGTAATGTATCAAAATATATAATAATACACTTCCAAATATTAATCGACAAACGCTATATAAAAATACAGATTCTGATTTCTAGGTGATTCACTAATTTATAACTCTGTACATATTCAAAGAACATTTAGACTAATTATATATTCCTTTGTTAGCTTTATGACCTGAAAATGTGTTGTGCTAAATGGTATTTGTCGTCGCCCGAGTGATGGCTGTTTGATGTTAAATAATGACAGTTTTTTAACTTTAAAACAATTTACTTTGATTTGCTAAATGGACAATGATGAAATATTTTAATAGATTTTACTTTACTTGGTGGTAGAGCTTTGTATTGGGTATAGGGCATCGGATATTCTCCAAATATCGGTTGTTGTGTTCCCTGTATCATTAAAAATACTACCTACCTAACTAACCTACCCTATGAAGAGAGGGATGGAGTTTATTCTATCATTCTGATAGGCGCTCTACACTCACGCAAGACCTTCTTGCGTGAATCTCGGCAAGAATCTCGCGCGAGAACTTGTTCTGGGTACACACTCACAAGGTTCTCATTACAGCGTTTTCGGCTCCTTTGTCGCTCGCCAAAAACCGACAAAAATCGGAGACCCGCGAGAACCCGCGAATCGGTTCTCGAAATCGAGATTCTCGCGAGAGTGTAGAGCGCCCATGATATAGTAGTAGGCTACGTAGCTCAAGAAGAAAAAATCATATACATACTAATATAAATATGCAAGTTCAAATATTACCTATATATTTCTGATAACATGATTATTTATGAAGTCAGCTAAAATGTTTCTACTTGATTAAATAACCGAAGATATATCAAAGATATTGTAAATGAAGTTTCAAAGTTTGCCTCAGTTTCTTTCGAGTTATTTAACTAAGAGTTTCAGCGTAACTTCGTTGAGTTTTCATTTAGTATTATGAAATACACGTGGAACAAAATAGGTAGGACGTTTTATCTGCACTGATATTATAAATGAGAAAGTAATTCTGTTTGTTTGTCTAGTTCTGGTTCAATATCAAACCCCTGAACCGAATTCGATGAAATTAGATAGGCTGCGTTATATAATTAATACCTGATGATTAACTCCTGAAACGCGTCCAAGTCGCGGGCGACAAGTATTTGTATGTTCAACTATGATTCTTAAACTTTGTCTATCCAAATTAGTTTGACGAGGTTCGAATTGTCTCAAGTGTCATTGATTTATTGACGACTCTCTTTGTCTATTGAATATTGTGTATTTTATAAATTAGCGTGACTATGTCTATAGATATACACACGTGCATCTTTACTTACACACACAAACACACACCCACACACAAATATTGTTAATGTATTTATCGAATATTATAGACGTTCTGTTTTTGAAACTTTATAATTTCTGCGGGCTAAGGCTGTGTGTTTCTGAATTACATATATATAAATATAATATTATAAATAGCTCTTCAAACCCAGGCAAGGATCATGATCATCATCTGAATTTTCATGTACTTAATTTGCGTTTATAATTCATCTTGTGCTCGGCGGTAAAGGAAAACATCGTGAGGAAACCTGCACGTGTCTAATTTCATCAAAATTGTGCCACATATAAATCTACTAACCCTCATTGGAGCAATGTGTGGGAATATGCTCCTTTTCCTCAGAGGGAGAGGATGCCTAGCTCAGTATTGGAAAATTTACAGGCTTTTCCTCTCGGCTTTAAATATCATTCCTGTTTATTAAAAACTATATATGTCACCTATTTTAGAACAACGTAACGCTCTACACATGAGTTTGTATTTGTCACAATAGTGTTATTGTTTTCTAAAACTTCAAATGCCGTCACGTACGCAACGCGAACGATTTGAGATAAAACTTAGACAAACGACAATGACGCCATTGTGATAAATGTTATTTTTTAATATTATGAGAATAAAATTAAAAGGCAATTAAAAGTTGACAGTAGTAATTGCTTAAATAGTAAATATATATAATTTTAAAGTTTACCGTTACGATTTCACTACTCTTTTTTAGAAATAGGTTAACTGCCAAATGGTTTACCTGTTACCGGAATAAAAATAGGACAAATACAGTTTTCATAGGTACATTTATTGTAAAAAGAACTTATAAAAAATGGGTAACATTTTAAATATACCTATATACATCAATATAATAGGATAGCGACTCTGATTATATTGGTACCGAAGTTAAATCGTAAATCCAATCATTTTCAATGGACGATACAGAAATTGATGCCGAACGGCAGGGAGTCAAAAATACGATTTTAATACAAAACATAAAGATAAATATATCACGTACACACCCACACATGCACAGAAAATATAGTACATATGTGTGTGACTTTAAATATAATTAAATAAATATGGTAATTAATGTTGTTACCTTTCTGGTGGTGGGGTGTAAGGAAACAATATTAGGTTATAAAATTTTTAATGCACAGTAACATATTATTATAAACAACCAATTACTTAATTTACTAGTTACTTATGTTACTTCTTATAATGACTTATATAAAAATTATGCCAGCTAGACTCAGCGTGGGTCACTTGGGATAAAAGGCAAGCTTGAAAATTCAATGTAATTCAATGCAATTCAATATAAGGTTGAAAATTAGGCGCCACTGACGATTAAATTAGTTGTTGTGGTTTGAAAGAATACACCGTTCGCCAGACCGGTGTAAACGAAATTTATAATATAATTAAAAGGGGGTACATCACCAACGTTTCCAGCTACACGTGGATACCGACAACGGCTTGGGGAACAGGCCTGCCGTCCTTGGAGTTGCACCAGCCGCTATCTGGGCACACTCAACCAGGAACCTGGAGCTGTTCACTCTTAATATTTCCATTCAAGAAGTCCACGTGGTGGGTAAATCCGATTAAAAAAAAAAACCTCCTGTAATACGAAATATACAGGTTCAATAAGTTAAGCAAATAAGCAAATGATAAATACCTTTAACGAGAGATGTAAGCACGAATTTACCTTCTGGAGGTTCAAAGTCCTGCTTACACAAATTGACGATCTCAACTCCGGAGAACCATTTCAAAGGGTCACTGGAAACCACAATTTACACATGACTACGACTTTTCGAATTGTAAACCAATGCATTTAATCAAAAACAAGAATTAAAGACTTACAATTTCTTACGAGTCGGTAAACATGATATAAAGTTCTGTCAAACTTCAAAACTTCATTGTTAATATAAATTCTGAAAAGATAACTGCTATTAAAGCACTGAATACTAAACAACCACAAATTAAGAAACTCAATTATTAAGACAACTCACCGATATATTCAGTATATCGAATTAGAATTTGGATTCGGTGTGAAGCCGATAGTTCCAAAATTCAAAAAGAACGAAATCGAAAGTTCACGAACCTTTGAAAGGTTAGCGAGTGTGACCAGTATCACTACCAAAATACCCTTAATGAAAAAGGAATTATATCCATAATTAAATCAGGGAAATAATTTTGGAATAATTATTAAAATTAAGAAAAGTCAAAAATGAGGCAAAGTAAATTTATCATAACAAGACTCCGACACCTACATCGAAGAACTAACCTTTAAACTGGAAGACGGCTATTAAATTAATCTGAAACGATGTGAAATGACCTCTAATCAAATTCAACAAACGAATTAGATGATTAAAATCTTATTTTAATAATTGTTTTAATGTTTATTGTATTAATTAAAATTTTAGAAAATGCCAAGTCGAAGCGTTATACTAGCAACACCGACATAAATTAAGTGGGAAATGGGTCAATGGCATGGAATTTAGCGAATTGACACTTTTTTGACGTTTAATATAATTATAAAAAAAAGTTAAAATTATGAAAATAATTTTTAATGTAACAATGTGCGAGTCTTGAATTTATTGAGCTTTCTAGTCTGTTCAAACAGGATCATATGTATGTAATATGTATTTGCTGATGCGCTGACAAAACATGACAGCGGATATATGATAGATTGACAGTCTATATAAAACAGAAATGTACTTTTACGTTCGTAATTTAAGTTTCAAAGTACCTGTATTGGATTTTATTTCGATTGTTGTCCACCAGGTCTGGAATGTATGTTAATCACATTTGTTATGATATTGTTGATGATGAGGTCTTGAGTTCAAGTACAAGTACCAATAAATCTTTATCAGTTTTTCAATAAACTCTGCCTTCTGGAGCTTGAAAGTTAGCTGGTCACCGATACTACTTAAAGTAAAGTTTTCTCATTTCCCACTGCTGAGATAAGGCCTCCTCTTCCATTAAGAAGAAGGTGTGGAACATATTGCACCACGCTGTTCCAATGCGGGTTGGTGGAATGCACATGTGGCAGAATTTCGATTAAATTAGACACATGCAGGTTTCCTCACGATGTTTTCCTTCAACGTCGAGCACGAGATGAATTATAAACACAAATTAAGCATATATATATAGTGGTGCTTGCCTGGGTTTGAACCCGAAATCATCGGTTAAGATGCACGCGTTCTGACCACTGGGCCATCTCAGCCGATATTACATGCAGTTCAGTAATGCAAAGATCTAGCTGCGATTCTGTCAGAGGTGAATATCGTAGTGAATATGAGAAGTAAAGTCACCAAAAGAATTAGCCCTCAGTTTTTGTGAGAAATAATCCAAGTTGAATATGTACAGAATCGGAAACGCATTTATCTAACCTAAGATAGATAAATGCGTTTCCGATTAGATGCGTAACCTAACCTAACCTAAGGTAGGTTAGATAAATACGTTTCCGTAATTTATAAAAGTAAACAGAATTGACCCTCAGTACTTACTTTACTTTTTTTACACGCTCGTGTCGGGACTTAAAACCTTTGATCCGATGCCTGAATTCCCAACGTCAAATTGCCTTCCTGATGCCATCGGATTATAAGGGTATGGAGAATGCCAGGTGTACTCCTGCGCTACATACGTTTGCACTATAACATTTCCGGCGCTGTGGGCTGATCTCCATTAGGGAATGGCCTGGTGGATTCGACCCAGGGACCTCGTCTGTAGTTTTATAAGTATAGTTTAATTTTAAATAAATAAGTATTGGACAACATCACATACATTACTCTGATTCTAATGTAAGTAGCTAAAGCACTTGTGTTATGGAAAATCAGAAGTAACGACGGTACCACAAACACCCAGATCCAAGACAACAGAGAAAACTAATGAATGTTCTACATCGACTCGGCCGGGAAACCAACCCGGGACCTCGAAGTGGCGTAATGAAAACCGATTTAGACACTACTCGACCACGGAGGTCTTCATAATAGAGTGTTTTAAATTTAGACAAAGAATATTCATAAACCATTTGAAGATTTTCCTTAATGAAATTGAAGATAACGTTAATACTTTATAAAAACTAAAGTATGAGTTCTTTCGTTCAAGTTTGTTTTCTTTTATCTCCGAATATTTGTATGAACTTTTAACCTCACTGACATTGTCAAAAGGTTATTGAACTCGATTGAATTTGATTTATTAGATTTCGAAGGATTTGTTTATCGATACCGAAATGATATTTATATTTCATATGTATTGCTTGACATTACGAGTATATAATATTGAGATAAAGATAATACAATATTTAACAATACTTTTTTGCCCCGACAAAAACCTGTATATTTCGCACTGCTTGAAGCTTGAGCTTGGAGGAAAAGGTTTTTGGAACATATTCACAATTAAATTTGCCAATACATTTTTTATGATTTTTTTTCAACTAAACGATCGCAGAATATGTATGACTATAATATTAAATTAGAAATCGGCATTTGTCTAACAATGAAAGTGTTTCCATGCCTCAGACGTCTGATTTTTGTTAAATTTCCACTATGAAGATCACCAAGTTTTTCCTGTATTCATGATTTTATATTATATAAGTAATAATTAAAGCTTTATCTACTGTTTCTAAGTTAATTATTTTCTTGTTCCAGTTGTGTATTGCGACTACAGCGGCTCGGGGCGTGCGTTACAATGGATAGAGGAGTACGTAGCACGCGACGTGCTCCCCACACATGCGACGTGGTGCACAGCTTTGTCGGTCACGTCTGGACAAAGCGAGATTTACCGGTAAATCAATTACATCCCTACATTCAATCTTTCCTTCCTTCCTTTCAAATTATTATAAGGAAAATTTGTTCAATGAATACAACAAACTTTCCATGCATTTGCTTCTTAGTAATTTTTTTTAACCTACTACTACAGGTACATACATATCTATATGCATATAATAAAATTGTTATGTTATAATAAAATAACCGCTTTTTTACACGATACATATACCAGAATAACATATATTTTTATATAGCATGTAGCTGATGTATATAAAGTATGTGATCTCAGAGTCAACAATACATTGTATTTGTTTAAATATTTTGAATATAAACAGTATAATAAATGCCGATGACTGTTAGAATTACAACTAATAGACATATTTATCTCAAACTTAAAAACAAGACGTTTATTGTTTCGTCAACTAATTTTCGTTACATCTACGCTTACAGTTACTCCATTTACATTTATGCATCCATATTATATATTAGCGAAATAGTTTATAACGAGATTCTTATTTGAAATAGGAAAGAATCCAAAGAGATAATTCGCCAAGCCGTTGGAGCTGGTGCTGAAGACGTGGTAGTCCTGGGAGCTACACTATGTCGGTTTTTGCGCGCCCTACGCCCACAAAGGGTAGCTCTTTTCGTGTCCTCGAGGGAAACGGAAAGACAACTTGCACCCTGGAAGGAGTGCGATGCTGAGGTATGTAAAGATATTTGTAATAAAAATGTACTGTTGTATAGGATCAAGTCGTATTCAAAAATAATATAATGATAGAAATTTGCTAGTAATTTAAGCTGAATGTAAAAATATTATGAAAGGGAACACGATTTCAGTTACAACACAAGTTTTCAGGTACATACATAAAAGTATTACGTTATAATTATATATTTAATTTAGTGTATAAGTATTTACTATTTTCTCTAAAACAAGTGAAGGTATAAAAACCTGATGTTCGATTATTTATCATGCAAAAAAGACAGCTTACTGGGTATAAAACATAGATTATAAATCTGATCTTTGATTTGTAAACAACAAGCGCGCTGAGTAAATACTAAACAAAATATGGTTTCTACGGAGAATATGCCTTCATTCTCCAAATTCATTGATGTATTGACAAACAGGTCATGCTTGTAACACAATTAGTTTTGCATGCCTTTCCAAATATGTTTTTCGGATTACGTAAACATCGCGCTGAGCACGCATTCATTTGTCAAATGTTTTATTTTGGTGTAATGTAATTCTAAGCTAACCGCTTGTATTTTTGAATTCATTATTTAGTTTCTAAACTGAAATGTTTTTATCATAGAATTGTAAAAGTGCGTATCGCACTGGAATGCAATTTCGTTCGAGAAATTATTTACATTCGACACAGCATTATACGAACTGCGCAGTTTTACTTTGCAAGTATTCTGAAAGTTTTTTTTATTGTTTATAAACATCGAAGGCTAAGTGTGCAAAATGACATTATTTTAATTATATTGCTTGAACGTACATTATTTATACCTACGTCTGTAAATTATTAAAATATAATTAATGTTTTATTTGGCCTTATATTATATACTCGTATAAATATGAATTAAAAGTAGTTACTGTGTAAATCTTGACTGCGTTGAATGGCGACAAAAATGCTAACATTTTCTCAAAAATATTTTAATATTAAAATCGCTGATTCAATCGTAATTTATTTTGTGTGGTAGTTGAATTTGTTAAAAAATTGTCAAAACGTCTATTTAGCTAAAATTATTCGCATAATTGAAACATTGAACTCGGTTACGTCCTTCACGGTTTAATCTGCGTAGGTATATTCCGGGCTAGTTGCTTTACACGAAAACAATTTATGTTGTAAAATGTCGATTCATAAATGCTGTATTGATTTTTACTTACTTAAGGGGAGTCTTCAATTCGCCGGTAAATATTTATGAACAGACTGAAATTGTCGGTTTACAAATATTCTGTTCACATACTATCCTGTCATACTGATTCATCTTAACTGTTCCAATAGCAACGATACCCGTAAAGAGTATTGTCAGAATTAGTCAATAGTCAGAGTATACTTTATATAAAACCTTTGCACGTCAGGTACGGATGAAAGCATAAAATACACCCGTATAGCCTAGTGACAAGAACATTTGAATTTTAAACGATGATTGTAGATTCAATTTTAAACAAGTAGCACTGACTGTTGGTTGTTGACATGTGTTTCATGGGCATTCATAAAATCGTGATGGTGGTCAAGGTCAAAAAGTAATCTTTATGTGTCTGATGATAAAATGTCACATGTGTCCACCGACCAGTATCGTGGAATGAGTTCCAAGTTGTTCAAGGACAAACCCACATATAATTTTTACACGGAAGTTTGAGGTGTATTTAAGATCAAACATGTAAACCATTAAATAACTGTCAGTCAGTAAGGTGTCAATTATTTCTGTCAGTTTGTCTCATAGCAACATTAATATCCTTGACACGGCGGGCTTTGTTTGTTCTTTTCGACATGAATTCCACACATCTTGAGGTCATGTTGTACAGAATGCAATTTCAAGGACAAAACTTTAACATTATTGTATACTAGTGACCCGCCCCGCCTTCGCATGGGTTTTATTCTGATACTAAATAATTTACTACAGAATTGTTCTTGTTTCTTTACTATATTGTTCATGTATTATAAACAAAAACCTCACCATCACCATCATAATCCGTTGCGTGATTTTAAAGATCTCAGCATGCACAGGGATATACAGCGACTTTGTTTTATACTATATAATGATAATAAATAATGATAATGATGTGTATTTAAACTTCAGACATATATACTAAAACCACTCACCGTAACCACTCACCTTTATTTTATTATTTTTTTGAGAATCACCGTTTATACAGCAAAACTGTCTATGTCTAAAGTTCGGAATATAGTTAATTTCATAACGTTAGTATCCGCTTTCAAACGATTTATGGCTATGTTATGTAAATAATAATCAAGTACTTTACAGCTGCTAAGTTATCAAACAATTATTTGAAATTTTCTATAAAATCTTCACTAAATTATACATTTAAAAGACTTTTTTGTGTTTCTTAAAGAATTTATTTTCTTTTTCGTGAAACAATTTCTAACTACCTTGACACGATGACCTTTTTGTTTTTTTTTTTTTAAATATTTTAAGTTGCGGACGTAGGCGTTAAAATATTAAAGGTAAAGAATAGTACTCTCACAACAATGTTACTTTTAAAACAGTATTTCAAATGCTATGAACACGCATACATACATACAAAAAATGCGTTGTGATTTGTGAAATTAAATTTTAGAAATGCGTGAAAGGATTTTAGCTAAATCCTACTTTAGTAGAGAAGAAAATAATGTGCCTCCTACGCCTGAATAATTTCTGAGGTAACCTATTACGAAAGTACTTTGACAAGAAAATCTAGTCAGTCCCATGTACGGTTATTGTGAATACTTAACCTATTTTTTTCAAGGTCACAAGTAAAGCTGGTGTAACATTGAGAGCCACCCATTTGAAAAGGCGAATGAACAAACATTTCATAAAGAATTGGACCACTGATCCTTTTATTCGCATTTACGCATGTGCATGTACACTCCAGCACTTGGTCGTACGGCTGTATAGAAATAACTGGGTGTGAAATCTGCTCTGTTTAACTTCACCAGTGTGCACCGGCCCTTAATGTTGCACCAACTATGCTGGCGTTGCGTGTGCCTGCCCTTAATTGTATACCATACCTACATTTCCTTGTTAAGAACTTTTACGTTTTTTTCTATGCAGGACACCTGACAACTATACGTCAAATGAATGAATTACTTGGCCTATTTATTTCTATATAGTAATAAATTGACACATCCAGAAAGGATTTCAAAAGTGACGATATATCGTACATACTGCTCACATTATAGTTTTTGCAAAGTTTAGACACACACATACAAAATATAAATAATTTATAAAAAGAAAGATATTCTAAATCATAGAAAAGAATGATGATTTAAAATAGGTATGTGGGTAAGAAAGATTTTGACAGTATTCTTTAACAAGTTTCTGATATAACTGCAAAAATAAAACTGAAATTATGACACAAGGATAATTAAAATTTATATAAAAAAAAAGATCCCGCTGAGTTTCTTTCGCCGGTTCTTCTCAGGTCTGAGGTATTATATTCCGAACTGTAGATTTTCGACTATCAATAAGAAAGCGTAAACACTTCCATTTTGAATAAAGGTTTTGAATTTGAGTATGATCGGCCAGTCGAATAAATTGTGAAAACCAAACCGGCATTAGCACAGACAGTTTCGAAGATAATTTAGTTGTACCCGTGTATTTGTATGCGTTTGTAAATGATGCAAATTTTTCATTGTCGTACTATATCAATAGCTTAACAAGGTATCCGAGTTGAAGGTCGTTCACCTTCTACAATTGCTGTGAATTCGGCGCGCATTCATTACCGAGTTATTTTTAGCTAGCAGTAATCATTATGTTCTTAGAATAATGAACAATCTATCGAATGTAAAATAATCTCACGTTACATTTGTATATAAACAAGGCCCATATGAAACGGGAAATGTTATAGTCACGGAATGTCTGCATCATGCGACACATTTAAGAATGTTATTTATGAATGAAAATTAAAATATTCTAGAATATATCAGGTATTATTTATGCCACTATTGAATTTATTTCGGTCGAAAGAAATGACTTGTTAATACAAAGAATAAATATAAGTATGTTTAAGATTGTGATAATTGTGATAATTCATTTGTTGTTCTTTATGAGCTTTTTTTAAAGATAAATTAGCGTAGACCGTTTTAGGGGCACATTGAGTACCTAGTTCCTGCCACCAATATAGCGACAATGCTTGTAAAAAAATATAAGAAATTAGAGAAAGAAAAGATAATCATATCTTATGTTATTAATTTATCTTTACAGATAATCAAAATCCCAGAAACAAAAGAAGGCTTCATCGATTTGAACAACTTGGAGTTGAGGTTGCAAGAGAATACCGGAACTGGTAAAAGGATGATAGGGTTCTTTCCCGCCGCGTCGAAGTTGACGGGAGTGTTAGCTGATGACGTCGCAACGACCCTCCTCTTGCACCAATACGGCGCCTGGTCGTTCTGGGACTACACCTTAGTGGCGCCGACTTCGGCCGTCGACATGAACCCAACATTCCTGAGCGTCGAAGAGGGAATGGTTAAAAAGGACGCCCTGTTCTTCAATTGCGAGAAGTTTGTCGGTGGAATCCAAGGGCCGTACATCGCGATCGTGAAGAAGGACGTCTTCAAGAACTCGCCGTTGTATTCAGACGATGTGGAGGTAATATTACATAAATAAATTACTTGAAAATTTAATTGTTGATTAATTTGGTTTGATCGAATTAAGAGACAAGATGACCCAGTGACACCACTGAATATTCATGTACTTAATTTGTGTTTATAATTCATCTTGTGCTTGGCGGGGAAGGAAAACATCGTGAGAAATCTGCATGTGTCTAATTTTATAAAAAACCTATGTACATGTCTATTGTCCATGTCTATTATCCACCAAACCACATTGGAACAGCTCGGTGGAATATATATTCCACCGAGCTGTTCCAAGCTGTTCCTCCTCTCCCTTTGTGGAAAAGGTTTGGAATATTTTCAAACCTTTTCCACAAATGGAGACGAGGCTTTAGCCCAGAAGTGGGAAATTTACAGGCTGTTGTTGTTGTTTGATTGAAACATTAATTTTTATAGGTATTGGCAGAAAGAATAGAAGAATTCAGATGCGCGGAAGCTGTGCGAGCCGCGATGGTTATTCAGCTACGAGACGCCATCGGCCTTCAGAACATAGCAGAGAAACAGGACCACATAACGAGGTCAGTGACGTAAATGCTTCAAATACACTATATATCCATCCACCTATCCATCCATAAGGTGATTTTTTTAATGCATCAAATGTTGTGGATGGACTTTGGTGCAGGCTCGGTTCTTACTGAGATATGCCCCCTGCTAATAATTACACTGCTTTACTGGCCCTTCAAAATACAATAAGCCCTTTCCTAAAGTAAACAGATAATTACAACGATTTATTAACACCAGTTTAATATATTATGTATTAGTTTATTTCAAACTGTCTGGAGTTTTATTACATAAAATAAGCAATACAATTTTATTACCAGTCATTTTATTTATGCGAAATGACTATTTAATGAAAATAAATTTTGTGCACTAAGTAATAATTTAATCCGATGCGTTGTTACGAAACGTTTCAGCCTTACGATGGGACATTGAGAGGTTGTTTACCCCCAGGCCATATGATTGTTTATAATAAACAAAACGGATACGATTGCGAAACGGAACGCTTATACGTAATTTATGTGGGCGTACGTTACCAATCATTTACGTGGTATAATCTCTTATATATAAAATTATAATCTATGTTATTTCTATATTGATGTTATAAATGCGAAAGTAACTTTGTCTGTCCGATGGAAAACTTGAAGTCCGAGAAAGGAGAATGCAAGACAATCGCCTCAAGTCCTTTAATGCTGTTAGTGAACATTTTTCGATTGAAAAAATCCCAATTACTTCCGTGTATCTGGGGTTCGAACTACCGAGACATGCAAGCTATGCATATTAAAGTTTGAAACAATGCAAAAAAAAAACTCCATGTGTCGGCTGAAGTTCAGACACATGATATTTTGTTATGAAGCTTCAAATCGCCATTGTTTTGCTACCGCTACAGGGTATTATTATAATGAAACTGAAACAAACGTAAGCGCGATTCAGAAATATATATAGTCAAACAATTATGGAATTCTGTCAAATAAATCTGTATCCATATATCATATAAGAAATGTTTTCGTAAAAATAAAGGTATTTAGTTTACAGAAAGAAAGAGTAAATTATATATTGTTTGTGTACAATAAAAGTTAATCACGAACAATAAACATTTAACACTGAGAGGATGACATCACTCACTGTCCTCTTATTTAATGCTGTTTACTTAATCCAAAGCATAATTTCCAATAAAATAAGTCTTCCGAATCGAAATGTGTGTCAAGAGTAAAAATAATAAAACATATCTGTATAAGTTGTATAGCTATTATTTATTGTTCTTTTATATCTTAGCTGACCCTCAAATGCATTAACATATAACACCCACATCTTGACGACAGCCAGACGTGTGACGTCATCGATTTGCGCTAATATTAAATTTAGCAAATGTCAAATTAAGCAACATATGTATAAAAAAATAATTTGAATTCGAAATTTGAAAACTTTTTTATATCATATTATTCGGCCCGGCTTCGCACGGGTGCAATACTAAATATATATATTCTCCAGAATTCGTTTATTTACGACATCACATTAAGTACTTCTAAAATCATCAGTGTTTTTTTCTATATTGTCCGTGTATTATATACAAAAACCTTTCCTTCGAATCACTTTATCTATTAAAAAAAAACTGTATCAAAATCCAATGCGTAATTTTAAAGATCTAAGCATACCTAGAAACAGACAGCGGTAAGCGACTTTGTTTTTTACTAGGTAAAGAAAAATCGTTTCTTTAGCTTAAATAACTGTGCCTAATTGTAAATTTAAAAAATATATAAAATATGGTGTCATGCATGATATATGACAAATTAAAGCAGTTTTCTGTATTCGTATCACGCATAGACAAGGGTGTAAAGAGCGGCGGCATAGAGAGGGCATGACGGCATAAAAGGTCATCATGTCATATTCCGTTACGGCATATAAGTCGGTCTTACTCGCAGCACTTCAGCACATGTTTTTCATTAATACATAATCTGTCTCAAATAGCCGTATAGTACGACACAACTTAGATGTAGCATTGACAAATTCAATAAAACCGATTACTACCGATTTATACAACCAATAGAAATAGCTCCCTATCGCGCCATTCGACACCATTCGTCGCTACAAATTCTCGCGTCATTTCAACCCTAGAAAGCAAGTGCATGTAAATCGACGTGTCAAATTGACGAATATATTAGGTCATGTGATATTACAAGTTATTGCGTCTATTTAAAGATCATATTCACATAAGAAATAAATATTGATAATTTGGGATAGCGTACTTAATTCGGATGTGATCAGTTTTACGAAATTTTCCGATGCTACATCTAAGTTGTGTCGTATTATGCATGCCTGCTTAAAACACGTGATGTGTGCAATGCATGTATGTTAATGTTAAATAATTACAGTTTTCTTTATCAATCGAATTTCTATGGTAGCTGTTTTACTATTTTGAGTTGTAGTGTGATTACTTGAACTCAAGAAGTTTCTAATCCTACATAATATATAAAAGTAATTTATCTTTAGCGGTTTATATTGTCTAATGACAGATAGCTATGAATTTTGTATGTATTAAAATTCTGCAGTATATTTAGTATCAGCATTGCATCCGTGCGAAACCGGATCGGGTCGCTAGTTAAAGATATTACGCAGAGTTGAGTGATTAATGAATATTTCATAGTCCACGACGCAAAGTCCACTATGACTGTCATAGTCGTAAAAGCCAACGTATCTATTTTCAAATCTAAATTCCACCATTCGAATCATATCACCTGGATTCGTCATCAAAATTAAATGCAATATATTACATAACTATATGTGCCCGCGACTTTGTGCGCCTTTGAATTTAACTAAAAATATATTGTTCAGTTCGCAAATTTTAATGTAACTTATTAATTCTGTATTAGGCAGTTTTTGTGATACTAAGTCTGGTCGAAGGCACCCCACGTACTTACTGGACAGTATTTGGAAATTACAGAGTAACTTTATTATCATATAATTCTAAATTGAAAGAAAGTTTAAGCCCGTATTACATCAGCTTCCAGTAAAAGTCCCATCAAAGTCGGTTTAGCAGAGTTTAGTTTACCAGAGATTAGCCGGAACAAACAGACAAATAGACAAAAATTGTAAAAAAGTTATTTCGGTATATATACCGTGTACATATACATATGCATGTAGTGAAAAATCTTTTAATTCAATATTACAAACAGACACTCCAATTTTATTAAGGACTGATGATAGTTTATAATAAACAAAATAACAATCTGATATTGAACAAAATAAGAAAAATGTTCGAGTTATTTCGAATGGACGAATTTCGTATTATGTTACTAATGGGATAAAAAAGTGTTTATTATGGCACAGATCCAAACAGAGCCATACTAAAGTCTAACGGTATGTTGTTAAATACAATATTTACTTTTGTAATATGCTTATAACGTCTATCGAATTACTGTAAGATTTTTTTTATTTCGTATATAAATTGCGGAATCTGATTGTGGCTATGCTATTTTCTTAATAAACACTATGATTATAAAATTCAATACCGCGTGTCACTTTTTGAAATATGTCGTTTGTGTTCTAAGGTGATTTTCGGTTTTTTTTTTTCGTAAATATTTTGAACTTTTTTCATAGAAAATTGGTAGGAAGACGGGCTGATCTTTCGTGGTCACATCGCCATGCGCCCATAGTTATTGGGCGTTACACCAATACTCGATCGACCATCTATATTTAATATTGTTGTGTTCCGGTTTGGAGGTTGAGTGAGCCAGTGTCTGAATCACAATGATCATAAAATCTTAGTTCTTAACGTTAGTGTCGCATTGGTGATACAAGGAATGGCAGGAGAGACCACTTACCATTTTGTAACTCAAATTTTGTCAGTTTACCTACCCATGTGCTATAAATATATACTATATCTAAGAACATAAATATATGAGAACCTACTGGTTCTGTACCTATTAGAGAAAAATAATTATAAAACTAGCATAAGTTTTGTATTTTTCTAATACACCAATGACAAATATGCAAATTATATGCATAACAGACCTTTCCTGATAAATTACATTTATATTCGTATAACTTAGCCAATGCAAAAATTCAGCGTTTGTAAAAAAACTTCAGTAAATAAGGCATATTATTCAACATAAGATTATATAGATGATAAAAAAGCGTAGCTAATATTTGTTGAGGGAGGACATATAATATTATTTAATTGACATAACTTTGAATTCTTTTCGATTTTTCTGAGTAGAATCTACATATATTCCGAAACGGTGGTAGCATTAGGTTTATTGAAGATGATAAAGTGATTATTCAAAAGTACTTCTAAAAGCTTATGCGAATAAGGTATATTTTCCATTTTATTTTGATTGATCCTTACCTACGTCTCGTCTAATATAACAATGCCACCTTCAAGTTTCACAGTGTATGGTAACAAGTCTATCAAATATAATTACGAATGTCGTAACATTGATTACAAAACATCCAGTATGGCACATAGGTTGCTATTGCAGTTATTATTAGTAGACATGTTTATCGCGGAAGCTATCATGTGCGCGTGCGCTGATTTGTGCGTCATCAGTGCGTGCGGTTTGAAACGAGCGCCTGAGTTTGTATTGCTCGATTATTTTGAAATTTTTCTACATGCTCTACGCCTAGGCAATGTTTTTGGATTTCGTATGATTTTTCGTACCAAACGTTACAAAATCCTGGACATTTGATTTTGTAATTATTATGAAACAGATATGGCGTGTGTGGCGTTTAATTTGCTCAGAAAATATATTTTTAAATAAAAAATTATAAAGATGTCAACTTTAAGAGTAGTTTTATTGTAATTTAGTATAGAATATTAATATGCAAGAATGTACGTTTCAACATCGAAATATACGTACACACCGTAGATGAATATTTCATTAAGAAACCCAGTCATAAGTCTTTTTGGTCGCTTTAAAAAAAGTACCCAAAAATTAAATGTAACGACTCAATAATTCGTTTTTTCTTGAAATGTTTCATGATTTCAGAAATGAAACTTGTTTAAACTTATGTATCCAAAAGAGAGGAATTGTTAGCCGTGTAGATACACGAAATGAAAAAGGACTTATACACATACAAAGATTGCTTATTTAATATAATAAGATAAAATGACAACTAACAATACTTCGCGTCTAAAGGTCAGCCATCAAATATAAAGTCAATAAAACAAAGGAAGGAAGTTCGTTTCAGACAGGAGATAAATTTTCAGCTTCCTGTTCCAAGAGCACTTCCTAGTTAATTATCTGGGAAATGAGACATTTACCCTATTACGGTAAATTGCGAATGCTTCATTCGATACAGTTCTAATTTCATGGACGTTTTTTACGTGTTTACTTTTTTTAATTCATTTACATCTTGTTGTCGCCTGCGGCTTCTCTTTTTAGGGATTGGTTATCATGTATTAGGCAAAAAGTATTCTATGTCCTTTCTTGGAGTTCGAGTTTGCTTCACACCAAATTTCATCAAAGTCGGTTCAGCGGTTTGGTCGTGAAAGAGCGGCAAATAGACAGACAAATAGTTACTTTCACATTGATAATGTAGAAGTATAAATAAACGCTCAATAAATTTTGACCATCCCATACATTTTAATGCATCAACCACCATCCTTGACAATTAAGACTAACTAAGTTTATGTTCCTTGTATCTGTAATTACAATTGCTCATAAAAATCATTATTTGGTGGAGACGATAAACTAAAATTTTAGTACCCAATTATTCATCACTATTTCCGGTGTATGGTAAAGTTACACGGTAAAAGATCATTGTCTTTGTTTGTAAAGTCTTAATGCTAAGCATATAAATTATACTTATACATGTATATACTTGTACCAAACAGAATATTACGAATATTTTTGGTCAAGCTACCAAATATTCTGAATGTAGATTCTATCAAGATTAATTGACAAGGAACTTAATAGTAGCGTTTAAGTACGTGTAAGTGTTTTCATAAAATTTGCACTAAATACTTTCTTTTAAAATTCCATAATAATAAGGCGTCGTGTTATAAAATTAATAAGAATCACCTTAAAAAATATATTATTGCCGTCAAGTAAAGTCGAAATAAAGTAAGTCGTTGACAAATATTGACGTTAAATATCGTAATTTGTTATCGAACATTTTTTTTCTTGTCCAGAGCTAGTATTAATTACCGCAGCGTGCACGCAACGGAATCAGGTTTGTACGATAGTGGGTCAGTAGAAATGGGTCAGCGGGGAATTAACCGGACAGAAATAGTGCGTTGCTACGCTAACCGCGGCGCCGGACGAATTGCCGAGAGAATGGACCGTAAGATTACCACGTCTTGGAGACATCGCATAGGATTACGTCGTTTTAGATCCAAGCTCATATCTTCTTTTTTTATACCGGTTATTTGTAACAATATCAAATGTCATGAGATTTATTATTTATTAGGAATTTTAAATCGGAGCCGAGATGGCCCAGTGGTTTGAACGCGTGCATCTTAACCGATGATTGCGGGTTCAAATACAGCTAAGCTCCACTGACTATCCCTGTACTTAATTTGTGTTTATAATTAATCTCGTGCTCGGCGGTTATGGGAAACATGTGAGGAAACCCTGCCTCATGTGCATTCCACCAACCTACATTGGAACAGCGTGGTAGAATATGTTACAAACCAAAGGGAGAAGTTCTTAGTCCAGCAGTGGGAAATGTACAGGCTGTGGTTGTTTGTTGTATAAATCGTATCTCAGCCTACTTTAATTGTCCGTAAATAGTCGATGGAAACAAAATCATTTGTTTATGTCAAACGTTCAATCAAACAAAATAAATGTGTCAATACGCTGGCAACTGTTTCAGTTCGAGTTGTGTCCTTTGTGTCTGTAATAGCTTCGCGTACATCACATTAAATCGACATATACATACAAAGTAACGCTTTTGGCGGTAAAATTACTGGCACTTGTATTATAATTGCTAGTAACATCTACTCTCGTCTACAGAGCGTGAAATAGAACGGCCATTACGATTCGTTTACTCATTTGAATTTTTGCTTTGCGAGATAAATATTTTGGTAGTGTTATAGAGACGAGATAGCCCAGTGGTTAGAACGCGTGCATCTTAACCGTTGATTGCGGGTTCACACTCAGCAAGCATCGCTGAATATTCATGTTCTTTATTTTGTGTTTATAATTCATCTCGTGATGAAACTTGCATCTGTCAAATAGCATAGAACTGATTCTGCCACATGTGTATTCTACCAACTGGAATATGTGGAATATGTCCCAAACCTTCTCCGCAATGGGAGAGGAGGCCTTAGCCCAGCAGCGGGAAATTTACAGGCTGTTATTGTTATTGTTATTTTTATACGAGAAATAAACGGACGTGGAATTTTTCGAACAATCTAAAAGAACTGCGTACGATTTGGTATTTTTAAAAGCATATTTCTTTTATATAAAAGCCGTTTTAAAAACACGATCTCGTAACAGAAACCGAGCGTAAATAAACTCGCGAAAATAACTCGTAAAGCATAACATCAAGGTCATTGCTAACATTTTATTGGTGTTTTCGTCTCGCTTTCCACCAATCATAAGTATTAAAATAAATATGTTAAAATACAATAACGAGCTTCCTGTGTGTAACGTGTTGCGAACTGGATAATTTTGTACATCGTGACAAATCGGACGAACTAATTCCATAAGACAAAATAAGTATGGAAGCAGCTTCTACTTCAGACATTCTAATTCGAAATTAATGTACAGGGTTATTGGTAACTCGACGTATATCCATTAGGAGGAGATTGGGGTGACTATTTGCAATATCCAGTGTTTAATCATTTTTATAAAACAAAAGAAAAAATTGATTTTAATTGAAACTTTTTTTTTTAATTTTTGAAGTTGTATTTTTGACAAATTTTGAAAAAAACTAAAAAAGGTGATAACTCAAAAATGTTTCACTTTTGGATTATGTATGTGGGGGTCAAAATTATTGCAAATAGTCACCCGAATCACATCCTAACGGATATACGTCGAGTTACCAATAACCCTGTATAATGAATTATGTATGAACACAAAGCGCAATGGCTCTATAAACGAGTGAAATATATAATTATTATATTAGGTTTTCTGCAATAACCAAGTATACAATTTATACTTCACGCACAGCGGAGCGGTAGAGTTCGCTGGACAGTATTTGGACATTGAAGCGCGGCGACATATTTATTATTTTACTAATTATTCTTAAATAAAAGTGTGAATGTTGCCACTTCTCACATTAGCTATCTGCCAGTGAAAGTCCCATCAAAATCGGTCCAATATTTTCAGATATTAGTCAGAACAAACAAAAATTGAAAAAAAAATGTTTTTGTCTTCAATATACGTACAATGTACATATATGTATTTAGTAAAAAGCGGTTATTATAATATTACAAACAGGTACCTTAATTTTATTATATGAAGAAATATGATATAACTATGTTATATACTCTAGGTTGTCTAATTTATCAACCAGAGTAGCAGGTGTAGTACAGCCTTATCACGACTAAGTTTCCAACTAACTGAATGACTAATCGACTCTAATGAGCTGTGGTTGTGGTGCTCTATATCTTCGTGGCATCATGCAGACTTGCCTGACATATACCTGGCTAGTCTATCTGCCTTACATATATGCCTACGTGTATCGAGATCGTATAATTTGTAGGGGATTATTCTTTCTCAATAGCTCGATCTGAAAGCGCCTGCTTTCTGTTGCAAGAAAGGAGTTTGATTAGGTAATGTCACGTAGGTCAGTGTAGGCATGTTTGAGGTCTTTACACTACGATAGCTCATAGTTACAATACAGATAGAGGTGTATTGTAAATCTAGCCACAATTGCGTATAATGAAATAATAAAAAGGCTGATTTTTGTTTGTAGTGCATAGTATTGCACATATCGATCTGCGCTATCAGACTATGACAATATCTATGGCCGGTGGTGACCACTTACCACTAGCCCATTTGTCCATCCACCTAATCCTAAAAAGTCTCTGTTTACTCCTCAATATTATAAAACAATAAATATAAATCAAGTACACGGAAATTTTGTATTGCTTATCTGGATTTAAATTAACTTAGGTTAATTCACGAGATCTAGCCACTAAGATTACGTAATAATAGTGTCGCTTTTAAATTACATGCGTTGCCTGTGACGCGTATGAAATCATTTTAAACATTATACAACAATGCCGTGACATAAATACTCGAACCGCTTATTTTTTTCTCTTTCGAGTTCAACGAACTTTATTCCGGTTTACAATTTTCATTACAAGACAAATTACAAATGTTATTTTCTCACTCGAAACCTGGTTTTAGGGGTTCCGTTGCGCAATTCTTTGATCTAGTATATTCGACCTAATAATTTGAATTTATTACCGGTAAAAACTGGACGCTGTACACTGTTAGTGACATTTACGCCTGTGTCAGATTCGAAAGAAAAATATATTCGTCTTTTTATTGGGGCACTAAAAATCTTCTGAAAATAGTTTTGTGACTTTATTTTAAAATGTTCCATTTATATTTTTGCATACAAATAAATCATGATTCTGCCTATTTCAATAATAGCACAATAGTTTACTGATCGCTTAATGATATAAGAAGTCGCAGGATCGATCCTGATAGCTTCACTTAATTGTTAAATTACGATTAAAAAGGCTTGTGAAAGCCTACTTGAATAAAGTAGAAATTAATTAATTTAGATCATTGCTACTTTTCTTTAAAATAATATATGTTTAAGTTACATTTGGTTATACTTTAACGTTGCCAAGATAACAAAATACTATACCAACCAAACTACTGATTGTTTAATAGCATTGATACTCTCTTTAGCAATTATGTGACAATTTTACTGTAATTCATAATTAATTTGCCCTCATAAGGATTTGGCAAAGATTTGATCAAAGCAGTCGAATTGTCGCCAACCATCCTTGGAATGCTTTTCCTAGTAAGTTGACGTCAAGCATGAGGCCGGCCGTAAAAGTCTGCCAAATTTGAAATCGTAAAAATAAATGGGATTTGGTCCAGCGGATGATAATGATGTTGCTTAGTTTATCTCATGCATTTAATTGTTATTAATTAACCTAATTATAACGATATGATTCCCCTTGAGAAAATAAATACATTACTCTTCAGAGTCAAGTATATACTGTGGTATGAAATCATTTATTTGTGCCAAAGACTGCAAGTTCGAATCCGGGATCATTTTAAAATCTCCTCCATAATAATTGACCAGAGACTTAGCTTAGGAATACTTACGAACTTTTTATTTTAAGAGTTTAATTTGCAGGTTTTTTTAAAGACAATCTATTCATACTTTTGTACAGGAGTTCCCTACTTAAACTGTACTAGTAAATGTGTAACTTGTTTATGTTCGAAAATGTGACAAAATTAAACGACATCTTGGCATTTTTAAGTGTGCTATAAAATGTATACGAGCATCTCTGGAACAAGAGTACCACTTAATCGCATTACGTAATAATTGTGAAACGTTTAGGTACGTTAATTTTTATTATCCACTTAAATTATAAAGAAGAATAGTGTTGAAAGATGTAGCTAGCTTCATATAATTTAGCAATGATGTGTAAATGAATGGTTTTGATTCTAAATGTTTTCTCAATGATTTAAAAGTTGGTTTAAAGCGCTCATTGCTTTAAAACGCTGATGAAATAGTGCTGAAAGATGTAGCTAACTGCATATAATTTAGCAATGAAGTTTACATTAATGGTTTTGATTCTGAATGTTTTCTCAATGATTTTAAAATTGGTTTAAAGCGCTCATCGCTTTAAAACGCTTTTTGGTATTGGATTGTGTGATATTTATGTCAGCTTAACCACGGCACTGCAGCAATTTTCTGCAGCACAAGAGTTATTAGACGGCTTAAGTTTGCAAGCACAGGTTTTTACACTGTACACTATTTAGTTGGAACAGCTAATGCGAATCAATAACGAACTGTTCACATGTAAAACCAAAGGCTGTTCTTGCCATATAAGGTACAGTCTTGCTTTACAGTCGTGTTGGACGTCGCTGTTCCATCGAATTGCGTACACATTTGAGCAATGCCACATATCCTGCGTAGTTGCTAGGTCTGACAACTAACAATTTTGGGGCCAACATCATCATTGTCTTGTGTTATAGCCAGTCCAGTAAAATTCCTGCAAGAAAATGAATAGACTTGTAGATAATCTTAAATAATACATCCTATAGCTTAGAATCAGCTTTAGGCAAGAGCAACTGCTCTGGGGCCTCTACAATAGAGATTCCCATGAGTTAACAATTTATATGTCATATATTTATAGAAATCTAGTTATAGTCAAATTATAATAATAATTATATATTTAAAGTTACTAGAAAATATGAAACAAATTAATGAAAGACCTGGCTGATAGAAATAAAAATCATCAAATTAATTAGTAATGAAATAATTAAGAGCTCTACTCTGTCATTGCTTAATATCATCCAGACTTTTAAACTTGTTTCTGAATATAATAAATATAAAATAAAACTTCGAAAAAGTAATTATCTCAAATTGTCCCATTGTTAGGCTAAGGTCCCTATCAGATTATATTTATAGCGAGGTATAAATATTGTCTTTTAATTAACTTTTCATGCCATTCTATTTCAGGATCAATTTATTTCTAAATATTTATCACAGATCATTTTCCTCCAATTACTTCCACTGTCGTCTATAAGGCTTCATAAACGTCGTTAGCATCGAGCGATGAACTGAACGTCATTAAAATCTATTTATAGACTCATATCAATCTATCTGTTGTGTAGTGATGTAATGGATAATATATCTTATCTATTTATGGACAAATATTTTGACAGTTCCTAAAATTAATGACGTTATTTCGTTTCCATAGAAAATTTTATTCGATATTCAAAAATTTATTTTACGAATTTTTTAATTACTAATGTTGACCTTCGTTTAAAAAAATTTTGTGTGCCTTACCTTTAAGGTTTTGACAATATAAAGAAAATCTTTCTTAGTGAACGCGTATGGTATTTTCAGCTTTGAAACTTTCGGTTTGCGCTGTGCGATAAATAGATCACAACATTACATTAACTGTATTATATATTTATCACATTGAAACGTTGGCTGTTACCGAAAGTGAAAGTGAGACAAAACATGTGAGCTGTCAACGTTACTCAGCGATAATAAATAAGACACAGTTAATTTAGATATTATTGCACGTAAGCTAATTCGAAATTCACATTCGCATCCATTATACTATGTGCATTTGAATTGATAAATGCTGAAAGAAATGGGTCAATGTGGAAAGAGCGCTTGAAGTATACATTTCCAGTCTTGAATTTTACCGTAGAACAAGATCACAAGTGGAAGTGACTTGGTGTATGGAGCATAGAAGATTTAATATTTGCTGCAGCTGTAGATAAATGTAGTTTGTAGAACAATTATAATGTAATAATTAGGCCTGGATACTATATGAACAGCTTGAAGAGTCTACAGTACATATCATGGTTCAACCGTCGCTATCATCCTCTTTCTTGTTTTACCGAACAATTATTCGTACATATTTGTACACATATTTCTACTATATTTATTACAGCAGATAGACTTTTATATTGATCATGACTCGTAAGCCACTGAATAAAATTTGATATATAGCGAACTAAAATTAAGCGCTTCTTTTTATGCTGACCAACCCCTAAAATATCAGTAAAGCTTTGTGCGACAACTAATATTTATATATGTAAATAAGGCCCAGAACTATATTCACGATCATCGTATAAAGTAAAATGTAGTCAATAATTCCTCAATAATTGTATTCTATTTTTGAACCATCGAACGGCAATTGCGAAATTTTTTCGATAAACTTTGTATGCTATTTCTGTGAAACCTTTTTTCTCCGTGCCTGGAAATATATCGTCAGTATCTCCACAGTTTTATATATTGCTTGTTTATTGTTCGCGACTTGACGGTGCCAGTGCAATACATTTCAACCTAAATCACAGCGACGGTTATTGATGAACTTGAATACAAATTGCATTTTATACGTTATACAAGTGATTGAGGAATTTGTTTTGAAATTCCAAATGAATTAATTACAATTATCATATCATATTATATAAAAATAAGATTAAGTATTTAAGAGACATACGAGACAATGAACCTTTTTGGTAAGAAAGCCTACATAAATCTGTGACAGTGAGGAAACAGACAAAGAAACTGTCCTGATACAGAATCTTCTGCACTAACGTCTTACAAAGTGGTTTCTGTAGAAAATGTTGCATTTTCAATTTTAATCAGAACATATTTTTTTGATAAAATTAAAAGTAAATTAAAGTTTGTGTTGTTATATGTCGTTCTACAATTGAATACGAATGTAAACCGTGCCATGCCTGCATCGAAAACTCGAAGCAAAATAAGTTCGAGATAATTTTCTTCTTTTCGTTTATTAACGAATCACCCGATTGGGAAAATACTTTAGTGAATAAAACTAGTTATAACGGATTTTAATCGCGTATATTAATTATTTTGGACAATGCGACGTTTCGAGCACTTTACAGCGTTCGTGGTGGTTTATTTAAATGTGTAATAATCGCGAAAATTTAAGACTACTTTAGTGAACATTTGTCCTAAAAAATACAGAAATTTTTCTTCGTTCTTCACTACAACCGTTTTATCTTACATTTTATTATATCTATGTAAATTACTTTCAAGGAAATTATATGGCAGAACTTTGTGCAAGTCCCTCTGGGTAGCTACCACCTACTCATCAGATATTCTATCGCCAAATAACAGTACTCAGTATTGTTGTGTTCCGGTTTGAAGGGTGAGTGAGCCAGTGTAACTACACGCACAAGGGACATAGCATCTTAGTTCCCAAGGTTGGTGGCGCATTGATATTGTAAGAAATAGTTAATATTTCTTACTCACTTGCCATCAGGTGGTCCATATGCTCGTCCGCCAAGCTATTCCATAAAAATATATATAAGAACATATGAAATAACTCTTAGCTTATAAAATTGATTAATCGCGTACATATAATATCAGATGTCTCAGCAGTCAATCGTGACAATATTCAGTTCACTCGATACGGCTGTTTACAATATGACTCAATGACCCGCGATACATCTTGCTCGAATTACACCAATCGTTATTATTCTTTGATCGATGGAAGAATAACTCATAGTGAATATATCCTAGTTTTTCTAATCTTTAGTTTGTTTGAAGGACTTCTAGTTTTGATGATTTCTCACATCCATGTTCATTAGGGTTGTATCGTGCATATTATTAGTAAAGAAACGCTTCGTAGATTTCATTCTATAGATGTTTTTTTTTCTTTCTTCTTTTCTCCACGTAATAAATAATAAGAGGAGAAAATAATATAAAGTACTCAACAGCTGAGCACATAGGAAATCCCCTTCTTCGCGGCCGAAGTTACAGGTAGAAAATAGTAACTATAAAATGAAATCAATGTAGTAATACGTACATTGTATGCACGTGACACCTTTGTCTATTTAAAAGATTTTAAGCAAACTATATTTTTAAGTAATTACGTTTGAGTAAAAAATAAATAAACTTTTATAGCATACTTCAATTAAACGCAGGAACTCAAGATCTGCATCTGCATAAGTTAGTCACTACATCAACAGAATATTTCGTTACAAATACGTTATATATATATAATGTTTTGGAGCGAATTATGTTTTTATATCAAATAAATATGATTTGTTCATGATGGTATTGTGATCAGGGCTTTTCCATTCAACAATGAATAGTCTGGCAAGCGCCTGGCACTTGGCAAAAATCCAGACCGCATCGAGTGGCCTTGGCATGGCGATGAAATAATTACGATTCTGTATCACACGTAGGTAATACACGACATGTAATGACACTCGATTTTAAGTGTTTTGACGCGACGGATTTATTTTATAACAACTACTTGAAAACTCAGACATTTTTTTTCTACTTGAAGTTTTATTCTAGAAATAGAACATTATACATATAAATTAAATAGATTAGATACATTCAAATACATAATTTTAAATTATATACAAATAGTAAGATTAATTATTAATAATTGATTCAACAAAATCAAAAAATAATAATAATGAAGGAATTTGTAAGTATTTAAAGTTTGTGCTGTAAATCTTACGACATTATTATTATAAGAAACTGAAAAGTATCAACTTCTCTCGCATATAAAAAAGCTGAATTAAATGATTCAATAACATTCCATGCTCAGTTGTTTTATAATCACACAGCTTCAATCACTTGTATTTGCTTACTTTGACAATTGATAGTCTTCGATCTAATGATTCTTTTAAACTAAACGTAAACTTTATTTTTATAAAATAAGCGGCTTCTATATCGAATAAGAGTAGAGATGGCCCAGTGGTTAGAACGCGTGCATCTTAACCGATGATTGCGGGTTCAAACCCAGGCAAGCACCGCTGATTCATGTGCTTAATTTGTCTTTATAATTCATCTCGTGCTCAGCGGTGAAGGAAAACATCGTGAGGAAACCTGCATGTGACAAATTTCATAGAAATTCTGCCACATGTGTATTCCGCCAACCCGCATTGGAACAGCGTGGTGGAATATGTTCCAAACCTTCTCCTTAAAGGGAGAGGAGGCCTTTAGCCCAACAGTGGGAAATGTACAGGCTGTTACTTTAAGCGGCTTCTTTGTGTTTTTATTTACACTCGATAAGTTCTATTTAAAGGAACTATCGTAGTTCCAATTTGCATCCTTAATCTGCATTCAGGTCACATGTTTTGTGGGCACTGTTTCCTGTTTAGTGTTTATTTGCTCCCATTTCCGTCTCGATTGATTCTCGAAGGTAAATGAATCGATTATTATCTGAAAATCGATTCTATGATAATGCATCATTTTTGTTACGATATCAAAATAATGAATAGGAATAACTTGTAAATAATTTCACGTGTTAGACAAAAATCTGCCACTTGTGGTATGTTAAACTCCCATTAAAATGTAGGTAGTTATCGGCAAAGAATCTGCTCGATAGGGAGCCTTTGGTCCAATAGTAAGCCATTAGCAAGCCGTTAATTTTTGTAATCGTCAATAGACGAAATTAAGCAGAGAGAGAGAGAGAGAGAGAGAGAAATTGATTTCTTGTGCACACCTATGGCGCAGTACGTTTAAAGGAGAAGATTTTTATGAATTTGTCTCATACTTTAAATAGATACTTTAAATCTGGCTACGACAATTTTCAATGTTCATGTATTAATATAGATTCATATAGATTAATATATAGATTAAGATTTATCGATCGTTCCAACATTTAAAAAAATAATGATAGTTTGATCGTCTGTTCGAAAAAATACTAGATAGTAAACATTTCTTAAATTTTAATCAACTATTAAAGTAACTACACGTAACCCGCCATTCAGTTTGTATCTGAATATATACAAAACATGCTTTCACGATTAAAACGTCGTGGACTAAAAATATCAACAAATATGAATATACATATAATAATATTTAATTCAAACTAAATATTAGGAATTCGATTCTTTTGTATGTAGGAACGTTTGCTTATTGTATTCAATATTAACTTCTCTAATGGCGCCAGTTAGACTTCCTTGTTTTGCAAATAAACGTTTCGAATAAATTAACATACGAATCGCGTTATTATGTGACACGTGATTTTAAAGTTTGTGATATATTACGAAAATTTTCCAAACTCCTACATCGATGTTTTTCCATTGAAACAGGGAATTTAATTACGTCTATGCTATAACTACGTACATATAGTAAATAAGACTAAGTGTCAATATAAACGTTTCTTAAAGATACACCTATATGAACCTGGTCCATAGAGTCGTATGTAAAAAAATATTCCTTTGTTACAGGCAAGTTTTGTCTCACATCAAGAACATCCCTGAATTGATTTTACTGGGAAGTGAATCTCGAACCATGAGACGCCTGCCAATATTTTCTCTCATGGTTAAGCATCCACGTGGCACGTTTCTTCATCATAACTTCGTGTGTGCTGTTCTCAATGATGTATTCGGAATCCAGGCAAGAGGTGGGCTGAACGGCAATCTAAACTATGGCGCTGACGTTTTGGGTATTGATGACCAACTTCTTAAAGAATACGAGAAAGTTTTGGACGTTGAAGCGTAAGTTTCCAAACTATTTTACTATTTCATTGATATCATATTAATATAAATAGTAGCGAGGAATGAAATCCTTAGGACGTAAAGTAATCATTTCTATATTTCTTTCAGACAAAAAGAAATAGCAAGGGTTCGTAAACTTAGCGTTGTTAAGTCACCAGAGGTGCCAATACATAACGAACCACTCAGGCCAGGCTTCTGCCGAGTTTCTCTCCCTTTCTTCATGTCTGAAAATGAACTCGCATTCATCCTAGAAGCATTGAAGATGGTGGCCACAGAAGGTTGGAAGATATTGCCACAGTATGTTGTAAATTCAGAAACAGGACAGTGGAGGCACCACACATGCTCAGTACTGAGGGATAAGAAATCCTTATATTCATTGAGGTTCAACGATGGACAGGTCACTGCCCACGAAAGGAGGATATCAGGTAAATCTGACTTTTATCATTGTCATTATGTAAAGTCTCAGTAGAATTCATAATAAAAGCAGCGAGAAAGGAAAAAAATGTCTGTTGTTATACTTAATGTTTAATTTGAGTAATTAACTGGAAAACATTTTCTTTCCAGGCCCAGGAATTTTCCCTCAAACTTATACAGAATGTTTACAAACAGCGAGAAACCTTTTCAATAGAGCAAGAAAATTAGCTATGAAATGTTCCAGCGTGGAACCCGAAGTCAGTTTTAATCCAAAGATTGATTACTTGAGATGGTTCATGTTACCAAAAGAGGCACATGACCTTCTACTTGGTAAATCAGGTAACGTCAAACATATTGTTCCATTTGACCCGTCCGGATACACAGGAGCAAGAAAGAGTTTAAATATATCCAGATCTTCAAATACCTCATCGCCGATACTTGGTACTTCTCCAAGGCACTTCAGTTTGTCAGCGATTGATGACTGTCACTTATTTAGACTAAAACAAAAACAAAAGTTCTTCTCAAGAGAATCAAGTTTGAAAGAAACTTCTAAAGAGGAAGCTATCGCAGTGGATTCTCATCCAGTTCAATTTGCAGTAGGAGAATCAGTCTCACCATTGCGGTTGGTACCTCAAACTTCGAAACCCATACTCATGAGATCACGATGCTATTCTTTGGGGTCAGATATACCCCAAGTACCTCTAAGTGCAGTGACTAGAATGAACCTAGGACTGAAAGAAACTAGTCCAAATAATAATGTTAAAGTAAGCAGTTTTTGTAACTGTGGAAGTCAGACAGATTTACCTTCGATGGACGATGGTATTATTTCGCCAAATAAAAAATATCCCTATAGTGCTCAGAGTAGCACTTCTATATCTGATTGTAGTCAAGTAGGCAGAACATCGCCAACTGCTTCTGTCACATCCCACACATCGGAAGATTTACAAGCCTATGTAAAAGAAATGACAAAAGAAATAGCAACAGAAATTAAGTCAGAAATACGTGGAGTCATATCTAAGGTCGATGATATATTAGAAAATTCTGACTCCCTGGAACAGTCCAATTTAAGCATGACCTCAGTTTCTAGTCAGAGTGATAAAAATTCTGTATCCGTAATAGATGTCGCCGAATACTTGATGGGCGTATCAAGAGAAATGGCGTCTGAAGTAAAACATGAGATTAGAGAAATGGTAAACAGAGTCGATGAAATGATCTCTCCGGATTTAAACAACTCGGGTTCTAGAAAGAGCTCTCCTCCTCAAGCGATAAGAAAAAGAATTGCCTCCGGTCCTGAACTAGGCTTGGATTTAAAGAAACTTAATTCTTCGCAGTCTTTAAGAAAATGTCCAACAAGTCCTGTATTTCCGTCGCCATCTCATTACGATGAAGATGAAAGTCGGTTTTGCAAGCGATCGCCAACTATTCAGTCCCCTAAATCGGCACAGTGCACTCCCTCTCACGAAGCATCAGGACCCAACAGTATCTCTTTCAATTCAAGTGAGACCTCTACCCCTGATACGATAATCCAAGTTGTGACAACATCGCAGAATTCTCCAGTTCTACCAAAGTCTTCAAGTTCGAACAAACTGTCAGACGATGAAGTTAGTTGCACGGATGTGATATGCAGACATTGTTGTATTAAGAAAACATGGAGCCAAAACGCCTCCGTCAGCTCGCAAGACAGCGGAATTAATATGACTTTCACTGAAACTGATTCTCTAATAGATTTGGGTAAGCATTACTTTTCGTATTTAATTAAATAAAAAACTAAGAATTAATTAATAATTTATTTGTTTGTGAATGTGTTAGTCGCTTGGGATCCATTCAGAAAATTTGATTAATTGTATGCAAAAAACCTTGAAATAAAAGAATAATAACAAATAATACAGTATATTTTCATTATACTTACGTAATGTAGACGTATATACATATATATGTAATAAACAATATTGTATGCGATTTATTATGTATGGCTTTAATATATCAATGATGTAATGACAATAAAAATATATAAAAGCAACCGAGTTATATGATGTCTTCATCTTGATTTGAGCTGATTTTATCCAGATTTTACAACGTCCACTTATAACTACTAGACTAGCTGTAGCTGATTTATCAGACAGTTTAATAATATGTATTTCTCGTAAAGCTTCACGCTTAACTATATGACTATAATAAATTGTAACAAATTTGATTTAAAATAAAGATTATACTGATACATACTTACTTTATTATTTACAACATGCCTTGTAAACGGAAATCAAACAGGGGGTCAAGTATTTTGCTGAGATAGAAATGAGAAATATAAATAAGAATTGCTATCTAATAATTGCAGTAAAATGGCGAACTTCTTCAGATCCGACGACGAACAAAGTGCGGAAATTACAAGGCAGACTTCGCATGTGTCAGAAACATGAAAAAAGTGAGGTACCGGACATCATAGAGGGCGTGCCTGTATGCTCGGGAGATCATACGAGGCAGGAGAAGACTTTCGACGCTGACTCGGGAAGAGTCGCCTTTCAAATACCAGATGACGTCGAACGACAAAACCGGTATGTCTTTTATGATATTGTAAGCATTTTTCAATAATTAAACGTAATATGTGGTATTTTTTTTCGATTTTGCTTATGAATTCGAATTATTTTTGTCGTTACCAGGAATATCCCCTCCGCATCAGATTCTAAAAGATCCAGCAGATCGTCCAATGCCTCGTCCAGCTGCTCTGATAGGAGCTCTCGTTCCAGCGGATACGGCACCGATGGTCCGAGAACGTCCCACGATGAGCAGTTTTACGATAGAAGGTAAGAAACTCAATAAAATAATTTCCTCTTTAACACTATCTGTACCAATATTGATGCCCAATTCGCAATTTCATAATAAGCAGAAAAAAGGTAATAGAAAATAAAATCTATGTATCAAGAAGTATGAGAATAAGCTTAATAGAAAGTATCCAGTCGAGTTCTGAGAGATAGGATTACAAGGATCATGCAACGCCCAACCCAACTTTTTAAAAATCTGTATTTAATGAATATATTTTTCGAAATTTGAAAACATTTCATCTGTTAATTTGACAAAAAGAGTCCGCCTCATGCTTGTTTACGTTCCTAATACGTTCTGGCATGAATTAATCATGTATCGGTCTTGATATAAGACGGCTTTGTAGGTAGATTCCTAAAAGTATACATCACATTCTCTCCGTAAGAACTAGCGCGCACTGGTAACTTTTGTCACGGTGACTGTTTCGTCACTCTTTTCGAGTCCATGAACATGTATGGAGGTGCGCGAACGTTACGACGTGACAATTGGGTGACATTTGTGTCTACATCTGTACATATTCACGGACTTGACAAGAGTGACGAAACAGTCACCGTGACAAAAGTTACCAGTGCGTGCTAGTTGTAACAGATTGCAAATTCATTCTTCTAGTAGTGCTACAGGAAATACTGCATCGCTCTTAATATTGATCTAGATAAGATCATTTAATAATATTTTGAATTAAAACAATACACTTCTCAAGCAATGTATATTGAATTCACGATTATTTTTAATTATATTTTCTTTTGCACCTGTAGCGTAACCTTGACCTTAGACAACTAATTAAAATTTATAATGAACATTACTTACAGTAGTGCAAAAATAAATATGTCAATTTATGTAAATTTTATGATGCTTTTGTTTTTTAGATTGATATATCACATGTGTATATATATATTTATATTTGACAAGTTTACCAAATTTATAAAAAAGTCGATAATTCTAAAAGCATTTTGTAATAAAATTTCGATCTTGGACGTGAAACCCCGAGCGAGTCACTATAAACGTACAACGTGGGTGTTATCTATTAATATAATCGTCCGCAGTGAATCAGACTGTCGCTTTAAGTCGGAGTGCTGCTGGGAGGAAACTGAACACGACGACAGCAGCGCTTGCAGCGACGCCTCCCTCACGGACTTCACCTTCGACGATGAGGGCAAGTGGCATTGCCCTCCCAAGGCCGTATGGAAGGCTACGGTTGAGGTATGACGTCATGACTTATATAACATGTAAATATAGACCATTTTTGGTTAAACCACTTTAAACTTTCTCGCTTTAACAAGGTATAACACAGATTTTGACGGTCTCCGTGGTCGAGTAGTGTGTACACCGGTTTTCATGGGTACGCCACTCTGAGGTCCCGGGTTCGATTCCCGGCCGAGTCGATGTAGAAAATTCATTAGTTTTCTATGTTGACTTGGGTGTGTTTGTGGTGCCGTCGTTACTTCTGATTTTCCATAACACAAGTGCTTCAGCTACTTACATTGGGATCAGAGTAATATATGTGATGTTGTCCAATATATAACATCTGTGTTTTATTGTTTAAAGATAGTAGATAGGTATCTTGATTTATAATAACGTTGTGTAATCATTACGTTAAACTAAAAATAACTTATTGTACTCTTCATTATAAATAATATCTAACATTAAAAAGTCAATTCAAACATTGCCAAAGATCACGACAAAGTTAAAAAAAAGTTAAGTATGGTAAATAATATCTTAAACTCCCACAACTGGGCAAAGACGTCCCTTCCCCATAAGATGTTTTGGAGCTTATTCCAAGCTAAAAGTTTATATGGCACATTTACTTCTTAATTACGATTATATTTTTATGCCACGAAAAAGTGTTCACGTATGCCACTCCACCAGATAGCTTTGACCTTCTTTGTATATCGATATTAACGAAATATATATTTCAGGCTATTCACGAATACAACATGATACGTCCCGGTGACAAAGTCTTGGTCTGTCTGTCAGGCAGTAGGGACTCAATAGCCCTCCTACATACGATGCATCAGTACCAGTTCTACGCCAGGTCGAAGGGGATACACTTTAGTATTGGTGAGCTCTAAACAACCAATCACATCTTTGAAATAAAGGAACAACCAATTAAATGTCTTTGTAGTGAAGTTTTGTTCCTGTAACTGCCTGTTTTTTTTTAAATATTTTATCTCTAAAACTATTATTAGTTTTGGTTATATTTGTTTCTTTAATGTTATATGTATTTAATATTTTATATTTCAGGTGCATTATTCGTCCACGAGCCGCAGTCGGACGTAGATCCTCTCCATGTGATGGCGTACTGCCGAACTCTCGGTGTCAAATTCATTTATCAAGATAAACTTAACCACGAAGAGATGCAACGTAAGTTTTCAAGCAATCAATGCTTTTTTTATCGTTTGACACATTCGTATAAATAGGAAATCACGTATTCTTGTAAATAATCTCCTGAGCATCGTTAAACAAAATACAAATAATAATTTTTATTTTATTTATGTTAAACATAATATGATTCCAAAAGCAACCATATATACAACAAATATATCATTGGAGTAGTACTTACTGTCTTCCTCGTTTAATGCTCTTCACCTTCATCAGATTTTGACAATAAGTTTCATTATATCAATTATAAGTGCAATAGGCTATTTGACAATGCGAAAAATAAATTGTGAATTATTGTAATTAGTGTTTATTATGAGCTTAAAAATGGTTATTTACTAACGAAAATTGAAATAACACTTAATTTATTCAAAAATCAATAAATAAAAATGCAATTTTTTCAAACGTTTGTCACGTGACACAAAACGCTCCTGAATCGCCGGGGTTATGATGAAGTCACTTTCTTGTAAACCTTGCTTTTATACTGTATGTACCACAGATTAAAATACAGCAAAGTGACGTCACCGACCCAATTGCAGCGCTATTTTGTTCAAGTATCGTTTTCGCGCGCTATTTAAATATGGAATTTTTAATATGATATTTTTCGGCAAATATGTACTAGAAATAAAAAAAATCAACTTTTACTGGGTTCCTTAAAAGTAGTAAAAAAGTAAAGTAACAGCCTGTAACTTTCCTACTGCTGAGATAAGGCCTCCTCTTCCATTAAGGAGAGGGTTTTTTGGAACATATTCCACCACGCTGTACCAATGCGGGTTGGTGGAATACACATGTGGCAGAATTTCGATGAAATTACACACATGCAGGTTTCCTCACGATGTTTTCCTTCATCGTCGAGCACGAGATGAATTATAAACACAATTAAGCACATATATATAGTGGTGCCTGCCTGGGTTTGAACCCGCAATCATCGGTTAAGATGCACGCGTTCTAACCACTGGGCCATCTCAGCTCTTCCTTAACATCTACTAAATAATATTTAAAAATTGATTTTAAAAACCAATCAAATAGCCTATTCAGGTTTCTTGTGAGCGTATACTATAACAGCTGATTGAAACAGGGCCGTCGGCGGGGGGCGCGGGGGCGGAGGGCGCGGGGGCGGGGGCGCGCGAACTCCACCGCTGGGCGTCGCACGGCGTGCGGCGGCGCGCGTACGGCGCGGCGGCGGCGCACGGCTACGGCGTAGCGGCCGTAGCGCAGAGCCTCGACCGCGCCGCCGCCGCATTCCTCGCCGCCGCGCTGCACGCCGGCGCGCTGCGCACTCTCAAGGCGCACTACCGAGTCCCGTGAGTGCTTGTCCCCTACTATATACTATTAATATGGGTTTTCCGAAGTAAACAATTTGATTCATCTAAAATAGCCTATAATTTTGTTAGTAACAAAAAAAAAATTACCTGTTGCCTGTAAAGTCGGTATACGGGCGAAAGTTTTACGTGACAACGACTTTGAGTGGTAAAATAATTATAATGTGAATATTCATTCGTATAGTAGGAAGAAGGATGAAATAATAGTAACAATTTAAAACATTTATTTGTACAAAGAATTATATTTAAAACATTAATTTATACAAAGAATCTCGCACTGAATTTTGTCTGTCTCTCTCGCTCTTAGGCGGGCTAACCATGCCCGAGTGGAAGGGACGCGTGCCTCTCACTCGCTCTCATTGTGAGCGCATAATGTGAGCGGAGCGTAACGCAGTTTCTTGAAGTGTCACCCGGCAAACCAATTTATAAGACGTTGTCACGTCAATATTACAATTAAAAAAATACAATTATAAAAGCTGTCTGACACAAACCTAAATGCTTTATTTCTTAATTTCGTGAACAGAGACTAAATAAACGCTAAATTATAAAAAAAAAATACATTACACACATAAAAACTTTAAATTAATTGACACTTCTTATGTCATTAAATAAAAATATGATTTCTACTGAGATGACCTTAGATTACAAAGCTTACATATATGTATATAAGATTTTAAAGTAAAATTCTAAAATTAATGAAAATCGAACTTAACCACATGAATATTTATTTTATATATACAGCAAAGGCATCGTTATTAATCATTCGAATGTCGATATAACAGGGAGCACAACATCCGCATAATAAGACCGTTTATCTACGTGCGCGCTCGTTCGCTGGAAGTGTTTGGCTGGTCGCGGGCGCTGCCCCACTTCGGGCGCCACTTCGACTCGCCCGACACGCCGCCCGCTGACTGCACTCTGACGGACGCTGGGTAAGACTATTCTACCTAAATATGTTACCACCATATTTGTAAATAAAATAAACTAAAAAATAAATTCTAAATATTGCCTGTATTAAAAATTTTGATGATGATTTTGCTGTGTATTTCAAATAACATTGGCAAATAACTATTTATTTATAATGATGATATTGACAATTATTTATTTAAATTGTTAAACTATATATTTCACTTTATATTTGTAATTGTAGTAAATTCATTTTATTATTATTTTATTCAAAAACCACATGTTATAAACATATGTTGGACCACTGTAAATGTATGAAATACCTTTGTTAACCCATATTCGAGCAAATAAACTATTACTATTATTATTATTCAATAATTAGTAAAACATAAATTTTATCATCTTTATAGCAAAATTATCCTGGATCGTTCAGTCTCAGTCCCATGTGAAAGCTCAACTAAAAGCGACGCCACTCTTGATGACCAACTCGTGGAAACTGTACCGGAATCTCTATCTGAGACGCTGGTGGAGCCACTGGTAGAGCCACTGGTAGCCGCGCAGAACCTTCTCAGCAGCCAAGAACGCGCGCATCCATATATCTATACCAGCTTGAAAAACTCCCTACGACCACTTATTGGTGCCAGGTATGTTGTACAATTATTTGAAACTTTACAATTTTAACTCGTTTAAGTACCAAAAAATATATACAGGAATTGTATAAAAAGGTCCGAAACATTTATTAATTTTGTAATTAATTAGAAAAAACTTTAAAAGTTCTTCTTCTTAATGATTTTTTCATGTCTGAACGATTGAACTTATTTTTATAAAATCGTTATGAAATAGATTACATCACGTAAAAAGAACTAAAAAAATCTGTGGTCCAATTTAGTACAAGAAAGAAACACACCAATTGTGTTCCTAAATAAAATTTTATTTATGCCATTTTAAATACAATATAATTATTTATTTCCAGGAACATTGAAAAAGATATTAAAGAAAGTAGACACAGGAAAAAGTCTGTTATACAAATGAAAAATGGCGCCCCTGTATACGACTCCGAGGAGGGCACCGATGAAGAACCAGTGCCATAAACAACAGTAATATTTCCTGCCAGGAATGCACACTCTCCGCCATATTAATCAAACCTCAAGCAAATGATAAATGAAGGATTTTCTGTCTCGTTCGCACTTATTTGTCGTCGTAGCGTCAGACAGGGACAATAAATGGCTTGCTTAAAAATGTTTTCATTAAATGACGATTCAACGCCGAGTTGTGATTACTCAGTGATTTTTTTTTATATCTATTATAGTTTTGTTGCAAAGCGACATTTTAATAGAAGTTATTTTTAAGTATACAATAAGTTTGGTTTATGATTAATTAACCATTAATTCGTATTACATTTTTTTGAAAACGTTTGATTGTTTAACATTGTACGATCTTGTAGCGCATGAATAAAGTGAGACGATTATTTTAAGGATTTTTTCGAGGTTTGCCATATTGATAATTTTTTTTCTACTATTTACTAGTTTTTCATAATTAATGTGGAATTGAAAACGAAGTGCATTTGTTACAGTCTGGTATTCTCTAAATGTTTTATCGATATATTGTCATGTTGTATGTGTGTTAAAATTCTACGTATTATATAAGAAATTGGCTTATTTATGGTGTCCAGTAGAGGAAACAAATGTATATGTGAGTTTGTAATATGCAGATTTTATTGAAGGCGATCTCGTCTTAAATATTAAAACGTTGAAATACTTATTGTTATATTTTGATAACTCCTGAATTTTATTTTATTAAAAATATATTCGAACTTGTAGGATTTAGCCTCGTATGTAAACACCAAGAATATTTATATTAAAAATTAATGTAGATTTAGTAGTTATAGTAATTAGTGTCTAAGTATAATACTTTTACAAATTTCTGAGAGTAATCGTTGATTTTATTTCTTATTAAAATGTTTCTTTTGTGTTATGGACGTAAAACGGATATTACGGTTTGCTATGGCAACATTAATCTTTATAATCTGTAGAAGAAACGTTGTGTCTGTTGATGTTTGAATGTTTTTAATTCATTTTAAAATAGTGAATGTATATTTTATAAACAAAAGCTGTGAATTTTCTCATATATCGTTTTAGTATATATTATGTTTATATCTCTGTATTATGTGACAAATATTTTTGTATTATCGCTTAAGATATATGAATTCCTATATATCGAATGTAAGATGATGTCCCATACATTGCTTCCATGGTAATTGTAAATTGTAATCGTATTTACAAATTGTCGTATGAATAAATATGTTTTTGAATACATACATTTTTATTTACCAGTGTTGCCAACAACATTTAAAAGTAATATTAAATATTGCCATTAAAATAATCAGGAAATAAAACAAACGATCAATTAAATTTTATTTATTACACTAAACACTCACTACACCGTATCTTTGCGTGTGTGCGTGCTCTCATACATAGCTTATATTAATGAGTATTGCAGTACTAAAGACCCATATTATGAGAATTATATTAAAACACTGAATGTGATAAAACTACTAACATTTACCTAAACATTATCAGACAATAAGCGAAACTACCCTATATATCGACTTATAATTAATATTTAATACTTTAACCATTATTCTAACATCGATATTTATTTCATGACGACACAATATCCTATTATAAAGAACAAAATATAGAAGCTAAGATAAATAACGATTAAGTTACATGTTTGCGTATTCTATTACTAACGATTAATAAATATTTCGAATGATTATATTAAACGTATCTTCATTTCATCATCATCATGTTATCGAAATATTTCGCCCACTTTACTTGCCCTGACAGCAGGGCTTGCCACCTGAAAAAAATATTGTTTCATTACTTTTTTAGTCATCTAGAGAGCGTATAATATCACTTATAAGCTATTGAGTCTTATTTAACTATTAATAATAAATATATACTGGTTATTACTACATAATCCTTGAGCATAGACAATAGTTATTCATAGAACTAATGAAATAAATTAAGACACAGACAATATTATCACTACTTTACTAATTACATAGTATAAAAATTAGCTTACCGCTGTCTGTTTGTCGCTGTGTATGCTTAGATCTTTAAAATTACACAACGCGATGCATTTTTTTTATAAATAGAGAGAGTGATTCAAGAGGAAGGTTTATATATATGTATAGTTCATGCATTGATAATATTAGAGGTTTTTAATGTGATGTCGTATATAAATTCATTTTTTCAGCCAGCGTTTGAAATGTAAGCACATTGCAAACGCTGGCTGAACCCCACCACAATAATATACTACAGTATTGTTCACATTAAAAAGGTCTTCAAAAAGTTCAATTATATTTATTTCTAAGGAATAACAATATGTAATAACCCACAATATCCATTTATTATCCTTTACTTTTTTAAGAGAAATAATGCTATTTGAAGCAATACAGCATTAATCCTTATTCAATAAAGTGCCTTAAATACACAAGCATTTCATATCAATCATCATAGCAAGATATGAACTTTGTATGTAGTGACACTCGGTAGTATATTTTATATCAGTGCACCCGTGCAAAGCCGGGGATGTCACTAGTATACGATATTCTTAACATGTACTAGATGTAACTTAGTTGATGAACGATAACCCAAAACGTAAATCACATTAAAGACTAATAATATTAAAAATACTTTAATACAAAAATTTATAATAATACTATTCTACTATTACTCACATTGATATAAAAATACTTTTAAAAATATTAATACTATATAAATAAATATATTTTAAATTTCGTTAATTAAACAGTTTAATAAGAATATTTCCAAGAAGAATCGTCATATCAAAAATAGTGAGATGTAAACTACATGATCAAATTAAGATAATTACCTGAGGGCTTTCCATCACCACACGCGCAGCTAGGGCCGCAAGTGCAGCCGCTGCCGCAAGCGGCGGGGCCGCTGCCACACGTCGCTGGAAAAATTGGATAAATTTCATACAAATACTATCATAACAACAACAGCCGCCTGTAAATTTCCCATCTGATTTTTACTTCATCTGCTGGGTTAAGACCTCCTATTCCTATTGAGGAGAACGTTTGGAACATATTCCAGCACGCTGTTCCAATAAGAGTTGATGGAATACATATGAGGCAGATTTTCGGTGAAATTAGACACATGCAGGTTTCGTCACGATTTTTCCTTGACGCCGAGCATGAGATGAATTATAAACACAAATCAAGCACGCGAATATTCAGTGGTGCTTGCCGGGGTTTGAACCCGCAATCATCGGTCAAGATGCACGTGTTCTAACCACTGGACCATCTCTGCTATTAAAATAATACTATCATGATTAATTCTGACCTAATATATGCACAATGGCTAATCTGAAAGACTGTCATATCCAGGGCCGTCTTTAACCTATTAGAGGCCTTGGGCATATTAGAATAATGGGCTCCCTGCCACTATGACAGAACACTTTTGTTAGAATAGGCAAAGAAATTTTCAACAACAACAACAACAGCCTGTAAATTCCCACTGCTGGGCTAAAGGCCTCCTCTCCTTTTGAGGAGAAGGTTTGGAACTTATTCCACCACGCTGTTCCAATGCGGGTTGGTGGAATACACATGTGGCAGAATTTCTATGTAATTTGTCACATGCAGGTTTTCTCACGATGTTTTCCTTCACCGCTGAGCACGAGATGAACTATAAAGACAAATTAGGCACATGAATCAGCGGTGCTTGCCTGGGTTTGAACCCGTAATCATCGGTTAACATGCACGCGTTCTAACCACTGGGCCATCTCGTCTAGAACTCGAAGAAATTTTCATTTTTCTTCAATTTGAGATTAAAGCTATGTTGAAATACCTAGTTCCTGAATTATTAACATATTTGTATGTTCTGGTTGTATGGAAAAAGTCAATATCTTTATTATGAAAATATGCAGATCCGAGGGGGTCCTTATCGATTGTGGGGCTCTGGGCACTTGGCCAAAGTGCCCACTGGGAAAGAAAGAGGGGTTCGATACTATCACACCGTGAGCATAAACACAAAATAATATGCTTCAATCGCAACAGAAATATGCAGTATTTAATTAGTCTACAAAGTCCCTAATTCTGGGCTGCCCGTACGAACATTCACTCAGAAAAACCAGGTAACCTTTTATTGATCCGATTCGGCTTCGATCGTAGGAACGAATTATGCAGCCTTATAATTAGCCACTAGACCGGCGTTCATTCAACTTCTCAAATCAAATCCCACAGTCGTATAGCGTGTCGGTGTAATTACGTACACTCAAAAATGTTTACGAGCAAACTTAAATATTAAGCGGTTACTTGAAAGTTGAATTTCATACAAAAACATGTGAAACTGTTAACAGTTATATTATCGGAAAAAAAACTGGAATTTCGAAATGTTTAAAGTTCGAAATATGAATCATATTTATTTTATAAAAAAATTATTATATTTTATAATCAAAGTGACAGCATTTGATGTATTATTGTGTATAGTAATGTGTTGCTTCACAATAATATTCCGACTTCGCTTTTCCTTCGGATCGAAATTTAATAAAGGTATTAATTTAACCTGCCTTAACAGAAGTACAGTTTCATTTCCTCACTATATTTTCGTATTATTATTTATATATACAAAATCAATAATTAATTAACCTGCCTTAATTGAAGTACACTTTCGTTTCCCCACTTAATTTTCGTATAATTTTATTTTATGTTATAATTATATAAATCAATTGTTAATAATATAAGAATATACCTTTTAATAGTATCTAAGGGATCAGCTCATTAGTGATGGTTAGTTTATTCCCTACAGATAATTATCAACGTGAATAATTGGAGTCGGGTTCAACGCAATGTAAAGCAATCGTAAACAGTTATTGTGGACGAGACAGCTTAAACGCAATTACATTTAGATATATTTAACAATGTAATATACGTATAACAAATGTTTGATATTAAAATAAAATATACGAATATTAAGTTAATTAAGTGAAAAATGTGGAATGATTAAACTTTTTAGTGTTTGCTGATAATTATGTTATTTATATAATTAGTGGAGAATTCTCGAAAGGGGAATCGGTGCTAGCGATCTCGCTACTATTCCACGCGGTCATGACTTTTACAGTAATTATTTTTAAGTTTGATTAAGACCTATCTCTAAATCGACATTCTTTTAGTCCTTTGTTTTAAACATTACATTAATTTCATTTATTATATTTGAAACTATTCATTCCGATATTATAAAGCATAAAAACAATTATCAAATTGTAAGGAAAAAATAATAATAATAAATAACTCTAACGTAATATTTTTTCACATAAATAATGACCGATAATGTACAAGAATTACATAACGACGTCACAAAATAAGCCTACAAAACGCATCACATCACAACACACATTTAACCTTATTATATATAGAATATAAATAAATAATCTAATATATATAATGCACTATATATAAATAAAATATAACTTACATTTACAAGAGTCGCACGGCGCCGGCATCGTGGGCCTAGGCTAGCGGAGTTCTAGACTGCGCGCGCTGAGCTCCCGAACTATAGACGGGTCAATAACTGAGCGCCGAGGGGGGATCGTAGTCTAGGAGCCGTGTGCTGTCTGTATGAGCACAGGTGCATGTGTGCGAGAAGCTAATTGGATCTGAAAATGTCATTGCGGTTGCGTTGTACACTTTATAACTTATTGTGGAATCGTCAAATAATTTTTCTTCTTCAATTCTATGTTTATTTACGTATTTTAGAATAGAAATAGAATCAATTGTAATATATTTTGACGTAAATAAATATATAGTGTACTGTCTAATTTTCGTCTTTTTTATATCAATACAAATAGACAAAGACAAAAATGTTTCAGGTCCTTATTTGGTCAAGAGATTTGCTTTATATTATTTGTTTTAATAATTAATGGTAAACTTTGATTTTGAATTAAAAAAAAATAAGAGTTCGAAAATCAAAAAAACTAATAATTCACATCTTATGTATATGATCGAATTCGACCGCTTAGCGAAGACGAATATTTTAAGATGTCATAACATAACAATTGAAGACTCTACAATTCCCATCGCCAGCTCTCACAACACAATAAGATAGGTAAATAACTTATAGCGGCCAGTGCGGCCGTAATAAAATGATCGGCCCTTTACAAAAACAAGCCCGACCGGTTCCGAGCCACGTCGGTGAATTGACAACGACGAATGTTATCAATATCTTTTTTTTGTCTATTCTCGTATTTGTAGCAAGGCTTTTGTACGTTATTACTGGAGCCAAGAGGCAATGTGATTATTTATCAAAGTTAACTTCACAAGGTTTCAAAGTATCCTCGACTCAAATTTAAGTCTAACATAGTTCGTGTTATAATAAGTCATTAAAACTTTTAAACTCATGAACGTACTTCCTTCATCGGTGGTCGTAAGACTTTACGTTCAATCTAGTTTAAAAATATGAATTTTTCAAAAAAATTGCTGATCATACAGAGTAGCCTTGTCGAAGTGGAATTTACACTATAATAATTATATTTCCATGTTTCAAATTATAATCGCCAAAGTCACATGGAAATTTTTCATTGCGTCTGTAAAAAGGCTAATATTTAATATGAAAATTACATAATATGTAATCTATATATCCTGATAATTTAAAGTTATTCGAATGCACTTAGCCAAACACCCTAGTAATCGATTTGTAATAGAAAATGATATTATTTTGATAGTTATATATATGGAAAAAATAATCAAGCGCAACCAGAATTACATATATATTATAACAGAAGCATTATAAAGAAATAAGTATTTTTCTTGGATAATTTTAATTATAAATAGTGAGTGAGTGATTTTTGTAGTAATGATTAAATTTATTCAAGCTTTCATAGAGACACGACATGGTAACGAGTTATTAATTCGATAGTATTCCACATGCTAGCTTTTCTCTGTTTTATTTAAACCGTTTATTTATTATACATAAGATACATTGCACAACGAACAAACAAATCATATGCATTCATTGTTAATAAAAAGAAAGTTTTAGCATATACTGTCATTCTGTTATCTCGATATGTGTCTTTTCAATCATAGGAATGCAAATAACACTTACGGCTCTAACGAGCAGTCAGGGCCGGGTTTAGGGGGATTAGGGACAATGGGAAATAGAGCCTATTGGACTTTAGAATTTTAGTAATGTATATATCAAGATTAATAATAATAATATTTCTAATGTCTTTTTTAATAGTTACTTATACAAAAAGTATATAAATTATGGACAAACATTACTGAGAGAAATGAAATTAATTCAGTATATAATAATAAGGGCCTGCACTCCCCATTGCCCTTTTCAAGACCTTTAAAGCCAATCCTGTTACCAGTAAAAATTAATGTAAGACCAACCCTTATATTACAAAACATAAGCCCTATACACAAAGTATTTAACTCTGAAACCTATATACAGTGACATATAATGAGCGTTTAATATAAAATAAGATAGATAGAAATATAAACCTATGTCCAACCTGTATCTACAACCGGTACTAACTTAAAATTTAATTTACTTTATCTGAAAATACAACCTGGCTTGCTTGAATGGGTTTTGTTTCTCTTGGTTGGATTTTGTTCGTCTGGATAGGTTAGGTTAGGTTATCCACTTATCAGAAATTCTACCGTCAAGCATATTAGTGTGAGTAAGCCAGAGTAACAGGTGCAGGTGTAAGGGACCTAATAAATAAACTTTCAAGGTTTGGTTGCATTGGCAATGTCTGGAATGGTTAAAAAAACGGAACCAGTGTGTAGGAATTGATAACCATCAGATGGTCTACTAGCCGTCTTAACTATGTTATAAAAAGAACCAACTAATATGTCTAAGTGTAATTGTATATAACTGTATATTCTATGACCTAAAATATTTTTTTCATATCAATATAGTATACGAAAATAATTTCAACCAGCTTACTTTACCAGATTATTACTCATTACTGTACAGTTTCTTTTCCTTCCTCAAGTTTATCAGCAAATCGATATTAATGGTATTCTTATTTATAAAGAATCGAGTTCATTAACCCCGATGGAAATGAAATATAAGTTTGTAATCTACACCTTCTCATAGAAATACAAAATGTATCTGATACAGTTTTTGTGTCCGCGCAATTTGTAACCGCTGTGGTATTATTTCTAAGGCATCCATTACATGGTACACCTACTGTTACTTATAACTGTTCTACTATTTTATTTTTTCCACATAATATTTAATATCTTAGTAATATTAAGCTTTACTGTTTATACATATTTTGTCTCTCAAAGCAATAATTTGAACTCGAGAAAATATCAAATTAAAAGCGGGGAATTTAAACCACGATCGCAGAATCAGCAGCCTTATAAGCAAGCATTTAATTTTAGACCATAATAGTAAAAAGGTTTCCTAAAAAGTGTCTAAAAAGCCTTGGTGGTAGGGCTTTGTGCAAGCCCAAGCCAAGGTAGGTACCACCCACTTATCAGGTATTCTACCTCCAAACAACAGTACTTGCTATTGTTGTGTTCCGGTTTGAAGCGTGACTAAGCCAGTGTAACTACAGGCACAAGGGACCTAACATTTTAGTTCCCAAGGTGGATGGCGCATTAGCGACGAAAAGCATGGTAAATAATGTTATACAAATAATTATTTTGTTTATATATTTCACGAAAATAAAGTTCAATATAGTATTTTTATAAATTGTAAAACAACAATTGATCTTATTTGATGATGAATGGTGAATGATATTCGATTTTTTTCCATCGATCATTCATTTGTCTGACGTGTAGCGTGTAGCGGATGCCTTAGTGTTGAGAGTCGTTGACCCGAGTTTATTCTATGAAATACTTTAACAGTCATAGAAAAATATAAACGATTTAAACAAAAAACAATAAATGAAAAATTTTTATCCTTTTACGTATTTCATAAAGACTTGCTTTTTAATACAGTTATATTCTTTCATAAAGTAACTTATGATTACAATAATTGCATAATATCTTCAATAAAAAATAATAGTGAAACAAACATTAAAATCTAAATAGAAGAACTCAAGTTACAGACAAACAACCAAACAATTCTTGGTGGTAGGGCTCTTACCAGTCTGGGTAAGTACCATCCCCTCATCAGGTCAGGTCTCGGTAAGAACCTGTCAATCATCAACCTATATCATCAACCTATATCCGATTTGAAAGGGTCACCTTGATCCCTAGACCAGAGATGGCCTAGTGGTTAGAAGGCGTGCATCTTAACCGATGATTGCGAGTTCAAACCCAGGCAAGCACCGAAGATTCATGTGCTTAATTTGTCTTAATAATGTGTTTGAAACCTGCATGTGTCTAATTTCATAGAAATTCTGCCACATGTGTATTCCACAATTGGAATAGCGTGGTGGAATATGTTCCAAACCTTCTCGTTAATGGGAGAGGAGGCCTTAGCCCAGCAGTGGGAAATTTACAGGCTGTTGTTGTTGTTTGTGTATCTTGATCCCCGACATTGGAAACGTTTTAAAGGATGGTTGATATTTCTCAAAGTGTAATATCACAGTGTGTGCACAGTGTAATCTCTTTGGGCAGTGATTTTTGGCCTATTTGTTAATCTACCTATATTTCTAAATAAATAATTTTTTTTTTTTTATTATTTTGAAATTCTATACTTCATAGCGCAAGCTAATATTATGTACGTATTATTATTATGTTCTTACGACGGCTATTACTAGTAATAATATTTAATTCTAAGATTAATTATGTTAACGAAACATCGTTACCTTTATTATGAATAAAGAGATTAGAATTAAATTATGTTTGATGTGAATAATAAAAGTTTAATTAAATGATAACAATGATTCATATAATAGTCTCTAATTTAATTAAAGTCTATTCATTATATATAATTATTAATATACAATGCTTGTATCAGTAATTGACATAATTATACTCGTACATGATTTCTATATTATTAATAGTAGTTGTTAAAAGTAATGTACTTGGAAAATGTTATTTATAAGTTTTTTTGTAAGCGCTAAAAAATTATAAACTCACGACATCACATTAGAAACATTTAAAAATATCGGTATATATCTACTACAAAATCATTCTCTTTAAATCAATCTATCTATTAAAAAAAACCTCATGAAAATCCGTTGCGTAGTTTTAAAGATTTAAGCGTACAAAGGGACATAGGGACAGAAAAAGCGACTTTGTTTTATACTATGTAAAGATTGGACACCACAAAAAAAAAAACTACAACATAGATTCAGCCCTAATAAAAGAGCCGTACTACTTTGGCGACCTTATCGCTACATAGCGATCTCTTCCAGGCAACAGTGTACGTTAAGATATCAATAGAATAGAGTAGTAGCTATAGATTTTGAACCATTTAACCCATTTATTTTGCTACACACATACATTGCAATGATTATACAGAAGAAAATAATTAAATTTAAGATTATACAGAAGAAAATGATTAAATCTAAAGAACACAGTGTAGGTAGCAAGGGGTTCATCTCAGTATAAGCTGTTCTAATACACAGCACTGATTTTCAGGTGGCCCCTGACTATTGGGTAAACATAAACACAACAAAATAAATGTGACTTTCCAAACCCACGTAAATAGTAAGTACAAGTACTAAATAAAATAATGAGAGTGAAACAATAGTACACTTGCAAACAGATAAGAGAATAGGTCGATCCGAAGTTTCCCTTGAGAAAGTTGTGAATCGCCGAGATGCAACGCGCTAATTAGGTACAGTTGTCAGACCACTAATCACTTTAATTTAGATTTGTGCAATTTACATCACATCGCGACACATCCACTGTATATCTGAGTTGGATTATTTATTAACTAATTAATTAAAAAATATAATTGGTATATTTGGATCGGATTCGTGTATGAATGCATCTATTTTTGTCTTTGTACTTTAATTATTTATTGTTTTCTTTTTCTATTTAGTTATAGGATGGTGGATTAGGAAATGGGATGCATGGTTGCAAGTTGTCCTTATCTCAGACGCTGGCACTGTAAGAAATATTAACCGTACTTTACATCAATGTAAACTAAGATAATACCGATAGATCTCTTGTGCTTACTTACACTTTGACAACTTTGACACTCTTTGAGAAGAACGTTTGGAGTAAATAATGCCCACCATACAGATTCACTTATGGTAGAGTTACGTTGAAATGAAACACATGCAGGTTTCCTCACGAGGTTGTCCATAACCGCTGAGTACGAAATTTATTATAAACATATATAATATAAAATGCCAAAATGTTTAACGTAAAATGTAAAAAAGGGCATCAAAAGGGGCATTTGCGAGGCTGTGGATGTTGTAAACTAAATAAATAAATAAAAAAATAGTTAAACCCCTCGTTATCAACATAACGCTGGTAATACCATACAACATATATAGTCGAACAATATTATTTTATTACAAATGTACTAACGTTTAATAAAGTGTGTCGTATCGATTTGTAATTTTGCAAGCGATCCCTGGATGGTCATTCAAGATTTGGTGCGATTAGGTTAATCTGAAGACGCATTATTTTACTCTTCAATAGCTAGTAAAAACATCGATACAAGAGAAGTCATACCTTATTTTGAACAAAAGTTCGAAACTAATTTTTTAACAGAATTGTATTTTTTTGCTGACGCTACTACGATTTAATATGTGATTTGTATCTTTTATAAGATTATCATATAGTTTAAAGTCACTAGCGGGTTCACTTGTTTTTGTAATAGACTTACAAGTATACAATTATCGGTTTTTTGTCGTAATTAGAGTCGCCATGCGAGAGTTGAACGATCTCGCAAAGTTTTTGCGATACAACAAATTAGTTGGGAATTCAAAATTTATATAGATCGATATATTTTTGACGTAACAATATTTTTTATACTCGTACATAGAGTATAAAAAAAATTGTGATTTTTCTACAGATGGGTTGACCGTGTCATTTAAATGTAAGATTAAAGGGTTCCATATTGAAATAATTTGTTTCAAATCGCGATATTTAGATGATAATATTATATAATTTAATGTAATATCCGTAGTCTTGCAAATGAACCATATCAGTTTGCATTTTCAAAATCTCTGAAAAAATGTTTATTGTACACGATCGTTATACTTTTAAGTATGTTTATTTTACAAAAGAATTCACCAAATTTTAATCAATACAAGTAAAATATAAAAACTGATATGGACAATTAATAATTACACTTTCGTTTATATCCGATGTCAACTGAAGAAAGTGCTGGAATGCAAATTAATCAAAATGAAATTGATTCGTACAATCTTAATTCAAAACTATTTCGTAAACACGTTAGGAATTCAATTACTCACCAATGTTATTTGCATAGAACGCTACAAAACTATTTTATACGACTACTATGGTCTTTGCTAAATCACAATGAAAAAAAAAAGATACATAAGTCTACTTATGTACGCGCGTGAGAAGCTCTACTTCTTCAATAAATATTTTGTAATTACAATAAAATTATTAACATATACTTATTAATAATATCATTAATGAAATTTATACTTTTTGCATTATATACAACTCACTCACAAAAAAACATTCTCAATTTAAATTTGTAAAAAAAATAAATATTGTAAAATAAGACAAGGAGCCTATTCCGTCTTTACATAACAACCCAAAAGTTCCTACCTTTAATAAAATCTATTTCGTATATTATTATTCGTTCACTTAACAAATATTTTATAACTCAGTGATCCGAAAACTAGTCTAAATAGTTCACGTAATAAAGTGCACCTTTGTTAATGTTTATGTCGCAGTCATCTGCTTAAATCTGCTATTTGAGTGTATGACTAGTGCGTTCATTGAATGACAACATTTAACCGTATGACTTAAAGACAAATTGTCAAGTTGTTTGATGTAACGTTCAACGTTTTGACTGAACGTCATTTATTACATACATTATTATTAAATTACAATCTCACCTTACTGATTTTACGTCCACTCTGTTCAAAGGGCTAACAACAATCCGCTAATTAGTTGTCAACTTTTGCCCAAATTCACTCAAATAAAGTAAAAAAAGTAATGTAACAACCTGTAAATTTCCCACAGCTGGACTAAGGCCTCCTCTCCCATTAAGGAAAGGGTTTGGAACATATTAACACCACACTGTTCCAATGCGAGTTGGTGGAATGCACATGTGGTATAAATTCGATGAAATTAGACACATACAGGTTTCCTCACGATGTTTTCCTTCACCTCCGAGCAATACAACTAAGCAAATATATATAGAGGTGCTTGCCTGGGTTTGAACCTGAAGACATCGGTTAAGATGCACGAGTTCTTACCACTGGGCCATCTGAGCTCTTTGCAGTCATATAATCAAATAGCAGATTTAACCAGATGTCTGCGACATGTATAATGCGGAACGTGACTTGAACTCACGAAGTTTAATGCACAGTTTAAACTTTAAACGTAGACACAGCTAGGTATTATGACTTAGCACGATCCCTGAGATTTGTCACATTGAGATTATGATAAGACACATTTTTAAATTATTTTCGGAATTAGTCGAGATGACACTGCGTCTAGAGCACTGATCATAATCGAAATTTAAATAAATTAATATTTGACAACATCACATACATTACTCTGATCCCAATGTAAGTAGTTAAAGCACTTGTGTTATGGAAATAATTGTGATTCACTTCGTGCTCGGTTTTAATGGAAAACATAGGAAGGAAACCTTTATATATCACTTACATGTATATAAGCCAATCCGCGATAGATTGTAATAAATGAACAGAAGATAAATGAAATTAGTAAGAAAAAAGTAAATAGACACAGTTAAAAATACAAGTTACTAATACTATTACTGATTATTGAAATGTATATATATACTTCAGTAAATAAAAAAATACCTGTCCCTAAATAAATCTAAATCCCTGAAACTGTAATTTTATAAATCAAAATGTATTAAATATATGTTAAAAAGGATTTTATCATATCCTCATTTAAAAAAAGAAATGTTTCCGCCCGGGATCGAACCGGGGACCTTGTGCGTGTGAAGCACACGTGATAACCGCTACACTACGGAAACTATACAGATAAATACTAAATATCCTTATTTGGTCAAAGTATTGAAAATATGACCAATTTAGTTACAAGTTAATATACTTTCAAAAATATAAATGAGTTCAATGACAAATATATTTATCATAACTTTTTATTAGAAATGAATGTGGTATGTTTACACTAATCTGAAATACTGAGATATACTTAGTTAAAATTATATAAGTCAATGCATTTTTATATCAAAAACACTCATCAATAATGAAAATACCGTAGAAACGAAGATTTCATTGTCAAAAGTGAACTCAGATGAAATTACATCTAATATTCATCTACAAACTCCTACAGACTGCCTGTCAACGAACCAAGCTTTTACGTAACATGTGCATGTATGTACATGTGGATCTAATCTTGTGACTGAATTTTTGCTTATACTCTTAGTAAAGAATGTATGGTCTGTGGCTACACATGTGTCAGAATTTCATTGAAATGCAGTTTCTTCGCAATGTTTTCGGTTACGAGATGAATTACAACTTGGAAATAAACTGTAAAACTGTATACATTGCGCTATACAAGAAACTGTCTGTATGCAGTTAAATAACAGGAATACTATCATGTTCGTTGCTTTTATTTATGACATTTTTATTTCTCACATATTTGGTGATGTATTAACATAGAACTTACCACAAATAACTTACCAAATATAGAACTTTGATTCAGTATTAATTATTACTTTTGAAAATACATAAACAAATACCTATTTTCATAACAATGAACAAGCAAAATAACATCTCTACGATTTCCATTACTCTGTCTTCTAATGTAACTTTAAAGGTTCTTTGTTACAAACAAATATTTAAGCTTAAACCTTTTTACGGATTAACACTAATGACTGTACATACAGATGATTGCCGATCGGAGACCGAAAACGTAGATCTTAAAACCAAACGTCGCAAGTGCATCTTCAAACATGATTATCAATTTGTGTACAACTCGTTTACTTTACTTTCTTATACTCGTGTATAAGAAAGTAAAGTAAAAGTAAGTTTTCACCTGTAAATTTCCCACTGCTGGGCTAAGCCTCCTCTCCCATTAAGGAGAAGGTTTGGAACATATTCCACCGAGCTATTCCAATGCAACCCGCCTGAATGCACATGTGGCAGAATTTCAATGAAATTAGACACATGCAGGTTTCCTGACGACGTTTTCCTTCACCACCGAGCACGAGATAAATTATGAACACAAATTAGGCACATATATATAGTGGTGCTTGCTTGGGTTTGAACCCGAAATCATTGGTTAAGTCACTGGGGCATCTCAGCTCTCGTTATAGAAAAACATCTATAATTTCTGACACATGTGTCAACCAATCGGAATTGAAATAGTAGAGTGAAATAAGCTTTCAAGTTTTAAAAATGACTGCTAGAACTATGCAGTTATCAGTTATACTATATGATGACGATATTTTCTTAAGAGAATAAAGATAATCTAGTTTTTAATTTCTTTATATGGCATGGGAATGGGACGGATTAATCGCCCCTCTGTCGTTATGCCTACCTTGGTATATATTACCCATAGGTATAGGTATATGTATGTATTATTATGTGCCCATTATTAATTCAATATTATTAAAAAAATATATTTTCTCTATAATTTTGCTACATTTTTCTGTTCTAATATAAACCTACAATTTATTAGCGTTTCTCTTCATTGGTTCAAAAATAATGTGTATAAATAAAAATAAAATTTACCATGAAATGCTACCTGGTTGTGGGTATAAAGGGTTAAAGTAAAAACAAACGTTAGGTATTTAAATTTAATTTAGGTGGATGTGAAATAAATTAATCAATAAATAGTGTTTAGTGCTTAAATACATTCAGTCAAAACTTTAAAACAAAACATAGAATAACAATCAATGTGTACCTGCTGTCAAGGATCATTAAAGATGGAACTCAACTATTAGTATTTTACGGATAATTAGCATTTTTTTTTATCCATCATCACCATTCACTTCGCCATAAAAATATAACAAGAATGGACTTTTTATGAACACACCATAATAAAGAAAAAAATGCCGTGCTCTGTCGACCAAGCGTGCTAATCTGACGATAGATTATACTTTCAACTTTGTTCTTTTACAAGATATTACTTGATACGTATGGATAATTTTCTCCATCATCCGAGGATATCGTCATGGTCAAAATATAATGTTCTTTAAAGTCCATTGATGATGTATCTACTGGCAAAGCTGATGATGATTCGATAAATTAGATTTCTATTCCAATGAGCTAATGTTAACATGAGACCTTATAAAAATACGACCTGATAAATTTTATAAGTCAGGTCTAGTGTTTCAGTCAAATGTTCAAAATATTCCAACAACAATGAAAAAGTCAAATAGAACTGACGATTTTTGGACCTTTTCGTATTCGATTCGTAGTTTGAAGGAGATACGACTCTTTGTATTTTGGAAAGCTTGACAACATTGAGCAAGATTCTATATTTTATCGACAAATATAATTAGGCAGTCTTCATCTTTTGTTTCGAATTCACCATCAACCTCCTGAGGACGGAGTAACAGATCCAAAACACTAAATATAACTTAGAGTCTGTGCTTACTAGCAAGTAAGTAGCGAGTACAGCGATCAATATACCAATGGCGGTAAAAATGAGCTGCAAAGGCTTGGTTCTGGTAGACTTCTTGTATTGGCAGTCCGGTGGACATGATTTAAACTCGCAGTCGGGAGGGCAGTTGGTGTCCATATGGGATTTCATTCCTGGAAAAAGAATTATTAGTACTCAACATGAAACGAATTAGTAGATTATTGTATTGCTGACAAAATAGAATTAAGTGATTTTAAAAACGAATTCTTGACTTTGATAAATATACATTTTGGTTTTGAAAGTGCAATTATTAATATTTTATTAATAGCAAAATGTACTCAAATGATTTTTGCTTTTAAAATATTAAAGGCGTTGATATAAATAAGAACACACGGAAAAAATATTAATATTAAAAATTATTATTTATATATGATGATTTTGTAAATTATAATTAAATACTATAAAATATTATATTCGAAATATTACCTTTTGATACCTCAGATTCACAAAAAGTAGCCATTATAGCTGCACGAGCGAGACTCCGAAATAGAATGACGAAGATGAAATTAATTTTAAGTTTTAAATAAACCCTACAATAAAGAGACGAAGGTTGTTTCGCCTAAAAACTGAGGAAACATCGAAAAACAAGGTTTTCCGCGATGATCAGCGGCGGAATTCGTGCGGAAAATGGAAAATACCCGGAACGATGTAAAATGACAAGAAAACATACCATTATATTTTCTCCGTAACATTTTTTTTTCTATTTCGTACCATAAATATTATGGACATTTTTTATATACATGTATAAACAATTTCAAGCTAAAGTTATTAATTTCGGGATATTTACCTTGTTGAATGTCCTGTTCTCGTGAACAAGACATTCAACAAACAATACTAAGCTGTCGAAAAGTTACTATCTAGATTTCTTAGCAAATCGGAGGTCAGACAACTTAGTTTACAGTATACTTCGTTTTACCTCGAAAAATTTACTAAAACTATACAAAAGTAGCAACCAGTACCAAAAGCGTGTTCAAAGGTTCAGATCTATTGGTTTAATGCAACTGATTTATTATTAATTCATAAAACTTGACCCAGACATACTTACCGGTGAAGATAAATAATAAAACGTAAATACAATAAAATGTCAATAAGTATTATAGAGTGTTATATCTGCAAAAATATATATATGTAATCCCTTAAGAGTTTTTCTTGAACTTGCTTTGGTTTATAATTATTTTTTAATGTTTATATTATATTTAAATCTGACGGCAACTGAGAAATATTCGCGTAGTAACAATCATTATTATATAAAAGAATTAGGTCGAATGTTATAGCTGTATACGTAATACCACTGTTAAGTAAAATAAAAAAAAAATGTTACTATTTGTGATGTAAAATTTGGTCCAAATGTATTTTGACACTTTTTTTATACTAACATTATTATAACAAAGGCCTGAAGTTTTTCAGCCTCGCTCCAGTTATTATTCGCGAGGTGTTTTTGCAACTTATAAACCGTATAAAACATTATTGAAGTTTTACCCCCGAATAGTTGATAAATGAACGTGCAATTTGACACTCAATATGCCTTCTCCTTGTGAACCTTGCAAAGGTAACGACTCAAATAGACATTTTTATTGTTTTTTAGTTATTTTATTCGAATTATATTAGTTAAGCTATGTAACAATTATATTAGTTGCGCTAATTAAAATTAAGAAACTATTTCAATAAAATCGGGAATTTACTTCTATTAAAGCTCTTATGTGTCTCTATTTCGAGCCGAAATAAAACGGTTCCCTTTTGTTCATATAATTAAAACTATTGGAATAAGTTTTTTCACAGATTATCAAAACTTAACTGCAAGTGACTTTTTAATAAAAGCCAAATTCCAAAGAAAATTAATGACTATTTTTAGGTATTTATATTTTATTGATTGTTTACAATGACTCAGATGATTAAAATAATGTCTTATTTAATATTATTCTATACTACATTTTCGTATATTTATATTAATAATAAATTATTAAAACTTTACTCATACTATCATATTTAATTTGAATTTCTTTTAGAATCCTGCAAAGAGGGCTCGTGCAAAGATAGTTGTTCTTGCAAAGAAAAGAACTGCAGCGAAACATTAAAAGGTATCTATTTAACGATATTCCTCTTTATTGTAACAGTTCTTATTGAAATAAAACAGAGAACTGTAATAACACGACTTGTAGAACTCTTTCAGTGAGAATTAAGAGCGGGGCATTATGATGCGCGATTTTGCATTGACGGCTTCATACGACATTCTTAAAACAGTTTTTATTATCGTTTAGTTACTATCACTAAGTGCCAGTGGCGTAGCTATCGTAGGGAAGTGCACCAGGGCCCCGGAGGTGGGGGCCCTCTAAACTAAACCTTAAGCTTCTGAAAAGAAAGAATTCGAGTAAATACGACCCTGAGCAAAATTCTTATTTGGTATCTATAATTTTAATGGGTAATTATTAGTTAAAGAGGGATGGAAAAGAGGAGGTGAGGGCACGATTCTTTTTCTATGAACGGGGGCCATTCCTCACCTAGCTTCGCCACTGCTAAGTGCATGGTGATTATTGCTGCAAAAAGTTATTTTTATGACGTAGGTACTGTTAAATATTATAGAACTATTCAAAGACAATTCGATTAAGAAGTAGAAAAAGTCGTCTGCAAATAAATTTTGAAAAGCGAATTATGAATTTTTAAATAACAAATAAGTTCTACTGTGATGATCGCTTTATGTTTTAGCTAAGTAATTGTTAATCTAATGTTGTTAAATATAGACTAATCGTTCCATCTCTTTCAGGAGGCTGCTGCTAAGGTATTTCGCCATGGACAGGGCTGACACCAGACGATCGTCTGTCAACAGCCGCGTGACTCGCATCCTCGAGATCTGCTTCCCAATCTCCTTCTCTGTAGTCTTCGTCATCACTATTGTTCTATTCTATTGTATTATATAAATTTTGTGTTGATATATTCTTGACTTTTAATTTCATTTCTGTTACCACGCTACGATTTCCTGATTAAGTTTATAGCATGTGTACAATAATAAAATACTTTAGAATTTTAATTTAAGGATTTTAAAACTTGAAGGTACAGATTAAAATAATACTACCAAAAGTGTCATGCAAATAGACAACTATTGATGAGACATTATAGTAAAAAAAAAAAAAAAAATGTTGAGCAAATTTTTTTTGCTTTTAACTACTAGAGACATTATTAAAAAAAAATGTGCATTATTCGAATGTCATTATCTTTTTAAAAAGATTTTTTGTTATTTTATTTGCACAATCTATTTGATCAATTTGTATCGGCCTAAAATTTGTGAGAGATCGCTGTTTTAGACCTTAATCTTAGTCTCAACTCGGTACCATTTCATAGATTACGATAATTTGTATAAAGTGTTTTTATCAATTGAATTACAAAGAGGTAAAAATAAAATGCAGATTGGTTTGCGTACATGTTTATTATAAACGTATTCGAGATTTACAATCTCGATGGATGGATATTAATCGATTTAATCAAATCTAGAAACGCCAAACTGAATTTTTATCATGATTTGTATCTCATATTTTACGGGCGCACTACCCTTTTTTTATAATAGGCATACTGGCGAGTTTATGGATCTGATGATAAGCAGTCAACAATATCAATAGACATCACTTAAATCGCCAATGCCCCACCATCGGGGAAGTAAGATGTAGTTAGTGATGTAGTAGTTAGCCTGTAGTTACACTCGCTTCCTGACACTTTAAAAGGAAACACAACAATACTAAGTATTGCTGTTAGTAGCATATGGTTTTCCAAAAATAAGCCAAAAGGAGGTTTTATACAAAGTCTAAATGAATTTCATTGGATATGTTTACAACTCAAAAGGATTTCAACGATGTACCAAAAGTTCAAATTGTAATATTCTTAATGTAAAAAGAATATTAACTTAACGACAAGACATTTTATTTAAATTGGAAAAAATATAAAACGTAAATGATTAAACACTGACCTTCACGTGATAATGAGGAAATATTTTCTCATATATCGATTTATCGAAAAATTGCAAGCATTAAATAGAATGAGCTCACATTATAGTAATTACGCTAATTAGAAATACATACTATGATTTTATTGGAATTCATTAATTAGTTCAACATTGTTCATTATAAGTAATGACCTTGAAGGAAAGGCAATGCCATTGAATACTTCTCTTAGAAAACTTCTACCAAACGAAAAGGGAGCACACAAAAGATCTAATAGTCATGAATAGATAAGATCTAGAGGATAAGATCATGGCGTCAGCATCGGCAGCCACTTGGAAAACCAATACCATCTTTTTTTTAAATAAGTCGTTAAGAAATTTATTGTTTTGTCTAAAAAGATAATTTCTAATATTTATTAATCGTTAACTCTTATTTGATCTGCTATGAAATTTAATGAATAACGTAGGAGAAATTGGTATGAATGTGTTGTAGGGATTTACACCTTTTTTTAAATACTATTTATATTTAATTCCTGGTGTGTGGGTGTCTCTGACATGTAGTAAGAAATAAAGTTGCTTCTCACAATCTGTACGATTAGGTATCGTAAGCTATAGAGTATTTCCTAAGCATGAAAAAAAAGGCAAGAATTCCCAGCCTTCTATTTGTACACATATACCCTACCCTAGTTATACCCATTCAAAGTAAAATTAAAGTCAAACAACCAACTAGAAGCACCAAAAATTTATTGCAATCATATTTACAAATTAGAATATTTGAGTTCTTCAAACGGGGGAATCGATGTGATGAATCGCACTGTAATTAGCACAAATTAACAGCAGCCACCTGAAACAGCGAAAACAATATTATTAAACAATAATAAATATAAAGAAGAATTACGATTATGTGTCCTTAGAAATTAATAACACATCAGGATTTTTTGGTTAAGACTGGAGCAAATAAATTTAACCGTTTAAAATTTGTTTTACATACCGCTAGCAGTGGAGCAGTCTCCCGTACCACATTTCTCAGTGTTGCAGTTATCCTTGCAGTCAGCGGCATCCTTGCAGCTATCTGTTCATTCAGAAACAAAATAAATCAATATGTTGAACTTCCAATGTCTTCTGAGTAAATAATCTTCTGGAACTTCCTCTCTTATTATAAGAAGATTCCTTACATTGTCCATAAGACACCAACCTTGGTAATTAAGATATTATGTCCCTTGTGCCTGTAGTTACACTGCCTCGGTCGCCTTTCAAACCGAAACACAATAATACGGGGTACTGTTGTTTGGGGGTAGAATATCTGATGTGTGGGTACTACCCAAACGGGCTAGCAAAAAGCCCGACTAACAAGTAAGTCAATATAATTGTAATTTTTACCGTGAGTATGAAGTAAATTATACAAAAAAATAAACACGCCTAATGTTGTTATGTTGCTTAAATCTACGATTCCTCGTTAAGATAAACTGTTTATCAATAAGGGAATCTCGACATACATACCTATATGATGTATATATGAAAAACAATCACATGTTTATATGTTGCTTATCACTGTATCTATAGATTCAAACTGAGGCTTCATAAAACATAAACATACTTTGTTGTTTGAGTCTAATTATAAAATAATAAGTGCATACCGAGATAAACACACCAATATATTCTGATACAAAAAGTAGATTTAAACAAAATTTGCATCCTTACCTTTGCACGGTTCACAGGGAGCTGGCATTTTGATTTTCTGTCGATTGAGATGAAGAAGTAATAACAGTAGATGATGTCAAGTCAGACTATAATTTTGGTTCAGAATTGGATTCTTATATACTGGTCAGCTTCCACAAAAACTAAACAAATAGGTGCAAGGTTACTGAAGAAGTAACCTCGATTGTTTTTTGTTTTGACTATTCGATGACTCGTGGATAAAGTCTTTTGAATTGCCTACTTAAGCGTAATATAATTTAGTTCACAATTAGTTTTTTTTAGGTAGAGATGCTAAGTGGTAGACACGTCTATGGGAGAAATGGCGCTATCGCGCTGCGAAAAACTATTAACCATTTCTTACAAAACTATAGCGCCAATGAGAAATAAAATTTATATCCTCTGTACCACAATTACACTGGCTCACTGACTTTAATTGCAAAAACATAACAGTAGAAAGTAATACAGCTTTGTGTTAGATTATATGATGAATGAGTGATACCTGGGTAGGGAACTAGGCAGTGGGTGGTAGCGTCTGGGTAGACGGAAATACACAATAACTTATCATCAAAGGACAATGATAAGGAATTGTTTTCATGCTACCTAATTGTTTCTACTCGTTTTATTGAATACAACTTGATTGATTAAATACGTTCTAACTGTTCTGTTCAATTGATTCAACATTAGTACTTTTCCATTATCATGACATTACCATATACCTATTATAGAAAACGATATCAAGAGTATTTTTGTCGATAAACTACTAACAGGAAATGCAGGGCTTTTCGGAGGTTGTAATATTGTACATTGTTATATGTATATATGCATTTCACGTTCTTGTGTATTAATATAATAAATATATAACAACAAACAACAATATAATATAATAAATATATGTTAATTGTAAAATTTTTGTATTTATTATTATTTTAAAATTAAAATTATATAATATTTTAAAACTCTGATAATCTCGATCCTCCCAAACTTCAACGATCAATACCAAATGTTTTTGGCATTGATTTGTCGATATGCAACGCTGCACTTGTAACAAGAAGCTGCATATTTTATCTGATGTCGTAGATGAGAGCACGTTTTCCAGCTAGATGCAGCTAGCTAGTTCATAGCTTTGCTAGTTCATTTAGTAAGTTATGATGAAAATCTTCGACGGTCGTATAAGTGAGTGAATTTTTCATTATTTATTGTCAAATTTATAAGAAATATTTTTCTTTTAATGAAAAATATATTATAATATTAATAAAAATAATAATATTACACGTAAATAAATGAAATCAAGATTACATGTTCGTTTTTAATATGTTGAATAGAAAATTAAAGCTGGGGAAATGTTTATTTTTGTCTTCTGTCGATAATTAAGAACAATCCACTTCACATTTGTGGTATGTAAGATGTAAGATGATATTTTCAATCATGGAAAATTAATAGATGTTCTGCAAATTGTTAAACTCTAAATTTAATTATTAATAATTATTACAACTATGGAATAGGTAAATATATTTTTTGGTCTTATTTTTGCTTTCCTGAGATGTTTCATGGTCAGTCACAGAAGCATTGGATTCTATTTTGAATCCAAACAAGCAACACTGAACATTTCGAGTGCTTAAGATTGTTTATTATATACAGAAAATATTGGTGTATCAATTGCGATTGATTTTAGTTTTGACGCAATGTTATTTATTTCCAGACAGACTCTAAACGCGTTGGCTTATTTTGTGCTTTCGGCTTATTTAGTCCCTTACATTTTTTATTAGAAAAAGTAAAAAATATATATATTTCATTCGTAGCAATTACTTCTTTTTTCAAATTTGAAATTCAAATTTTGAAACTTTGAAGTGATTCCAAATAAATTTCTAAATTATCATCGTTCTTTAATTGATCATTTAAAGATTGTTGTTAATTTTAATGAGAGCTAAATGTTTTTTTTTGCAGTTTTGAAACCTGGCTCTTCAACAGATGATGTTTGCGTTCCAGGTTGCGACTGTCAGAGTATCGACCACATCGGTATGTTTGTTCTTTGTTCTAATAACGTGAAAACAAGTAATACTTATCGACTAATACATGTATGATACGCTTAATATTTTGGCAAATAATGTATACCGCGTATTTGTATTTTTATAATCTTAGTTTATCTAGTGGTATATATTCACATATAAAAATAATTTTGAACATTATTTCAAATACATAATAATAATATTCAATCAAAATTCAATCATCATACATTCACGTATAACTTTTAATTAAAAGTTTGTTATGTGCGCACTCAGTTATTGGTTATAATTTAATTTATGTAATGTTCAGATACAATGAGGGTGAATTTTTTAGATTGGAGAACAAACATAAATGGATTTATTGTTTCTTCCGGCTAGAATTTTTTTTATGGTTTATGTTGGCGGACGAGCATATGGGCCACCTGGTGGTAAGTGGTCACCGTCACCCATAAACAATGACGCTGTAAGAAATATTAACTATTCCTTACATCGTCAATGTGCTACCAACCTTGGGAACTAAGATTTTATGTCCCTTGTGCCTGTAGTTACACTGGCTCACTCGTCCTTCAAACCGGAACACAACAATACTGAGTACTGTTATTTGGCGGTAGAATAACTGATGAGTGGGTTGTACCTACCCAGTCGGGCTTGCACAGAGCCCTACCACCAAGTGATGCTGGAATTCTCGACGTTTCTCTAGTATAATCTACTTGTACACACAAGCCTTCCTTCATCAGAGTGATTGAAGATGAATCACTCTATTTATTGATAAAAATCGCATTAAATTTCATTGCGTAGTTTAAAAGATGGGAAGCGATTTTTATTTATGTTGAGATAAATCAAATCAATTTATTCAAGTAAACTTCACAAACAAGCGTTTTTGAATCGTCAACTAAATTAAATACTACCACCGTTTCGGAAAGCAGCTTCTAGCGAGAAGAAACGACAAGAAACTGCATAGTTGCTCTTTTTAAATAAACAGATTTACAATGCTGTTGTAAATGTGCAATTTACAGTACCTAATTAGTGTCCTATGATGGAATCCGAGCCTATCCCAGGCGTTTCTTTCTAACAAGTACTCTTTTAATGAATAATATGATTTATTTATTAATTTACTCTTAATAATCTTTTTAAATTTTGAGAATGGTAAATTTATTTGGTTTTGGTTAATTTATAAATTTATAAACACTAGCTTACTTACACCTATCTTATTAGCGGTAGAGTATAATCATGTACCTAGTTATTTATTAGCGTGTATAGTAATATTATAATTAGGTAAAATTTGTGGGAGGTAATTTGTTCGAACTAATGATTCAGTTCTGAAAATGTTTGCTTCTACATTATTCCTGAGTGCTTAAGAATTTAAATTGAATTTATATCATACTATTTTTTTTTTAGTAAGTAGTGTTTATGCAACACTCCTATCGTCAGTGAAAATGAAGAAACGCATATATAATTAGCGCTAAAATGAGAGCCATTGAGATGTGAGGTGTATTAACTTAACTTTAAACCTCATTTTATAATTGTAATATTTTACGCTTAAACCTTTCTTTCACACTGACGGTATAAGATGAATTCTCATACTGACACTGGAATCGTGCATATTACAACACATCTTTAATTTATATTATTAAATCTTTTTTCTTTTTTCAGGAACATGCATGAAATGACTGGACATAGACGAAGGAAATATGAAAAAAGAAAAATCCATATTTATTATGTAATTTTAAATATAAGAGAATAAATAAAACCATATTATTGCATTGTTATTTATTAAGATACATTTTTAATACAATTATTCTATAGTAGGCAGCAGTTTATTGATTTAATACCATTTAAGAAACAATATAATTGCATAATTGGTATCAATGTTATACCAACACATGTCAGATTACGGATATGACGCATGAACATATTGTGCGTTGTTTTTTTTTTAATTATTTGCACCTAAATTTGTTTTTACAATATGTAAATTACACATAGATAACAAATAATGTTATGGAGAAGAAATTTTCGAACTTGATTGCGAATAAAAGTAATTACGATATATCTATTTTCATGACGATTAAAAGATTAATGCTTCATTTTGTAGACATTTCTTCATCAATTCTTCTTAGTGGTCGAGTCAGTGGTAGACCGTTTGCAAGAGCAGGAGCATGATGAATCACACTTGCAACTCTGGCAGCACTGAGAAGGAGTGCATTTGCAATCTGTGAAAAAAAAAAATTACATTTTATGTCACGGAAAGTTTTTTTTAAACATCGATGTTAAAAACAGGTACAGGCATCATTAGTAAGTTGCTAAAAATACACAAAAAAATGTTCATTTAATCTCCCCAAAGTGACTAAACATAATTTTCCCTGTAAAACATTTTTGTTAAAGAGGTTGAACACATTATACAGTACATTCATCCAGGGAATATTATATTAAAAATATAAAAGGCATAATAACTCCTTGTACCTAGCGTTGGGTTTACACCTCGCTAATGATAGAGTCTTGGGCCATACATGTGGCGCCCCAGTAAAAACTATTTTGGAGGGAGATCGTCCGAACACTGCTGCAAGCAGTTCTTATTCAATTGTACGCCTCTTTCATTTAAGCTGGATCCATGTTGTGTTTATTTATTTTCTCTATGTCGTGTACAATAAAGTAAAGTATGCATAAAAATAAGTACCAGTACACAGATTACAAAAATATTTTAAATACGAAATTAATTATGTCTGTCTCTGTGCCGATTGCTCTCTCACAGCCAACCCCCTAAACCAAATGTGATAAAATGAGGTTTGAAGTAAGCTTAACTCCAAGGGAGGACTGAAGTTACCTTGTGTAGTTTTAGCTATACCTAACGAATAACTCCTAAAACGCGAATGTAGTCGCGAGGACTGGTATTCAATAAAAAGACTTACTCGTATTGTTGTTAAAAAAATCCTCTCCCAGTTCGGTAATAAAAGCGAGTAACAACACCGACCAATTTAATTACGGTACACTATAAAATTGTACGACGGGTTTTTCAAGGTTACCTGAGTAACCAGGACCAGGTATAACCTGAGTCCTCCGAACCCGTTCGGTTAGTTAAACATTTATGTCCATTGCAACTTCCAGTGTTCCTGACCTCCATTACTTTTCAAGGACAAAGACTAAGTAAAAATACACTCACTAAAAACATCATATCAAATAAAAACGGATAAACAGTAGTTCAAAAAATGTCTCGAAACGTTGAACATAGAATTATCGAAACTATAATCTTCGTTACTTTAATCGTCACTTGTTTTTGTATTGAAGGAATACAACGGGTGAAAGAAAACCCTGTGAGAAAAGCATTTATTTAATAACAATGAAATTCTACTTCATGTTTATCCACCAACCCGCATTAGAGTAGTGTGGTGTTAGCTTCCAATTTTCTCCTCAAAGCGGAGGGCTTAGACCAGCAGAGTCACTTTTAGAGAATGTTTATTTAAAGGTTGATACTTTTGTATTAGTTCTTAAAGATCTTAAAGATTCTTAAAGATCAAGAAAGAAAATGAAATCAAGTAATTGTCCGGAGAAATGGAAACCAATAACATAGAATAGAAGAATATGGAGGGAATTATACGGTCAGGCCTAAATGCCGATAGTCATCAAGATAAACTATAATTCGGTAACGAATTCGGCTTATAAAATATTTCGAAAACATTTTTCTTTATGTATTTACATAGTATTTAAGTGTAAATGATCGCGTGGAACGGTAGCAAGAATGCTTGGAATAACAAAATAAATAACAATAATAAAATAAACTCGAAATTAAAGACGTATTAATTCATAATAATTAAATACAATATTCGTTAATGAAATTAAGTGTTAATATCCTATTATCTACAAATGAATTCGTATGAAGGTTTTGTAAGCACTGGACATGCGAAGGACATAATAGTAGCTAGTTCTAACGACTTTGTTATCAAACAAAGTTTACCTTTGTTGAAACACGAACACGAATTATTTTGAACACTAATTAAGGTACAACGTATAAATATTATCTTTACAAAATTCTGATCAGTTAATATTTAGTAAACATCTTTAAATGGCTAGTAATAATTGTTCTATTTTGATCATTAATTTTAAAACATTTTTCAATTTTATTTTAGGATAATTTAGCATTTAAAAAAAAACAAGTGAAAGTCAAGAATTAATTATTAATATTGTTGTAATTTATTAAAAAGTGAACGTTGCGAATTAAAGTAAAACTTTATAAAATTATCAATTACGCGATAAAGATGTTTTATATCTTGTTGCTATATGCAATTTTATACCAAAATACCCAAAATTAACGATGATAATATGTTGCTGGAAAGATATTTAAAATCACTTTTCAACTGACTGTGTAATAGTTTAGATGTAGAAGATTCTTAGATCAAAGTCACAACTTATAACCGACTAGCTGTGCCCGCGCCCTTGTATGCGTTTGAATTTAACAAAAAATATATTATTGTAGCCTAAGTTACTCCTAATTATATCAGTTATCTGCCAGTGAAAGTCCCATCAAAATCGGTAGCCGTTCCAGAGATTAGCCGGAACAAAAAGACAGACAGACAAAAATTGTAAAAATATTCATTTTGGTATATGTACCGTGTATACATACATATGGATTGAGTAAAAAAGGCTATTTTAATATAACAAACAGATTTAAAAAAATGCAAATATAAATAATATCACAAGTTATACTCACTATCACCACAACCTCCACAAGGCATCTTAATATTTTATTGATAGAGTTTGATGCAACGTACGTCCACGAACAATGGAACAGAAGACTTGCCTGCAATCGATCTGTGTGGTTATTTATACGGATACCAGTCAACAGATATGAATTAATTGTACAAAAATATCGACCTTAAACACTCGTCATAAAGATTATAATTCTGAAGCAAAGATAATTGAAATTCAGTCCATAGCTGGCCCACCGTATATACTCGTTCTCGATTAAAGAGTGTTCGGAAAATGGCATTTGCATATGTTTAAATATTTATTGATTATTTTTTAAAAAATAATGTTTTAACGAGTAATGTATAAGATAAAATAAGATATTTCACATTTGTGCATGTGTATCCATCTGTTTCTTAGAGTCACAATCAAAAACTTAATATTTCAATTTTTATACGTGTCACCTTTCTAGTTATTCGAAAATTACATATCTTGTGCATATCAGGACTCTCGATTCGTAAGGTCGTCTGAGTGATATACAGACCATAACCATGATGCTGTTCATATATATCATACCATCTTAAGGTTGCAGTCTAGAATATTCTAAAACGCAAATTTCTTTAGTCATATTCAGTAACTGTCATTTATTTAAGAAACGAGAGAACTACCAAGTGGTTGTAGGTTATGACGAGCCCATCTATCATTCAAACATTCAACATATTAATTCATACTAATATTATATATGTTTAATTTAATCTGTCTATTTTTCTACCACAACTAAACTGTATTGAATTAAATGAAATTTCCTTTATAATAAGCTTCAACCCCTACAACAACAGCCTTTAAATCCCGTCTGCTGAAAGATGAATTATAAAGTCAAATTAAGCACATGAATCAGCGGTGCTTGCCTGGATTTGAACCCGCAATCATCGGTTAAGATGCACCCGTTCTAACCACTGGGCCATCTCGACTCCTCCTTCAACCCCTAGTAAAGACAAAAGCTTCATTTATATGCCTAATACCTAACGAATATCACCTAAAACACAAGCGAAGCCACGACGATTAATATAAACATATATGTATGTATTTCAAGTAAGTAACCGTTAAATGATTAATATATCTTGTTGAAAAAGCTGAAATATTAAAAGGAATTCGTTAAGAACAAACTCGTAACTCATCTCAGAACAAGATGGTCACAAGTCAGAAACTGAAACGCAAAATTGAACTTAATAACAATATCATATAAAGGATTTACGTATGAAAATAGTATATAACACAATTTACTTACAACATTTCAACAGTTATTACAGAATGACTAAGTAGTATGAATCTAAAAAAGAATAATACAATTAGCAAAAGTATACAAAATACCATTACACATAAAAGGAGTGTGTGTTTTTAATGAGAGCACTTATGAACTAGTCTATCAAGTAAATTAATTATCCAATAATAAAATAATACTTTTTGCAGATACTGCTGTTTGCTGGGATCTATATAACAAGAGTAACTGGATCGTGCCAGTTATTTCAATGTAAATTAGTAAAGTAAATGTATGTATGTCCCTCTACAGTGCAAAAGCCTTTTATCATAAGGAGGTTGAAATGTATTCCTCAAGTTTGTTTCAATTTACTTTGACAGATGCCGCAGAATATCATTCGAACTTGTTTCCATGAGATAATATCGGTTCTTTTAGAATTTAAATGTTAAGTAGTAAATATTACTGTTAGACAATTTTGAATTAACAAAATTAAGACAATTGTAGGAAATAATTATATTATAAATTTCGCCGGTGTTTTTTCCGAAATGATACGACTTAGGAAAAGAGATTATTAATAAAGCCGCAAGCAAAGCAAAATAAACTACTAAACTAGTCAGTATTTATAGAGATTTTACAAATCGTTTAAAACCCATGCCCATTTATGTCTGGTTGTGTATCCGAACGTGATCCTGCAATAACGCACCTATAACTCAGCCTAATATATATCTCACAACTATACAAAATGCATTTACATACATTGCTTGTTTCTTAAACATTTCTTAAATAAGTTGTCTTGAATAACGTTCAATGTATAGCTCAAATTGCGTTTATGTCAAACATCAATACAATTTATTGCATTTGCTAATTTTAGAACAGTTTATATGTTTAGCACTTCAATGAAACCATTGTGCAGTTGAATCGATATATCTTAAGTATACTTATCTTGTTTAGAAAACTAATTGAACTGCAACTAATATCTGATAAGAAATATTCTGCGATGTTCTACGCATTACCTTAGATTATTGAAAGTAAATAGTTTATTAAATGTTTATAGTCATTATTTAAAATAATAAAGTAAAATAAGGTAAAGTAACAGCCCGTAAAATTCCCAATGCTGGGCTATAGGCCTCCTCTTCCATTAAGGAGAGGGTTTGGAAATTCAGTTCAGAATTTCGATGAAATTAGACACATGCAGGTTTCCTCACGATGTTTTCCTTCACCACCGAGCACAAGATGAATTAAAAAACACAAATTAAGCACATATACATAGTGGTTACCCGAAATCATAGGTTAAGATGTACGCCTTCTAACCACTGGGTCATCTCAGCTCTTTTGAAATAATAAATTATTTTTGTAAAGGAAGTCCCTTATAGTTTAAGATACTTTAATGATTAATAATAAAGTTATAATTAGTATACTATATATAATAAAGTATAAAAAAAGTTTACGGCATCAAAGAAGATCCGATAAAATTTCTAATTGCAAACTAATCATATGTGATCGCTTAATGACCTCGCATTACGCGTTCATTTTCATAAAAAGCCTATGGAGAGCCGTGTCTTAGCGAAGACTTCGGTACTTTGAGCGGAAGCGAAAATACTTCGCCCACTTTTCGAAATCAAAGGTCTTAAACTTACTTGTGCAGTCACACTTCAATCAAATGTCGATCGCATTAAATTCGAAATTTACATCAAACCCGTATGGGTAACGATTACATGTTGCACTTAATTAGCAATTATCCTAACGACTTCACGATAAACCCGGCGCTAAGATACCATATCCCATGCCCATTGCCCATTCGCTGAAAGCCGAAAGCGAATAGTTCTTGCAAAACATAAAACTAATAACTAATAGGTATCTTTGGGGTAGGTATTGGCTTTTGAGCAAGCAATATCTTCTGGACTTGTATTATAACTAGGCATTTCTTCAAGGATAATCTTAAGGTATATAATAACTGGGATTGTTATATATTATTTTGGCTAAAGATTCAAATATTACGCAATAATTTTTCACAATTTTAGCAGTGGTAACAGAATAATTATTACATTCTATGAAGCTACCAAAATAAATTCCTAATTAAAAATTAATAAAGTACTGCAGTCTTTTGTTTCAAACAAATAACGATTGCAATAAAAAAGTAATCAGTGTATTAGTTTATGAATTACGAACAATGCAGCAAAAGGCACGTGCAGTAACACGCAGACAAACGAAATAAATAAACTATAACTTTCAAAACTGTTAAACATTACTTTAAAACGTCATTCATTTGAAATCGAAAACGTTAACCTAAAAATAACATAACTAACGTTAACTTAATACATAAAAAAAAAAAACTGATAATAATGAGAATATTCATACACAATAATAACTTAAATTTTTCGTTCGTATGTTAGTTATGCCTGTGTTAGTTATGCTAGAATAAAGCCCTTTTGTGGCTTTTTTTTATTTGGATAAAATTCTCAGGTATATAATAAATAAAATAATACATGCTATTATTTTTAAATAACAGTAATAGCAAATTCTAATAAATTAGATAAAGCAGGAATATTGATTTTATTTTAACGTTTACTAATTTCACGCAGACGTTATTCACTAATTAATTAAACACTTCTTAGGTATTAACACTTAACAGTGACATTATTTCATCATTTAGATATTTTTTTAAATAATAATTATAACTAACTAACTATGTCTCCTCGTAATAATTTCGTATATTAATGTTACACATTTGTAATATTGCTCAGAATTTCATATCAGGAGTTTAAAAAGAATATTACGTTGTAGTTCTTATTTTTATAACATTTTACTTTATTCATCAGCGTTTATAATTCATCTCGTACTCTATGAAGGAAAACACCTTCATGGTGTTTCACCTTCTTCAGGATGAGAATCTAACGCAAATTAATCCACCAGCTTGTATTAGAGCAGCGTGGTGGGACAAGCTGTATAAGTACACGTATTTTGTTTACACATTACATTAGTTTACATCATGGCTGTAGGCAGGCGGGGGTTCAAACAGCCCCCGAAATTTTTTCACCAACCGCTATCGTATTATCAAAAAAAAAATTTGCGCTAATTAAACAAATAAAACGTAAGTATTTATTGGTTTATAGTGGTAAATTCGTTAATGCCTGTGTTGAACAAGGCTGAATTCTATCACCCACTTGGTTTCTTCTGCATATCAGTTACTCAAGTTAGTCAAATCTGTAACATTTACTGCTATGCAGACGACACTACTGTAGTCACCTCATACACCGGCCGGGCTAATATTTCTCGTGAATACGTTGGAGAAAACCGGAACAAACTTGTGTCTGAAATCTAGTCTTCATTAAACAAAGTCTCAAACTGGGGCCGGCTAAAGTTAGTCCATATATGATTGCTATTTTGCTATTAAAATATCTGATGGCGGGGATTTACTCTCCCTTAGTAGGTTATTAGGCTCACTTAATAGCTTCGGACCTTAGCTGGCTGAAATTAGTCAACGTCAACCCCAAAAAGAGGTAAGTTTGCGCGCTAGCCGCTAAAAAAATTACCATTTCTCCTATCTCCACGATTTCAGAAGATTCCAATAGCCGCCACAGCTAGTATTGGAATACTTGACGTAGATATTTCGAGCCTCGTTCACTTCCGCGGTCAATGGGAACGCAAATCCAAATTGGCATCAAAAAAGCTCGGTGTGCTCCGCAAGCCAAGACAGTATTTCACGCCGGCCCATCGCCTTATACTATACAAGGCGCAAATTGAACCCCATATGGAATATTGCTCACACCTCTGAGCGGGTGCTCCCCAATACCAGCTCCTTCCATTTGTCCGCATCCAACGCAGAGCGGCTCGAATTATCGACGATCAAGCCCTATTCGACCTGCTTGATCCTTTGGCTTTGCGTAGAGATGTTAGATCACTCTGCATCTTCTACCGAATATTTCACGGAAACTGTTCGGATTAATGCCGGCTGCTGAATTTCACCTTCGGACATCTCGTCAAAATTCAAAGTTTCTCCCGCACCATCTTAATGTTCAAAAATCCACAACAGTACGATTTTTAAGACATTTTCTACCTTGCACAACCACTCTGTTAAACCAACTTTCGCCGACGCTTTTTCCGAACCGATACGACTTCGGAACTTTAATAAAAAATGAAATTAAAAATTTCAGAAACCCCCGCCACAAAAAACATAAGCTACCTTTAAAAAGTAAAAAATAATAAAATAAAATTAATCCTAAAGTACCTATATGTATAAGTATGTATTAATATTTTAAAAAAAAAACTTCACATTGGGGAGCTATGATGCCACAGCTAGACAGACACGTCAAACTTATAACACCCCTCTTTTTGCGTCGAGGGTTAAAAAGAGAGCGTACTCCTTCCTTAAAGGCCGGTAACGCACCTGCAAGCCCCACAGTTGTCCATGGGCAGTGGTAATCACTTTCCATCAGGTGAGCCTCACGCTCGTTTGCCCCCTACATAAAAGAAGTCGTCTGTTGTCTTTTAAATAATTGTGTATAAATTATGTATAATTTAAATATATTTATGCTTTAAAATAACCCTGTTACTTTTTTCCTGGAGCGCGAACCCCCCCTGAAATGAAATCCTGGCTACGGCCCTGGTTTACATATTACATGTTTAGTTTCTTTTCCACTCATACAAGCGATGGGAACAGTAAAAAAAAGTATTATATTATTAGGGAGACACCGTCTTCACATGTCTTGGAGGATAAGCTTATACTAACAGTTCGCACATTCTGAGCTGCTATTGAGAAATTCTCGACAAATAACCCAATAACTTTTTAAAGGCACGACCTGGCGCTTTTCTCCAGGACCTCGGTTTCGGCATCCTAGGCACTTTACTTACTATCCCAGTGGTCTGAGATAGTAAGTAATGTAAACGAACACTTAATTAAATGGAACGATTATGGGATACTGGCATAAGCTGTCACGGGGACACACAAAAGCGATCCTGTAACGACCTCGAAGAGAAGGAAGAATACCACCGGTTTTAGTGGATGTACTTGGACGTACTAGTCATTGGTCCCGGGCACCAGCGCGGGCGTATCGCACTTCTTGTAATGCATTTACCAGCGAGAATAATAAAGAGGTTAATAAATATATCACCTTAATGTTATAAAAAACAGTGTTAAAAACAATAGGTTATCTATTCATTTGGATTATATACTTCAAAATCTATCATCAAAATCTCGTCCACCGAAAACATTTGCATCCGGTATGAGTAGCTTTGTTGATTACTTCCTAACAGGAAATTACTTCTTACTAGTTAAACAACTGAATATCAAACTTATTACTCACTTTATAAAAATGAAACAATTTAAGTTATGCCTTATTGTTTAGAAGATATGGTCTATAATTATTTGCGAGTACCATATTATCGGTGACAAATTATCATTTCTGTGTAGTGAATTGTTTTCTTCTGAATAAATCCATCGAACTCAACTTTTGAAATGATAAAGGTGTTTATCAAAATATAGAAGCAGTATAGATGAATGTAATAAATTAGTAAGTTACAGGTGTACACAAGTCTATTTTTTTTTCAGCTCTATACTCCTTTAGAGATATTCTGTGAGAAGAAACTCACCGCAAACAAGATTTCTCTAGTGAGGTACGAGGTGAATTATTACAGAACCGCATTTCGAAAAACCCCATCACGCTGTTCCTGTAAAGTCATTTTAATTTCCTTACGGTAGTTTTCAAGGACATTATAGTTAGGTGTATTACTTAATTATAGTAAATACATTAATGAGTAGCTCACAAATTAGGTCAAAACAAAACTGTGTACCAAAAAAGTAAACTACCTCTTGAATTAGAAATAGATAAAAAGTTGTACGATCTTATCTCAGATCATGAAATACAACGTGTATTTAATGAATAAGTTGTCATATATGCGTGCGTAGTTCTTGAAGAACAAATAAAAGTTAGGATTTTGTTCCAATTGCACCAAATTTTGAAGGTAGAAATGATATACGCCTTACGAACGTATGATGTAAAAACAAATCAAGCAAAGTCCACAATTTAAAGTTCGTACTTAGATATCAGATATATTATTATAACCCCACCCCACCTTGAGATCAGAATGTTTGTTAGATACAAGATATAAAATTGCGTAGAGGCTTTCAATTAATTACAAATTAATAAATGCAGAGGCCCTTCACAGGACCGAGGATTATAACAAAGAATTTGGCACACCCAACGTTCCTATTTGCTATCTTATCATATTTAATAAAGATAACGGCTCGTTATTGAGCACACAATGTTTTAACACTCCAGTTTCTGACTACAATAGTAAAGTACCTGTTGTAGCTGCGAAAACTTATCAATGAGATAACTGGATCAAAGAATAAAAATAATGTGATTGAAATCGTGCTCGTGCAAGAAAATGGGTGTTAAATTAGTTTTTTTGTTTGTACTAGCGTTTAGTGCTTGTGTTATAGGACAAGATTCTATAGTTAACGATAATGAAAACACTGTTAGTGATGATAATGCGTTGGAAGCAGAGATTCCAGAAAGTGACGTCACAGAGAATAAAGAAAATGATGAAGCGGTAGAATTGATATCGAATGTGGAACCGTTAGAAATAAAGAGTGGGAAATATCAATTAGCCGATGACACCCTAGCAGGTGATACTGCTATCAATTTAGAAGCAGTCGATTTCGGATCGAGCGATGTACAAAATGAGCGACAAATGATATCTTCGCCTGGTACCACATCCGTTACAAATACTGAATATGGTATGTAAAAATTTATTGAAACTTTACAATCGATTTAAAAATAGCTTAACGCATTGATAACGTAATCCTTATAATTTTAATCAAATAATGGGTAATACATAATCAGTAGTGTACAATGCAGATGTAAGGTAAATTAAAACATAATAAACTATTATGTATATATCATGATAAAATGTCGAAGTACAAAAACCCTAATACAAGGGAGCCAACTTTATTAACTAAGTGTGCGTGACAGCTACGCCCTACACTCGGCCATCGCCATACTACTTCAACTGTGTGCTTGTAATTAGTAGCCAACTTCTGGACGCTATTTTCTTCGAGGTGTTTCATTTTTTATAATCGATCTAGACATATACATAATAATCAACCATCTGTACTAACTATAAATGTGAAAGTAACTCTGTCTGTACTGTCTGCTCTTTCACGACCAAACCACTGAACAGAATTTGATGAAATTTGGCATGAAGCAAGTTTTAAATCCAAGGAAGGAAATAGGTCAATTTTGTTGCCTAACAGGTGACAACTTTTTATTTGTCACCCTGAAACGCGAGCGAAACCGCAAGCGATACGTATTATTAGATAAAATATAACATACATATAGGGATAATTCCATAAGTCCAATCAAAACTAACGATTATGAAATTAAATGTTTAGCTGTAACATGAACTAAACCCAGTCTATCTATGAGCCACTAAGTAATAGAGAATGAGTCAGAAAAGTTGACTCAGATGACTCACCACAGAATGTCATTGTGCAAACGGTATTGCACACATGGATAAATTTAATTAAGTACATTGACTCGTAAATAAAGTTGTATTACTAAATAAAAATAAATAATGTTTATTACAGAACGAGCTTTATGTAATAATTATATTAATAGAACTAACCGTACCCGCGACTTCGCGCGCGTTCGAATTTAACAAAAAAGTTATTGTTCAGTTCGTAAATTTTACTATAACTTATAAATACTGTATTAGACAGCTTTTATGATATTAAGTCGTACAAAAGTAGCCTCATTTACTCCTTATTATTTCCGCTATCTGCCAGTGATAGCCACGTCAAAATCGGTCCAGCCGCTTCAAAAGTTAGGCAGAACAAACAGATCGTATATGTACCGTATACCTATACACATAGTCATATGGTAAAAATTGGCTAATTTAATATTACAAATAGGCTCTACAATTTTATTATATGTGTAGATTGATAGTTGGCATAAATAGGCTTCAAGTAGAAAATTATCAGTAATTTCCCTGTATTATTGATAAATAAGTTAGACTATAAATGTTTGCATTTACACCATGCAATGAGACTCAGGAACTTAGGGCTACTTAACAGAAAATACACCTAATGTTGTCTTAAATTACATACACCGAAGGATGTATCATATTCGTCAGACAATTATAAGGGGTTATTAGAACTAAGCGCATTTTCGTGATGACCGACAATTACTCACCATTCAGTGACTATGTTCGTTAATATTCTTGATAAACTCCTCAATGCCTGAAAGGTTTTCACTTGCTTACCATTTAATTAGTAACATAAATATGCTAACTCGTCCGGACATCTCACTTAGTAGAATAAGGATCCGCTTAAATGTATCATAATGCGTATAACTTTACTGGTTACGACGCACACAAGTAAAGATCCCATTAGGTAGGTATCTGACATTTTCAATAATCATAATCAAGTAACTTTCAGCCTAAATTATGAACATCAAGGAAATTTTACGCGGAGACCTTTTGTTATGAATCATTCCGTTCATTGTTGACAATCGTATGAAAATGCTTTAAGACAAACAGACAGAAAAAGATCTATGATATAAATTGAAGAAAAACTGAATTAAAATATGCATACTTTTTATTCAACCCAGGCAAGCACCTCTGTTTCATGTGCTTAATTTGTCTTTATAATTCATCTCGTGCTCTGCGATGAAGGAAAACATCGTGAGAAAACCTGCATGTGACAAATTTCATAGAAATTCTGCCACATGTGTATTCCACCAACCCGCATTGGAACAGCGTGGTGGAATATGTTCCAACAGGAATGCAACAGCCTGTACATTTCCCACTGCTGATATAAGGCCTCCTCTTCCCTTAAGGAGAGAGTTTCGAACATATTCCACCACGCTGTTCCAATGCGGGTTGGTGGAATACACATGTGGCAGAATTTCTATGAAATTTGTCACATGCAGGTTTTCTCACGATGTTTTCCTTCATCGCAGAGCACGAGATGAATTATAAACATAAATTAAGCATATATATAGTGGTGCTTGCCTGGATTTGAACCCGCAATCATCGGTTAACACGCGCACGCGTTCTAACCACTGGGCCATCTCAGCATTTTTAGTAACAATGCATATCTCTTTTAATCTATGTCAAGTATTAGAAATGTGAAAGTAACTCCGTCTGTCTGTCTGTCGCTGTTTTACGGCCAAACCAATGTACCGAATTTGATGAAATTTTGGTGTGAAGCAAATTGGAACTTAAAGAAAGAAGGTTTTTGTACGTTTTTTGCCTAACACATGACAACCAAGCCCCTAAAACACGAGCGAAGCCGCGGGCGAAAACTAGTATGAAAATAAATTAAAATGGAAATACATTGCCCTCTAAAGTGTTAATTGACCAAAACCTTAATCTCTAGAATTGTATAAAAGTATTATGTGACCTACAATTTATGATATCAACGCTATGAAATCATTCTTATAGTAAAGTTAAATTTCAAAACGAGGCGAGTTTTGTTTATCTGACCTGATAAAATATGAAGCCCTTATCTTTACCTAATTGGCTTCATAGCTTGCTGTATAAACCCACAAGTTTGAATTGTCGTTTGTAATAAGGTGCGTTCATATATAGCTGGTGTATTTTATTTGATATGGTTATAATTCATAAGGTGCGGTCTTTATCATAGATTTACTGGGCCCGTGATAATGAGGGCGTGCTAAAGCCTAAATAACAATTGAAGTCGATTGTAGAAAATAATAATAATTAATGTTACAAAGAAGTATATATTGTTTTTAAATAATTGCAGAATGCTGTACTTACTTAATTTATAGTAGATATAAATAATGAGCCGAGATGGCTATATTAGAACGCGTGCATCTTAACCGATGATTTCGGATTCAAATCCGGCAAGCACCAATATATATATATTTGCTTAATTTGTGTTTATAATTCGTCTCGTGCTCGGCGGTGAAGAAAAACATCCGCATTTGTCTAATTACATCAAAATTCTGCCACATGTGCATTCTACCAAACCGCATTGGAATAGCGTGATGGAATATGTTCAAGCCTTCTCCTTAATGGGGGAGGAGGCCTTAGCCCAGCAGTGGGAAATTTCCAGGCTGTTACTTCACATAGTTTACTTATAAATAATTGGACTCGAGTTTCAACCCAAGATAGTGATTTCAAATACTAGCAAGCTCTACTGAGTTTTAATATACTTTCTTATATTGATTTACTCATCTTCTAAAATGGAGAAATAAGGTCAGTCAGTATTTAATACAATGTTTGTATGGCCATATCCATATGTTGAAGAAGTAAATTAAAAAAAATACAAATCATAATTAATTATACAACTACAACTACAACGCTGATTAAACATAAACTTGCTGAGTATAACTAAATATGTATATTTACAATTTATAGTTACTATCATTTATTAGGTTACGAATTATAACTTTTAATTACTTAAATATGTTTTACCTAAAATATTGCATATGTTCCTTTTTTAAAATTTATTAAACTTATGTAACTTCAAGCCACATAGGTATATAAAATGATTGTGCTAATAGCAAGTTTACTTGGGATTAATTACCATAGATAAAAGTGTATTAACTCTCCAAAACACAATAGTTACAACTTCAGGAAAACTATCTCCTGCCAAGAAAGTAGCAAAATCTTCTTTCTTAAAACATGTTCAATTTGTGAATTTTTCATTTATAATTTGTTGTACGTACAACAATAGACATACATAATGTTTTTAAAGATTTTTTCATTGACATCTAATGAAAGGGCATATAATGATTTCAAACACATAAACAAAAATACTTTAAAATATAATTTTTACTACAAATTGAAATTTAAAATCACTTAACATTCCAATATATTGCATAATAAATAAAAAATGTATACAACATGTTAATAGATTGTCTCGCATTCATCATTATCTGTAATTAAATCCTTAGTTAATTAATTATAACTCGTTTCATCGCCATATTACTTTAAAAAACGTAAACGTAAAAGTAAAAAGTAATAAAATTGTCTATGACTAAATATCATTGTTTTTGGTTTGTATCCATAAATTTCGATGGAACATCAGAAGGCTATTTAAAGCCAAATCTATGCCGAAGCACTGTAATAATAATTTGTATGTAATATAATTAATTGCTAATTAAAATGATAACGATACATATTCATCCGTGTGTATGATATGTTTATCAGGTATAACATAACTCATAGACACTCTATGATGACTCTAAAAGATTCCTAATGAATCATGTAATTAGTACAGCCTGTTTGTATTTCATTATATTATAAAACAAAGGAGTTATAAAGCTGACATCATTCGTACTAGGAATAACTGTTGAACGATAGTGTTGATACGTTATCAAATTTATCGGAACGCATCGATACTGTTAAGCTTGTTTGGGCCTCTGAGCGAAAAACAGCTAACAATAATTTGCTGAGATATTTATAAAGAATTCTTTAGTAAATTATTATTTAAGTTGTTTTTGTTTGTTACATAAACATCATAAATTTATGACTCAATAGGCTATTTGACAGGTTTTTAAAATCCGTTTTATATTATTTAGTAGAAGTTAAGGAACCCAGTAAAACTTGATTTTTTTTATTTCTAGTACAAATTTACCGAAAAATATCATATTAAAAATTCCATATGTAAATAGCGCTCGAAAACGCTACGTGGACAATATGGCGCTGCAATGGGGTCAGTGACGTCACTTTCTGGTATTTTAATCTGCGGTACATATAGTAGAAAAGCAAGGTTTGCAAGAAAGTGACTTCATCATAAGCCCGGCCAATCAGGAGCGTTTTGTATCACGTGACAAACGTTTGAAAAAATTCATTTTTATTAATGGATTTTTGAAAAAATTAAGTATTATTTTCAACTTTCGTTAATAAATAACCATTTTTAAACTCATAATATACGCTGATTACAATAATTCATAATTTATATTTCGTATTGTCAAATAGCCTATTATTTTTTATGGGTAGGCGATGTATCCAATCTCCATTTAGCTTGAATCTAACATCGCTACAAAATTACAAACCATATGATTAAAAATATCAGTCCATAGATATAGAGATGTCCTATATAGGCTAAGTACTCTCGTGTGTTTTTTAAATGTGCAAGGTGTTTGCCACCTGATATTAAGTATTCGTCACTGAGCATAGACGTTGACACTGTAAGAAAATTTGACCATGTCGTTTTTCCCTGTTTTTTGTTATGCTTGTATGAATAATGGCTCACTCTACATATGTAACAGGATATGAAAAAAAAAATCTCAGGTCTGAGGTGTTAAATTCCGAAACGGTGGTAGGTTTTTTGACAATTAATACGTAAGTGTAATCACTTCTATTTTGAATAAAGATTTTTGACTTTGACTTGACTCTCCTTTTAAACTGCAACACAACAATACAATACATATTGCTGTTTGAAGGTAGAGTAATTGCAATTACTGACATTATGCCGACCAGATGGGCCAGACTCCACTACGAAATAAAGCTGTACCACCAAGTTTGTTTCTTTAAACTACACTTACAGTATAATTTTATCGTACCCATTAACTTCGAAAAGTAGTTAAATATAATATAAATACAAATTGGGACTGTAAGCAGTCAGCAGTACTTTTACGTGGTCCTATCGGACCACGTAAAAGTACTGCTGCCTGCCAATCTTGGATTTTCACATACAACTATGTGATTGTCTATTGATGATAACGTTACATCGTTATTATACGTCACTAAGTTTATGAGTAAATGAGTTTGGCCATGGTTTTCTCTGTGACACTCATGGCATTTCATCCGACACATGCAGGTTTTCTTACGATATGTCCAAACATTAATCATACAACACAATAAACTCACAAAACTTTCGTCCCAAGTTATATCGTCGTATATCGTTAATATACGACGATACGAATAAATAGTATAACGATATAAAAGCGTATATCATAGAATATATTATATGGTAAATCAATTTTATATTAGTGAAGATAATTTGTATTTTGTAAAATCTTATTTGGTGGTAGGGCTTTGTGCAAGCCCGTCTGGGTCCACCCACTCATCAGTTATTCTACCGCCAAATAACAGTACTCAGTATTGTTGTGTTCCGGTTTGAAGGGTGAGTGAGCCGGTGTGACTACAGGCACAAGGGACATAACATCTTAGTTCCCGAGGTTGGTGGCACATTGACGATGTAAGGAATAGTTAATATTTCGTACAGCGTCATTGTCTATGGGTGATGGTGACCACATACCATCAGGTGGCCCAAATGCTCGTCCGCCAACTTATACCATAAAAAATGTGAACAATAATGGAAAATGGAAAATAATTGGGTATCTATTGCCAGAGGGAATTAATAATTTTTGTCTAGTTTGTAAACTAAAGACGCCTTGGCATTTATTATGGTAGCAGGTATGTGATCGTGATCACTTCATTAATGAATCTTTACATAAACATGTTAGACATCATAAATATATAAGACGTCTATTGAAAAGCGAATAGCGAAAAAACAATGACTAGACTATATGCGGAATGACATTTGCAATAAGATCGTCGATTGATACTATAAATTAATTGCACATCATCCAGCAGACTGATAATATTACTAATCCAATAACTTGATTTGTTTAAACCATTTTAAATATCTTTATGTATCATTTACTATTCTCGCCTAATATTAAACTATTACTTTATTCTCAAAATGAAACAGAATGTTTTAGTGTCGGAATTATAATATTTTGAAGATTTAATTATAAAATATCAATTTCCTTCCTCAGCTCACATCGATGGCAGAGTGCTGCCTTCAACGAATTACCAAAACAATGGGCAGTCCTACGTCATCACGCCGCAAAGACTTGCACAGATCCGAGGAAACTTTATGTACTGGTTCTACGATCAAGGCGGAAATGAAAACATCGGAGACTACCAGAGAGACATTCACACGTCTACTCCTCAAATACACAAGAACTTCAACTTTCAACTTCCATTCTTCGGATTTCGTTACAATTATACGCGAGTGAGTATTGTAAATAATAGGTTGCTGTTTTATCTTTACTGACATCTCTACACAGTATTTAATATTCATGAATTATTTACATTGTTATTGGCCCATGGATAATAGACTCATGTTTTAATTTTTGTAGCTATAAAACAACAACAACAACAACAATAACAACAGCCTGCAAAATTCCCACTGCTGATCTAAAGGCCTCCTCTCCCTTTGAGGAGAAGGTTTAGAACATATTCCACCACGCTGTTCCTATGCGGGTTGGTGGAATACACATGTTGCAGAATTTCTATGAAATTTGTCATGCATATTGTTTCCTCACGATGTCTTCCTTCACCGCTGAGCACGAGATGAATTATAAAGTCAAATTAAGCACATGAATCGGCGGTGCTTGCCTGGATTTGAACCAACAATCATCGGTTAACATGCATGCGTTCTAACTCCTGGGCCATCTCGACTGTAGCTATAGGAAATATCTTATTGCTTTTATAACAAACAATGTTTATTTTTCAGCTGTCTATGAACGGGTACATATACTTCAGTGACCCGCCAGATCACTACACCTACCCGCTCTCGTTCCCCGTGCGAGACTGGCCCAATGTCAACGACCCCTCCTTCATCGGTATCTTCTTCAGCAAGTGCCGTATCGGAAGTCAAAGACCCGAAGATCCTGATCAGAGAAGACCTGGTGTTTATTTCAGAATGGATAGAGATCTTCAAGTTAGTATTTATATAAACCTCAAATTATATTGGTATATTTATAAATTCTTGTAAAAGGTGTTGATTGGCATAATCATCATAAATTAGTGACGGGCTTTGTGCCAGCCTGTATGGTAGACCCAGCCACTCATAATATGTTTTGTGTAGAATTCCCACAAAATGACAATACTTAGTATTTTTGTGTGAAAGTTTAAAAGCTGGTTGAACTATTCTAACTACAGGCAACAAGGGATATTACACATTAATTCGCAAGGTTGATAGATCGCTTTAGTGATAAGAGGTTTTATTAATATTTCAAAAATCACCAATGGCTATAGGTCCTGGTGACCGCTTACTATAATGTAGTCCAATCGCCAGTTCACCAATATACATGACAAAAAAAATAATAACATTTCTAAGAAAGAACGTCGTAAACATTTCCTAAAACAACAAAATACCAAATTAGTAAACTTTTCTTTTGGAAACATTACTTTTCTATAATACCTTAACTGTAAAAAAATTAACAAATGTTTATATGTCTTTTTCTGTTACAGACTCGAACAGACCAGCTCGGCGTTGAGATGCGTGAACGTGTCACTTGGGACATTCGCGAAGGTGTTATTGGTTCCGAAACATTTTTCCCAAAACACGTTGTCACTATAACATGGAAAAATATGTCCTTCGCTGGTGGTATCGACAATTCACTGTTTATGGTAAGTTTGAGAACATATTTTCAACTTTTACTATTTAACTATAAATTATTTGTAATTGATGTTGTAATCACTTAAACGATGTTTTACAGACAAACACTTTCCAAATGGTACTTGCAACGGATGAAGTTTTTACGTATGCGATTTTTAACTATCTCGAAATAAACTGGAGCTCTCATACAGAGGCTGGTGGTGATACCACTACTGGAGAAGGTGGTGTACCAGCATATGTAAGTATATAAATATTCCACATTCCGTTAAAAGAAAACTCAGAATACAATTACTAAGATTAATTCCCTGTGAAGTGAAGAGTGTGTTGATTATTTTTATTGAATACTTTACTTATTCAAGTTATTAAGTCAATTTATCTGATGTTATTTTAATTTAATTTAGATTGGTTTCAACGCTGGAAACGGTACACAAAGCTATGAATACAAACCTTATTCTCAAGCATCAGTACTCAGAGACTTGACTGGAAGAGGTTGGGCTAACGGCTTCCCAGGACGACACATATTCCGAATAGACGAAAAAATACTTATGGGCACTTGCAATAAAGATATTGGTAAGCATTTATTAACACAGTTAGCAGTAAGTTACAATGTTACATAGATAAAATTGAACCTTATATTAAATATAAATATAATTGATTTTCAGATGGAGCAAATCTTCCACTTATGTTTGCACCTGAGAGTGGTAATATGCTCGGTGGTACAATCGTCAACATCACCGGTCCATGCTTCCAACCGAACGATCGTATAACATGTAGATTTGACACGGAATCTGTCATAGGAGCAGTTGTAGATTCTAACAGAGCTATTTGTGTCCAACCACGTTTCTGGCACAACGGTTATGCTAGATTTGAAATCGCTATTAACAACGAGCCTTATAAGTGGAAAGGAAAATTCTTCGTAGGTAAGGGACCTAAGAATACATGTGTTTCATACCTTTAACATATTTTCAGACGGCGTTACATTGTTACACATATCTTATTTATTTTACAGAAACCCCCGCAACTGCAACAGAAAAAATATTCTTCCCGGACAATGCGGTCCACGAAAGATATCCACCTGAAGTCAGAATAACATGGGACCGCTTCAATTTGACCACGAACCTCAACGTGCAGCTACAGATCAGCTTATGGGGATACAAAGAGGTTACAATCAGACCACAGCTGGAATTCATCGACATGATTGAAATGGGTGTGGCTAATACGGGAGAATACGTTATCAATCCACAAAACTTCCGTAACAGGGACAATCTTATGCACAATGACATGCAGTTTGGATTCCTTCAAATTAACTTAACAACTCCTGAAGTATTTAAGAACGTTCCCATTTCTCCGTGAGTATTTTTATAAATATAAATATATTTTTTTCACGTTTTGTACAAAATAGGCGTTGGAATGTGGTCATCGTCCGATAGACAATGGCGGAATATCTGATGAATGAGTACTATTTACCCGGGTGGGGTTGCTCAAAAGCCTTCCATCGGGTACTAATGATATCGCCATAAATGAATATATAAACAATTTTATGTGTAAACATAGCGAATGTTATTACACAATATGTCGATATAAATCGAATTAAGAGTACTATGATTGACCAACATATTATTTAAACCAGAGTTCTATGGAGTCGACCGATTCCCCTCGGCTGGTACTTCGCTCCGCAATGGGAAAGGATTCACGGACAACGTTGGCCACAGACCATGTGCAACAACTGGCTTCGATCGGACCGTTTCTTGAAGAACTTTGCAGCGCAAGTCTGGGTGTGTCCTTGTACACTAGAACATGCGTTGCTGGACAAAGGACGTTTCATGCCCGACCTGGATTGCGATAAAGATATAAACCCTACATGTAGGTATCACTGGGGAGGTATACATTGCGTCAGAAGCGGTGCTCCGAGGTAAGAAGAAATAATATTTTATTCTTTGATTTATTACTTTTATAAGCCCAGAGAATAAATCAAAACGTATTTTTACAGCTCGGAGGGATCAGGTCAACAATGTTGTTATGATAAGAATGGGTTCCTCATGTTGTCCTATGATCAGATGTGGGGTTCAAGACCTCGCCGATCTCACGACTTCGGATTTACTCCTTACAATGAAGCTAACAAGGTAAATTTAAATAAAAAAATATTTTTAATTATAAATTTAGTAAATTTTTATTAATAACCTAATTGCATATTATAATTTATAGGTACCGTCGTTGTCCCATTGGTTCCACGATATGATCCCATTCTATCAATGTTGCATGTGGCAAGAAGAACAGGCTGTTGGCTGTGAAACATTCAGGTAAAATATTTTGTCACCAGAGTAAGGCTTTCTTGGGTGTATATTTAAATACTAGGGTATTTATGTACTAGTGTATTTATGTATTATATTTGCATTTTCATTCTAAAGGTTCGAGCGGCGTCCATCCCAAGACTGCGTTGCTTATCAATCTCCAGGAGTTGCTGGTATATTTGGCGATCCCCACTTCGTTACTTTTGATGGGCTCCAATACACGTTTAACGGAAGAGGTAAAATAATTATACGATTCTATTCTATTTGCAATTATAATAAGACTGTGTTATTTAAGACACAGTCGAACACAAATTGACGGTAGATTTAAAAAACGAAGATTATTAAGTATTCGAGACATTTTTTCTTTTTTTTTTAATATTCAAGCTAAAGTCAACAATTATAATTCCTCTGATTTAAATTTTTAATTCGTAGGAGAATACGTCTTGGTGAGAGTGGATCAACCTCAAATCAAACTCGACGTTCAAGGACGTTTTGAACAAGTCCCCAGAAATATTTATGGACCAGTTAACGCGACGATGCTTACGTCTATTGTAGCCGCCTCAAACAACTCAGTCCCAATTGAAGTAAGGAAACTTATAATCAGACTTTTTTTTTCAGAATTGCCAAATGTTTATTGAAATCAAATTAAAAATATTTTGTAATTTTTCCATAGGTTAGACTACGACCACAACATGCCCAGTGGAGATATCGACTTGATGTATTCGCAGATAATAAGAGAATTTACTTCGATCGAACTGCTCTCCGAGTACAGTACTTCCCCGGTAAATACGCTCGATACTTTAAATACCATTAATTTTTCTTTAAATCTCTTGACATTTCCAGAAGTTTCATGCGCCAAAAAAGTAATATAACAAAACTAATGTCTTGTCTTTCTACCAGGTGTGACAGTTTATCAGCCGATGTATATCCTTAATCAGTCGGAAATCGTTATCATGTTCACGTCGGGTGCTGGAATCGAAGTGATTGAAAATAAGGGATTCATGAGCGCCCGAGTATTCCTACCTTGGACGTACATGGTAAGTAGCCTGCATGCTATTCTATAAAAACAGAATTCGCACATTATGAAATCTTGCCATTTCATTTATTGTGAAAGATGCATATTAAAATGACTTAGATTATTGCTAACAAATTTTTAATGACCTAGGATCCTATTGTAAAATTTATTATTATGAATTGAAGATCAACGAGACCGCTAGTAGTAAACGAACTTACGAAATAACCTTTTATGTCAAATCCTAGCTTTATACCAAGTTTCATAAAAATAAGAACCAATTTTTGAGTCACCTGTCAGCATCTAAAGAATTATTGTCAATTATGTAATTTATATATTATTTAGAATTTATATTTTCATGAAGAATAAGTTGCATAATTATCCCAAAAAAAAATTAGTAATTCGTACTGATTAATTAGAACTTATATGTTTTTCGTCTGATAATTTAATTTAAAGAGCCCATCGGAATCTTTGTATTGATAACGCTTATTCATATGACTATGATATTTATATATTAATAATTATTTTTTTTTAAAGAATCAAACTCGTGGTCTTTTCGGCAACTGGTCATTGGATGTGAATGACGACTTTACACGGCCTGACGGTACACTATCAGCAGTAGACGTGAACAACTTCCAGTCAGCACACAGAGACTTTGGACAACACTGTTAGTAGTAACAATACTTATTTACAGCATTATAACTCTTAAAAACATAGTACTAGCTTAGTAACGCATGAACTATTTCTCTCAGATCTTTTCTCATTCTATTAGAGTCGAATATTTCTTAAAGTAGTTTATAGCATCCCGTCTATCAATTTAATTCTCTAAACATAATCGTCACAGTACGAAACATATACAGGATTTTCGTAAATTCACTAATTAAGAAACATTTTCAGGGCAACTTAGCGATCGAGAGCAAAAAGATATAGGTGTAGCCTTATTCGTAAGAGAGTATGGTCGAACTGCGGCTTACTACAATGACAATCAATTCGTGCCGAACTTTATACGAGAACCGGCAGACTTCCTGCCTGCCAATAGATCGCAGGATGTCGCGAGAGCCATTGAAATATGCCAAGATTCGTATCAATGTCGATACGATTTCGGTATGACCCTTAACAGAGATATGGCTGAATTCACGAAGAATTATCTTTCTTCAATTGTAAGTACTTCTTGTTAATTTTATTTATTAACTTTTTAGTTATAAATATAATGCATAACCTTATTCATTTTCATTTAAAATCAAAACTATTTACAGTAGATTTTTCATAAAATAAGGAAGAATATAATCCTCATATAATTTACGAGCGATCCGCCCCGGACTTGCATAGATGCAATGCTCATACTAAAAATACAAGATTTTTTCGTGTTTCTTTACTATATTGTCCATGTATCATATAAAAAAACCTTCCTCTCAAATCATTATCAATAAAAAAAAATCACACATAGGGACAGACTGCGGTAAGAGAATTTATTTTATACTATGTAATTATAATGACGATAAAGAATCATAGCTGCATACAAGAGTCCACTAATTGTGAGACATTAGTAGGTACGATAGGATGTGATGAATCAACGTGACGCACTCGAAACTGTTCAAGACGTAATAGCATAATCAAGTACTCTTATTATTGTGTGTAAATATATGCAGATTGTAAGGTTAAACGCGAAACGTGGGAAAATGTTTATAATAGAGAAAATCTATAACTATATAAAGAAACCATTTGATATGTGTACCTGTTCCTATTTTTCGTCGTCTATTTATCTACTAACTATTCCAATGGAAGTAGGAAAAATGTTAAACAAGCCTTTAATTTAAGTATTTCATGCGATTTGCTAATAACTCAGCTACATTGTACAGTTTTATCAATATACCTATATTTATTTAATACACAACACTATTACACTTAACTACTTCTTTCCATTTTAATTTTATTTCCAAAATTCCGAGATCAGTTTCATCGACGTTCAAAATGAATTTTATTCACAAATCCATTGTAAATATAATACATGTTGTCTATTTGGCTTTTTCCTGTTCCGGTTGGAATTGAGAAAAATGTACGAGTTATCAATTCGATTGATTTCATCAAAAATAGTTTAACTTTACCCCTAAATATTTTATTGAAAATGCATATTCTTATTTCAAAAAATTCGGTAATAATTAAATACAGTCTGTATTTTTTGTAATGATGATCTTGAATTTTTATGAGTCTCAACGATATTTTAAGTAAATTAGATATCTTATTTTAAAGAGTCGCGTGTCTCCGCTTTTACATCTTTAGATGTCCATTGTTCTCTAATTATAGTAGTGTTATCAAGGTCTTTATGTTAAGGGAATGCCCACAGAAATCATCAGTCTTATTCGTTAGTCTTTGACTGTTGCAGTTCCTTACATAATTTATTTTCTTTATTTTGAAGTGTTATTTTGTTTTTAGACGAATATAAGAGAACAAAATGCCCGTCGTGTGATAAGTTGTGGTATCTTGGAGACACCTCGTTTTGGCCGCAAAAGTAACTTCTTCTTTACCCCAGGAACCAGGGTAAGTAAATAAAATTAAAGTTATGAAATGTTACACTTTTAGAAAATCTTTCACTGGTTTTACATTAAAAATGTAATGTCAACATATATGGAATAAGTACTGTTTGTTTATAGGTCAACTTCGAATGTAACCAAGGTTTCAATCTGGTTGGTGATAAGCGACGTATTTGTGAGGATAACGGCAGATGGAACCTACCTGACTACGGTTACACTGAGTGCTTACGTAAGTATTTACTTCTAAATAGAATTAAGTAAAACAAAATTGAAATCGTTGACTGAGACAATAATTAATTATTATTAGTTGTTTACAAAATTAATTAATATGCTTAAAGACTATGTAGTGGATTGTAGTTAAAACGTGTTTAATAGATGTATATTAAGAGTGTATAATAACTCTATACTATATTTATATTTTTGAAGAACTCAAGTCATAAATGTTTATGAACAGGTACTCAGGAGTATTCACAGCGCGCCTTGTTCTTGACCGGTGGTGTCATAGTGGCAGTTATTGTACCTTTAGCTCTCCTTATTTGCCTGCTTTGGTTCTGGTGTTGGTACAAGCCGAAGTCCGAAGGCAAAGAAGGGTTCCGCTTCGAAGACATACCGCGATCGAAATCAGCCTCTCGGCTTAATCTTAGATCTGCTTCAATGGGAAACATCACAGATACAATGAAATCCTCTACTTTACGTAGCCAAGATTCTGATGAGAAACCTAAATTACTTGATACTCCTACAGAAGAAACTCCAATTAAACCCCTTTCTTCTCTCATGAGATCTGCACCACCACCCCCCTCTGAACCACAGGATGGTGACAGCTCTGGATTAGGCTATACAGATTCAAATAGAAGCGATTCTGGTAAATCTGATAAGCCAAAGAAACGCCGTGCTTATGACAAAACGTATAGAACAAATGAACCTTTACCTAATGCTCCTGATGTAGAATTCCCCGAAAAACTTTGGGATTTATCTGAGGAAGACTTATTGTCTTTAACAACTCCGTCAGAATCTGAATCCAATCGGGATTCAACTCTAACTCGACCTGCAAATGATATAAAATATCTTAACAAACCACGCCAAACAGGTCGTCATGCTCTCCCTGGTCCGAGTGATTCTGGTTATTCCACCAAAGATGGCTCCGAAGACCCGTATGGGACGAAATATGGAGGACAATACAGTCCCATTCCGTCCCAATATTCACCTACTTATTCTGAAATATATTCTCCACCAATAAGTCCAACGCCTGATATCAGTCCAAGAAATACTTATAATAATCCAGGGTTACCAGAGCCACCTAAAAGCGCTCCCCCAACTGAAATTAAAACATTTACCATGCCCCCCCAAAGAGGTAAATCTGTTGAAACACTTATCGACCCACCAACATCCGAACTGCCTACTTTCAGCAGTCGATCTACTATGGTTTAATCTAAATTAATATATTACTAATTTAGTAAATATTTCAATATCCCACTGAAATCGTAATTAATATAATTAATTTAATCACTGCCCAACCGATGACAATTTTTGGAGTACAGGGCTATATTTTTAGGTTATTTTTAATTGTTAAGCTTTATTCTATTTACAAAAAAAAAAAAAAAAAACAAAAGAGTTTTTATATTCGTATGATGGTTATAACGTGCACTGTCGTACAGGATTTCATGTAGCTGTGGTTTTTTCCGTTGATGTAATTAGCTATTTTTTGACTATGTTTAATTCTGTTTCATAGAAAAAGTGTAATGTAAAAATATGATTAAATATAAAATACGAAATCGAAAGAATATCACTGAGAGAGGAAATTTCTGTTCTTATTAATCTAAAGGTAGAATAACTTCCACTATGGTACTTAATAAGTTTTTTTTTTTTTCTAAATAGGAAAGCAAGGAATAAAGCTAAGCTACCACAGTAAAGTGGAATAGAAATTTTCTCGGTCATGTGATGTGTTGTTCTAATTTACCCTAATCTGCTGTATTACTTGCTTTCTTATCACCATGTACATAAAAATATGGGTCACACGATCTAAACAGGTTGGTAACATTTTTATTTGTTTCTAGATAAAGCGTTAGATTGATGATAACTTTTATCAATGTGCAACGTTGCTAAATGAATAACTAAACAAATTCATAAAATTAGACACGAAAATAATAATAAGCATTCATATCATAAATAATACTTATTTTTTTTCTCTAAATCTAAATAGGTGGGATTTTTTTTATTTACAGAAAAACAGAGAATATTTGCCCAACGCCTAAAAACTAATCAATTATGGAATCATTTGAATTAAATATATTTAAAAATAAATCGATACACCAAATGCCACGAAGTAGTGAATTTTTATTCGAGACGAAAAAAATCTTCATGTTTTCTTCTATTATTTTATATCATATTTGATTGCATGTCTTACCAAGTAATTTGAAATGAAGTGTGTATTACACTAGAAAATACATTTTATTCAAATAACATATTTAATTTCTATACATGATTCTACAATTTATCACTTAAAACGTTATGTATCTTGTCGAGATTTATCGGATATGCTAAGGAATCCCATGATTTGAAAAAAAATAACATATTTTTTTATGTTTTGCGTACGAAATTAATTTATTATTTTCAAGTACAGTGAATTAAAGATATCTTTTAGTGATATCTTATTTGATTAAGTATAGAGTAGGAACTACCCGAAAAAATGTATGGTTGAATTAAAATCGTTCATATAATATTCCTCTGTAGGTATGCAAGAGTATTCCGCCCGAACATTAGGAGCAACATGGGGTATTATCAGCGCAGTTATGCTACCTATAATGGTGGTACTCATTTGTATTGGATGGCGTGTCTTAAAGAAGAGGAAAGAAGAAGAAAACGAGGAAAGCGACTTTTTGCCAATAAAGTAAGATAAAATCCAAAATCCCTGTCTTCTTGTTTACAGCTGTTCTATATTGCAAGAAATCACTTTTCAATATTTTATTGCATCTAACTCCTAATTTTTTTTAAAAAATAGTCAAAGAATTATTTTTCTACAAATATCAAATTCAATATACATATATAATCACTTTCTGTTATTTCTTGATCCGAAGGAAGTATATTCTAACACTAAAGAATAAATAAAATTTTATAAGACTTTAAACTTTACACCTACTTTTCAATTTAAATATGTAGTAATAAAGATTAAGTTTGTACAAAAACTATTTTAGCGTAATGTAGGCTTAAATATTCAATAAATATTACTCGCTTTACTTAGTTCTTACAAACTCGCTTCTATAAATAAGATGAGATTTTCATGCCTAGCATACTTCATTACTATATGACCGCAAATAATTCAATATTCCAAATACCTTCATAGTCAACAGACTTCCTTTCTTAGCTATGAGTCTTCCAATATTATAGAATATCCGCTTTTTATGTTTAGCGGGTATTTTATATTATTAAAAGGAACTTTGCAAACAACTCAAAAGCACAAAAGAAACTCAACATTTAGTCTATCGAATTTTCTTACCGTCTTGGTTATACTTTTTGCAGAACGCGATCCATTGATCCAGATGATATCAAAATAAATTCCGACGATGAGTCAATACCGTACAAGAAGGATGTAACTGAAGATAGTCCAGAACCAACTGATCCTGTTAAAGTGGAAGACACAGCAAACGACAACAGCTCATACCCCTACGGGCAGTACAACGACTCGGAGTCAACGCCACAACAATACCAGCAACCACAACAGTACCAACAGCCGCAGCAGTTCGAGCAACAACAACAGCAGCAACAACAACAACCGCAATCGAGTAGGCCATGGACTGGCGAAACAGAAATAAATTAATATTTTTTTTCTATATATTTTAATTATTATTTTTTAATAGTTAAGTACTTGCTCTTAATAATTTAAATAGTAATCTGCATTGAAAATTATCATTATTATGAATACCTAAAGCGAATATACAAATACAGGAACTGTTACAAATAAGGATTTTCTTTTTGCGACAATTTTGAAGTAATATTATAGATTGTTTTACCAGCTCCAGTGGAATGGGAAAAATTATTGTGCAAGATTTGACCAAAACATATTTAAATAATAAATAATATAGAAATAATTTAACTATATCATTATTATTTCTTCTACTTGTTAATTGCAAGCATTAACTAATTATATAAATACATAGAATTATACTATATTTTTAAGAGTAAATAAGTGTTTTTTCATAACTTATAAACCTAATGTTAAGAAGAAGTTGTCGTTCAAATGACTACAATATTCGCTAGATGTTACAGTCAAAATGTCCCACCTTGTTAAATATGTTATTAGATAGTCATTGAGTTTGATATAAAATATTGTGAACAATAGTCATGACAATAAAACTTTCCTACTAACAAATTCATTTATAATTTAAATCTTGAGCGTTTCTTGAACTTAAGAAGTGCCATTTAGTATTTTAAAATTCTTTCGTGTGTAATATTTTGGCAATTTGGTTTTTAATTAAAATAAATATTAATTTCACACATAAGTTGTTTTTTTTCTTCAGCCCTAAAAATAAATCAGTTAAATAACAGACACGATTTAGAAAAAAATACTGTATCAAAAGTATTCGTCAGTGAGTCCAGTGTCCAAAACAATTATTATTAACAATTATCTGGTCAAATTTAAGACACCAAAAAACTATACATTAATATATTCAAAAAAAAACTATGACAAGTTTAAAAATTTTATAAAAGTATAGCTGTGTACGCTGAAACCTTTCTCATAGACAGATGTCAGTCACGGAGGTTCATTGCCTCCCAAGTTTTTATTTGGTGTATGAAAAAATATCTAGCTAAGACGAGCATCAACTAGTAATATCAAATTTTCGCGATTATTACACATTTAAGTAAAACTAATTATAAGGGATTTGAATCGCGTATATTAATTTTTTTTTTTAAACATCCCGACGTTTCGAGCACTTTACAGTGTTCGTGGTAGACTAAGATGACATTTGTCTATTTGAAGAACAAAGGAAATATTATTAACAACTACCGCCAACGATTTCTCAATTGATATCTTGAGTAACGTTCCGGTTGCACGCAGAAGGCACTAACTGTATCTTTAGGTCTTGCAGTCTGTTGGATTTGGGATTTTAAATTTTTAATAAGTGGATCCCAGGTGTTAGAAAGTCTCCAACCATCTTCTCTATTGAAGTTCGGACATTTTTGAATTTCAATAGCCTCGCGTATCATTCTAGGAATGAATCTGTGTTCTCTAGCGAGGATCTGTGGTTTATCAAATCGAATAAAATGGTTAGGTTTATCCAGAGCATGTTCACAGACTGCAGACTTTGAAGAACGCCTATTTTTGACATCTCCTATATGTTCCTTGACCCTGGTACCGATACTTCTCTTTGTTTGGCCTATGTAAGATAAACCACACTCACATTCGAGTTTATATACTCCAGCAGTTTGTAAAGGAATATTACTCTTGATAGGTCTCAAGAACTGGCTCACTTTCTTATGAGGCTTGTAAACGGTTTTAATCGAAGCTCGCTTCAAGATGTTGCCAATCCTGTCTGTAACCCCTTCACATATGGTAGAAATGCAGGTTGTCGCTAAACTGTGGGTGGCTTAATACGGCTTCTGCGATGCTGGCGAGGCACGGGCAGCTTGTTCTGGTTGAGTGCAAGGTTGACCTGACGTAGCTCGTCCTCTAGGTGTTCAGCATCGCAGAGATGGTGGGCTCTCTGAAAAAAAGATTTGCCAACGGTAGCTAACTGACAGGGGTGGTGGTGCGAGTCACCATTGAGGTATTTGTTGGTATGTGTGGGTTTCCTATAAACTGTGTGACTTAATGTATTGTCAGGATTCCTGATAATAAATCAAAGACCTTAAATTAACCAACAACGAGACAATGGTTAGTTTTGATGTCCAGTCATTGTTTACATGCTTACCAGTTCAGCTTTAGTTAAGCTCTTCTATGTACTATATTTTGATTATTATTGTCAGTCAAAATTTTGTTTTACCAAAAAAGTGTAACATAATTACTTACTCTCAAGTTTTTGTAAGCTTTTAAATGTTTCAGAATCATGCCTAATAAATATAAAAAAAAGAAAACGCCCTGATATACACAAGATCATGGCCGTAGGCAGGCGGGGGTTTTGGGGGTTCAAACAACCCCCCCTCCCCCCTGAAATTTTGTCGCTAAACGCTATCGTATTATCAAAAAAATATTTTGCGCTAATTAAACAAACAAAATTTAAGTATTATAGGTGTTTTTCAGAAAATTAAGCCGTTTGCTCTAGATACGACAATAAATCTAAACAAAATGAATCATTTTACGCAAAGGCAATAATAATGATACCGTTTCTCACATTTTATTAAGATACTATGTCATGTTAGTAATTTTAGATACTAAAGAGGATAAACCTTTTACAGAGTGCCATTACATTTTGAAATGTGTAAGACAGGTTGTAAAATTTCTGATATATTCTATATATGTATATTATATTGAGAATTTACAAACTATATAATTAAAAAAACGGATAGTCGGCGCTTTTTACCGAATAGTCGCCGACTACGAAAGCAGTCCAACTCCTGGAAGACTACTTTGATGCATCCTATCCCTAAAAAGAGCAACCGCCCAAATCCGTCCCATTTTAGGCCATTAGCCATTACCTCCTTGTTTCGTTGCCATCGGGGTCGTTCAGCTGGTGATCTTCTAGATTACCTTAATCATAGATGGCCAGAAGCAGTTGAGAGCAAGGGAGAGGCATTGGCGTCCAGTCTGCACCTAGCGAAGGTCTTCGCACTATGCCACTATGGTCTATGGCACTAAGCGCTTCTTTCAAAGCACCCATCCTACGGGCTTCCCGGGAAATTATGCAATTGGATCACCAGCTTTTTGGCAGATTTGGGAACATTAAAGTCGTTATATATGGTGCATCAGAAGACCGAAGAGTAAAATCAACCGCTGTGTATGGCATTTGTGGACTACGAGAAAGCCTTCGATTCCATCGAAACCTGGGCTGTTCTGGAATCTCTGCAGCGATGTCATATCGACTGGCGATATATCGACGTGTTGAGATGTCTCTACAACGCTGCGACGGTGACCGTGCAAGTTTAGGACCAGAGAACAACACTTATTGAGCTCCGACACGGGTTGAGACAGGAAGATATAATATCTCCAAAACTGTTCACCAACGCGATGGAGGACGTCTTCAAAACTCTGGATTGGGCTGCACGAGGCGTCAACGTCAATGGAGAGCGCATCTCACATCTTCGTTTTGCAGACGATAGAGTCATCTTTGCAGAGACGCTGGAATAGCTTTGCGGAATTTTGGACGACCTAAATGGGTCCTCCCGGCGGGTCGGTATAGGCATGAACATGGACAAAACTAAGATCATGTTCAATAAACATGTCGTGCTGGGACCAATATCTGTCGACGGCATCCCCCTCGAGGTTGTGCAGGATAACCTTGGCCAGATAATCCAAAAAGGCCGAGACAACTTTGAGAGGGAGATTGATAGGAGGATTCGGTTGGGCTGGGCAGCGTTCGGCCGGCTCTGTCGGGTCTTTGCGTCGGCGATTCCACAACGCTTGAAAACGAAAGTTTTTGAGCATTGCGTCCTACCGGTGATGACGTACGGTGCCGAGAGGTGGACACTAACGTTGAGGCTAGTCCACAAATTAAAGGTAGCTCAGCGGGCCATGAAGCGAGTTATGTTAGGTGTCTCTCTCGTGGATAAAATTAGAAATGAGGTTATCCGTGAGAGAACTAAATTAATAGACATAGCTAGGAGGATCAGCAAGCTGAAGTGGCAGCGGGCTGGCCATATCTGTCGTAGGACAAATGGACGCTGGAGCAGAGTCCTAGAGTGGAGACCGCGTCTCGGTAAGGGTAATGTAGGACGACCTCCGACCCGCTGGTCCGATGAGGGAGGCAGAGGATTGAGCAGCGTGGCGCGCTCTGGGGGAGGCCTATGTTCAACAGTGGACAGCAAAAGGCTGCTTCTATCACCCACTCTGATTCTTCTGCATATCAATGACTACTTGCAAATATGTAACATTCACTGCTATGCAGACGACAGTACTGTAGACACCTCATACACCGGCTGGGCTAATATTTCTCGGGAAAACGTCGGAGAAAACCGGAAGAAACTTGTGTCTGAAATCGAGTCTTCATTAAACAAAGTCTCGAACTGGGGCCGGCAAAACTTAGCCCATATATGATTGCTATTTTGCTATTAAAATATCTGATGCCGGGAAGTACTCTCCCTTAGGCTCACTTAGAAGCTTCGGACGCCCCGGCTGAAATTAGTCCACTTCAACCCCCAAAAGATGCAAGTTTGCGCCTTAGTCGCTAAAAAAAATACCATTTCTCGTATCTCCACGATTCCAGAAGAATCCAATAGCCACCACAGCTAGTATCGGAATACTTGGCGTGGATATTTCGAGGGTCTTTCAGTTCCGCGGTCAATTGGAACGCAAAGACAAATTTACATCAAAACAGCTCGGTGTGCTCAGCAAGCCAAGACAGTATTTCACGCCGGCTCATCGCCTAAAACTATACAAGGCGCAAATTGAACCTCACATGGAATATTGCACACACCTCGGGTGTTCCCCAGTAGTAGCTCCTTCCATTTGACCGTATCCAACGCAGAACTGCTCGAATTATCGACGATCAAGCCCTTTTCGACCTGCTTGACCCTTTGGCTTTGCGTAGAGATGTTAGATCACTCTCCATCTTATACCGAATATTTCATGGAAAATGTTCAGAGGCATTGTTCGGATTAATCCCGGCTACTGAATTTCACCTTTGGCCATCTCGTCAAAATTCAGTTTCACCCGCACGACCTTAATGTTAAAAAATCCATAAAACGATTTTTAAGAAAAATTTTTTCGTGCATAATCACTTTGTTGAAACAGCTTTCGCCGAAGCTTTTTCCGAACCGATACGACTTCGAAACCTTAAAAAAAAGAGCGTAGGTACTCCTTTCTTAAAGGCCGGTAACGCATCTGCAAGCCCCGCAGATGTCCATGGGCGGTGGTAATCTTCGGTGGTAAACTTTCCATCAGATGAGCATCGTGCTCGTTTGCATAATATAATATAAAAGAAGTCGTCGGTTTTCTTTTAAACAAATGTGTATAAATTGTGTATAATTTTAATATATTTACGCTTATTTTATTTTAAAATAAACCTGTTAGTCGCAGAGTTCGTTAAAAGCTAACTTACATACGCATACAAACAACAAACCGGGCAAAGACTGGTTTATAAATTTTCGAAAAAGGCACAGACTTTCTATTAAAAATCCACAGCCCATTGAATACGTACGAAAGAAATTGACGGACCCGTTTGTAATCTTTGAATACTTCAAACTACTAGAGGATACATTATCTAATTTAAACCTTTTTCAAAATCCTCATTTAATTTGGAATACGGATGAAACATCTTTGTCTCTTGACCCAATAAAGACGAAAGTTGTTGGTGCTATCAATAAACCATGCTCCAGAACAACTTGTGGAACTGGAAAAGAAAATACAACTATTCTGACAACTGTAAGTGCAAGTGGCAAAAAGTTATCACCGTTAATAATATTTAAAGGGAAGAATATCTGGGACCCGGGATGGCCACTACCGAAAATTTTGATTTTGAACTATCGTATGCAGCTAGTTCAAAAGGATGGATGGAGACAGCTATATGGAAAAATGTTTATCATTTACGATGGGCATTCCACACATGTGGATGCAAAAGTAATAGAATTGGCCATAAAGAATGATGTTACCATTCTTAAATTGCCTCCTCACACTTCGCATTTATTAGAGCCTCTAGATGTCGCGGTTTTTAAATCATTCAAAGCAAATGCGATCGTAAATTAGTTGAATGGCAGCGTCACAATGTTGGTATTAAGTTGCCGAAAAAAGTTTTTGCTCAAACTTTAGCAGAAACTTGGCAAGATACCAGCCCGGAGTTAATTAGAAATGGTTTTAAAAAAGCTGGCATTTACCCATTTGATTCAAATGTGATACCACAAGATAAATACGATCCCGCTTCTTACAAAAGATTCAAACAATCTGAACATTATCGTACACAGGCTCATTCAAGTCTTAAATCTCCGAAGATGTTGAATGAACTGTGACATTGATGAAGTGGACTTCTTTAACGAACCTCAAATTTCAAATGGACCAGTTTTAATACAAACAGTGTGATTTCTCTGGTTACATTATCAAAAACAAATGAACAAAGTAAACCTTTTCTTGCAAAATCAACATTGATGTTGCCAAAATGCCTTCAAAATACTTATAATGAAAAAATTAAACATAAAATAACTGTAATATCAGATATAAAAGTAAATTTTGAGGAAATTTTACTTGATAAATTTCGCCAAGATAAAAAAGACAATATCAAAAGGTACAGAAGTCATCACTGCATCCATAATTAAAAAGAAATCAGATGAAAACGAAAAACCAAAAACAAAGAAACGTGTGTCAGAGGATAAAGATAAAAATAAAACTCCCATTCCAAATTTGGCATCAAGATTTAAAAAGACTAAAAATAAAAAACGAAGAAACACTAAATTTGAACAGCAAGATTCCAACAGCTCTTCAACTAGTACTATCAGATTTAATGAGTGTATATAGTGGAATAGGGTTTGATTATAGTGACTATGAATGTTTTACTGATGAATTCTGGGATGATACACAAATAAAAGAAATAGAAGTCAAACTACATGAAGTAGAATCAAAAACCCTAAAAGTCAGGATATAATTTGTAATATGTCAGAAGAACAAAAAATGTGGAAAAAGGGTAAAGATACGGGCAAAAAGACCAAGAAAATTACATTCACGATTTTGTAAACACTGACAATATTCGTGGTGATAAAAAGAAAGAAGAATACCAGTTAAAAGATGCAGTACTTGTGAGGTTCTTTAGCAAAAAGAAATGGACCTACTATATTGGATTTATAGAGAATATATTCAAAAAAAAAATATGAGACCTATTACACAGTTGATTTCTTAAAAACAATTAAAAAGCCAACCCTTAAATTTGTACAAACAAGAAGAAAAGATCGTGACGAAAAAACGGAACTACTAATAATAAAGAAAGTAGATTTCAAAAAAAAGTAACAGGAATGACAGAGAATTTCACTTATAAGATGAAAATAACAATGTGTATTTTGATTGAAATCAAAGAGTAAAGAGTAAAGTAACTCTTTGTTTCATTCCGGTAAAGTGCAATATTATCTAGTACTAATTGCTCGGCTCGACGGTTAATTTCACGGTCAATTTCTAGTTAAAAGGACATGATACGATTAGATATAAAATCTATTGTTAAATATTATTAATGATTATTGTAAAAGATAACATTTTATGTTAAATACCAAACTACAGTGAAAATATTAATTTTAAGTTTTAATTATAATCAGAGCATTTTGTTTTATTTAATTAGTGTTATCGCTTACGTGTATTGTATGTTATTTTTGTATTTTTTTTTGTATCTTCATAATTCTCCATTTACTACTACTTACCGCATTTTCTTTAAACTTTAATATTTTGAATTTTATTACTAATTTCATACTGCTAAATTGTGCATCTACTTACTATAAGTTTGACAACTGTAGACTAATTGTAGGGCTATTCCGAAATAAAAATATCGCATATATATGTTCAGCCTCCTGAGAGGTCACGATCACGGAAAAGGGTAAATCTAAACGAAAAATGAATATATTTCTTATGCTCAAACTAAATAAAACCTTTTTAACTGTAATTCAGAATTACCCGAACATACTTCGCAATTGGACTCACACAAAGTAAAACTTATCAGGGTTTTAAACACATGTATCAATATATATTCGAGGATATTTATAAAAGTCGTTGAAATAAAGTTAAAGGCTGTATATTCAAGAAGAAAAGGTAACTTAAATCAGTAGCATTGACTCCTGCAATGTTGAGTTAAATTAAAATATAAATATCCCGCCATCTCTTCAAAGTTTCTTTCGTAATTACCCGAATCCACCTTATGTATTTATGTGATTGTATCCATCTATTAAAAAAATATTTGACAAGGCTGTATGATAGAATGCCTTTTCCACGAGTAATGAATTAAATAACATCCTCATTCCTGACATTGACATGTAGCTTTGTTGTTAAACGGTCCCTATTTTTATTTATTTGACTTCCAAATGAAATTCCAAATGCAATGATATCGTAATGAAAGTTAATTAAGATTACCTTTTATACATTTTGATTACATTTTCTCTAAGAGTTTGGTCCTAAATTTATGTAAATACTGTTAATAATTAATACATCTAATTTATTAATTAACACTTTTGTTACGAAGTTATGAAAACACAAATGAACCGGTAAGTTTCGCTTCCTATAAGTAAATAATTAGAAAGTGAGTGAGTAATTTGAAAGTGAGTATTGCCGACTCGAACAACTATTATACTTATTTAAAGTTTTGAGGTTGTTACGAAATCATAATCTCCTAACTCAACTCAAGTACCTATGTGACTTATATTTGCTGTATGTACATGAATATTTTCTAATTATATAAGTTCTTTTAATTATCCAACCATTACTGTCATAAATTCTGGTCATAATTTGTTCTAAAGCTAGAAATAATTCATCTAATCCATTTACATGTATGTTGTTCACAGTATCAGGAGAACCAATTAAATTTAACGAATATATGAAACCAAATATGAATACAATCTCTAGAGTAACCAAAAATTGCCCATTACATAAAGAGTCATGAGCCTAAAATGAATTTCTCATCTAAATATGTTTTCAACTGTCTATTTTTTCGACCCTGGTTAGGGGTCCCATTGGGTATATGGGTCGCTGTTTCCGTTGTTTACTACTGGTGGTTGATATCTAGAATAGATGTACTTGAAACAGAAAACAAAGTTATCAAGAAGCAGCTATCTGTGAGCGGGATTCGTGATTTTTCAGAATCTGATAATAAGTACTATGTTCCTGAGGTAAGTTGTTTCTCTTGTTTCTCATAGAAATCATTCTTAAAGATATGATTATGTAACATCTGACATTCCTTTTAGTTTTGAGGAAACCTAATAATTTTGGAAATTATTTCCAAAATTATTATATATTGTACTCCAAGTCTAGTTTACATTGTAACTTCACTTGAGCCATTATTATTTTGACTTACTAAGGTGTGGTTTGATAATGGTCTTAGAGGTCATAATGAAATAGACAAACCCTCTTAAAATAGTCAATTTATATATTTTTTTTTACTTCATACATAAAGCATTCACACAATCTAAAATTATATGCTGCAATGTGGAACATTTCCCAAGTGAAGCCTTTTAAACAAGTGTTTGATATATGCCTGGGTTTTCTCAATCAAAAATATATATTTAAGAAATCTATAAGTAGCATAAGCTGTAAAATTAAAGTTATATTCCATGGTTTTCAATTGGTTACATTTTTATCAGTACACAAATAATTGAATTCAGTCAAAATTATAGTAATTTTATTTTAATCAATTAATGTAAATACTTTGAAGGGGTAAAGAAAATTATCATGTTATATTTTACTTGTTACTTAAATAACCAATTCATAATTAAAGTGAATTTTATTTTTAGTTAAAAAATAATAGTTACATTATTTCTATGCTTATGACTTTCTTAAGCATATTTTTAGTGTTTACTTAGATTGATGAATAACTGGCAATCAATATATTACTGTTTCTGTCACCCAGTACTAGTATTTCAAGATTTTGTTTTACTCAATCACTGTCTATTAGATTCCAGATGCTGTGGGAACATTATGTGAAACAGTACACATTGCTCTAGTCTGTATGGGAAAATGTACAAGGATCATCACACCAATGTTAAAATCATTACTACATCACCGCCAGAACCCAATACACTTTCATTTCATTGTGGGTTCGGGATCAGCCCAAACCATCACCAAGCTTTTCGATTCGTGGGATCTACCAGATGGTATTTATTAATTCCATATTAAGTTATAGCTCCACTTTAAGCAATTTGTTGTAATCATGATAGATTTTTGACCCAATAGAGTATTAGAGAATAGACACTTTGATTCCACTCTACCTTATGGTAAGTGGAGTGGAGTACAAACACCAAAATGCTTATGAATAGTGTTGCCATAATGCTAAAGAAAAGCAATATGACACTATATCTAAATTATTAATATCTCTTTTTCTTAATATGAGCAACATTGGATATCACAGTTTATTATATACTGTATCTACATCACCACAAACAATATCTATAGAATTGTGTTTTTTTTTTATATTTGACCTCTTTTTATTTTATTTGTTAATATGTTTACAGTTAAGTACACCTGTTACAACACCCAGAACCGTCTCTCAGAAGTGCGTTGGATACCTAACAGTCACTACTCCGGTATATATGCCCTGGTCAAGCTTTTGTTCCCAAGTATTCTACCTGATTCATTGAATCAAGTCATCGTACTGGATTCTGATTTAACATTCCTTAGTGATATTGTTGAATTGTGGAATATGTTTCGTAACATGACGGATGATCAAGTAAGTGAATTAGATTTGTCAGTAATGTATATTAGCACTGCGATTTTTCTCATGTGTTTCATTTGTATTTATAATTCATCTCGGACCCAGTGGTATGTTGGTTAAACTTTAGTAACATTTGTATCTACCAACTTGCAGCATTCATAGAATAAGTTACAAAACTGCTCAAGAAATGCTCATTATATATAATTTATAACTATCTGCACTGCTGTTTTCTGGTTTCAAAAGTTGTTGAGCCACTTTACAGACACAAAAGACAGCATATCAGTTCTAATGGTCGTACTAAGAAGCTGTATAAAGTAGTTTGCCCTTTCAGTAACATTATATGTCTTTGAAATAAGATGACCACTGTGATGTTGATGGCTTGCTTTTGCTACTTCCAATGATAAGCAAATAATTAATAGTGACCATCTCATACTATTTTCGAAACAAAACAGTTTTAAAAAGGCTTATATTTATGTTATTTTCCAGTACATAGGCCTAGTTGAAAATGAAAGTAATTGGTATTCAAACACAGAGACACGATGGCCAGCGTTAGGGAGAGGCTTCAATACGGGTGTGATGTTGCTAGATTTGTACAAAATAAGACGCAAAGTCAACTGGACATCAATATGGCGTTCCACGGTCAAAGAAAACTTGGAAAGGTTAAAGGAGACGACGCTGGCCGATCAGGATGTCATAAACGCGATTATAAAAAAATATCCAAAAATATTGTACCCTATAAGCTGCCAGTACAATGTTCAAATGTCAATGCAGACACTGGCCAAGTCCTGCTACGGTGAAGATGTTAAAACTGTTAAGGTATATATTTTGTACTATGAGTATGCTTTGGGTCTTTTTTAATAATCATGGTATATTTTGAATACGCAACAGATTTTATTTTAAAAATTAAAAATGATCTTTTTTATTGGTTTACATTTCAAAATGATGAAAGAACATAGTATCGGGTGAGAATCAACTTGATTGTGTATATTATTTATACAGGGTAAAGATACTAAAAGATCATTTAATTAAAAGTTCATTTTAAATTGAATACTCATTTACAACAGTACTTCTAACCTTAATTAATAAAAAATGGCTCATTAACACTCTTGATTGAAAATAAAAAAGAAATAAAATTGTTTCTTTAGAACATAAATGTTTTTAAGTCAATGTTACTGTGGTCTTTATATGTGTATGTAAATTATTTTAGATAATTCATTGGAACTCGCCAAGCAAGTACAACGTTAGGATACGTGATTCGGAATATTTTAAAAACATACATCAGTCATATGTCAATTTTGATGGTAATTTGCTACGAGAAAAGCTTCATAGATGTTCACAAAACGAAGTCGTTACTTATAAGGTATGCTTAGTTGAGATGTTTAGTGAGCTGAGATGGCCCAGTGGTTAGAACACGTACATCTTAACCGCTGGTTGCGGGTTCAAACCCAGGCAAGCACCACTATATATATGTGCTTAATTTGTGTTTATAATTCATCTCGTGCTCGGCGGTGAAGGAAAACATCGTGAGGAAACCTGCATGTGTCTAATTTCATCGAAATTCTGACACATGTGTATTCTACCAACCCGCAGTGGAATATCTTCCAAAAGCCTGTCCTTAATGGAAGAGGAGGCCTTATCCCAGCAGTGGAAAACTTACAGGCTGTTACTTATGTCTAGTTACAATTCAGATTTTTTTAAATTAATATTTATGTCTATTGATACAAATTATATTATGACAAACTTAACTTTTTTCCAGCCATATTAAATATCAATCAACCTTTTTTTGTTTTTTTTTTTCAGATGAATCATTCCGACCTTTGCCTCAGTTTCCGCGCGGCGCAGCGCATAAAGCTTCGCACACACTTGTACTATATGGACTACAACTATATTAACGTAGACAGTTTCGACGTCACTCTGGTCCTTCAGTTGTCTATGGATAGACTGCAGTTTCTGGAGCGGCTTGTTAAGCATTGGGATGGTATATTTCATTATCCTTGTTGTATACCAGTCTTATACATTTTATTTAATATAAATTAGTTTCAATATTATAACACAATCCTATCTGAGAATTTTGAAAATCATATTTTGTATGGACGAGCATGAGATGGCCTATATAATGCAATTTTTATTGTCTTAGCTTTTTTTATGGTATAGGTTGGCGGACGAGCATATGGGCCACCTGATGGTAAGTGGTCACCATCACTCATAGACAATGACGCTGTAAGAAATATTAACTATTCCTTACATCGTCAATGTGCCACCAACCTTGGGAACTAAGTTGTTACGTCCCTTGTGCCTGTAGTTACACTGGCTCACTCACACTCAAACCGGAACACAACAATACTGAGTACTGTTGTTTGGTGGTAGAATAACTGATGAGTGGGTGGTACCTACCCAGACGGGCTTGCACAAAGCCCTACCACCAAGTGGTAGGGCTTTATGCTAATACCTTCAAAAAAGGGGCACAAGACCTATGAACCTCCTTTCCCTCGTCATGCATTCTCTCGTGAATCCTGATTGTAGAAAGACCCAAAATCAAAGCAAACCAAACCTTATATTTACACGTTCAATGCAGTTTAGAAGTTTTTTCAAAGGTTTTTTATTATCATTCATCTTATTGATTATTTCAGGTCCATTAAGCGCAGCAATATACCTGTCGGACTGCGAAGTAACAAAATTAGAAAGTTTCATCCGAGATTGGTCTTCAACTCTCAGCTCTAGAAACAATATCGGTTACCATTTAGTCTTTAAACACGACTCGGTAAGGAATTATGCTTCTCATACAATTACCAGCTGTTACCTTATTTTAACATCTATTAACCTGGTTATTTTTATTATTAAAGTTATTAATTTCGGGATATTTACCATGTTTTTTATTTTTGTTCGGTGGAGCTCGGTATTTCGACATTGTCTACAAATGTTTTGTTCACGAGACTGACCGAGCTCTACCAAACCAAAATAAAAAACTAATAAATATCTCGAAATATAATAACTTTAACTATTAACTTGTTTTAATAACTATTATTTAATATATATTTTGTGTTGGTATAAATTTGTTTTTTTTATGATATAGATTGGCGGACGACCAAATGGGCCACCTGTTTGTTGGTAAGTGGTCACCATCGCCCATAGACAACGGCTTTGTAAGAAATGGTAAATATTCCTTTGATCACCAATGCGTCAACAATCTTGGGAGCTAAGATGTTATGTCCCTTGTGTATTTACACTGACTTACTCACCCTTCAAACCGGAACATTTGGTGAGTGGGTGGTACCCAGATGGCCTTGCACAAAGCCGCACCACCAAGCATTAACTAGGATTAAATGATTATGAACCTTGTTCCTATAAGTATAAGGTTTAATTTCGCAGGTGCATTACCCAGTGAACTATCTCCGTAACGTAGCGTTGGAAAACGTAAACACTCCGTACGTTTTCTTGATGGATGTGGACTTCGTGCCAATGGCGGGTCTCTACGAACACCTCAGGACCGCCACTAAGCTCATAAACCCTTATCCACAGAAAAAGGTGAATATGTGTCTCTTTCTTTCATCCGTCACTTTATGTAATAATAATAACAGAGATGAAATAGTGAGGATGTGGAGGTTGCGGAACGCAGTAATAGTTCCAATAGTCTTATCTACAACAGGAGTCATACCAAACCAGCTTTACCAGTCCTTAAAAACTTTAGATTCGCCTAAAAATACATTCGTCCAGTTACAGAAAGCTACCATACTAAATACTTGTAGAATAGTGAGAAAATTTCTATCCCAAAACACCCCACCGATCCAATCAAATATCCCACTTTAAGATAGATGTGCACTTCGCTTAGGCCCGTGTATGTCGACTGAATCCGGCAAAATTATGCCGAGTAAAATTTACATATAAAAAAAATAATAATTCTTTATTGTTACCATTTGTTACATCTTACAATAGTGCAGCACTGACTTGTGAACTAGTGTTAACCGTGTGTCAGAAGTCAGTTCTTTCCCAAAATTATTACAATTCTAAAGGGTATTACAATAATTTCTTAAGACTAATTATTATTATTTTAATTAATAAATCTAAAACCCACACCGTGTGTGTTGGTATGTGTTCGTGTGTGTGTGTGTGTGTGTGTGTGTGTGTGTGTGTGTGTGTGTGTGTGTGTGTGTGTGTGTGTGTGTGTGTGTGTGTATGTGTGTGTGTGTGTGTGTGTGCATGTATGTGTGATGAAGGGTATGCGTCTATCTTATATTGTTATAAGATATATGCAAGTTCGTTGGATTTTTTTTTTCAATCTATTTTAGTTTATGATTGATAAACTTGTATTTTTTTTTGTTTGAACCTGTATGTCCGTCTCCAATTTGTACAGTCCTCTAATGAGTAGTTTTAACACACTAATGGTCGAAATCTTAATTTCCAATTTTCCAGTGTTTGGTAGTACCAGCGTTTGAAACCCAAAGATATCGCGCATCTCCACCGAGATATAAGGAGGAGCTCTTATCTCGTCTGTCGACTTCTAACAGTCAAGGTGATGTTGGTCAGTTTCGGGCCAGAGAATGGCCCAGAGGACATAGGGCCACTAACTACCAGAAATGGACCGCAGCAACCGCGCCTTATGAGGTATGCCTTCGTTATATTCTAATATAAGATAACGGAGGTAAATAACTAATCTAATCGTAAATATATACATATATATTTTTTAACATCTACATAAAATTTAATCTCGATAAAAATTAGGTATAAATTATTGCAAAAATAAAAAAAAAGTGTCGGCAAATTCACCGTTAGGTTGGCAACACTCATGTTACACCGTTAGGTTGGCAACACTCATGTTACACTGTTACACCGTTAGGTTGGCAACACTCATGTTGCTGTCACTCGTCCTCCAGACTAGAATACAAAGCATTGTCGCTTAATGGTAAATACTACTCATGACATACTGGTGAATAGGCATCCTGATGGTAAGTAGACATCACTATGTAAGAAATGTCAACCATTCCTTAAATTGGGAATGCGCCACTTTGGGCACTAACGACCCTGTAGTACATTACTAAGCATATTTATGTATATTGATATGGGGCCGTCCATAAATTACGTCATAATTTTTTTCATACTAGATTCTTACTCTCTACTCTTATGATTTGAGATTTTCAGACTTAAAATTCTTTTTAGAAATAATCTTTTTGTACGTGACCAATAAATTATAAATAAATAAATAAGCATGACGTCAATTTCGAAACCCCCCCCCCCTCCTATCTATCATTTACCGTCATCCGCAGACCAACACCCCCCGCCTTATTTAGAATGACGTAATATATGGACGGCCCCTATATATGTGTTCGATTTAAAAAATATATGTACATTTAAGATCGATTACAGAATTTTCGAAATTTGACAGTGTCTTACACTGTCGTTAGCGGATTTATTTCGAAATAAGATCAAGGATAAGTGCTACCATGTATAAGCTGTTTGTTATATTTATTTCTAGATAGAATGGCAGTCGGATTACGAGCCATACTTAGTTGTTCACCGTACTGTGCCTAAATACGATACGCGGTTTTCTGGCTTCGGATGGAATAAGGTACGTTGGACATACTGTATCCTGGCCACTATAGGCCACAAATATTGCCATCCATAAAGTAAAGTAAAAAAAAACATCATGCACAAAGCCTTAAATCAGCGGTCGGCAAACTTTTGGTAAGCAAGGCCCACAAGATGGCAAAATAAAATATAGGCCGCAGACATAATATTAACCTTAGAAGCCCAAATATATCTACACATAATACTTACACTATGTTTATATGTTTCGGCTTAGAAAATAAGAGTAAAATAAAGAAATGAAAACTACAAACGACCTAAATAGGAAATTACACAAATTTTAGTGTGATGTCTGAGGTTGCATTTGAGACGCAATTTTTTGTATGTTACCAAATATATTGTCATATTTGTTAACTTTTTTACAAAACATTCACGGGCCGCAAGGAAAATGTTCGCGGGCCGCGTTTTGCCGACCGCTGCCTTGAATAATACCGGGATTCGCCGTGAGGTGCGTACGTTGAACGCACCCGCTTCTTTAACTTCATCCGGCATTACATTAATAGAAGTGCATACTGAAGTAAGGTCGTACGGCAGGTGTCGCACAGCGTGGAGCTGCGCGCGCAGGGCTGGCGCGCCGTGGTGCTGCCGGGCGCCTTCGTGGTGCACACGCCGCACGCGCCCTCGCCCGACATCACGGCCTTCCGCGCCGACCCGCACTACCGCATGTACGTCACGCACGCACACACGCACACACGCACACACGCACACGCACACACGCACACGCACACACACACACACACACACACACACACACACACACACACACACACACACACACACACAGACCAGGCGGGCGCGCCGTGGTGCTGCCGGGCGCCTTCGTGGTGCACACGCCGCACGCGCCCTCGCCCGACATCACGGCCTTCCGCGCCGACCCGCACTACCGCATGTACGTCACGCACGCACACACGCACACACGCACACACGCACACGCACACACGCACACGCACACACACACACACACACACACACACACACACACACACACACACACACACACACAGACCAGGCGGGCGCGCCGTGGTGCTGCCGGGCGCCTTCGTGGTGCACACGCCGCACGCGCCCTCGCCCGACACCACGGCCTTCCGCGCCGACCCGCACTACCGCATGTACGTCACACACGCACACACGCACACACGCACACACGCACACGCACACACGCACACGCACACACACACACACACACACACACACACACACACACACACACACACACACACACACAGACCAGGCGGGCGCGCCGTGGTGCTGCCGGGCGCCTTCGTGGTGCACACGCCGCACGCGCCCTCGCCCGACATCACGGCCTTCCGCGCCGACCCGCACTACCGCATGTACGTCACGCACGCACACACGCACACACGCACACACGCACACGCACACACACACACACACACACACACACACACACACACACACACACACACACACACACACACAGACCAGGCGGGCGCGCCGTGGTGCTGCCGGGCGCCTTCGTGGTGCACACGCCGCACGCGCCCTCGCCCGACATCACGGCCTTCCGCGCCGACCCGCACTACCGCATGTACGTCACGCACGCACACACGCACACACGCACACACGCACACGCACACACACACACACACACACACACACACACACACACACACACACACACACACACACACACACACACACACACAGACCAGGCGGGCGCGCCGTGGTGCTGCCGGGCGCCTTCGTGGTGCACACGCCGCACGCGCCCTCGCCCGACGTCACGGCCTTCCGCGCCGACCCGCACTACCGCATGTACGTCACGCCCGCACACACATTCTCTCTCACACACACACGGCCTTCCGCGCCGACCCGCACTACCGCATGTACGTCACGCCCGCACACACATTCTCTCTCACACACACACGGCCTTCCGCGCCGACCCGCACTACCGCATGTACGTCACGCCCGCACACACATTCTCTCTCACACACACACGGCCTTCCGCGCCGACCCGCACTACCGCATGTACGTCACGCCCGCACACACACGCACACACATTCTCTCTCACACACACGGCCTTCAGCGCCGACCCGCACTACCGCATGTACGTCACGCCCGCACACACACGCACACACATTCTCTCTCACACACACGGCCTTCCGCGCCGACCCGCACTCCCGCATGTACGTCATGCCCGCACACACACACGCATACACATTCTCTCTCACACACACGGCCTTCCGCGACGACCCGTACTACCGCATGTACGTCACGTACGCACACACACACGCACACACATTCTCTCTCACACACACGGCCTTCCGCTACGACCCGCACTACCGCATGTACGTCACGCACGCACACACACACGCACAAACACACACACACGCAGACAAAAACACACGCACACACATAGTCCAGGCGGCCTCGGCGCCGGATGTATCCGCGGTGCACTCGTGGTTAATTTAGATATTTTTTTTATATACATATATTGTTAAATTATTTTTTTTTTTTTTTCAGTTAGGATACATTTGACTTAATCAGAATGAGTTTTCTCTCTTATCACCGATTACTGTTTCAGATGCCTGGCTCTGCTGAAACAGGAGTTCATGGATGATCTGAAGAGGAAGTACAACGTGTCACTCGAGGATAGTAAAACGTAAATTATATTAAAAAACCAAAGAATATTATCATTTAAACTAAAGAGGCTATGCTAGAGGCTAACTATTTATTAAGTTCAATAATATATCTAACGCAATTATTAAAAAAGCTTGGATCTATACTGATATAAGGAAGTTATTCCAGGTAAACTTAAAAAGCTATTTAACCAAAGAGCGATTAGATGTTAATAAGGTATTGGTTTTTACAGAATTTCCTTAAATCGAAAACGGTAAACAAATTTGTTGAAATAGGCGTTCTGTCACTTCATATGAAACAAATTTTCAGTTAACAAGCAATTAAAAGCAACATTATGATTAATATTTTTATCTCTATGCAAACGATTTGTTCTAAAGTTAATTTAGTCGACCAATTTTCAGACAAATATGTATTTAATATATATTACATAATTATATATGAAAGACAGGTGATTTAACATCATTTAATTCGAATAATGCTAGCAAAAAGGAGGTATATAGGATTAAAATATTTTTTTTCTATCCAAATGGGCTTTTAGCGTCATCATGTAGTACAAAACGTTAAACATATGTGCGTGGTTGTGATTTTGAACATTAATAGCCGAAGATCTAATAAATCTATGTTCAAAAAACGGCACAACGAAAAAGTACATACTAGCTTATAAAAGCGGCTTGCGTGTTGATATAAGATATCTGCTGACGCCATATTGGTTATGTCACTCGAAAAGTGACACATTATCTGTCAAAATCAATTGACACAGATAATAATCAAAATGCAATAAGTACATGACAAAAACGGAATATTTTTTTCGTTATTATTATTATTTAATCAATTCAACTTAGACATTCCTGACAATCATAAAGACACGGTAGAAAGCTTTATACTATATCGTAACAACAGTCATAATATACGTAGTGACATGACAATCATATAGAAATACAAAGGTTGATAGAACACTGCTCTTATAAGATATATTGTTATAACTATTTGACACAAAAACTTTTTTAAATCAACATGGCTGCCATTAATTCCCGCGTATGCTATAATATTTGTTATGGTGACCGGTATCCATAATGCAAGGTGAAGGTTACAAAATAATTATTATGTATCAAAATAGTATTTTTTTTATGAAATAACTCTGCATCATCATAATGTACACCTAAATATTCCGCAGGTTTTGTTTTTCTTACCGATATTGATTTGTAAGTTAACTTCATATTTATTTTCTTCTATTATTCAACTTATACAATTTTTGAATGATTTCATAGCTTTATCTGTGTTTAAATTCGTAAAAAGTAACTCTGAGCGAATATTAGTTCAGAATCTTATGAAAATTATTGCGGATATGAGTTATTAATAAAAAAAAAAAAATAAAATGTAGGGCCATTCTGAATGGATAAAATAGTTGTGAAGAAAGAACATCAAATTCTATTCACACAATATTCACAAGTACCCCTAATAAGATTTGTCACCTTAACAACACTAATTTGACTTAATGTAAGCCTTTCAATGCAGTTAATTGCTTTATAATTAAGTCGCACTTATTATAATTGAAAAGGCGTTCATGCGAGTTGATTTTAGTTCATGAAAAAATAACCAATAGCGATAAATTTTATTAAAGACAAATCGTTAAAAGTATTCTCAAGTATTCTCAACAAATATTGATCATAGGTTGGAGATATATGTCACTTTACTTTTAATCAATATTCTCAATATTTTTTTAGATTAAGAACACTTGCATAAAACTTTGATATATAATAAAACAATAATGCAATTCTTAATTTTATTATTTAGTATAAGAAAATCACGTGTTCATTGCTTTTACCAAATTTAATTTGAAACGAATCTTGCCTAGTAATATGAAAGGGAAAGGGACAACAATACTTTTGTCAGTCAGAAAATGATTTTTTTTTATGACGGATGTAACATTGTCATAAGACCGAGTACATTCAGCCGATACTGAAAGTGTAAAATAAAGTAGTGCTTGCTACAAAAAAGTTGCGACGGTTTTATATTTGCTACTAGTAATTTTATTTTCAGAAATATTTATCGGTTATATTATTTAATTATGTAATATTAACTTGGTAAATTTTTAAATAACGTTATAAATGTACACCTTACTGAGTTTATTTATTCAAAATTAATATTAAAATATGCGCTGAAGACGTAATACAGCAATTCGAATCAGACTTGCCATTTTATTTAAAACTTTACTTATTTATGATTTTATTGAAAGGAATTTTTATTTGCCAAAAATTAAGTACTTGGTCTCATATACATATTGGTTCGTCCGTGACGTAAATATGTAATTTATATTTTATTTTAGTATTTTTTATTGTGCTTGTTACTTTTATTATTGCCAATTTGTTTATTCTCATTTAAATTATGTAATAAACGTTCATTAAAACATTAGAGTTTTTATTTAGAACCCTGTCACTGTTACTTGTTTACTGTGGATGTTGGTTTTGGGGGATTTATCAAATTGTTTTTTATTTGTTACAAGAAACATATGAACAAATGGATCGTAAGAAACACCGTCAAGTACAACAACTCATGGAAACTATAGATGTTGTTGGTAATTATACCTGATTGGTCATATTTAAATACAAACAGCAATATTTACTATAGTGACCCAGATGAGCTTACACAAAGCCCTGATAGCAGCAATTCTTTGAGTTAAAATTTCTTGTATAAATGCTCAAAGTTTAACTTAAATAATCTCCAATGATTTGCACCTGAGAATATTAGATACTCACTTTCCATTACAAAATAGAAATTGAAAGGTTATTTTTCAAATTTATAATTGTAGTTTAGATATAGATATCAAAATTGACTATGATTATCTGTTATTATATACAGACTTATATAAGTAAATAATAAATTTACTTAAGTAAATAACGAAATATTTCTTAATATTTATTCGAATTCAACAATTTTATTAAATATAAACCTAGCTATACAATAGTTCTATTTAATAAGCTTCAGCACTGACCATTCTTGATTCAGCGCTTCCTAAGTAATTGTTACTTTTAGGATTTTCTTTTGATATAAGCAGCCACAGCAAAATAATAATCTGGAAATCTAATTCTTGGATGTCCTTTTTCAAAGTTTCGACGCCCTTCTTAGCGGTTAATAGAGGTGAGTTGTCATTCATCGATGATCCCTTTGACTCCGTCCTCTGTTTAATGTTTTCTACTTTAGCCGTCAGCTCATTTAGGGTTTCTTGTCTCTCTGTCACGCCCACACTAGCTTCCTTGTATTCATTGGTCACTTTATTCAATTCGTCCAAAAGCGTACCATACTCTCTCACTATTGGTTCGAATTGCTCGTTTAAAATGTTTTCTCTTGCAGTTATTTTGTCCATTACAGAACTAATATTATTGTGAAGTTTATTTAATTGCGTACCTGTTATTTTGAATCTATCCAATAGCTCATCTCGATACGACCTCATCTGAGCATGTCTTGCCCGCCAATCACGACCATCGGCTGATATTTTTAGTCTTAATGCTGGAGCAACTCTTTCTAATTCTAGTTTCCAAGCTTCCCAATCGTGGACTTTGCTTGTTACATTATTTTGTTCTTTTTCCTCTGTGTTACCGTAATCCTCGCCTTCTGATTCGTCCGAATAAATACCCATTTCTTCTTCTATTTTGTCCAAAATAATTTCGGTTTCGTCTTCTACTTGATCAACGTCATCTGCCGATTCTTCTGTGTCAGGGATATCAACGACAGGTTTCTCCCATTCGAAATTCTCTACTTTTATGGCCTCGTCAGCTAATACATTAAGAATATAGCAAACTTGGTCACCGTAGCCTTGTTTAAGCTTGTGAGATGAAAAGTCAACTGCAATATCTTTTTCGCGTAATATTTCAAGAATAGAAGCAATAGTTGAGTTCGGATCGTCTTCTTCGTTAGGCTGTTCGAAGTCCTTACCAGTTTTTCTTATAAGCCACGCGGCTGTCGAGGCAAATACAAAGAACTGCTCTCCAGGATTCGTCGAAGTAATAAAATAATACCGACTCATTGGTTTCATTTTGATTTGAGGTCGTAATTCCGTATCGATTTTCAGGATGCGTAATTTATCCATGATATTAAAATCCATAATTCAAAATAAACACCTTTCGTTTGAGTATTAGCAGATTTCTCTCTCGAATGTTAACTGTTTATCAAACGTTACAGTTTGAGCGAAGCCATAATGTTTGTTTATTTATCGTCACTATGGCAACAAAATGTATACAGACTTTTCCGCTTTGAATCAACTCGGTCACAGAATCCTTTATTTAAACGTCCGTTCTGTTTACTTTCATTACTAATTTGTCTTACTCAACTTTATTTAGGTATGAAAATTTATTTACTAAATGCTGTATTTTATGAAAATGTCAAAGCTGCATATAGGCTACATCAACAAGAAGTATATAAATACTTGTGACAAGTACAGCGATATTAAAATAACAAATAGAAAATCAATTAGATAAAAGCTAGTCTATCATTTATTGTCTGCGTGCCAGTAACCAGCATCGAGAATATACATATTTAGAGATGGAACGACAAATTAACATCGATTTTTGGCACTCCCCTGTTATTTCGTTACGAAATACGTTCAGTGCAAGTACTTTTTCCAAGCCCCGGCACGAATCCAAAAACTGTTTGTTGAATGAAAACATTTGCCAATCACATTTGAATGACATGAAAGAAATATTTTGTTTGATATTTAGTTAGAATAATAAAACTGTTGGAATATATTATGATGTTCATAAAAACAGGATATTGTCTAGCGTTCATATATTCTTTTTTATTTCTGCACTTTGGGTAAATACTATTTAATTTAGTTAAACAAATATTTGTTTAGGTTTAATTAGGTTTTAATTTAATTTTTTAGGTTACCTATTAGTTATTAGTTGTATTGGCCTCTACAGCGTCACCGGTTGGGAATGTTTTGAGGGCTTAGATACGTCCCGAGGTTGACCACTTATTGTTATAAATATTATACAAAAATATTTAAAGTAACAAAACTGTCCATTTTACTTGGTGGTAGGGCTTTGTTCTAGCCCGTCTGGGTAGGTACCACCCACTCATCAGTTATTCTTCCGCCAAATAATACTCAGCATTGTTGTGTTCTGGTTTGAAGGATGAGTGAGCCAGTGTAACTACAAGCACAAGGGACATAACACCTTAGTTCCTAAGATTGGTGGCACATTGACGATGTATGGAATAGTTAATATTTCTTACAGCGTCATTGTCTATGGGTGATAGTGACCACTTACCATCAGGTGGCCTATATGCTCGTCCGCCAACCTATACCATCAAAAATGCCTAATTCTTGTTGTCTTTGATTAGTATTAATAAATATTTGACAGGACTCCAAAAAGCTATGTTAAAGTTGGGTCTATGCCGGAGTCTATCACAGTCTATGTATGCTAACTGTAATAATAATTAAAATATAATATAAAGGTAGTTTAACAAGACCATAACTGATTGTGATAATTGTGATCACAATTAAGTTACACTAAAATATTAATCATTAGAATTAAAAAACAAAAAAATGCTCACTTATCACTATCATGAAAATTCCAATGATAATGCACTGATGACATTTCTGTAAGACTAGATGATTTCAAGTAAAATTACATAATGTTGTATTTATTAATAAAGATAATAGAAATCAATGCCAATTTATTCGTTCGTAGCGCCAATTAAAATACTTTTGTAAATAGATTCAATAAATAAAGATCTGGGATACCTAATTTAAAATAAACGTTGGTTTATATGATCTTATATTATTATTTTTCTCTCGGATATAAAAGTAATTAAGTCATCAAAGACCAATAAAAATATTGAATGAATTTATAAAATGTCTTAGCAAAGTTGCGATACACCTCTTTATCACAAATTATGTGTTTTCTATTATTTATAGCATACAAGTGTAGTTTTAATAAATTAAGTATTTTGTTTTATTGTTATAATAATTTTATTGCATATTCTTTAAATAAGTATTTTATTTTCAATAAATATAAAAAAAATCAGCACGATTTTCTTTTAAAAAAAAGAGCAGAGATGGCCCAGTGGTTAGAACGTGTGCATCTTAACCGATGATTGCGGGTTCAAACCCAGGCAAGCACCGCTGATTCATGTGCTTAATTTGTCTTTATAATTCATCTCGTGCTCAGCGGTGAAGGAAAACATCGTGAGGAAACCTGAATGTGACAAATTTCATAGAAATTCTGCCACATGTGTATTCCACCAACCCGCATTGGAACAGCGTGGTGGAATATGTTCCAAACCTTCTCCTCAAAGGGAGAGGAGGCCTTTAGCCCAGCAGTGGGAATTTACAGGCTGTTGTTGTTGTTGTTGTTGTATAAAAAAAATCTTATTAATAATGATAACAGTGAGTTAATAATCAAATGTATTATTTAAAACATTGTTACAATTCACAGGTATAGCTAATGTTACAATTAAACAGGCTGAGTTATTATTTATTACGTATTCGATATTCATAACTGCTTTGAAGATTTGTTTTTTGAACAAGTATACCAATTAATAAATCAAGCTCGTTTTAGAATGTCAATTGTTCCAAGTAGGAAAATCAACGCTTTCGTCTAGCCAATAAACCAAATGATACCATCGGATATTGCACTCACGTTTTATGTGGCCTTTAAGTAAAAAAGTAAACTATTATTTATATTCTATCTCACTCGTGTGACGTTATAATTGATTGGGAGAGCTAAGTTGTGGTTATCTCGGATTTATAAGGCTGGATGACTAACGCTGTTGTGTCACACAGACGGAAAATTTGACGAACGCATTATTCAAATCATGTAACAAAATATACAATTGGAAAATATTTTTTATGAATCATAAATTTTCGTGCCTCATGCAATGATGGACTAAGCTCTCCTTGGACATTTACCCGATTAAACTTTTATTTTTTTAACTATCCAGTAGTTTATTCACCGAGCATCACGAGGTATTCTATTTATGAATAGATTGCTTTTCCATGTAGGTTTTATTCATATTACAAATAGACCATTAAATGGTATACCTTCATCACAAAACGACCCTGGCACAATAACCTGCCATACATATTAACCAGAATATAGTTGCAGAAGTCGAACTTCTATATTTTACAGTATATAACTACTACTTCTGCAAGAGACTGCCTGGAGGCAAAGACCAGGGTATGAATTTTCATTCGGTCCCTTCTGTAACACACTTTAAACTGAAACAATGTAATATATTGTTTTATATCTAGACAACATTGCATTTGTATTACACGAAGTCTCAAGTCGTCTCATATAACTTGATATATTTTGTAATTATGTTATCTATATTAAATCACATAATTAGTTTTCCAATTAAATTACATTTATAAAATACATTAGAATACATTATTATTAAAAATACATTTATCTTAATCTATTTCACTTGGAACAAAACATTTTCCTTAATTATTACGCAAAGTCAATTTAAACGAATTCCTTAATGAATTTTAAATAGATCTAGTATTAAATATTAAAATGTAATTAAGTTATTACTTTTTAATTACCAGTAACAATCATAGAATGACTGAATTGTTAAAAATACAATCGGAATATTTTAAAACAAAATCACATAAGGAATAAAAAATATAACGTTATAAATTAATAAAATGTTTCAATATTATGAACGTTGTAACGTGAGTTTAAGTTATTTATTTACGTTATATTATTATTTATGTTATTTTTAGTGGCTTATGGGCCGTGTGTCAGTTCCGTGGCGCCAATACTTCGCCCGAGTCACCTTGTGCAGACATGCGGAGTTATTTTTTCGGTGTTTTGTACTGACCAAAACTATGATTAAAACTTAATTTCAAAAATTGAATACGACACATAAATATAGTTTTCAAATTTTCTAACATTCATTCCGTACAATAATAGGCTTTAAAATAACAACAAATATAGCCTAACTCTAAAATTCGTTAGGCATAGTTGCTGCGTCAAATTTTTAATTATGTGTTGAATCTGTTACCAATTATAAGATGATTCATATTAAGCGTTTATGTTACTGAAATTACATAAACAAGAATTATGAATGAGACTTTCTACAAGGAAAAGTTTCCATTGTTTTCAAACGTAAATAATTTCTCTGCGGAAATTGTGAATAAAGTACAATAAAAAAATTCTTATTCTTTCTAACGCATAGAAAGCAACGTAACAAAAGCTCCAAATACAAAGCAAAATTTTATATTTAGTACCGTAAAGCCACAATAGCAAAAGCAAAAGCTCTAATAAATGCTAAAGTTCAATGGACCAAGCGAAACTTTCAACAAGGCCACTGATTAAGCAACGGAGGCATCATGCGCTCGCCCAGTGCTGGTCGAGGAGGCTGTCCGGTCGATTTCACATATAAAACAAACAAAAAACAAAGAATAAAAGTTCCCCAATAAAGAACGGCTTTATCTCGTATTACTGGCGCGATAAAATTAGATTCGCCGGCGACTGCTTGCGCTTGCGCAGCGCCAGTCGCCATCCAGCGCTCGCGACGCGACATCGCAGCGCATTTCAAATTCGAAACGTTTTTCTCAATCATTGTTTTTTTTTACGTCGCGTTCAGTGTTACGAAACGTTCATATTGTGCCAGTGTTAATAATAACTCGTGCATGTGAATTATTGTGTTTTCTTGTCAACCCGATTCACATTTTGTGTACGCCCTATGTGCATACGCTAAAGTTGCAGAAGGTGAGTGTACTTATAAGGTTCGAAAGTCGACTTTTCCCGACTGGAAATATTGTAGCGATGATTTACTTGGAATTCGGTTTAGCGAAGGCATGTGATGTGACAGACTGAACGATACCGGGTCATAACTCTCGACTCGCGTACATTAATGCGCTCTCGATATCTAGGCTAAATCGATTTAACACACTCCTGCGGACTTCGATGAATAATTTTGCGATACAATGCGGTAATGTCCAAGTCGATTTGGATTGAGACATTATTAAATGCTGTTTAAATTTAATTTTAGAAGGATTATCGTTTTTATTTGTCTGTTCCTTTGTTGTAAAGATAAGATTAATTTATGAAGATTAAAGGCTCAGTGATATAAATTTAAATTAAATACATATTCGTATAATGTTTTGCCGGATTTTTTGTATTCAGTTTTATTGGGCCCTTATTTATAAGTTACAAATAAATGAATTGTAAGTAAGATACACTATAAATATTTAATATTTCCGGGGATATATATTTTTTGTAAACTTGGCACGGTCATTTATTTTAAAGGAAATACAATTTTTATTTTTGAAGCGTAATATTGTTTACTATTTCATAATATCAGTGGAAACGAGACGTTCTATAATAATAATAATAATTTGCGAACAAATTATTGAAATTATTGAAAAATAAGTCATGAGAAAACCTGCATCTGTTAGACTTTATTCTGAAAATTTTGCTGTGTTAGGAATATGACCTAAAGTTTTAATATGAAGAGAGAAGTCGGCTTTAGAACATTTAACGACTCTTAACTTAATTAACTTAGTTTTGGTCTCCGTATTAGAGAGGTTGGTCAACAGACTCTTCGATATTCTATTCAATTCAATTCAAATTGATTTGTGTCAAATTTCATGTAGCACAGTTCAGGGGTTTAGCTATGAAAGCGCAACAGACAAACAGACACGGAAACCATGCGCGAACGCATAGTACTACGAATATAAACAAGGAATATTTTTTTATATAGATAATATAACTCTACCTTATAAGCCAGCTAACATTATTAATCGATTACAAAAGATAAGAAATTTAACAACGAAGGTTAATTTGATGGAAAAATTTATAAATAATCGTTTCAATATCATAAAATAAGTATAATCTTTAAACACTAATTACCTTAATGGTAAGAATATATTTATTTAAAAAAAAAGATTTTTGTATAATCTGTTAGTTTAAAGCATATAGTTTACGGGTCCTAAAAAATATAAATGAAATGAAATCAAATATAAATATTGACATATATACATTTTTTTACAAAAAACGTTACAAATTAAAACTGTTCGATTCGAAATCCTAGCTTAGTTTCTAAAAAGAAAAAAAAAAACAAAAATATTAGTGTTATAGTAATGTCATGTGATGACCGATTAAAAAAGGGTTCGATAGTCAATTGACTAACAATCTAGTTCATTTTTATGACAGGTATTGTGTATGAACGTTTTTTTTTTTTAATAAATTTTGCGTTCATTGTTAACAATCATAATATTTTGTAAACAGAGGCGTTTGACGGACAATAAGCGTCGTGACGATTAATACAGAAATCGAAGGTTAGGTTAACAAAACAGATCGTGTAAAACATACAACAAATTATTTACACAGCAAATGTTTATATTATAAATATTAATGTTTATGTGATGAGACAGTGGTCAGAAATCAACAAACTTTACGAAGATTGCTGGTTTACATTCGAGCGACCACTTAATTTTTCGTGCATTATTTGTGTTTCTATTTATCTAAATCCATATGCCTTTATTCATGGTCAATTAAAGTTAAGTTCAAAATTTTAGTATCGAATACTTAAATGGAAATGTAAGCTACCTAGTAATGCTCTTTAATCGAAAACTTACCTTTGAATTAAAATTATATTAAAACATAAACAAAATCATATCTTTCCAAACTTTTCTGACTAAATAAAATGAAGTTAAACTTTCTCTTTTCGACATTTTACGTCTTTACACAAAAGCTTAAAGCTGGCTGTTTACTACGAGATACGACACATATATTTAATCGACATAATATATATTTTATCGCAAGATGAAAGGACATATATTATTTTTTAATACGTTTCTCAATCATTGTGTCTGTGATATTTATTGATTTGTTTTAAATGGCATTTAAGTTACGTCGTAATTAAATTCTAATGTGGATCATTTGTTTGACATTAATATGACCTTAATTAATAATTCCTATGTTTAATCTATCGTGATGTTAATGTGTTTATTAATTACTACTACACCTTATCGTCTAACATGACGTATGTTATAACAAAAAAAATACTTAGTAAATATGTACAATTAAGTTTGATGAACTAAGAATAAATTAATGTACATGAAATATACACGAATAGTTGAGAAATTTGACTGAAATAAAATCATACCAATTTGAAAGAAAAATCCTTGCTAGGAAAACTAAAAAATCTCCGTAGCTTGAAGCTTTGTCCAGCTCTGCGAAATTTACACAACAGTGTTTTGTAACAATATAAAAACAATACAAAATGTCATAAGTTAAAGTGTTACAATTATTTATACAATCAAATCATTTATTGCATTTAATATTGCACAATTATATTCTCTGAAAGACCAACCAATCAATCGAGTTGCAAGTAGGTATTTATTAAAATCTCTTTATAAGTACTTTATTTGAGTAAAGCACTTACAAGTGCTTTTGTATCGTCATTATAGACGATTAAATAAAAAGTAACCAACGGTTTGGAATGTAGAGTCAGAGTCAGATTTAAAGATCTGGAGGCACCCGGGCCACAAACCAGTGGGGGCCCTAGACAAACAGAAGCGCAATTACCCTAATAATCATATTATTATGAATTAATTATTTTTTTTTAATTCAATCAGTCAGCTATGATTTATTTACTTTTATCGGTAACTTTTAAAATATTAAGTAGTAACATTATTATAATTTGGTATGGTTATTAGTAACATTACTAAATCTCGGTATTTGTTAACTCGCTGAAAACTGATGTGGCCCCCTCATGTGGAGGCCCCAGGGCAGTTGCCCCGGTTGCCCTCCCCTAAATACGGTCCTGTGTAGAGTCTTCAAACATAGACTACATAGATAGATTTTTCGGCGTTTTACATAAAGCCTATTCAAATAGGAATAAAGATAAACTAACCTTATCTCTGCAATATTGTCCACCAACAATTCTTGCTTACCAAATCTTCACTTATAATGCAACATTTCACTTATCTTTTTTTATGCACTTTGCGATTATAGCTTCATTGAAATTAAAAATGGAAATCTATGGAATTGCCATAGATTACATATTCATGTTATCTATGGAATCGCATCAATATGCTGTCCATTGGTGTTTATTTATCTTTATTCCCTGTGATCGAATATGATACAGGTCGGTACGCTAATTAAGTATAATTTAATTGCAATATATCCGAAACAAATATTAATTCTACCGTTCTTTCTCTTCATATAATATTTCATAAGGATTATTAGTTGGGATCGGAAATAATTTAAAGTAAATTTCTTTAGTACCTATTAAATTATTTTTAAGCTTGCGTTTTGTTTATCTAACTTTCAAAAATGGCGAACTTCCATTCAAACTTTCACCCTGAATTTCAATCTGTGGTGAATGTTTTACAAAAAATATTTTTATAGTACTCGTCTTCTTTCAATAAGGAATTAATGCACAATGTTATCCCGTTCCCGTTACATTTTATTAATTAGATAAGACTCATACATCACTGTTTTTAACTAGCATTATTGATCGAATTAGTAAATGTTTAGTATTTGATTCGATAAAACCAAGGAAATTATCATTCAGAATAACGCCGCGAAATATAGGTAGCTATCTATGTATGTATTAAAATAAGTATGTACGCACAATATTATAAAACGAACAGGCGTACAATTTCACGTGTCAATCGCTCACTCGCCGAGGCCAGCAAAACATATTTCTGGACAATCGACGAAAAAGTCGCACATGAATAAAAAAAAACGATCACAGAATAAAAATATCTTGGATCCGAATGAGCAACCCGCTTATGCACCGATCATAAAATAACTGATGACACAACATATCTATCTATTGCAAGAAACAAAATGACGACTTTTGAACGTGAATTATATACATATTTGAATACGTCTTAGAATTTCAGTACTATTTATTGTCGTCGACTGAAATTAATACCGTTATTTTGTATTATACTATCAAATATCAACGATGCAATTTATTAATAAAGAAAATTATATAATTGAAATCGACACCCTAATAACAGGAATAATTCAATTCAACATTTATTTATGTTACATTTGATTATATTTATTGAAGTTTCTTGATTAAATGGCTGATAGTATAATTAGCCTTCATAAGAGAATAGATCTTATTAGTCTTGGTAGTCATGTCATGTCTACATAGATAGTCACGGATTATGTTATAACCAAGTAAAGAACTGTCTTTGAACTTAAGGGGAAGAGAAACTAATTACACAGAGAATTTTAATTACCAACAATGTCACAAATATAATAATAGGTATATTAGTTACATCAATATGTGACAACATATTAAAACGTGGTGTTGGTTATTGGCATTTGACTTGGCTTTACGGATAAGAACTAAACAAAAAGGCGAAGAGCCATAACATATGGCTTTATCCGATCCTAGACCAAACGGATGTTTTTCATGCTAATCGCTAAACTCACAGTGATATAAAATTACTTAGCAAATGAAAAAAATAAATTGTTCTTTTTTCAATTTAATTATTTTTTTTTTTTGAGCTAAGGTCAATGATTTGATCGCTGGTTTATTGCCAGATTCATAAATTTAAATTACAAATAAAGTCGAGCGACTTCCTCCGAAACTTGGTAATCTATGGGAATATATTAATATTTAATTACTATGTTTAAGTAAGGTATTAGAGTATTATGCCGGATAGCCTATCTGTAAATAATACTTACATATACATATGTTAAGAGAAATACGAGACTATAAAGACTAATTGTGATATTAATACATCTTGAATATATTAACAGCATATCAGGGCCGGAGTTGCCATAAAGAGCTAAAGCCTCGAGGCCTCCTGACAGGAGGACCCACAATTAGATTTTTAATTTAAATAAATGTAATATAATAAAGTATAACATAAAATATGCAGTAAAAATTAAAGTACTGGCAAATGTATTTTTGTATCCTTATATTTGTTATGATAATTTAATTCAACCATATAAAAAAAAGCATTATAAAAAAAAACCTTTATTCGGAAAATAATTGGACCCTCCATTCTTTCGTTCATTCAGGCATTCAGACTGCTAAATCCAGCCCTTCTGAATACACATATACTGATTTATATATTACTTTCATACAAAATAACTCACGTCTTATTGATAAATGCAGTTATTTCAGATACCAACTCAGTAATTACTTGCTGATTAAGTGATAACACTGCATTCTTATATTTTGATAAATTTATTAATCGCCAAGACATATAGTCGTTGACTAAGCAATCATATGTGATATGAAATCGGATACAATATGCGATATTGTTGTATGTGTATGTTATTTACGATAAGATATATTCGTTAATAAGATAAAATGGGATTATTTGAAGCACTTGCAAGGACGTCTGTACTACTGATAAAAATAAATATGAGTCAAATTAAAAACTATTTTTTTTCGTGTTTAAAAATGTTGCCACTGTAAATATAATGTTAAGTACACTCGCATAAGATGTAGAAGATCACGGAACTACTACGTATAGTGCTGAGCAATAATGTCACACAGTTAACATTTTTTTTTACATTTTGTCATGAAGTTGTAAAAAAATCTTAATTAAAAAGTTAAATTTCAGTTGTCGAAACCAGTTTTGATAAACATACTCAACATACATACTCAACATACTATAAAACAATTTAATTCTGAAACTAAAAGTGCCTTGTCTTTTTAATTGTGTCTAAGTAAAAGTAATCCGTTATTAATTACGTACTCAATTTCAATATAAAACTATTTGAAACCAAATTCGCCAACGCCATCTAGTAGTCGATAGACGAGCTACTGAATGTATTATAATATAATAGCCTAAGTGTGTTTAATCATTCATATGTGTCGCATTGTTGTCGAAAACACTGTTAATATGTAGCAAGCAGTTATCAGAACAGGTTTGGAAAGCGGTGTCGTCGACCCATTCTATCTGAGCCGGTTAAGTCACATTGAGGTTTTGGAAACGGTGTTACAGTAAAATGTCACGTCCCCGTCTTTTCTATTAAGTGCCTACTCTCAGAAGTATTGTATCCACATAGTTGTCTAGAATGGGTACCTAGGTGTCTAGGTGTGAAAACTAGTAGAATTTGTCTATGGACTAGATAATATCAGATCCTGTCCAGATTACGGCAACTCGAAATTAAATGGATTTTAATTGCTTTAAAGTTCGTAATGTGTTAATGTTTTCGTCTTTTAGTCTTTTGTAAACAATTAAACGATACGTTAAACGCGTTCAATTTATACAGTGCTCTTTTCTTATTTATTTATTGATAATCTGATGGGCCAATACATCAGTTGTCGTGTCTATAGGCGCTTACCATCATTAGTGGCCACCACCGCCTAAAGTAACTGGCGCCTTACTTACTATGGTATTTACTATGGTAAATATTTGATAAGGTGATGTATGCATCACACCCATGGGTCCCCAACCTTTATAGCCTGTTATTACTGCAGTTACACTGCCCCACTCCCCCTCGAATCTAGAAAACAACAATACTAAGCGCCGCTGTTTGACGGTAGTCTATTTAACACTAAGTACATTTCCTTGCTGGCGTGTTCAATACAACACGACCAAAGTTTGACGATGACAGATAAACAGAAAAAAATAAAACATAAAAACATAATTTTATTTACAGAGTCATGCATTATATAGTTATATTTTTAGCATTTTTCTTGACCCCGTCCAGAATATCTTTGCCTTCAGACATTCTAGGTGCGAATTGCGATTAACTGCGACTCTACTGCACATTACGAGTACTTTGCGTAATTATGTCTTAGACGAACTGCGTGGCACTATTGAAGTACATCTGTATGGCTATTTTCTGTTTGTGTGTGTATAATATTGTGTCTTTACACTATTATACACATACTATTACATATTTATAAAATAAACACTAAATCTGTCATCGTTTCGAATTATTTACATTATAATTTTATTTTACAAAATTGAGTATGTGCCAAAGTCTAATGTATACTCTCGCTAATTTCAGAAACCAACTCTATTTAACAGATGTCTTATAAATTATTTAAAAGATCATTAATAAATATATGAGAAAGGTAGATTACCTCCAATGGAAGGAATTATTAAATTTTGCGTCTTCTTGAATCATCTGCATCAGCTTTAGAAGTCTCAAATCCTAGAAACTATACGGCAGATTTTCACAATCAAGATTAAGAATCACAGTTCGATTAGACAGCAATACTAGATCAGATACTAAACTCACATAATTTCGTGTTATCCGAATTTCTTATCTCCGATTAGCTTAGCTTGACCCAGATTGACTTCTTGTGATGCTGTATAAGCTACAAGATAAATAATGCCACAAACATAACTTGACAAATAGAAGCACTCTGCGTTAAGATCGCCTCGACCGCTACGATTGATAATAGAATTATTTGATAATTTTTGGTAGATATATTCAAAGTTTAAAGTTACAAAAAAATACTTAACGATGGGCTATTTGACAATGCGAAATATTAATTGTGAATTATTGTAATCAGAGTATATTAGGAGTCTAAAAATGGTTATTTACTAACGAAACTTGAAAATAATACTTAATTTATTCAAAAATCCATAAATAAAAATGCATTTTTTCGAACGTTTGTCACGTGAGACAAATCGCTCCTGATTTAAATGAAGTCACTTTCTTGTAAACCTTGGCAAATATGTACTAGAAATAAAAAACACAACATTTACTGGGTTCCTTAACTTCTACTAAATAATACAACATATACTTTAAAAACCAGTCAAATAGCCTATTCGTCACTAAGTATCGCACACTAGTAAAGTAGCAAGTAGTGATTGTCACGTGTAGCTGTCACACACACAAAGATAATAAAAATGGCTCGTTCGTTTTCGTCGTGTGAATTACACACACACATCCATTATCTTAATATATTAATATACACAGAATTATTGACTCCAAAAATTGCAAGTAAAAGTTTCAAAAGATATAAATAAATACAAATAAATGTACATTTGTACTTGCACTCATATCCAACAAAGATAACAAAATGACTTTGAAGCTAAATACATATCATTCAATAAAATTTTATCAGCAATGATGTCAGGTAAGAATTTAATAATTGAGAAACTTTTTTTCGCTCTCAACGTGCTAGTTCGATGAGTGAACTATCAATTAACGGCCATACTTGTTTCAATTCACAAGAAACAATAGATAGTAGCATTGTAGTCGCAATGACGCATCACTAAATTCATTATAATTAAAAAAAAACACACACCTTAATCGCAAATATTAAGTACTAAAGAAGTAATTTAAATTTTAAATAGTATTTTTATCTATTTTGAATAGTATATCATATTGAAGACATTTGTTATGTAGAATATTCTTTTAATTCAAAATTAATTTTGACAATTTTTTAATTAATTGTCATACAAATGTCAAAAAGTTTTTATTCTGACAGTAGACAAAATTCTTAGCCATTGAAATTAAAACATTCGCACGTGACATTGGCGAAATAATCTGTGTCTTATTGGCACAAATAAAAGCCACAAAAAAAAAAAGAAATTAAAACATTCGAATGACAAAAATTGGCGAAATTTGAATTGTTCGATTGTTTTTTTTTTTTTTTTTTTTAAATACAAAATGCTCTAGATGCATAACATCGATCCAAATATTCTCAAGTATTAAAAACATTTCGGAAAGGTTCTTGTTTAAATATAACATTGCAAAATATTAATGTTAAAAGGTCATTGCCTAAAAGTTTTATGAATTATAAAATATTTTAACAAGTAAATACGTGACATTGTAATGAAACTATTTATTATAAAATATAATTAACTATTATTTCGACCAGAGAATAAGAACGTCGCTCAAATGTCTGACGTGCGTTGAAATTTATTGACAAGCTGATGCCAATAGAATGTAAATGCAGCTTAGGACCGAATTAAGAATAACAATAGTCCTTATATCAATAACTATAAAGTCTATAATGTGAGGTTTATTTTAAGTACTGCCCGGTCCTAGCACTTCCTTGATTGTCTGTCTGGTTGATCTTAACACGTGATAAATGTCTTGTCTAAATATAATATGTACCTAAATATACATTCCTTTGTTAATGTGATAGTTTACCCTTCATAGGTCATAATGATATTTAATTTTGAATAGAATCACCTTAATTCTTATTTCGAATTATTTTATTTTTTAAATCTCAGTCACTGAAAACTTTCGCGCAAAGGTAGAAATTTTAAGTGTTTGTCATGACATATATTTTATTAATTGTAGCTATTAGTAGTCAGGTGTTGAGCATACTTAAGTTGTCAATGCCCTTCTTGGATGTTCAAGCTTGCTACATAACGAATTTCATCAAATTCTATTCAGCGAAAGGGCAACAGACAGACAAACGCAGTTACTTGCAATTTCAATATGGAGTGCATTAAATGATTACTTTTTATATTATATTTGACTGAGGTAATTGTAAAATGTCAATGCATCCGCATTCCGAAAACCGGTCGTCTCATTATCGGAGTGGAGTAGCACTCATAATCTCAATGAGAAATCTTGTAAGATTAGATTCATGTGTGTATTTCAATATGTAACTCTCACTACGGTGATAGTTTATACGACATCCAATACCATTGCATGACTAATAGAAAATATAATCTACATACATAACAGATACATATAGTGATAAATTTCAACAGCGTTTAAGATATTGCCAATATTTAGGTTTTAATTAAATGCCTGATCTGTCTGTCCCTGTGCTTAGATCTTTAAAATTACACAACGGATTTTGAAGACTTTTTTTCATTCAAGAGGAAGGTATATATATAGTAGAAAATGACAATATAGTAGAAAATGACTGAATAACTGTGAAAATTGTAAGACATTCAACAGTATATTTGATGTTGATAGCATTGCAACCGAGAGAAGCCGGGGCGAGTCGCTAGTGTATAATATAATTGTGATAGAACGTCGTAATATTGTGTAGGTTGTCACTAAACAACAACAGCCTGTAAATTCCCACTGCTGGGCTAAAGGCCTCCTCTCCCTTTGAAGAGAAGATTGGAAAGATATTCCACAACACTGTTTCAATGCGGCTTGGTGGAATACACATGTGGCAGAATTTCTATGAAATTTGTCACATGCAGGTTTCCTCTCCAAATTAAACACATGAATCAGCGGCGCTTGCCTGGGATTGAACCCGCAATCATCAGTTAAGATGCACGCGTTCTAACCACTGGGCCATCTTGACTCGGTTGTCGCTAAGCACAAGATTAATTAAACATCGAATTGATAAGTGAACATCAAATGGTGTTAAGACCCTCGTTGTTATATCCGCTGGGCATCAGCAGCGATTCAATTATAGGATCTATTACTCGTCAATCGACAGTCGCCCACGTGAGGTATTTCACCTTGACTCGTGAAAGATATATTTACATCGAAACGATCGCACACTATTATTGTCTCATTAAATTAATTGCAACGACGAAATTTTCCGTTGTTTTTGTACGTTAATTATTTAATCTTTGTATGGTATTATTTTGTTTATTAAACTTTATGTCAGCTGTGTACAAAGTCACACTATCGTAAATATCATTAAAATTAACGCCCCGGCTCCAAATTCCACTACTAATTAGTTTATTGAAATCCAGTCGAATCATAATCATCGCGCAGTCGTTTTCCTATAATGATACTAGCGGCCCGTGCCGGCTTCACACGGGTGGACATAAGTTATTTTATTAATTTGTTGTTTTTTACAATATGCTTAACAATTGTCGTTCTATTTTAAGTTATTCACACAAAATCCATAATAAATTATATACCTAAACCTTCCTTATGAATCCCTCTGTATATTAGTGTTAATATCTGTAATATCCGTTCAATAGTTTGGGAGTTTATCGCAAACATACAGATAGACAGACGCAGCTGATGGACTTTGTTTTATAATATGTAGTGACAATGATTCAATAGCGGTTCGGTCAAAGTTGGTATTTAAACGGGGTCGTAACACAATTGATATAAATAATTAGTCCTCTGATACGATTAAACTAAGTTTTAATTACCGTTATAAGTTAGTAGAATTATCCCCCTGTGAATGTGTCATTGTCAGTTTGTTAAACCTCGTTTCCGTTTGGAAAAGTTTAGGAGATAATTCCATTATGCTGAATGCTCACGATATTTTCACCTCTGTAGAAATCTAAAGTCCAAATCCTTGGCAATTTGTAAAACATAACTTACAGCCGATTTGAAAAGGAGTTAAACTATAATTAAGGTGTTACCATATTGAATCATCAGAATGATTTTGTCCACAGCTGCGCATAGGCCTTTCCAAGTGCACGCCACTGTGGTCCTTCTCCGGCTACTGGCATCCATTTTGAATATAATAATTAAAAATAAAAATCTACTATTAGTAGAACAAACAATTAAAATACTTCTTAAACCTATCTACTTAAATGTATATCTAATTAATAAAAACTACGCGTTGGTATCCATTAAATGAAAAACTTGATATTGCTATTTAATTTTTAAGTACTAATATATCCAATGTATTATTTTTAGGGTCGACTAAATAGAGCTAATTAAACGTGTATCAAATTATTGTAGATACAAGTGTTCGTTTACCTAAAATAAATAATCTATCGCCTTGCCAAATTTCATTTATCTATCAAGCTGTTTGGGCGTAATTATATAACTGAACATATATACACACACATAACTATACATGAATTTGTATAAATAAAATAAGAATTTGACTAACGTATTGTCATATACATTTGTTGACACTTAGGAAAGCAATATATTCTATACAGATAAGAAGTTCCGGAATCAATTAATTATCTCAGACCTATTCTGTAAGAACAGCCTGGAAACTTGCCGAATACGATCGTGAAATTCCAGAACATTGAGTGCGATAATAATTATATACAACATATAAAGGATCCGTATGTCAATATAGACACTACTCAATAGTTCACCACTCAAATCAAAACAAATAGAATGAAAAACTTCACAATGAAGCGTTTTTGAATCGTCGATATTGAAATACTACCACCGTTTTCGAAACGGCAAGAAACTTGCCTGGTTGATCTTTTCAAATAAACAGATTTACAGAGGTGTTTTGTTTTTAAAATCCTTTAGTAAGGTTTAAATAAAATATAAATTCGTGTCCGAAGTGACTTCCTACAGAATAGCATAGGTACGATTTTGACATTAAAATACAAAATGTATAAATTTACGCTCGCCCTTGTCCCATTTATTTTTCAGTGCTGTGTGATAAAACTCGACGAGAAAATATATTGAGCAGCCTTTTACGAAATCTTGCGAAACGTAATATGTGCATAAAATATTAAACTCAATAAACGTATGTGGGATGTAAAATACAGATAAAATAATAAAAATTATATAGCACGATTGAAAAAATACAATTTATATGAACAATTTTGTTTTTTTTTTTATACGAGCCAGCACGCACTATATGCATTCGATTTTTAAAATCAAGACTGTAAATGACGATTCAAAAGTCTCTCTATATGAGTCTACTTGAATAAAGAATATTTTGTTTTATTTTTTTTTTATCTTAATATAAGTAATGTGCTACGATTAATCGATTATGAAAAACAAATTGTTTTGGATTTTGCTTCCCAAAGTTTTAAGATTTAAAAAAAATGCATCAAAGAATTTATTTTTAAATGTTACGTCTGAATTAAATCATTCAATACACTATTATTTTAACCTTGTCCCGTTTGTGTAGTTTTGTTGATCGTAAAATGCAGGAACTCGCTTTACACATTAATCACAATCACATGTTTTACACATATTTTTAAATATAGAATCGTATATAACGACGCATTCATGTTAACACATAGTTTGGCTATTATTATATTTTCATAATTTATTTTTGCTGACGAAATATCATTCACAATAATTAAATTTTATTTTATTGTAACAAATAGGTTATCGTATAAAATGTATGTAATTATAGCGTTCCACCTTCTACCATTCAATTAATTCAATATAATAATTGTCAGTATCGTGAACAAATAATTAAAGAAATTTATACACGAAAACCTTGTCCAGTTTCATAAAAAAAAAAAACGAAGTGTTGCATATAACAATACCGCATTTAATACTCGTGCATTCGCTAGAGACGTCGCCAGCTGAAATCACAACAACGTAAACCCGAATAGCTGACCCATTTTCGAGAGCTAATTATACGGTAAACTTGGAAACCTCTTATTTGTATAAACAAAGATTATTTGCCCTTGAATAAGCTTGACAAATAATATATATCCTGACGGAAAACATTTCTATATAGAAAGAATAAGTTGCCGGCAAAATATTCATGGATAATAAAATTTATCTTACTTGATAACTGAATATAATCGAATAGCAATTTTATTGAATTAATTCTTGTTTTCGTTTACAATTCTGTGTTTATTTATAGCATCTAGCTTTTTTTAATTATTATTTTAACATCTACATTACTAAGTCAAACTCCTTTTATAATATTTGGCTTTATGGGGACGACCCTTGAACAAATGAAAGTATTTGATGGGTGAAAAAATAACATTAACATAATTGAATGTAAAATTGCACTCATATTGATTATTTTCAAATCGGATTAGTCATTATTTTCAAGTACCTATTAAAAACTACTCATTTACTTATTTATAACACATTGCATATGGAATAACTTTGAATTATTGCGGTTAATGACTAATTTTGTGATTAAATTTATGGAAGAATTTGCAATTTAATTTTGATTGTTAAATTAATTGACATCAAATGACATATTTTATATTGTCACTTTTTTATTTGTTTTGCAGATTTTTTTATACTAATAAATTTGTATATTTTGACCATAAACGAGTTTATATTTAACATTGTTTTTAATTTATCTTTATTTTATTACAGATCAGTCGACATGATCCACGTCGATGAATCAGATCCTGTTGGAGGTAAGATAATAAAATATTGTTTTATATTATTAAACAATAAATATTAGGGATTCATAAATAAGGGAGAATTTTTCTGTGTCCTCCAAATGAAACTGACTAAACCAATATACATGTAACTTATAAAAGAAGATAAAGCTAATTTCGGAGAAATTTATTTAATATTATTTATGTAGTTAATTGCCGTTTTGATGTTTTGTACATGTTACAAGATTAATGTTTTCAAAACATTATGTTTTACGATAAAGATTATGGCGACTTTAACCTGCCCCCATTAAGATTATCATACTATTAAACCATGATCTTTCGTTTTCTTACATATCAAACAATTATATAATATAACATAATATATATGAGAAAACAAGCCATGATAAAAAGAGGTCATATATTTTCATGGATTTTGGCACGAGAGATAGTGTTAACTGATCCTGTCAACATAGTCATGAATCGTCAACTGTATATTTTAAAATCACAACATTCAAGCAGGTATACAACAAATCCGTCCTGGATAAAATTCCCGTCAGGCAATTAGGTAATTGATTATGTCTGACAAGAAATAGTTTATTTGTTTATTTTATTTGTTTATTGGGAAACAAACAGTATTACAGTCAATCAATTGAAAATAATTCATATAAAAATAAATACATAAACCAATTAAGTTTCCACCGATTACAAGTTCATTTGGAGCTAAGAAGAATAAAACGTAGATATAAACACACGTTGGCCAAAATAGAAAACACAGATTAAAATTAAAATATAAAAATTGATGACATTGAGCAAAATAATAATAATATCAATGAAAATTAAGACAATTATTCAAAAAAAAAAAAAAAATCATGAATTAAACATAAATTATCAAAAATAAAATTAATTAATTACAATTTACAGACATTACTAATTTCTTTTTTTAAACTTTTTTTTGTACACAATGTAAAATCTATATTGGAAAAACATTTATTATACTTATCACAGGCACGGAAAATAAAAGTATTTTGAGCATATTTGGTTTTTATGATAGGTAAATGAAAAAGGGACTGATGACGCGTATTAATTTTAGGACATCTAAAGCATACATTTTGTAACAGATAGGGTGAATCTACAAAATTTTGAAGTATCTTAAATAAAAACAATTGATCTCTTTCCATGCGACGGTATTCTAAAGATGGAATGTGTGAAATATTCTGATTATGCGGCAAAAACTTGTAACTCAAATGTTTAATAAATTTGCGCTGAATTTTCTCTAATTGCATAATATGGCATTTATAAAAGGGATTCCAAGCAGTTGAACAATATTCGAGGACCGATCTAACAAACGAATTATATAAAAGTATTAAAGTATTTGCGTTTTTAAAATCCCTACCTACTCTTTAAACAAATCCAAGCATTCGGAAAGCTTTAGCTGTAACGTAATCAATGTGGGACTTAAAAGTTAGTTTGCTATCAATGTAAATACCCAAGTCTCGCACCTCGGTAACTCGTGCAATAATATTGTTATCTAGATGGTAATTAAAGTTAATATCTTTAGTTTTACGAGTGAAAGAGATAACATTACATTTCTTTACATTTAAACACAAATAGTTGTCTGAGCAGTACTTACATAATCTGTCTAGGTCATTTTGTAGGAGTTTGCAATCAGAAGTTTGAGTTACTCGTCTAAAGATTTTCATGTCGTCAGCATATAGAAGAATATTTGAATTCTCGAAAACTATTTGTATATCATTAATAAATATATTAAACAGTAGAGGACCGAGGTGCGAACCCTGGGGTACACCGGAAGATATAGGCACGAAAGAAGAAGTATGTCCTTTAATTGTTACAGCTTGACTACGATTCTCAAGGTAAGAAGACAGCCATCGAAGTAGATCGCCATGTATACCTGATTTCTCAAGTTTATGTACTAATAATGCATGTGGTATCTTATCAAATGCCTTAGAATAATCGGTATACACGACGTCTACTTGGTATCCTTGATCCATTCCAGTAGATAAATGGTGGATAAATTCACATAGGTTGCTTTCCGTGGATTTTCTGTTTATAAACCCATGTTGCTGATTAATTAACATTGGCCTAAGACAAGGGTAAATTTGGTCATAAACAATTTTTTCGAAAAGCTTCGCTATAATTGACAATTTTGAAATTGGCCTATAATTTTCAATATTATGCTTGTCACCAGACTTATATATTGGTACAACATAAGAGCGCTTCCAAGCGTCGGGCATAATTCCAGAACTTAACGATTTAGAAAATAATATTAAAAGTGGATAAGCCAAAGATTCGTAACATGATTTCAAAAAAATAGGCGGCAACCCATCAGGCCCCGAACCCTTGTCTATTTGTAACGTTTTCAAATATTTCTTAATGATGTTAGTACTCAGTGTAACAAAACCGATCGATAAATTACTGCAGCAAGAGGCATGATTACTCGATGTTATTCCGGGGGAGCCAAAGCTGGTAACAGGCTCTGCATAAACCGACTTAAAATAGTCATTAAATAACTGACATATTTTGTTACCATCATTACCCACCTCATTCCGAAAGAACATATGATCAGGTATACCAGCAGCAGCCTTTTTCGACTTAACAAAAGTCCAGAAAAACTTACTGTTTTTATTAATTTTTATCTCAGATTGATATATGTATGTATCATAACAATCAATTTGCACTTGTTTTTGACGATCCCGTAAAAGACTGAACGTGTCGTAGTCTGATGATCGGCCATAGATCTTCCATCGCCTATGAAAGTGCAATTTGCTACGAATAATTTTGATTAATCCGCGAGAATACCAAAAGGGGAAATGTTTATCGCCTTTCATAACTTTTGTTGGAACATGTTGAGATATTATAGAATTAATAGTTTCATAAAACATATCAACGGCATCAGAAACATTACAAGCGCTCAATAAGTCATACCAATCGGTTCTGGCTATAATGTTATTGATTTCGTCATAGTTGGCTTTTTGAAATAAGCGAATTTTACGAGGAACTGAAAAGTTTTGGGTAGTATTGGAAAGATTTAATTGAATATTAAGTATCGGATGGTGAGCGTCTTCATTAACGAGATAAAAGTCACTTGGGCATACTGTACAATGTGTGTTACAAATTACTAGATCTAAGTATCGTCCGTTAACATTAGGGACACAGTTAAACTGCTTTAAATCAGTAAAGTTTAAAAAATTAAATATAGAATCAATACCTGGGTCGTTATCATTAAAATTACGTAGATTCATAAATTTTCCAACTCTATCCCAAACAGCATTAGATATGTTAAAATCACCAACTACTAAATAAACATCATCAGGATACAATAATACTTCATTCGAAATAAGTTCAAAACAATCACAAAGACATTCACTATGGTAACTGCCATGAGGGAAATAACAACAATAAACATGAAATCGTTTTGATATGGGTTCTAAGTCAAGTGCGATAGAGACCTTAATTATCTCGGCTGCATGATTTTTAACCACAATTGATAATGATGAACGAACCGATATGTCAGACTTCACTGCAATTAAAACGCCACCACCCATACTATTACCGAGCTTATCATAGTTACGGTCATGTCGATACACTGAATATCTAGAATCAAAAAGTTCTTCACTAAAAATACCCTCACAAAGCCATGTTTCGCTTAAACAAACAATATCATAATCAACATTTATTATTTTCCTGAAAAAGGAATTAGTTTTAGTACGTAAGCCGCGTACATTTTGATATAAAATTGAATAATTTTTAATCACTGTAAACACAAAGAATAAATATCATGTTACTAATTTTTATAAATATATTCGCAGGAGAGAGCGTATTTAGGTATGTGTTAATTATTAAAATCAATAATTTTTTATGTCCAAAATCGTGTCCAAAATAGTAACATAAAATAATTTGACGTCCCATAGTTGAGCTCAAAATACTTGATTCCAAAAACAGAATTATTAACATATATAAAACAATATAAAATATTTGAGATAGACAAACAAAGCTACTTATACAATTTTTTTTAAATCACTAGACTTCACGAAATGCAAAACCGGACTTGTGTTAGAACGCCGGGCCATAATACTGCAGTTTTTGACCCACACGAACTCGTAATTTTTTTCTTTTGCCGCTTTCTTCACAGATTGCAATAAGGCTTTATTTAGACTAGTGAGGTGGTCATTAAAAAATATTGAGTTATTGTTACCATTGAAGCCTATATCACAACATTTCAGTTTAAGTTTCCTAACCGCGGACAAAAATTCATCTTTTTTCCATCTACATATGAAACGCACAATAATTGGTTTAGATTTCTTCCCATCGGTTTTTTTAGAAGCGACTCTGGTGATGAAGTCTATATCCGTATTTATATTAAATTGTAAGTTTGTTTTATTAAAAATTGTTTCTAACAACGAGATCAGGTTTTCATTTTTTCTTTCTGGAATTCCATAAACTTCAACATTAGATTTTCGGGCCCACTGTTCTCGGTTATTATTATGAAATTCAATTTCTTCCACAGAACTGCACAGCTTACCGATTTCCATACATTTTTGAGATAAAACATTCACTTCTCCTTCGCAGCATTCAATTCGTTTATTAATTTCTTCAAATTTTGAATTTATAAAATCCAAACTTTCTTTTATTATTTGAAATTCTTTTTTAAATGTTTTTAACTCTTCTTGAATGGGATACATAGAAGTTTTAAAATCACCTTTTAAACTGGCCAATTCTGTTGAAATTATGGATCTAATCAATTCAATAAAAGATGTTTTATCAGTTGCATCCAAAACAAAATCCTCATGTGTACCGGAAGCAGCACCTCTACGCGGGTTTACATTACTTTCACTGGTCTGTACTCGCACTGGTGTACTGTCGTTTCTCGCAGTTCTGGGTTGATTTATTGTGCATTCCGGACAAATCCAGTGTTTTTTTAATTCTTGAGATACTTCTTTACGTTTTTCGGTTGGGTGTAAGCATCTAAAGTGATAATTATGACCACACTTTGAACACAGCAAGCAGTCACTAGCGACACCTGTCGTCAAATTGCAGCAGGCAAACTTCATTTTAATTTGTCTTATAAATAATGCGACTTAGAAATTATTATAATTTTTAATAACGCATATCGGTTCTAGTGGGGTTTGAACTCGGAGTCGTCGCGGTAAGTGAGGAACTCAAAAAGCAAGCACGCTCTACGCTGGACCAGACGTTCCTTAAGCTATCGTCTCGAAATTTGGCTACTTGTAATAATTAAGGCGAAGCATAAAGCCGGGCAGCTCATTAAGTTCTTTTGTTCTTAAATGGTCACTCTTAAGGTCACTGCAAGGGCACTGCGTATTAACCAAATACGATCACCACTAAAACTGTAAAATAGTCCTCTCACATATAGGAATGCTTGTTAAATTGCAGTTCAAACAAAACTATACATGTGGTATTATTGTATTAACAACATTACAAGACAAAAACACAATAAAAACACTATTTATGCGATTAAACCATATTCTCTCTAGCCGCAGCCGTATCCACGTCTTAAGCTATGAAACGCACTGTTAATTATTCAAATAGAATAGAAGTAAAAAGTAGAATAGAAGAATAGTTACCTGAAGTATGGTAATTACCAATGCTAGCTCCTGAACTTCTTCGGTCGTGTTTAAAATTTTGTTTCGTCGTGTTATGGCACCGAAGATCAAGGGATAAGACACTTGAGTTTGCACACTAGTAAACTATCTCCACACTTTATAAAACAAAGTCCCCCGGCCGCATCTGTGTGTCCGTATGTGCGCGATAAACTCCAAAACTATTGAATGGATTTTCACGCGGTTTTCACTAATAGATAAAAGGATTCATAGGGAAGGTTTAGGAACATAATTAAATGTGATATATAAGATGATATAATGACATTTAACGAGATGGCCTAGTGGCTAGAACGCGTGCATCTTAACCGATGATTGCGGGTTCAAACCCAGATGGTAATCCAGAACCCGTGGTGGAATATGTTCCAAAACTTCTCCTCAAAGGGAGAGGAGGCCTTTAGCCCAGCCGTGGGAATTTACAGACTGTTGTTGTTGTAATGACATTTTTTAAACATGTCGAAAAAAAGCAAACAAAAAAATTTAAATAAAAGGTAAAGCTATAAAAAATGTTATGACCACACGTGCGCAGTTGCGAGTTGATATTCATCCACGGGAATAGCCGTATTGACCAAAACTGGCAGTAGTCGTTTCCGAATTCCATCATCATATAAATAATTAACCGCCAAGAAATCGTTTAATTAAAACAAAAGCATAAATTCGTAATTCAAAAAAGGAACGTGCTAGTCACGTTTTCAAAGCTCATTCGATTGGCTCAAATAAAATAAACAAAAACATTCGATTTTTGGCAGAAGATCGGAATTCGTTTTAATTTTAAACTCGGCAGATGAACGTTAAGATGTGTCGTTAAGGAGACAAGTGACTCCGAGAAACATAAATCTGTAATCCATAAATATAAATCATTAAACAAAAAAAACGTTTCACTGTTATCAAAATAGTTACAGAGCTCTGAATGTCTTTCCAAAGTAATTTTTGTTTAAAACAATCTAGCTTTTCATTTTTTTTTATTTTAAGAGCTTTAGTTATATGAAAATAATGATTTACCAACCTACTCGTCAGTTATTCTACCACAAAACAACAATACGAAATGTCATTGTATATACTTGAGTATATAGTGTTGATAGCGCATTGTAAATGTAAGGAATGGTTAATATATCACAGACAGCGTCACGTGGTGATCACTTACCATCAGATTCTCTATTTGCCTGTCCTGCATATCATGACAATAAAAAAATGAATTACGTAATTTATTTGTATGTGTGCGTTGTGTATATGTACATACATACAACCGTAAGAATCTAAACGATATTACTTACATAACAGTTGAACGATGTGATTAATAAAAGATAATTAAACACTATTTACATATATAATTTGTAAATAACGCGTAAAACATCACATAATATTATATATGATAATGTTACTGATATAAATATATTTTAATTAATTAAATGCATATTAATTCATCGAGATTCATGTAATATCTGAAATAACAGTTAGGTAATTATGTATTATAAGAAAATTACGTTTAAATTTACACGTGGTTTGAAATCAGGGCGTGGAGTATTTTATTTATATATGTATTGCATTTTGGAACAAATCCAACAGCGGCTTCTGTTAAAGAATCATTTATTTTCAATAATGACATGATGCTACGTCACGTCCGCCATTCCTACGTGCTATAATTATGTATAGGGTAGACCCATTCATCTTACGACAAATAGATCAACGGTGACGCATTTCGTAGCATTACTAGATTACAAAACAAAATTCATTTAAATTCATGTATTGCAAGTGCTGTGAAGTAAACACCCTGTGCAAGGACCACTACTTAGTAGAATCTTCGGTTTGAGAATAATAATTAAGAGATAATTCCATGACTATGGTTTTAATGATTGTATAATATAATTAAGTATGTTTAAGCAGTCTATGCAAACAGTTTTAGATTAAACACAACACTATTCCAATTAACTACTTATAGTCTTACACTTTTGAATTAAAAAGTTCTGATTTTAATTTCGACGATATTCGGTACGCCATTTTTTTCATTAATGCACATTCTATACCATTGATTATTCTAGATTTCGACCACGGATACCTCAGAACAAGTATACCTCAGTCAAAACAATTTCAATTAAATTTTATTCAACCAAATTTTTGAATTGGTTTCATCCTTTCTCGATAATAATTCCGATCACAAAACATTTGAAAAATAATTCAAGTGGACTTCAGTCCAATATATTCATATTGTTTCAATATCCTTCATATTATAATATTAATCTAATTATTAATTACAACTCGTAAGTACATTTAACCATTCATGATCATGAATTTGATATTAATCTGCGAATATAGGCACGTGAAGTAATGTATCACATTATGTTAAGTGGTCACCGTTGACCACAGACATAAAGGAGCACTAGTATTACATTGTCAGGGTCAATGTACAATTGTAGAGCCCAATGTGGGTGTTATATTTCTCGTGTCTATAAATAAACTGGCTCGTTCGTCTTGCAAGCCAGTAAAAATATTATTATTTGATGATTACTTAAATGCCTATGTCAATGAATCCTGATTGTACAAAAAATATAATTGTGTCTATGACGGATCGTAAAAAAATCGTATAAGATGACGTGCTGCCATATTTAATTTTTTTTTAATTAGTAGTCCATATAGAAATATATTAGAAACGATTATTTCTTAACGAATTTAAAATAAGAAGGATTTATTCGTGTTGAATTTTCTTTTTTTTAATGCGTTCTTTGCCAATTATTTACTACCTATATTAGATAGGCTGTGTTATTACGGAACTTATGCAAATGTATTTTTTTTAATTATTGATTTTTTTAAATAGAAACTCATTAAAAACACGCCATCTCCAGCATACACCCACTTGTTACTCATAATCTGTATTATTGCGACTCGTCTACAGAATATTGTACATTTTAATTGCGTATTTAGATTTTATCTTCGACGTCATTAAATTTTTCCGTAGAGGAAGTTTTATCGTTCGTGTCATCATTATTTTTGCCTTTGAGATATGTTTTAGACATTTTTAATCTAGATTTTTTTTTTTCTTTAATCTTTATATTTTTATTTATAAAAGCAGATAAGCCAATAACCGGCCAGTTACCTTTTTCAACTGTAAGAAGTATTAATAGAATGATGAAAAACCCGTAAATTGTCCCACATTTTTCTTGAGCTTAGAGATTTTTATACACCTGATAATTTGCCCGATTTTAAACATGCTATTTACGGTCAAGATTCACGACTGTCAACCGCAGGACTCAGGGACATTCACATTTAAATATTTTTTTGCCTAATTGCCAAAGCCAAATTGAATATACTATGATAAATCACAATAAGTGTGAATGCAACTTATTCTCTAATCCCTAACTCTTATATTCCATTGTCAATTCAAACAAAGTCAACGAATTGTCAACGTCAAACGCAAAGAAGGACTTTACATGTGTAGCACTGACATTTACTAAAAAAAGAAGCGTTATTGCCCCAGCCAAACGGGACCTTGTAATCCACAGCCTTACAAACAAACCACTTCACAGACGAACAGTAAAGTAATTCATTTATAAACAAACTAAATCAACATAATTAAATTCATACAAAAGACAATTTTTAAGACTAACCTTTAAATTTAATGATCGCCATATTTGCACAAGTGGTTTAGAGACTTTTAAGTAAACGTAAAACGGAATTTATTTAATTGAAGGTCGAATATAATTTTTAAAATCTTATAAGTGTATTGCATCTTTGTATTTTTTCTTTAATTAAAATTCTCATTAAATATATATGTTATTAATATTTCCTTATAGTCGAAATTATTAATTGGATTTTAAATAGTGGTAACATTTGCGCTATGGCTTTTATGTAAACATAAACAGTCAATATCAATGTTTATGATTTTGCTATGAACTAATAATCTATTTAATTAACATTTGTTTCATTAATAAATTCAATTACAGTAACATTTGTTTGTATAAAATATTATCAAATAAAGTCGTGGATACGTGAACCGGCTTAATTTGAGTTACATTTTTTTCTCATAATACCGATAATCATTACCGGCAAACCTCAAAACAATATAAATAGCCGACAACATACAGCCTTTTTTCTCCAAAAAAAGACAAAAATTTAAAAATTATAGAAATAAATTGGCAATATATCTACCCTCCCAATTTGTTATTAGTTTTTTTTTACTAGGCTATCTAATGTAAGTTTTTTTTTTATTTATGTTGGAATAATTAGTAACACTTAACTAAAGGAACCTTTGGCTTATTTTAGTAGAGTATCTTTTTAAATATATTCCTAAGTATCCTATCACCAAAGAGCAGTATGGTTCATTGCGTTTCGGTTGTGTGAGTGTAATTACAAACACATAGACATGTTTCCCAAGGTTAGTGGCGTATTGGAGGTGTGAGGAATGATCAATATTTATTGTGGCGCCAATTTCTATGAGCGGTGGTTACCACACACTTGACAGCTGATCGCGCCAATTTTTGATGGCGCCCTATTCCGAATTATACTTCCGAGGCCACTTCGTATTGATATAATGACATAGAGACTGATTTTGTATTTTATAGGATTTTAATTGACATATTTCTAAAAATATTATATTTTTTATTTTAAAAATAGTAGAATATTAACGATATTTATTTATCGACTGTCGATAAAAACGATACGATGAAAGAATTCGGTAGACCAAATTAAATCAATACCATTTTAACGAAAAAATTGATCTTTAATTAATGACCTTTAAATATATACATAATATTGATAGATATCTATAATATATCATTTGGTTATTAATTAAGCTTATTTAAGTAACATGAAATGCATCAGTTTATTGATAGAAAATTTACTATAAAAAAAAAGATAAAAATAAAGAGACATATTAAACATAAACTATAGACAATACAAATATAACTTTGAGAAAATTAAACAATTTATAAATTTTCCAAAGAAGATCAAAGCGTCTTATCAGAACACGCGTATATAGCACGCAGCGATTTAAGGCGGCGCCGACAGCGTCGCGCACGCAACAGACTAAACAATAATCCAGGTCTTAGCACATGCACCATCACCTTATAATACTTGAACATTCGCCATAATACGTACTAACTTCCCTGTCAACCGGAGTAAGTGAAAACAGCATAATTTCTTACTTTCTAAAACACGATCGTCTAGTTTTTTTTTTAGTCTATGCGCGTTTGATACGATCCAATCCAACGTCTTAATTAACTTTTAAATGTCAATTGCAGTGAGAAAAAAATTGATCGGATGTTGTTATCGTGAATCTTCTACTTTCATCTTCTAAAGCACAGATAAATTTGTACAATTATCAAGACAGATTATAAATAAGTGTGATGTTATCTAATTTCCTTGCAAATAATAAAAATTGTCCTCATTTTCATTGTCTCTGGTCAACCTATATTCTTTATATATGTATACATTTCGGTGTCCTAGTGTGTTTATTGTTATTTTCCTTGAATATATTTTTTAAAATTTTTCTTATACAAATAGCGTATTAAATACCTTCTAACATTACAAAAAGATGTATTCTTTTAGCAAAACATTTTCGCGAAACAAACTTTATACGATTATTGAAATAATAATCGTGTTTTATTATATTTCCATGATAATTAGGAATACATAGCTTACATAATGTGAAGATGTAATACATACAAATAGTTTATAGTTGAAAAAATATTTATTAATGCGATATGCAAAACAAATAGTATTTTAACCTCAATCCATTTCTGTGTGTTTTTGTTTAAAAATGGAATGATTAAAGTATATCAAGCGTTTCTCAACTGTGTTGTTCATCTACATTTAAATTATAGCACTTGAGAGTTTGGATGGTTGCGTATTTGTGTTATATAGCCCGCCCTTTGAGGAAGACTATAGACGAGAAACTTTACATAACAATCCTTAGTAGCCTAGTAATCTATCGCTAACTAAGGGCTACTCTATAACGTAAGAAACGAGCACGTAAATTAGAAATAAGGTTTTATATTTTTTAATATATATTAGCTTCACTTGTAACTATGCATGTAAGAAAATCTTGAAATCTTAATTTAACCGTCTTTCCGCTCTCCGATTAGGATGAAAATTTGCACATGCTCTGATTTCTGATGACAGACAATACCACGTACGACGTAGGAGTAAAGTAATACCAGCTAAGAAACGTCATTGCAAATCCAATATGGCGGCCTCCCCAAGATGGAGATAGGCTATTTCAAATAGACCCCCATGATATGGGTATCAAATGAAGGGAAACTAAAACTAAAAATAAACTTTGAACTATTATTTTTGGACAAAACGCTCTATTTGTAATTTTTAGTGCTTGCTAAAAGTGTGTATTTTACTTTTAAGCTAATATTATTTTAATATTTAATTGTTTTTTTTTTGTTTTCAGAAATAGAGCCGCCGTTTCCCTGTCGAGATGTCACAATCAAAAGGAATACGGATGTTAACGACTTCTTCGATATGCTATCGGAGATCGGCCGGTGAGTCACAATCATTCGTTATACTATTGATAGTGTAAATCGCATTGTAGTGTTGCCAACACTTGAGACGGTTTTTTTAATAACTACGAGTACGGAGCGCCCACGACTCTCTTCTCAGAACAAGCGATTAGTAATCTCTATTAGTATTCTAAGCTCGATCTGAGATTTGATTGAGGAATGCCTCCCAGATTAATTATAAACATTAGGAAGCACATTGTTTCTGTATAAAGAGCAACCCCGATACATTTTTTTCTTAATATATTTAAGTGTCCATGTAAAGTATATATAGTGATATTTTATTCACCCATTTCTCTTCGCCCTATTCCATCTATTTCGAAAAAAAAGGACAATATTCTTCAACGCGAAATTTTGTAGTTATATATGACCCTAACCTTCAAGCTAAGCATTGTAATATAATTATGATAATTGCTGTCATATATTATAAAACGCCTAGGTTCTATAATGAACAAGAAAAATCATTAAATATATATTTGTTAGGCTACTTAAATGAAAATGTTTTTTTTTTTAATTTTATTTACTATTTAAAAACTAAAAATGAAATGAATGCATTCCGCCTCTATTGTTTAGTTAATCTGTGGTAGGTGTCCGATTTACCAAAAAGCTGGTAATTCTATCATATATTATAAAACAAAGGAAGCTCTACAAATGGTTACCTATTTGAAAGTTTTGTTTCTTTCCTGTGGCTTCGTTCACATGAAATTATTTTTATAAATTGAATATCAATCATACATATATATGTATATATTCATATACCATCGCCTTGTCTTACGAGAGAATGAAAGAAGTGTTCGCATTTTTAACGTAGGTATAAGTGTTGGAAAATCAGAAGAAGATGATTTTGTTGATTCAACAAAATTTAGAAATATATTCTGCCGCCGTACAGCAATACTTATGTATTATTTGGATTTGAAGGGTGAGTGAGCCAGTGTAGCTACAGACACAAGGGACGTAACATCTAAAGTTACGTTGGTTGGTGACGCATTGGGGTGATGCAAAGAATGGTTGCACTTGTCGCCAACTTCAAATAAATGGGTTAATGGGAAAAACGGATCATGATATCACCATCTTAAAGGAAGCCTTTGTTTCTCCCAAAGAACAAAATTTAACAAAATGGAATTTAACAAATTTAACATTAAAATTACTTCAATGTGTACCTACTTTTAAGTATATGATGATTTAATTACTTTTAAGTATATGAAGTATAAGTATTAATAAACTTAATTTTCTGTTATGTAACTTTCTCAAAAACTCAAACAAATCTATTAAAATAACGGTTTCAAAAACGAATATAACATTTGAAGATGTTTCAGAACGGATTAATTAATAAGTCACGTGTATCAGGGAATAACTTGTTTATCTGAATCGACAATTTCAAGAGCTTATTAAATGTTACGTTGAATCATTTTCATTACGCGACATTTAATTACTCGTATCAATTGAATTTCCGTTTTTGATTAGATCTAACAACCTTACTTATAATAGTTAGGAATACTAATGTATTGGCCGCCAAACTTCGCGTTTATGAAAAATATTTATTTTTAATTTCTAAACTTATGACATGTTTTGTTTTGATTTTATTTCATTGTAAACTCAAGTGCAAGTCACTCGTCTACATTTGGCATCAAAACGGTGGAACTTTATTTTTCTTATATTCTAGCCGGCCAGTCACATTTTACGCTCTCGTAAATTAATTCTTTTTTAAATTGTAACACATTAGTAAATTGCAATCAAGAATTATCTTTAATTTTCTGAGCACATATAGCTGAAGCTCTTCAAAATGAGACTATAACCATGAAATTATTTGGATGCAGCTATCATTCCATAATTACTCGGAGAAAAATCGCCTCACGTTATTAATACATAAGATTGTTATCTCATAGCTAACATTATCTTTTCTTTCTTTAGGGGCAAATTTGGCACAGTATACCTCTGCAGAGAGAAAAGCACCGGCTTAGAACTCGCAGCGAAACTGGTCTCCGTCAATCGAAGAGATGAGAGAAGGAATGTCGAACGAGAGGTCGATGTGATGAGACGCCTCCGACATCCGAGGCTGATACAGCTGTACGACGCTTATGACTGGGGGAAGTACATGTGCGTCGTTTTAGAACTGTGAGTATTTTCTATCTTTATTAAATAGATAAGATAACAATATGTTGATAAGTATAAGCCTCTATAGCTCAAGGGTATGAGTCGCCAGCGAAAAAACCCACAACAGGGATCTTTGGGCTATTGTCACCACCACTCGTAATACAGATATATTAGTAGTTTCTAAAATTCAAAATTATTTATTCAACAAGGAAATAATAATACCCGTTGTTATTGACTGTCAAAATTCTACCATTGGTTTGGAAATAACGGGTCAAACCTGAAAAAAAACAGGTGAAAGAAACAGCATTTCTTTTTACGTCAGCAATTTAAGATTACAAAAAATAATGAAACTCGAAAATACCTCAAAATAAAAGCTAAGAAACTCAAGCCAATAAGTCTGAAAAATCATCGTTTAAGTCTTAATTCCTTTGAATAAAGCAAGATAGAACATAAATTCATAATTACCTATTCATATTAATCTGCAGCAACATAACCAACAACAAAATTTAGACCTTAGAAAAAGTTAGACCTTATTGCTTTATACACTGCATTAAAAAAAACACAAGATCGTTTGATGGCGGCAGATTTCAAGAACGAAAGGGCAATTTATATGTCTAGCAACTAACCAAATGTTCATTAAATAGTTGTATTCACTGCGCTTGCGCCGATTCAGGATTGAAATTAGAAGTAAAAACATTACCATTTAAACGTCCAAGGAAAAAGCGATTCGATTAAAGGTAATAGTACCACGACGTTCGTTCTGTCGGCAAATGCTAATCTTTGAGTCTAGTACACATTTATTATGTAAACAAATCGGTTTATGCAATGCTATAAAGAGTTGTTGTGTTTATATTTTTTATATATTACAATTGCAGTTTTACTAGCATCAATAAAGCTCCTTACTATCATCACGATTGTGCTTTACTATTTTGCTTACTTTTACAACCCTCTTAGTTTTGGTTTTACTGTTGTAACTTTTTGAATACAACTAACAAAAGGATTTATCCGGCAAATGCAAAACGTATTGAGGATTATTGAGATTTAACGATGAAAGAAACCATAAATAAACATCACACAATTTAGTAGATCGTGTCAAAAATTGATCACGAAGGCGCCCACGGCCGTAGTCGAGTCCATATTTATCCAGAAGTCCTGCTAAACAATCTTGTAAGATATCGAATATGTTCGATGACTGAAAATAAACAATTTTCCGTAATTACCTATATTTTAACCAAAAGTTAAAAGTTACATGATCATTTCGAAATTAACACTAATGATAATTACACAACGCTAGTAAATAATTATATACGCTCGCACAGAAGTGTAATGAAAATAGCCACATTACTCACAAGTGCTTGAAAATAAATTAGTTCCTGAAATTATGGTCTCGCGGTATAAGTAAAACGAATTGTTGTAATTGTGGCCAAGAATCTATTCGGACATTTCCGTCAGATGGGCTATTATCGCCATCTTTAGTCAGCTCGAATGCGCTTGGCTTATTAACGAAATTATGACGAAGTTCGTATGAAGTCTTATTAAGAACTCTTGAATGAAATATTTTGGCTATTAATAACGTGTATGGATTTAGATGATTTAATTGTAGAATGTACAGTCATCAGATTAATTATATATGTATATTAATAGCATAATATTTAATGCATTCCATCACGTATACAAATAAAATGAGATTTTAGAGGGTTATTTCAATTTCTATTATCTTTAAAGGGTCGTTCGTTACAACACGAAGAGTGACACTCGACTGATCACAATAGCTTCGTAATTCGATCTCATTATTCCAATGCTCATAGTCCTGGAGACAAACAAGTGAGGTTTCCCCCTGGAAAAATTCGAAGTAGCATCATGGAAACTACAAATTGACAATGTCCCGTTCCTCGGAAAGAACAAAAAGCCGTTGGTCCTGCGACTCGACTCTTTACATTTGTGTTGGATTTGCCGTCCCATAAGGTTAAAAGAATTCGAAAAATAATAAAGACTGCACCTGTGTTTATCACCAAGAGGTTTAACCACCAGAAGACAGGAGAACATCGTCATTTACTCACACATACACACGCACACATATGCAAAAAGCACCCATTCATTTAAATGACACTTTATGGTTTCCCAACGAATAATAATTACAAGACAACGAATGTTGATGTGACAAAATTCAAGTTCCATTGAAGGCGGCAATAAAATATAATAATAAATGCGTGCTCATACCAATGTCATGTGAATAATGATTGTAGTAATTATTATAAATGTGGGTGTACGAATCACCTGCGCCGGCGCATCGTAATTAGGCAGATTTTGTGCATTCTAAATGCGTTCGTTCATTCAAACGGTCCAATCGCGTTCTTCCAGGGTGAGTCATTTAATATTGTCAATCCACCCAACCCAACGCTAAACTATTTTAAGTAAAATTGTACTCATAGTACCTAAAACTGTCCACAGCAGTAGTACTAATGTAGTAAGCCACGCGTAACATCTGTTATATTTATATGACATACGTAATATGACAAATATACTAGCTTACAGACACAGAAAGTTTCAGCTTATTCATCCGCTATGCTGGATATATGTATTAAGTGTCGCAAAATTGCATCTGATTCATGATGAATTTTCCTCAAGATATTTTCGACACAATTGTGAAAATATCAGGATGAATATTTCGTACGTAAATAAAAGGATTACAAGCAATTTTGGTTAAAAGTCAAGCAAGCCGGCACGGGTATCTCAGCTGTGAACAAGATATATTACTAAGCTATAAATAAAAATGATCGCTATGGAAGGCGGGGTTAAGATACGCATCGGGCAGACGTACGCAGTTTTGTTTGGTTAACGTGTATTGACGTAGGTTACGGCTGAATTTGGTGTGGAGAATTCCAAGTTGGATTAAGGCTAGTAGCGGAGTATTGAACTACCGTGTTGATCTAAATTGACTTAACGTATTTATTTATTGCACATTATGTCAAGTTAAGTTTACTTATGACACTGAATACTGCTTGGGATACTTCTATCGAAACAAAATGGGATTTACGAAACACTTAGTATACAAAATAAATAAAGATATACTTCCTTATATTTAATAGTTAGATTAAACGTCATTTGACAATAACTTCTTAAAATAATATTTTAATAAAAAAAATTTTAACACGGCTGACGTTGGCTTTTTTTTCGCATTTAATTTGCAAAGATAGAACATTATACTTCCAAAAATAAACACAAATACGGATATCTATGTAATGTAGGTAGGTCAGTACCTCCAAAATGAAATGGAAAGTGTTACCAATGAAATATCAAGATTATTTGATGAAATTATTTACATTGCTCATGTAAAAACATCAACAAAAACCTGCATTGCGACGCAAAGTGAAGAGTTGCTTTAGTAAAAATGCCAAACGAGTACCGGTTTCTTATCACGCACAGTGTGATAGTGACTTCGAAAATTCACTTCGACTCGTTACGTTAAATTGCCAAAAATAGATGAGAGATAACACAGGTGTGGTAATTAGGTCGCACGATGACAGCCAACGTCAGGTGCTGAGCGCCTTTCGACAAATTAATTATAGAAATTTTACATTTACAAAGAAGGTTAGTAATTCAGGGTTGGCACGGCTTTATTTAACATACCGAGCCTATATTTTTACGTTAAGATTTATTTTTCTCTATTTATTATACTATTTTCTGACCGTTATATCGCGCTCTTGTTATTACTGGTTCTAGATATAATGTTCCGATGTAAATAGGTTATGTGCCATTCCAGGCCATAATTTATCTCAGTGCCATAATTCATACAGATCCGTTCTGTTTCTGCCATTAACAAACATCCATACATTCATTTTTTTATATCTATTTTAATACCAAAATTATTAATAAAAAATTAAATATATAAAACACCATATTACCAACTATAAGTACGTGTACAGTATAATATTAAAACAAATCGATATACGAGTATATCAATAATATAAGCGATAATTTGCGAGATAGACGCATAATTGTACAAGATTTCTTCTTTTAAATTGTTTTATAGAATTTTAGATGATTTATAAAAAATCTATACTGTAACATTTCAAAACTATCTTGGTTTTTTATCAAAACAAATCCGTTAATGAGCAAAGTGGGTGTATAAAACTAATAATGTATCTTATGTCAATATTAATTCAGTAAAAAAATAATTTAATTCAAAAGATATGCAAATAAGACCATTAAATCAATATAGTATCGACTACCATCCAGCAGTATTTTAAAACTGTCATACAGATAAAATTCGCAGATATACAACAAAGTCACAATAATATAAATCATTATATTATCTGTTAAGAGAAATCTATAATGACAGAAATAAATAAACCGCGAATTCGCTTCTTCGTATCTTAGAATTAATGTCGGATATTATTATCTTAGATTCAACATTATTTAGAGTTATTATTGAGGACAAAGAAATTTAGTTCGAAGTGTTTTCACATTCCTCGTTTATTGTAAAGTTGAGTCACGACGAAAGTGACACAAAACGAACAGTTAGACAAATACGTGTGAAGATTTCCTTATGCGGTTATGGTACTTCTGTTATTGGACGACCAATGATTTTTCACGTCTCATTATACCCACGTCATGTGTCACGACTTAAAGTGCTCTTTCACAGATATTTATTTACTCAATATATATATAATATATGTATATGTTTAGACATAATCGATATTATTGCTATTAATATTATATATTATGCAAAAATGCGATATTAATGCAAAAGTAAGTCTGGCTGTTGATCTTTCCACTGAATTTTGAAGAATTTTAGTAACAAATCAAATCAAATCAAATCAATTTATTCAAATAAACTTCACAAAGAAGCGTTTTTGAATCGTCAACAATTAAATACTACCACCGTTTCAGAAAGCAGCTTCTAGCGAGAAGAAACGGCAAGAAACTCGCATAGTTGCTCTTTTTAAATAAACTGATTTACAATGCTGTTGTAACTGCTGTACTCCTAAATAACTAAATCCTGAACGAAACCATGGGCTACAACTAGTATGTTGCTCTGAATATTCTTGATGTTTTTTATAAATGAATTTTTAACGTACCTCATTAAATAATAACCTTTTTATTGATTCTACCTACAGGTAGTTATTAATTTTTTTTAAATATATTATAAGGTAAAACATGTAGAGTTTGTTCGATGTTTATATTCATACAGTAAAACGACTACAGAATGAATTCACCACGCCTTTCCGTTACAGACTAGCGAATCTTGAGTGGAATAAACTTCTAGCACTTTTAAAGATTCTTGCGGAGATTTGATATTGCAAATTTTTTAAAGAGTGATTTCGACAAGATTCCAAAATGAATGTAATGTATACGTGTGTGAAAACTCAACGATCACTTTGTCTAAATTGGAACGTAAACAGCACTTTACCCCACAGAAATAACAATAATTACCCATCGACAGAGAGTTATCGCTTTGACAGCCATTAATGTAAGGATACGCATTAAACGCGTTCCTGTTTACATCTCAATTAATCAAGATAATCCGATATAAGCTGAGCTAGAGTGCTTCCTTACTTGGCGACGTCTGCTCGATGTAAAGCTAGAAACACATTATAGTTACAATTAATTATTACCAGGATGATCGTGATTAAGAGTTATACATGAGGGCTATAATTTATTATCAAATCTTTATTTATAAATAGATATATCAAAACATAATTTTTAGTCAGATGATCTGCAATTCGAGTAAAACAAAAACCTCTTTTATAAGGACTTCTTAGTTGATATTACAATAAAAAATGATAAAATATCGCGTATTTTGAATTTCAGTGGTACAAGTTTAATATTAAAAAACGATTTGAATCTGGGATGTTAGTATAATATTTAAAATAAAGAGCTTTGAAACAAAGAGTTCATATTATATACAATCATAGTCACACAAATTAATTCTTGATAAGTCGATTGAATACGATCTTATTTTATTCGATTTATCGTTTTAGAAAAAAACTTACAGTTACTTTCCAAGATATGAAGTCCTTACGCCATTATGTCGAAAAATTTAATGATGATATAATATTTATTCATTTTATTGTTTCATTTTATTGACCAAAATTATTGCTAATATTTCTAGCATTCTCAGCTTCATTCACGCCGTCTAGATTTACACACTATTTTTAATTCATTTTTGTGTAATTAATTGACAAATATTATTCGTATATCAATATTAACATAATTTAAAATAATAATCAACAACTATTTAATCTCTTTTTTAAATAATCAACACAATAGTTCGACCGGATAGATCCGAATCTTCATCAAATCAAAACGATATAATATATACAATACATATAACTAAACTTAGATACTAGTAATCTTATTGGACTGTAACTTTGTGTAATTCTTGTTTCCTTCTTTATTGCTATTTATTTTACTTATCTAATAATATTTAAAATGTTACTGGATTTATGATAGATATCAAAACGGTTTGTGTATGCGAAGTATGATTCCAGCCGCATGGGTGTTATTAAAGCGTGGCGTCAAACCGCGTCAGATATTACGACGTGCATAGTTGGCGAGACGCCATCCTGCCACTACATCCTAACTCCTCACATTAGGGTTGCCAGTAAACAAATAAATAATAAACAATTGGCATTATTGTAATTAGATTTTACTGGTGCTTGTCGGTTTGATTAATTACCATCTCGTAAATTAAAATACAACATAACACAACAAATACATATCAATCCGGGTAGCAACGTTGCAAATAAATACCTATGCCGAGATATTCTAGCATATTGTTGATATGGATAAATCTATGTTTATAATGTTACTATCCATAGTGTAATTAAACAAAACTAATGGCCTGTGATATTGGTTCGAACGATACAATAATAATTATTATTAACGAATGTTTTGTCTTTTACATCTTATTCGAGAAATGTCCATACCTTTATCTCCGTCATTTCACCTTATTCAACACGTAGTTATACTGAAAATAATAAAAAAAGGTTTACATACAAAAGAGTTTTTACTTAAAGTTTCGAAGTCGGAACCTACACCAACACATTATTAACACTGTGTTTAAATCATTGATTAGAAGCGGCATGTTCATTTGCTTGACTAATCTCTTAATATCCAATAAGTCCAATAACTACATATGTTACTTCGTTGTGTATTAATTTCCAGCCATGTTCCATAATAAAGATGAGCGTAAACACCGGTGCTGTGTTTTAACTGTCTCTTCTTGTTTATTTTCTTCATTTTACATTCTTGTTTTCATAACGTTAGTTGTTTATGTTCTGTGACCTTGTTATCTAAATTTATGATACAGTTGTATAGCAATTATCATTAGACTTACAAATTGCAATTTAATTATTTCAGAGCAAATTACGACAACGCATTAAATATTTTAATTAATTACATTTGGCAACCCTGGTCAGAAAAACGTTTGCTATTTACGATTCACGTTATAATAAAGTAGGTTTAATATATTCAATCGACAAGCATCCAGTATTACCTTATTGTTATAAACCTATGCAATATTCATCGTTGTTTCAAAGATTCATTTATCATATTGCTTTTATAACGGTGATAAAAATAAAACGTAATGGAAGAAAAGTTTTAAAGTTATAAATAGCAGACAAATTAACTAGGTTGAAAATGAATGTCAAGTATTTCATAATGCCAAATTTTATATAAAACTAGGAAAATGTTTTTTTTTATAGAGATGAATAATTAATGGTGGTTTAGTTTAGTACTGTACTGTACCTGAATGTGAAGTGGAGGTTTTTAAACGTAATACGAACTTACGTACAAAAAAATTGACATTTTAAACTGGTAACATTTCCCGTCATTTATGTTAATTTTTTTAAGGTTGATAAAATTAGAAGAACCTAATAAAAATCGCTCTTTATCATTACAAGCATAATTTATAAGAAGATGAAAAAATACCGTTATAAAGAAAATTCATTTTAAAATGCAATTTCCTCGATAAACGAGGGCTCGTAAATATTGTAAATTTACACAGCCGATGTTAACCGCTTACGTCAAATGTTTTTTTATAAATATTTTAGTAATAAATTGTAAGAAACGCTGACCGAAAAGCAGCTATGACGTAAATGAACAAAAACATACATAAAACCAGTGGATGACGTACACATTCATTCATCCTAAAATAAAGCTTGTAGCTAAATTAGGCAAATACAACTAGATGTACATTTGTAAGCATAAAAAAAGTTAAAATCAAAATAAGGTCTTATTCTTATACCATTATTATTATTTATTTCGTAATTATATGCGTATTCATTTGAGTTACACACGTCATGCATCTGGGCACGCTTTTATATTATACATACATAATAAATATTTAAAAATAATTTAAATATAAGTTAACATATTATTATTTTTTATATTTTGAGTAAAATTACAAGGTCGAATATTTCATATTCTAAAAGCAGTTTCACAAATTTAGCGAGCTTGTTTTTTTTTAATCCTGTCTATTACAATTTGGCGTTACAGTCGGCTTTGGCCTTGACTTTTTTTGGCGCCAACACTCTATTTCAATGTAACGATTACTTTTTAACGATGGTCAATATCAGACTTTTTGGCAAAATCTCAAAATGTCATACTTTTTTCGTCGTACACATGTTTCGTGTATTTTATCTAAATCAACACTGACACGACGTAGAAAATTCCGAACTTTAAGTTTCAAAAAAGTTGACATCTTAAAACTGAATAGATATTTATTATCTGCGATTTTAGAGAGTAAGATCTACGTAGCAAGCAACCGATCGAGTTTAATTTAAATTTATTACCTAAAGGACTGGCCTAATAAGAAATAACGGTAATTTAAAAAATCACGCAAATTAACGGTTTAATTTTATTTTCAGAATCACGGGAGGAGAATTATTCGAGCGCGTGATCGACGAGGACTTTGTCTTGACGGAGCGAGCGTGTACCGTGTTCATGCGGCAAATATGCGAGGGAATTGAATTCGTGCACAGGCAGAATATACTGCACCTCGATATGAAGGTGATTATATATTTATATGTCATTTTACATATATCGACATGATATATTATTATTACAATTAATGGTAAACTTGTTTTTGCCGAAAACAAACAACGCAACATAATGCATTTAATTCTGTTGACACTTAGATTTTTAAATATTATTTAAAAAAAATTTAATGTCTTTAATTTTTGTCTATGGTAACTTTTTTTATTTTGAGTGAACACATTAGTAAATCCATTACGCCTGAACCCTCTTCATGACAAATTATATTAATTAACTGTCCGTATTTGTAGTGGCGTAAATAATTGATGATTTTAAGACATCCTTAAATTATGAAATTAAAGAGTTGACACATTTAAGTATATAATATGTCTGTGCAGAATACTTTATTTACCCAATGTAAACACTAACTGGCTTGAAATTTGAAATAAAAAATAATATAGTTGACTCCTTCACCTCGAGACTCCATCTTGGTAGTGATCCAAGTCGTTAATCAGAATGGCGGAAAAGCTTGCGCGGGAGTTTTATGATTGTCTACTACAACGTCGCCATTATTGTTTTTTATTATTCACAGCGAATATTTTCATTTCAGTCGTTTGTAAATCTCATAGCATGGACGAATTTTAATTTAGAGTAATCTGTTTTTACTCCGACTTATATGTTTATAGAAATTTGTCATCACGCGTGCGAAGTTTTATTTTCGCTACATGAGAGTATTTTTAATGTATGATTATTTTGATTTCAGCCAGAAAATATTCTGTGCCTGACAAAAGCGGGAAATCGGATAAAAATCATCGATTTCGGCCTCGCTCGCTTCTACGACCCAGAAAAGAAGTTGCAAGTACTATTCGGTACTCCCGAGTTCGTTGCGCCCGAAGTAGTCAATTTCGACCAAATCGGTTACGGCACAGATATGTGGTCGATTGGAGTTATCTGTTATGTTCTGTAAGTTTTTAAATATTCATTACAACAACAACAACAGCCTGTAAATTCCCACTGCTGTGCTAAAGGCCTCCTCTCCCTTTGAGGAGAAGGTTTTGGAACATTTTCCACCACGCTGTTTCAATGCGGGTTGGTGGAATGCACATGTGGCAGAATTTCTATGAAATTTGTCACATGCAGGTTTCCTCACGATGTTTTCCTTCAACGCTGAGCACGAGATGAATTATAAAGACAAATTAAGCACATGAAACAGCGGTGCTTGCCTGGGTTTGAACCCGCAATTATCGGTTAAGATGCACGCGTTCTAACCACTGGGCCATCTCGACTCACAATGTGACTGTATATTAATCGTCTCTTTTTAATAAGTTCCGATGTTGTGTTGAGTCGAAATGGACCCATTAATAAAACACGTCAGTCTAAATCCGAGGACATAGAAATTCCTATCAACTTCTTATAATAAGATAAAATCAGCTCCAAATTTTAAATGGAACAAAAGAGAACATATTACATCTCGTAGTGTTTCTCTTCACTTAATATTTAACCGAGTTGGACATTTGTATTCCGTATTATTAAATTTATGATACATTTTTTTTATTTCCAGTTTATCTGGCTTATCACCATTCATGGGCGAAACGGATATAGAAACAATGGCGAATGTGACGATAGCTAAATACGATTTCGATGATGAAGCATTCAACGAGATATCAGAAGACGCCAAAGACTTCATCAGCAAACTACTCGTGAAAGACAAAGAGTAAGTTCTGTAAACAGTAGTTTGAGTTGTATTAGAAGTAGTTTTTTTTATTAAATAGCATAATTTAGTAGATCTATTTGAATTTAATAGGAACTTACCCTTTGATATCGGGTTAATGTTTCGATATAAATATCCTTCATGAATCGTTAAAAAATTAAATAAAAAAATATATTTAAAATGTTTTAATTCGACTCGCATTAATGCTGCAAAGAGTCAGCCTGCCGGTAAAGACCCTTTGTTACTTGACTCTCATCCAACACTGAATGTATCCAGTCACTAACGTATTATAATCGACCGACTCGTATCTATTTTACTGACCCTCCATTACATATATTACATTTACATATATTATATCATGCTAACTTCTGTTTAGACTAAGATTAAGATTAAATTAGCTTCCCAAAAACTTAGATGTAATGCCTATCCTCCCGCACCCATCCTTGCTTATAGAAATCATATAGCTGAATTTGCTTGAAATTAATTTATCCATATTTTTACCTTTGACTGCACAGTAAGGTGTTGGGGTGATAGTAACAAGGGTCTTTGTCGCAGGTCACGTCCCAGTGCTACGGAGTGTTTACGACACCAGTGGCTCAGGAAAAGAACACCAGTGAAGCAAGACAAACCCAGACAACAACCGCAGCTCTCCCCCAAACACGAACTTGATGTAGCCAAAGACAATTTAAGACTCTTCGTAGAACGATGGAGCGAACATCCCAATTCCCCATATGTGTTTGACATTGAAGCCCAGGAGATCCTTTGTCTTGTAAATGGAAATTGCGAGAGGTCGTCCATTGGTGGCTGTTCTCCATCGCCGAGAAGTTCCCTTAGTAGTTCTCCAGATGTAGTTTTCGATGAAGACGATTTAGAACCACCACCTCTGAGAGATCCGACTCACTCGACTAGATACAACCCAGTCGAAAGGAGAGCGTCAGACAGCAGTTGTTTCATGCACAAGAAACAAGACATTTTTGTTAGAAAAAACTTAGCGGAAGAAATAAAAAAATTGTCAGACCATCTATTTATGTTGTCGACTATGAATACGGATCTAGCCAACAACAATAACATGAAAGAAGTTGATAAAAACGTTTCTGAAATTAAGAAATTCAGCAAAGAAGATAAAAAAATACCAAATGGCTTTAAAACTGAATCAAAATCGAGCATCACAAAAACTATGACGAATGGTAACGCGACGACCAGTGAGAAAAAAGTATTCACATCGAAATCTAGTCATAAAATAAGCTCGACGTTTCTCACAGATAAAGAACCTGAAAAGCCGATGACAAGCAAAATGCCATGGGTCAAGTCGACGAGATCGAAGAGAGTGACCACTACTAGCAGAGACGTGCCAGATCAACCAATCGAAAGACGCAACACATTTTTCGAAGAATTTGATCGCAGACGTGATAGGATAGACAAACTTGTGAATGGCTTCGAAAATGGCAGACAATTGCCATACAGAAGAGGAGATGAAAACAATGCGCACAGAACGAAAGATTTATTACTACATCTCCTCGAAAAATGGGGTGAAAACGAAGACGTCGAAGGAGAGAGAACCGCTGGTGGAACTTCTAACAGTGGACGACACCAGTCGATCTCCTTGGAATGGTCACAATCCAACCAACTAGCGCAAAATTCCATGTCCAGTCTGCACGCTTTTTTCAAAAGACAGTCATCGGACGAAAAAGTCCAAAAGAAAAATGTTACCGCGAAAGTTTCAAGTTCCAAGTGATATGTATAAATGTTTTTGAAACAGGGACTATGTGCCATGACATCGCGTTGTTCAGAAAGATAAACTTCGGAGTAGTTTAATTACGCTTAAGCATTTAAAAACATTAGATGCTAAGAATGTTTAGCGTATAAGGTTTAGGAGTCTCGGAAACAAAGCAAGCTGACTAGATTTTGGAAATGAATACATAAATCGAAATTTTATTTATAAATTACGAAGTAAATTCAAATGTTTGTTTTCAAATCTTCAAATTTATCCTGATCTCAATCATAAAGACTCGACCGGCTTAAGAGTTAATCTTTCTGAATGTATGGTAGGTTACCAAAGTAGGGCATGAGATTATTTTAGTTTTTTTTTCTATACAAATGACAGCTAAATGACAATTAATTACGAATCTAGTCTTCATACTCAAAGCTCTGTATGGAATTCGCTTGCAGACAAGACTGAGACACATGAAATTACATTGACAATAGCACATAATTTTGTACTTTTTTGTAAATAATTTTACAGATATATGAATATTTACCCCCCAGCGTATTGTTCCTTATACGTACTTAAGTAATTGTATTGATTTTATTGATAATTTATTGTTATATGATGCTTATGTTGTTAAAATATAAGGCTTTATGAAACTGATTGTTTTATTTAAAGATGGTTCCTTAGATGGATCCTTTAGAGCAGGAAAGACAGGAAATAACCGATTGATGGTTACTTGTCCAATGTTCATAGACCATTACCATCGTTTTTTTACGATAGTCTTTTTGGCTATAAAATCGAAATGGTAATATTATCGTAATGCTATTATAATAACACTCGTACGATCATTCTTTCATGCCTGAATAAATAAAACACGTACATGTTTGAAGATAAGGCAAATGTTGCATCTGGTGTGTACGACAAAAAAAGTACAATATATCATTATCATTATTTTTCTTTTCAAGCGTTTAATGGTATGAACTGTGGTAAAAATAATTAATATATCTGTTTACTTTTATTTGAACACGTATAATGCTATTATTTGCGTTGAAAACAAATGCAATTATTATTTATAGGGAACGTTTGACGTCTTCGGCGACATTAACACATCCGTGGTTAATCCAATCTGCACTTTGCACTGAGCTTCACGTTACTAAAGCAAAATTGAAGAGATACGTTATCAAGAAACGTTGGGCGAAGGCGGTAGCGGCAGTTATTGCACTCAGAAGAATGGGAGCTAAGTTCGATGACGCTCAAGAAGATAAGAATATAAAATAAAAAACGTCATTTAAATTCGTAACCATTTCAGTATTTATAATCTGCAAGTTTTTTTCTGGTGGTAGTTATCATAATATTGGCGCGAAACATTTAACAATCTTATTAAATTCTATTTGCGATTTTTTTAAAATAAAATATTTTTTACTCAAATGCAATTAAATTTAAATTCATTAAATTGCAAAGTTACTTTTAGTCTATTAAGCATTTAATCTTATGTTTGAAAATAATTTGATAAAAATGTAATCTCAAACCTCGTTTAAATCTGTGGTTATGATTTTTACTAGAAAGCTAGATAGATAATTATATTTGTTTTTATAATTTGGAATACTCTTTGAAGTATACTTTTTTTAAAGTAAGAAACAAACTGAGGCTATGAAAAAGTTATGTTAAGTATAGTTTAAAAAAGTAATATAAATGACCAATCTGTTCACTTGGAATATTCAAATAATTTAATAATCTCTAACAAGATCTGTTATTAATTCATTTAATGTGTTGTTATTTTTTTCGTTTTTTTAATATTATTGTTATTTATATTTGTGAAAGACATTAACTACTAACAGTAAATTGATAATAATATTAATATGTTTTGCCAATAATTAGGTGTAGTTAGCAATTTAAAATAATTTAAGCTAAAGAGGTTTTTTGTAAGTAAGTACTATTTTTTTACAAACCGAAGTTTACTCCGAAGTATTAATCATTTTAGAGAACTGTTTTGTTTCAAAATACAATTACATAGTACCAAATTATATTGAAAAATAAATGAAAGCAGTGTACGAGATATTCATATCTCTGTTGTCTGTTCAGCTTTCATTTATTTACAATTAGAAAAAAAAGAAAACCGGCTTGAGTATTGCGCCATTTAGGTATTGTTTTTTTATTATTATTATAATTTAGATACGTATACAGAATTATATTAAATTATATTATGATCTGTATTGGAGGCTAGTATTAATGCAATACTTGATTTTTGTTTGTATTTTCTCGATAATTAATATAATAATTAAAGTCATGTATGAATGTATTATAATAAATTGGACTTTAATCATATGAGTCGTACTTTATAAATTGCATTTAAATTTTCAAGTGTAAGTGATGGGAAGATATTGCCTTTAGAATTAAAATAAATATATTTAAAATTGGCTGTTTGTTTATATTTTATGAAAAGAATTGAACGGTGTAGTTGAGATAAAAAAAGATTTTATATTCTAAAATATTTTTTTTATTTATGTAATCATGGTGATAAAATCTATATCTCGATATCTGGGTGGGTGGGTAACTTTCCTTTCTTGTGGATACCCCAGGGCAATCGCCCCGATTGAACTCCCTTAAATCCGGCCCTGATCAAAAATGATCAACAATTATTTGTATACGAAATTATATTGACGAATTTATAACTTTAGACTAATGCAAACGAGATAAGCAAAAATTGTTAACTCATTAACTTATACTTCAGTATGTCTTTTGGTAATTTACCTATATCTTAATGTTCTGACTAAACCTCCCTCCTTAAATTGCATTACATACCCATTCGGTGCCGAAGCCACTGATAAGATCTCTGTGCCTATTGAAGTAATAAATCATTCGCAATTCACTTGAAGCCTTACATCGGTGACGTATGTATAGTCTCTCTAATTATCTCGTTAATTGAGCAGCAAAAAATTAATTAAAAAGTCATATATTATAACATCAAAATCTTCTTTTTTCATGTAAGCCCGTAAAAACACTCTTGAGTCATGTTACAGCGTTAAATTAAATGTAAAAAAAAAACGGTAAAAACTTATACATAGATACCTTTTCCCACTATTTTGGGTATCTGATCTATCATATCCGTTTTTTTAAATCAGTATTGTTTGTTTTTCCTTACATTTGACATGGCAAACAGTTTGGACAATTATCTTTCTGGGCAATTTGAATTAGATGATTTGCATTTGAAGTTGGTTGTATTAGTGCTGATTGTTTACGTCATAATCAACATTATAAAGAAATAAGTGAAGGACAAAATATCACAAACAAGTTTAATATAGATCCGACGACTAGGCGCAAACATTAATTATATTATGTTTGCGCCTGATTTACTTAAATAGCAATCGCTTGATCTACTTTCTAGATATATCTATACTTGTTTTTCTGAAAAAAAAGAATTACTAGTTAAACGGTTAATGTAGACTTAAGACTTCATTATATCCATACGAAACATGTGGAAAAAATAAAAATAGACCCAAAGTTGACCTTCATGATTTTATTTGTAATCAAATCATTAAGGTCAACTTTTACATCTTTCAGAGTTTAACTACATTTTTCATATAGACCGGGAGATATAATGACAAAATATTTGGTCATTTGTACCAGTATGGCGGTTCTTCAGGGGTCTACGTTAAGGCGAAAAGGAAATTGATGGTCATAGCGCTCGCACTGGCGGCCCAATCGCGTGGGCTTTAATCGAACGCGTCGGAAATATAACGAGTGTCAAACGATTTGTTCCACAAAAATGCTTGTATATTCAGATAGTCGAAAAAAAAGTAGTCGGTAGCGTAATGCCATATTTCTCGGATGTGGCTTACAGCTCGCCATACCGACGCGAATACATTAATTTTAATAAAACAATTCAACCATTTGTACCAGGCTAATTTTTGGATAGCTCATTATTGTCGAGTAGCCATTCGAAAATCACCTTGCCATACTTTTCCGACAGTTCCCAATGGCCGCCGATTTTAGATTTTATTCGTAATCCGAACGATGCTGGTACAAATGACTAATCTTTTGTCATTATCATCTCCCGGTCTAATATACGATGCACTTGCAACTTACTACTACTGTATGTCAAACTTCCAAGAATTTACGCACTGCTAACTTGTTACTTTAATGTACTTATGTACATTATAAAACAAATATTTTTAATTCTTCATACTTTCAAGACATAAGTTTATTTAATTTTATGCCTTTGATCTAGTCTTCGATATTTATCTCGACGATATTTGAAAATTAAGTGAAATAAGAGGACAACAACATTACGCAAATAGTCTTAAAAATATATGGTAGGTGGTAGATTGTTGACCATCAATAACAAAGTGTAATCACTTCTATTTTGAATAAAGATTTCGGACTTAGACTTAAAAAAAAAGTTTGTATATTTAAATGAAAGGCTGTCACGGTTTTACTTTTTTTTTATTTTTAAAACCACCCAATGATATCGTAATGACCAAGCGCAGCCAATACGATACCACACGGCGCTGAAATGTGCGGTGTTAACGGTAAGATTTCTGGTATCTGGCACGAGCACCTGGACCACCGAATTTCTTGGGCTCGCAGCGCCTGGGGTCAGCGACCAACAAACTTCTGTCGTATTGAATGAGGATATCTTTGATTTCCTTCTTTGATGCTTCATCTACATCTGTAAAACGAAATAAAAATAATTTATAAAATTGTTATTAAAACCTCTGTTGTAAAATAATTCTTATAATATAATTTGTAGTGTACACTTCAAACAAGCAAGTTAATGAAGAGACTTGCCGTTTGGTAAATGTCACAAATTTGATCTCCTTTCTCTGAAATGACTGACTCACACAGAGCAAGACAGCTTTGGAAAGAAAGGGGTTACAGTGAAGCTATAAAAGTATTTCAACAATTTTTAAATAAAAAAAAAATTAAATCACAATCTAAATAGATATGGTAGTAGAAAATTACTTAAACAAAATATAGGCAATGTAATTGATTTATAGGTACTTCTTAAATTGCCCAATGTCTTTCAGTTACTTAATATGAGTATAAACAAAACCTATTCTTACTTACATTTTTGATAAAAGGCAATAAGGGCCTTGGAAATAGCTTGTCTGATGGCGTAGATCTGGGCGACGTGACCACCTCCCTTGACGGTGACTCTGATGTCAACACCGGAGAACTTTTCCTGAATAAAACACACATTTCCATAAATTAAAATGTATATTTTTTTTATTTTGATTTCAAACTCTATATTAATAATCAGAACTGATGTTCACTTCACATTTAAGATGCTCAGGTTCGGAATAAGTTTGTTCATCATGAAGTATTGAAGATTGTATACTTAAATTATTTTGTTAATGCAAATTGCTCTGTTTGTTTGTCTTTTCGAGTCCATATTATAATTAAGTGGTCATTTACTTTTTTTAATATACAATTATTACATATTTTTTTAAACATAATATTAAAATAAAATTAAATGACTAAATTAATATATAAGAAAAGCAATCAAATTGTAATGGTAACTGCTCTCTACTTTATACTCACTGGCTTTAACACAATAAAGCATCAAAGCGTCCATAAACAGCTCATGAATCTACTTTAGTTTTAATGAATGCCATAGCCTTAGCCATTAATTATTCTTAATCATCACTAACATATTATATTTAATCAAAATCGTAATTTAATATTTTATGTATCACATATAATTCATACTTATTATTTGTTTATAAATATTAGAACTTGTTAAAACAAATAAAGGCATAACTTAAGGTGTGAGGTGTAAAAAGATATTTATTTTTAAATGGCAAGCATGTTACAGTAAAAGGCAATACTAAATAATAATAACAAAAACAATACTTCAAAAGAGTATTAACTATTTGCATACTCCTATAACAAAGAGTATAATAATAAAAAATAATTAATTACATAGTGATACATGGTTTTCTGAATGGCCCAATATTTGAGAGTTAGTATGATTTGACAAGACAAAAACAAACAAATAGTGTTAGGAAAAAACACAAAAAAAAATGTTGACTACTGGATAATACAACAAATAATTAAAATTAAATTTGTACACTGAACATTTTAATACTATTTGAAGGGTTATTTTTGATGCATTATCAATAAAAATAATTTGTCCAATGTACATATCTATGTAAGAAATGGATTTGTATTAATTGTGTACAAATACAATTGGAACAAACATGCTATGAACTTAGCGATACTTCCAAATATACCTACTGCTGAGCATATTATTGCTATGTGAACATGCAGCTTCAAATACAAAGATATAGCAAATAACAAAACAATCATGCACATGTATGGAAACTAAAATCTAGTTACACTACATTCTACATAAAATGTATTTTGTTATTAGTCATACCACACAGTTACTGTTGGTTTAATAGATATTCATGTGTAAAATAGCATACATGGAATTTTAAGATTTAAGACTTTACCTTGCCAAGCAGAAGGATGGGCTCCTGTAATTTGTATTGAAGAAGACGGGGCTCCACTAAATCTAGCGGACGTCCGTTTACACGAAGTACTCCATGACCGCGCTTGCAGTAAGCTACGGCTGTTGCGGTTTTCTACAAAAAGACGTTGATACTATAATGAAAGTTAGGGCATGTTTGTGTAATATTCGCAATTGACTTTAGGGTTATTTTGTAGTTCCTATTTAGACCACCCTAGCGAATAACTTCTAGAATGGCTGGTACAACAAAAACAATGCTCTTCTTTCCTTTATTGAGACCGTTAAACAGTATAGGTTACAACGGCCAAGGCAGGAAAGTACTTATAATAACCTTAAATGATTTGAGTTGCAATTTAATAAATAAAATGTGGTCGAAATATATCCACAGAAAAACACGATTAAATTTTAATATCTAAAATATTTAGTTTGAAATATACGAAAATTAAAACAACACGTGGATGCAATTTGAACAAACGTACCTTGCGTCCGAAGACTTGGACGGCCTGAATTGGTTCGCGTCTCGCCTGTAAACACCAAATATAGGAATTTAATATAATTTATCAAAATATTTCACATGATACTATAAGTAATAACAATTTAATATAACACGCACCTCTTGCACGGCAGCCATTTTGACAGAGAAAGAATGAGTTTCTGCATAGACTACACAAACATATTTAGAGACAACAGATATCCTAAACTTTAGGAAATATTTGTTATCTGTATTAAAAGTTTTAAACTAAAATATGTTATTAATATTATTTATCAAAAATTATAAGAGGATAAAAAACATAACTTTTAATTTTATTAATAATATTATTAAATTCAACCATGTAATAATAACAAATGAATATTTTTAACGGCATCTAGTGGTTGATAGCAAAACAATTTTAATATAATATATCGATCGGTAGATGTCGCTAAAAATGAGTGGAAAATTATTTTCAATAGATGTCACTATATGGTTTAGGAATCTTCAAAACAGCGGCCTTTCGATGACTCAATGCATGCGGCACGCATTGTTTTGTATTCGCCGAACGTAATCGCGAGAGTCGAGTCGTGCGTTAAGCTCATCGGTAGTGCACGCTTCTATTCAATGCGTCGCGAAAACATTCCCGCGTAAGTGTTATAGAACTTGAAACAAAACAGTGTGAATCAAAGTTGTTGAGAGAAAATTGTGCTTTATTGTTTATGTAATGTACTCTTGTGACATAAGTTTGATTAAAATTGACTTCAAACAAATCTGAAGGTAGGTAAAAAATATTATTACATATTATTTATACGTTACATTAGTATTTATTACATTCTTCAAACTTTAAATTAATATTCGAATTAGGATTCTTGAGATAAATATTAGATTCATTTACCTGTATTAAGTGAAATAAATTATAACAGAAACCTTATCGAAGTTTAAATAAAATTAAAATTATTTTATTACGTTCCCAAATTTTTTATTCGTGAGAAATCAAGAAACAATACTAACTACATGAGTACCTTTACGACTTATTTACTATAGCTTGCAGTACATTTTTTTTGTAGTGTTTTTACATGTTTTATGTTGAGTGACGCGTCACAAAAAGTAAATGATTCATGAAGGAATGTGGTCGACTACACATACATTTCGAGATCACTTAGATAAAAAAGAAAACTTATAGTATTTGAATAAGGTTTCTTATGTAATACTAGTTATTAGGTATAACTTATACATAAATCGTAAATAGAAAAGATAGTAAAATAATTAAAAAAGATAAAGAGTTATTGAATAATTAAGATTTTGTTTTTGATTAGATTGTTAAGAATAATTTTTATTTTATATTCAAGTTTACCTGTAATTTTATTTATTTAGAATATTAGTTTTTTTCACTTGAACGTCCCAAATATTTTTTACAGATAATGTATTACGAACGTTTTGACCTATTAAATTTTAATATACAAAATAAAGTCAATGTAATTTGTTCCTTCTTACTTCTATACTAATTTTATAGAAGTAACAGGATCTCTATCTGTCTGTTACGCTTTAACGGTTAAACTGAATTTGATCAAATTTTGTATAAAGCAGGTTTGTACCATGGTATAAACTATTTTTTTAACACCTAAGAACTAAAACCTACAAATCGCTTTGCGGAAATATTCTTTTTCATTAAGACATTACCAAATATCTTCTTGTAGATAAGAAAAACAATGAAATTTTTTCTCGATAAAATTTGACGATATTAAGCTTATTATCTCATTCTAGATATATAATACGATCCGTTTTGTTTATTTTAAATAAAAATACAAAAAATGCATATACCTAAACAACGTGAAATCATTCTTTTTACTTAAAATATTCCTGTAAGATAAGAAGACGTAACGGCCAGCTAAATAGTTCGATTTGACAATTAATCGATTAATATTTTTGCAAAACAAAACATGTCTTACTAAAATAAAAACAAAAACCTGAAAGCCTAAAAATAATAAAAAAAATATCGATAACGATCGTATCTTAACTAATATTATGAATGCAAAAGTACCTAACCTTTGCGGATTTATAACAATATTCGGTTTGTTATTATATTGGTTGTAAGTTTCGGAGTGGGGGCGACTTTATATTCAAAATATTTGTATTCTATAAACATTTAAAAATTTCGTACGGGTCAAAGAGCGAGTTAAATTAGTTGCCTATAAAAAGCCAGTACAAAATTTTATAGTATATAGTTTTGTAACATCTATAAACTATAAAACACCTAATTAGTATGTTTATACGAATAGAAACACGTGTTACATAATCGTTAATACGACCGCATAACAGATTATTAAGTACAATTCTATCGATTTAGATAGCTTTCCCTCGATTTGAATATTACAGTATTTTTTTGTATCAATGCATAACATAAAGTTATCTATTTTATTTACTAATAATTCTCAGAACAGACATAAAAACAAAAGTAAATAAATTCGTAAATTATTGGGTAGTAAGTAGCAACGTAATATACCACAGAATTTATTTATTTACACTACATTAGAAACTTCTAAATTAAGAGTATATCTCTACCATACCATACCATATATTATATCCAAAAACCTTCCTCTCGAATCACTATGGCTATTAAAAAAAAACCGCATCAAAAACCGTTGCGTAATTTAAAGATCTAAGCATATATAGGAGCAGACAGCGGTGAGCGACTTTGTTTTACATTATGTAAAGACGAGTTAAAGCCGGGTCTCTTACGCCCGTAAGATTTTTAAAATTTTATAGACTATAAATACTATAAAAAAACAGTCGCCTCTCCGAAACTCAAACTGATCTCATATAAATCCGTACGCGGTTTAAGTTAACAGACAGAGATACTTTCCAATTGATAATATTAGTAGAGGTACCATGATTGGTCACTGACCCTGACATTGTAACACTAATGCTCCAAACATGTCACCTTTGACTTGACTACAGAGTTAAATATGGTCAGAGGTGGGTTCTTGTTATATGATACTACTTATCTGCCGACCCTAGGAACTGCCATCACCATACCTCAACACCAGAGGGATGAGTGAAGCCACGGCGAAGTTATCTGCCGTCTCACATTTCACTAATAAGTTTTAATTATTAAAATTATAAATTAGTATTTTAATTGACCATGAACTATGAGTCCGCAAGGGTGTTATAAATATTTTTATTTACATTTAATTGATTCTGATAAATTGTGCCGAAAGTTAAAAATATCAAGGATTCTAGAAAATATCAAATGGTCACGGACCTAAGCACGATTAAATGTTTATTTTAAAAGAGGTAGGTACTTAGATAAGTTAAAATCGAATAACAAAAAAAATAATCTCAAATTTCGAACTATTAGGTATGACAAGCTCAGTCATAATAGATCCAAACTCCAAAGTGATTAGTTTGCTGTAATACAAATAATCAATAAATAGTCTGGTACAATAAATGACTTAAATTAGATCTACTTACTTATATACTTAAAGTAGTATACGTATAAGGATAAGTACGCATCACTTAGACAAACAGGAATTCCCGAATTTTTAATTCGTGTAGCATATACAATATCTTTCTGGGTTTTTTGAACAGTCACACTTGTAAGTTAATTAAATGAGAAGCTTTAAAGTCTATAAACATTATTACGGATCGGTTTATTTAGCACAACACATAGTCACTTGACTTCGTTAAAAAAATACTTTTAAACAAAACAGATGTACTTATAAAGTACTTGAATTCTTACTTTGAGGCGGAGGTCGTGTTTTCCGGTTACGTTGAAACCTCTAAACAAAAATCTAATCGTCCAGAAATTGCCGTCAAAGAAAATAGATTTTGTATGCTGGTATCTCAAAGGCATAAGACTGGAAGGTGGAAGTACTGCTCAATCCCAACTACTCCATCCTTCTGTAACATCTTCAAAAGAGGTTATTTAATTTTCTATAAAACAAGAAATATTTTTTTTGTCTGTTAGTTATTAACAGTTTTCGGATAAAAAATAATGTTCAAGACATAAATATATGTTATTCAAATTACTTGCAAGGAAGTTATAAGTAATACAACAAAATATTGAATGTCAAATTAAGTAGCACTCATTGCTTGAAAAAATAATATTATAAAAAAAAATGTTTAATCTTTGTTGTCTATTGTCGGTACACTTTTTAATCGCGATGGCAACACCGGGTTTATCGGCCGTACCGTTTACTGACCGACAGGTATACGGCTTCCTGTGTATTAATGGGGTCAAGATAATCCATTTACGTCCTAACTAGGTCTTAATGTTATGGTGTTACCATAAGTACTATCCTTTATATGGAACATATATATCATTCATTACGAACTGATACTATTATAATAGCTTATAGCGTTGCCGTCATAGCATTATAGATCATAAAATTACAAACTTATAATACTAATTTATACACCTAGAAATACATTAAAAAGGTTTTATTATGATATTTTATAGTCTGTATAAAACAGTACATAAAATATTGTTTTAGCTAGATAATTATTAGAAAATAAAATATATTTTTTGGCTCCGTTTCACTTTCGATTTAAATGATAAGATATCTTTTCGGGCAAGTGTTTCAACCTAGTTCGATAACTCGCCTTTTTAATAAGTGTCCAATATGTGTTACGCAAAAAAAGCATTAAATGTATTTTATTTTTCGAATAAATCAAAATGTTTCTGAACGTAATTAAAACACCCGTATTTCTTAATCACATATCGTAAAATCTTTGAAAATATGCCCTACATTTTACTAATTAACTAACAATCCGCCTCGGTTTTTCACGGGTACTGTTTATTAATTAAAAATGATATGATATAAGTGTGATTTCTTCCCAATAGCAGTCCGGAATAATGTAGCAGTCTACCAGTGGAAGCATTTTAAGAATTACATTCATCCATTCTAATTTTATTCATGGCGATTGCCCCGTATATTTGCAAATAAATTTTATTTATTTTTAAATTACATATATCGTCTAAAACCCTTATAGCAAGCTTAGCAAGATAATAATTTAATAAATGCTAACGGCAAACTTTTGTTCTTATTTTACAATATTTCTGTTAAAAATGTCGGTGTAATCTATTCATGCTTATAACTCAAAGTAGTTACTAAAACCAAAATGAAATAAGCACAGTTAAAGAGGCTTTAACTGAACTATTTCTAAAATGGTTATAACTAACCCACGTACATTTATTATATTGATATATGAAGATAAATAAAGAAAACATTTTAAATATATCATTATCCATTGAAAGAGGTTCGTTGGCTGAGTGGAGAAAAGCCTGGGCGCGGTTCACAATTATCTTAAGTACCCATCGTGAGCTCTAAAATGATGCAATCCCTGAAACAATAACATGCAGTAAAAGGGATTGAAAATCAGCATGTGTCTAATTTCAACGAAATTGTGCCACATGTGAATACTCCAACCCGCACTGTAGCAGCGTGGTGGTATATGCTCCTAACCTTCTTTAAGGGAGAGGAGACCTTAGCCCAGCAGTGGAAAATTTACAGGCTGTTTACGATTGAGTCGATTCTTACCTAAGAATCGACTTACTGGATTTCTTGGATTAATTAACATTAACTCTCAATGATTTCCAAACACTAATGATACATAATTAATCTATTAATAGGAAAATTAGTTTGAATTTCCTCGTTAACATATATTATATTTGGAGATTATGCAATTAGGCAATTAACGTTATAGTTACAACAAATTTAAATTTCGTTGAATTTATAATAAAAAACATCCAACATAACTGGTTAATATATGAATATTAAAAAGAAAGTGATATATATTTGGGTATTATTTATGTCGTAATATTAAAAAAAACACGATGCTACATTTTATACTCTGTCAGCTGGTTCTAACTCGAAGATCTCAACCCGTTTATAGTCTTACATAATATATGATATTTATATGTTTTGTATGAAATCAAAAGTTGTAATATATTATAATCTTATCTATAATAACAAATATGTTAGTATAAACTAAACCTATATACATAAAACTTGTAGCAGAATGTGCAGTGCGTTTAGCTTTTAGTTTAGTCTTACTCGGCAGACAATATCTGCTGGCGGTTTTGCTTGTTTAAAGTCAAGAACTATATTTTTTTTCTCATTGATCATCAAACAGTTTTAAGGTAAGTGAAACTTTTTGGTTGGATATAAAAGATAAGTTCCATTAATTTAATTGTTATTTGGTAATTAAAATTATAGAAACAGAAAACACTTCTGTGAATAATTCCATTAGAAGTTTATATGTGACTTTTGGAAACGAAAAGTTAATGACGTAAGACAGCAGCTTCTGGAAGCTTCTGTGGCGTACATCGAACTATTTAATTTCTAACGAGGTATGCGATATCATATGAAGCTAATAAGATACGTTTTACAAATATGGTGGTAGATATAATATCACCGTGTTTACATTGCTAGCTAATACTCAGTAACAAAACGATAGCGTTCTAATGGGTGGTCGTGTCGTACATAGATTATAAATAATATTAGAAGTGACATTTTAGTTTAATTGATTTTATCTTGTCTTAATATCTAGCATATTAATAATTTTCATACCATTGAATTTTATTTTATATCAACTACTAATTACTACTAACTAATTGTTATCCTAGTCATATTTTCTTTTATGCCATTTCTGACTAATCTCTGTTCTATGGTCACACATTATCTCGTCCGGTTGAGATGTTAAGCATTTGTCTTTGGTAATACGATTACCGTGGTAATCATGTTTGCTATTTGATGTTGCTTCGTAACACTTCAAAATTAAATATAGTATTACTTATTGCGTCACCATTTCGTTATTCAGCGAATAAATAGTACAAAGTGGTTCTAAGAAAAGTGTTGCCAGTTAATTGTAAAGCAGTGTTTCTTCCTCTTTTAATCAACTTCAAAATATAACTGTCTCTCATGTATGTATGTATACGGCGGAAAGTATTTCGAAGCAATACTCTTTTTATATTGGCCACACTTATAACGCATATACTAAAATTGAAGATTCTGGATAGATATTATAAAGTAATAGAAAAGACACACGTCATAATTTTGTTATTCAGCGGATAAATTGTAGAAAGTCGTTCTAAGAAAAGTGTAGTCAGTTGTAAAGCAGCCTCTCCTCTTTCAATTAACTAGAAAAATAAACGGTCTCCTAATTTAATACGGCGGATATCTATATAGAATTATATATATACTAAAATGGAAGATTCTAGACAGATATATAAAATATTGAAAAGACATACAAAAGGAACAAAAAGGCTGTGCAGTATTGATTATTGTATATGTTATGTCTATGTGGTTATACATTCTCTATTTAAAATCAATAGAACAATATAACACAAACTCTATTGAAATAATAAATCTTTACATAATTCCATTAAAATACAGATTTTTTTATCCTAATTATACTAAAGTCACTTTACTAGTGTGCCTGTACTTGGTGACTATTTTTGGCAACTTGCAACATTTGACCTAAACAAACAGACTAACATTGCAAGTTGCATAAAGGTTTTTAACAACAAAACAGATACGCTAACTTCCCGTATTATCGTTTCATATAATTAAATCATCAATTATGTCAGTATATCACAACCGGTATTTCTAGTATGTAGTATGAAGTATTCCGATTTACATATGACGCATCTACATACAATCGCCCGTTAGTGTGACAATTTCATCATTATAAAAACATTCAATATGTAAATTTTACGTTTTAAATGAATAATTTTTATATCTTAATAAGTATAGTATACATAACTAATTGGAAATTATTTGAAATTCCTTTGTCGTTTATTAAAAACTAGCGACCCGGCTTCACACGGGTACTGATACTACTGATTTTTACTTTATTGTCCATATAGTCCATATACAAAGACCTTCCTCTGGAATCACTCTATGTATTTCAAAACCGCATCAAAATCCGTTGCGTAATTCTAAATATCTAAGCATACATGCAGACTGCGGTGAGCGACTTTGTTTTATACTATTTAATGATAAATATACGTAACTAATTGGAAATTACTGAAAAGTGTAGTAATGAAAGAAAAAGAATTAAAGTTATTTCATTAATATATTATTAGGTATAAATTTCTTTCTAGTTTTATAAAAAAATGAGATTTCTACTGTACACAGTAATGAAATTATTTTTATTGAGCCTAACAGCTGTCAAATTCGCAAGATAAAGTCAATAATACTCCTCATACTACATACTCAGTGACATTTTAAAGGGTGTCATGTCTTGAGTTCACAGTATCACACATAATTTAAAAAAAAAAAACAGCAAACTACGGTAACATTATACAAATAAACATTGCATTCATTCGATAATCAACAATGAATATATACATATTTATTTACATACAAGTTGCGTGCAATTCAGATACAGGAAAAGAAAATAAATGAATAATGATAAATTTCTTATATTTTATATTCTTAGTTTATGGAGGTTATGTAGGTACAATAATGTGTATTTAATTAGGTAAATTCAAAGTTAAGCGGTAAATATATGGTTTTTAATCGTTACTGACACATTTGCGGTTTTCCTCGCATCACTAGTGTTAATGTGGATGGAATTATTGCGGCCTAATGATGAAGTCGATCAAAATAGTCCATGACTTTTAGTTTTAACACAATTAACAAGCAATGTTTATCGATTTTTAATTTATTGTTATCAAAATATATCACTAAATCTATGGAACCAGCTTTCGCAGGCGATTTTTCCGAACCGATACAACTTGAGAACCCTTAAGAAATGAGTGTACTCCTTCCTTTAACACCGGCAAGGCCCCTGCAAGCCTCCCGGTGCCTGATGCTCGTTTCCCCCTTTTAAATTATTTAAAAAAAAATCTGTCTAAAGTGACACAATAAATATGTCAAGTAACGCAAAATCTTTTAGGAGGAATTACCACATTTCTATTAAATGAAGGGGGAATAACGATACAATAGACCTAAGGGCTCATTTTAGATTGCAAGCGATTAAAGCTTGATAGAAAATCGATATTAAACCACTTCGAATCGAATTGAATGCGTTTATCGACTGTCGTCCGTTTCGCCGTCGCACAGGTGAGATCGCTCCTCTAGTTATGCTGTTTCCTGTTATGCTTTCGAATGAAAGTCTAGACATGTCATATAATATGTAACTAGGAAACCTTAGTAAGTACGCTACACACGTATAAATCGACTCGATTCTGGATTTTGTTAGGTTTCTTGTAATTATAAATTATTACCTAACTTAGCAAGTTAGTCATTTCGAGTTACCTAAGAATCCTAATAGCAAATTTAAATATATATGTATGTACAGCGCTTAATAGATGTTTATTTTTATATCTAATCGCGCTAATATCTGAAACTAAATATGCGTTTTCCAATGTAAATAATTCGTGTGATAATATTAAGAATGTACTATGTAATGTACTATTTATTTTAATCAAATGTTAAAGAAATGTAATGCTTCTGCATATAATGGTTGTATTTATTTTATTTTTTTGTGTCAAATTCATTAAAAATTTCACGCATAAATGGCTATCCGCACAGTCCCATGACATTGAACTTGGTTCATTCAATTTGTATTAATCATTCGTTTAAGTCGCATTTTTATTGCGGATATGATCGAGATTAAATCGTTCAAGCTTGCTCATTCGATTAAATACCTTCAACATGAATGGGTTGTTTTAAGATAGATTTTCCTTAATAATTATTTGAAAATTAAGTTTAAAAAAAAGGTTTACATCCAGTGAATAAACACTTCAAACGCCTTTGTAATTAATTGTATATATTTATTAACGTAAACAAATTAAAATGTTTTTTAAATTATCAGCTGTTAACTGACGTAACGGCTGTCTATTAAATTCCTTTGCAATTTTGTATAGAAAAAAAAAATCTTTGCTATGAAATATTATCATCAACTATGACTATTTTATAAAACCTTAAAGGTCAACGTTAGTATGTAGTGACTCATTCGCGAATTTAAAGACCGTAAGATCTGGCTTCTCGGAACAAATCCGACATTCCCCGTGACTTGATCTACCTTATGAATGAACGAGTGACTCATTCACTTTTACGACGTTCCACTTTTAAACTTTTTTTATTTGTATTCGGAAGTTATTATCGTACGTAAATTATTCTTTATGTTTTTGAGTCATTGTTACTATAACTTATTTTAAAAGAAGGTCATTATTTCCTTTGTTCTATTAACTAATCATGCTAATCGTCTTGGAATTCGGATACAAGTTTATTTGAAAACTAGCGACCCGCCCCGGCTTTACACGGGTGCACTGCTAATACTAACTATACTACAGAATTTGTTTATTTACGACATCACATTAGAAACTCCTACAATTATCAGTGTTTCTTTACTTTACTGACCATGTATCATATACAAAAACCTCCTTCTCGAATCACTCTATCTATTGACAACAAAAACCACACCAAAATCCGTTGCTTAGTTTAAAAGATTTAAGTATACATAGGGATAGAGAAAGCGACTTTGTTTTATACTATGTAGTGATAATTAATCAATTCGTTCTTAATAATTTTATTAAAATACCTATTTTATTATAATAATATATATTTATATGATTCTATTTTTAAATCTCGATATTAAAGGTACTCGAGCGAAACCAAAATGGCTACAGCTAGTATATATTAATATAGCAACATCATTTGTAAATAGAACCTAACATTACATGTAGTAAATTAACCGGATGTCATACAATCAACTAACAATAGTTTCACTATCTATTCTGATATAGACGGACAATATGAACATACGGTAACTAGGTTAAAAAATTACAATAAATTTAATCTAACGAAATCTGGATAACAAAGAGACGGTCAAATATTCAACATGCTTGTCAAACTTGTAATGACAACTTTATATAGAATAGAACTTCATATTTTTATAAAATTACTTTTTTATTCCATTTGCTGTCGAAACGCTTGGCCCTTGGAGTAGTGGTGCAAAAAGCTTCGTCAAAAGTATAACAGCTCGCCTATTCACTCCACTGGTGACAGGAGGGCTGGTTCGTTTTTTGCCCAGAGGATCGGAATTGCGATTCAACGGGGAAATGCTGCTAGCATTCTTGCCACCATTCCACGCGGTCAAGATTTATATAGCAACTAGTTTTAGTTCATATTTGTATATATTTAAGCATTTATTATGTTACTAAAAGAACTTCAAGAAATATCCTACAATACAAATCATATTTATAATATTGTATCGTGTACGGAAATTGTGTTAGGTGTTATGTATAACACGCTACGCTTTTCACACAAAGCATCCTGTAAAAGTAACCCTTGTAATCGAAGTGGATATCAAAATTGACATGATTATCTACACGTACGAGATAAAGTAGATAGATTATGTTATTTTACATAATATAATTGTTAGATCAGACGTTCCCACACAAAAAACATATCTATTGTTAATTTTTGGGTAATATTATTACATTCAAATGTATACAATTATGCGATGTTAAAACATATTATGTTTACCGACCTCTTTATGATGATAATATATACGCATCTTTAAAAAAAACCTAGTGACTATGAATGACCAAATCTTTAACAAAGACTTCTATTTGTTCCACTACCCTGCTAAAGTAGGTTGACGTGGCAAATATTATAAATTCATTTGAATTTTAACGTAGATTTTCTCACGAGGAGAGATGAATTATAAACATAAATAAAGCACTTGAAAACTGTGCTTGTATGGGTTTAAATCCACAGTGAGCACTGAGCCATCTCGGCTCAAGTACTTATTATTATTTAACTTAAAATGTATACTTACTTACTCACTTTGGTACAGGCAATTTTATATTATAGCAAAAACAATTTATAATATGTTAACAATGAATGCTAGAAACAGAAACTTGAATTAAATGTGTTAGAATATTTTATTTATCTCCTCCATAAATCTCTACAAATAAATAAAGATTTTATGTAATTATCAAATAAATTACTTCCAATGATCGGGCTTAACCACGGAACCGCTGCGATGAGCTTAAACCCTAATTAATACTTTTTTCGTTCATCCCTAAAGAGTATTAGTATGGGGTAAGGATTTGAATCCGAATTCTTAGATTTTGGACTTTTATTTGTACATATCTAAAAAAATAAACAATATTATTTATGAGAGAAATTTCAGACCTAGAGGGTTACTATCGATGTGTTGTTTCATTGAACAGTCAGCAAAATAATTAATTATTAAGAACATATCTTCGAAAACCCAGAAGAGTATGTCTTGGAAACTAACTTTTATGTTAAATTCCGATATCTACACTAGACTATCGTTACTCCCTATAAAATATAAAAAGCGACAGATACACGCTAAAATTGTAAAATGAAAAATGTTATAGAATTCAACATAAAAATAACTCAATGCATTCGAAGTTTCGGGTATAGACAGTATGATATTATTACATAACAACGAAAGTCATCAATATAAAACATATGTTTTTGTTTACATAACGATACTAATCCACCCGAGTGAAACCAGTGTTGCACTAATATGTAAATAATGATGTTTTGATCACAAGGTGTCATCGATTCGTCCAAGTGATAGTTAAGTGCAGGAAATATCAGTCAATTGAATTCCGTGTGAAAGTAATGATTTACGTTTCTCAACCAAGTGTGAATTATTGTAAACAAAACTTAATTAGTACCAAATCGTTATACAATGTACGTATATACTACTAGTCGCGGCTTCGCTTGCGTTTTATGAGCTGATTATTATCATCTGCGGCACTATGTCCTTTCTTGGAGATAAATGTTGCTTCGTAGCAAATATCCGTTCAATGGTTTGACAGAGAAAGGGAGACAGAGAAACAGAGTTACTTTCACGGTTAATTTTAATCAAAATTACAGGTTGTTACTTGAGCAAGTTCCACTTGTTTTCAAATCTCGTGCTTTGCGGTAAGGAAAACCATCGTAAGAAAACCCGCACGTGTCGGTTAAATTTCTTTTACACATCAAATGTGTAATGTTAGCTCCATACCTTCTTTCTTTTATATATTATTGTTAAAGAATTAAAATTCAAGAAAAATAAATGTAATTCTTTACGATACATAAAAAAAAATTACACTAATTTATTGTTAAAATTAAACAACCATTTAAATAACACGTGCCAGTATCACAATCACATCAGAATAGATGTCGTCCTCTGCCCATCTGCTTACAGAGTAAGAAAAAAATGCGATTGTATTGACTATTATATATGCATTGCTAACAACTAAGTAACTAGGAAAACTGTGCATGAATTTCAATTGAGTGACCAAAGTTATCATAATCGCAACAGATGTAATTTAGAGCAATCGAGAACGAGGCATAGCAGGTGCCATTTAAATTTTACGATTTGTAAAAGAAATAAATTATAAGTGTCGGAAAGTACTAATATCACTATGGATAGCAAAAACATTTTCTACATATTTTATATCCGATCAAACTCGTTATTCAAATTATACTGAATAATTTAACAGCTTTATATCAATTGTATTTGTAAAATTAGGCGTGATTAAATAAATTTTAATATTTTCTACTATTTAAAGTATTTTAGTATGAATGAAGTATCTCTCATACGTCCAGATATTAATCTTCATTTGACGATGAGTGAATTGAACAGTTATATATATACAACAAAAAACAATAACAAATTATGAAAACAAAACAAAAGATACAATAAAAACTATTTACAAAACAATAACAAATTTAATTGAAATGTAAATTCAATCCGCAGCAATGATGATCGCGAACTTTTTTTCTAACCGTACCGTTGAGACAGAGATGCGAATAGTGTGAGTGAGATGGCATGAGTATAGTCGTCATTTACAATACTGGCACGGATTAACGCAGAGATTGACGGTGCTTCAATTATAACACGCAAGTATAAAATGTGCAAGAAAAAATATTTTGTGGTCGGAAAATGAACGAGTACGAACTTGGATAACATTGTAAGTACTTTAATTGATTAATGTAATTAAGTCGTGCGACACGATCGCTTGTCTATAGGTAACATAGGTGACCTCGATATATCATAGACAATATCGTACACGGGAGTCGGCACGAGTCGTAACCGTTACTGAATCGTATGTTGCATAATTAATAGATACTTTTTACACGCTGATTTTATTTTTTTTAATTTACACTCATAGCAAAGGTTGTGTAAAATAGTGACTGTTTCTTATAAATTGTTTACTGTTACGAATCCAATAAGGATAAGTAGCACTAAAATGTTATGTTGTTTAGTATGAAAATTTAATGACTCCTGTAAATAAAACCCACATTAATCAACTATGATATACTTTTCTATTAAAAATCTATCGAGTACTGTCAGACTAGGCAAGTTCAATCGAGAGAGCAAGTTAAGAATTATAGTGATTAAAAGCGCCCTGCTGTGCCACTCCTGTTTATAATCTGTCATATAAATTCTTAAATAGGTTTTTGATAAAGAAATACAGAGAGTTCCCAGATTAAAAAGTCTGCAGGATTAACTTTTCATTTCTGACAAGATAAAACCTATGAGCTGTGACATTAAATATCAAAAGTATTTCTTTTATTTTAACTGTTATTGTTACAAATAATATGATTTCATTATTGCGAGTAATAAATAAACATATTTTATAGAAGACACATATTCCAAACGTCTTCTCAATATCTCGATTGTTATTTGATATCTACGAATGAAAAAAATCCACATAATTTTTAAAATAAGACATTGAATAGTTGAATCGATTGGAACAACAGTACCAAAATCAACAATTTTAAAAATCGAACGCCATTCTCGATAATGATTCGATTACATTTGAGACTTCCCCATCCCTAACCACCAGCGCCTCCGTGCCATCGATGCTACGTGTTCGGAATTCAAACCGATTCATCGGAATTCTAAAATGGCTGTCTGTCACACCGGCTCATGTACCCTACGTACCAACAACTAAACTTAAATAGTGAGGAATACGTAAATGATTTCTAAGTAAATCCCATATTTATTCCGTACAATTGCTTCTTGGTCGCAGAATAAATCAAGATGTTTTCTTGTATTTTCTATATTAAAACATAATACCATTAGAAATATGACATGTTACTTGCAATGACATTGCTAGATAAATATTTATGAATAGCTTATGAATCATATAATGTCCTGAGAGGATAATAGCTGTTATGCGATTATGTATTTACTTGTATAGGACATAATATGTAATAATATGACTAATCGCAATAAGCAGTAAAGCTCATGAAAACAAAAAGTGACAATATTTGTCTATTTTTAATTGACTACATTTGACAATTTTTCTTCACTGAATTTTAGTTTTCTTAATTGTCTAAATTAAAATTATTCTTTACTCACACATACATAATATAGTGCGCAGTATAGGTACATATGTATATCGATACATATGTATTTTCCTTGTTATTTAAAGTATAAAACTTTCATGTTGGCAACCCTGGATTTAATATTCTAAGCTTAAGTATTAGTATTCTAATACAGAGCTAGACCGGCAGGTGATCTCTACGGCATTTATTTCACATTCCAAACATTTATCTTGATCAGTAAGTACAAACGAACGCAGTTCTGTTATGTGACGAGTTGCTAAATTCATTGAATATTCATATTGCGATAATTTTAATAAATGATAATGTAAAATATTTTGACAGCTATTTGACAGTTCATTTATTAAATGACAGCTAATGACGTTTGAATCAAATTAGTGATTTTTTTATTTTAATTAATTCATATTTTAATAATAATAGTACCTAAATGACATTAAATTATTAGTTTTTAAACGCTTATTCGATTTTATCTGATCTAGAATGAACTAGGCGAGGTATCTTGCAGTGATAACAGCTTTTAAATATTACTTTTCCTGACAAAATAAACGACGGACGATTTTAAAGATGGCGACTGAGAGAACGAATGGGATTCGATTGTTGAAAATTAAATAGCTGATATCATTTAGCTTGTCTATGACTGTAGCCTTCGAATATGTAGAAAACAAACAATGTACACAATTCAACGATCTTGAAATGTTCTTATTTTTGTTTGAGATTAGATTAGAAATTGATGTGATACGTGAAATGAATTTGAGTAATGATACATGTACTGATATAGATTTAAAATTTTATAACATTTCGAAATAGATGAAGTATATAAATAAAATCAACTGCTTGTATTCCCTTAGTCCATAATCTTCCTCTTCTCTTGAGGTTTAAAGTTCCAATACAAGCTGATGGATAAGCATGAAGGAGATTTCTATCCGAAATATGAAGGCTGTCTCACGATGTCGAGGCAGGATGAATTGTTGACACAACCAAACATTTTAAACTTTTGTGAATCCTGCCATGAATCCAGAAACTTCGATTATTCCATTCGATTCCATTCGATATTTAGAACAGATAAAAAACCTTCGATCAATATTGTAGACATAGATATTAGGTACAGATGCATTCCATAATGTGTTAGATTGGAATATATGTGATATACACGATTCCCACAATTATCACTTCTATACCGGATACTCATACAATTCATGACTTGAAACTCGTTCGGAAATCTAGAACACGGGAAGTGAGTACAACTCTTCTCTTCGACACTTGGGCACAAATCATTTTCCGAACAAGTGTTATATTTTCTATACCATTAATGCATGAATGTTGAAAAAAATATTGACAGTGAGTACGAAGCTTAAAAATGGCAAGAAAGTTGATAATATGAATTTTTAATAATGTACATTAATACAGATATTGTTGAAAAACATTAGTGTTATATAAAGGTACATACATTCTCATGTAATGCCCCTTACTGGACAAAGGCCTCAAAGTAGTAGATCTTCGGCAAATCGTACTTCTGTCGAGTTTACCTCTTTTCAATAACAAGATACACGTATCTGTACGCATTGAATCGAAGTAAGTAAGCAAAAAGGTTCTGTTATGTGCAGACTCCTCTTTTTCCCAGTGGGCATTTTGGGCAAGAATCCAGGGCCCCGCGATCGAAAGGGGACCTCACTTCAAGTAAAAAGATCTGCATATTTTCAAAATAAAAATTCTTACTTTTCGATAAATAAATAATTTGGTATTTCAAGAAAGCATTATTCAGAAGAACTATGAAAGTTTATTTTTCTAGTCTAACAAATTAGTGTTCTGTCAAAGTCATAGGGGGCCCCATTATCTTGTTATGCCCAGGGCCTCCAATAGGTTAGACGTCCCTGGTCACGTGTATTTTCTTTTTTGTTCACAATTGTACTTCAGCGTTTGTCACTAGATTCGCTAACGACGAAACAGGCGCATGTTTATTAGTAGCGAGTTACATGTTGGTGGTCACGTCACGTTACGTAATGTACGCTACTTGATCGATTGTGCTAAATCCGGTAGAGCTATCAATGTTCTCAGTATACACTTTCTTTATTTTAGTGATGTTCAAGAAATGTTGTCGATGATTTTTGTCGATTTACTTTCATAGCTAGAATTTGAAGTTTTTTTGTTCCACTTTAAAAATAAAATATTGTTGATATATTTTAACTGGATTTTTACCTTTTGTAAAACTAGTTATCGGACACAGATAAGAATGACATATTATTTTATTCATTTTTTATTCGACTGCTTAAAAAATACATATACACACAAAAGCAGACTACATACGTTCTAAAGAAGTCCCTAATTTTACCTCTTTTTTTTATTTATGCATTTGACCCACGTGAAGTCCGTCAAATCTGTCCTTACGGGATAAATATTTAGACCCCTTGAGGTATGTAATTATGTTACACACAAATTGAAATATCAAACGACAATTGTAATAAATCCCATAGCTAGACAACCACATAATTACTGATTAAACGTTGATCACAATACAGCATAAGAGCTACTAGCGAACATTAAAATAGTTAAAGCATTACCCATTAATATAAACGCACGTGCAAATACCATCAAAGTGATTAACCCCCATATTGAGAGACAAAGAGCATTCTTGCGGTAAACTGAGACACACATACATGTTATCGATACATTTTTAAAACAATCCAAATTAATATCAAACATAATGATATCATCACCTCACTGACGTGATAAAACATTTGGTACTCAGTAAGGAGCTCCAATCTAAATCAAATTAACTTTATTTATTCAAAATATAATTTAATTTATATTTATAAGCTGCCTTTAATCTTATGTGGATCATGTCACGCACACTAAGATATTTTAAACATAGAATGAAGCAATCGTCTTACAAAAAAGGTTTTACTAATAATAATTGATGTGTCCAATCCATGCCATCAGCCCATTTCCGTCCACTGCTGGACATAGGCCTCTCCAATTGCACGCCACTGAGATCGTTCTTGAGCTATTCGCATCCAGCTCCTGCCAGCCGTCTTGCGTAAAATTCATGTGTATAACTAGCGAAAGAATTTTTACAGTAAATATATTAATAATATGATATATTTCTATATACCACTAGCAATTTTCCATAGCACGGCAACATGACAATACGAAATTTATATAAATTAAATATATACATATATTTAGAATGTTACTATAGTCCTAGATTAATTTAACTAGAGAACAACATAATATATAACGAGACACGCAAGAAAACAACGATCGACTTGCCTCCACCTGTAACTGACAGAAACGGTCTTAGCCTTATAGAAAAAAAAATGAAAATGTCAAACGTTTGCGCGGGAAGCCGGGAACTCCATACACGGCTAGACATCTGCTGAAGAATAAATTGTTCATTACACAGTTCGCAGCTGCGGGCTAAATGTCAAAGCTTTAATTGAAAGCCAAGGTTTCTACTTGGTACTTCTAGTCTTTAATAGAATAATTGTTACTGGTTGGTTTCAGAGATGTTTTTGATAGCGCTTTGTGTTTTTACATTATGACGATGTAAGGAAAAGTTAATATTTCTTACAGCGTCATTGTCTATGGGTGATGGTGACCACTTACCATCAGGTGATCCATATGCTCGTCCGCCAACTTATACCATTAAAAAAAACCAACGCCTATAAACAAAGGCGTCAGTCATATATAGCGTTCCTTGCATCAACCAACCTGCTATGGAACACGTTACACGGCCTTACTCATCCTTTAAACGGGAACACAAAAATACTAAGTATTGCCGTTTCGCGGTAAAATATGCGATGATTGTATGATACCTCAGGTGGGCGTGTGCAAACCCCTCCCATCAAGTAAATCAGTACCACAATGCATAATATTATAATACTCTTAAAAGTATATTCAATCGATATTAATGTTTATTTTTATGTTACTTACTGTAAATGAAAATTCAATTAAACAACGAACAACTTAGTTTAATCATCGCCTAAAAAACAAACAGCACACAAGATGATATTTGATTCGTATATGAGAGATAATCCGTTACTAATAATTAACTCTTCTACAAGGTTGTACGTAGTTGAGCTGAGATGGCCCAGTGGTTAGAACGCGTGCATCTTAACCGATGATTGCGGGTTCAAATCCTGGCAAGCACCACTTTATATATGTGCTTAATTTGTGATTATTATATATTAATCATCTCCTGCTCGGCGGTGAAGGAAAACATCGTGAGGAAACCTGCATGTGACTAATTTCATCGAAATTCTGCCACATGTGCATTCCACCAACCCGCATTGGAAGAGCGTAGTGGAATATGTTCCAAACCCTCTCCTTAATGGAAGAGGAGGCCTTAGTCCAGCAGTGGGAGATTTACAGGCTGTTACTTTACTTTACAAGGTTGTATTGTTTTGTGAACAAACACGGTTCCGGTAGCTTGTAAAATAATCTCTGGATTACTAGCTGTGCCTCGCGACTCCACATTTTGTTGTTCCCAGAATACGTAAATCGAAATTCATATATGTATATTGTATATCTATACTCATCCCCGGCTAACAGGTCGCCTCTTGCAAAATTTCGTAACAATAAGGTCAATGGCTTCATCGTGTAAACATATACAAACAATCTTTATATATAAGGTATAATATTTGTTCTTTACATTACTAATCAACAAATCAGTTAACAATTGCGAAAACCAAATATTGATAGCGAGTTTCAATAAAACGGAACGACAAATAAAAACGTCTTATCTAGAAAGTAACGATGAAACGTTACACAATAAAAAAAAGCATAATCCAATTATTAAATGCATAATCGGAAGTTCATACGCCCACACGAGTCAGAATGAGTTAACTATGGACACGTGCGAGACCGCTGTGTTTTTTATACAAGTTTATCAAACATATGGCACCGACGCGTGCCTTATAAGCGTTAGGGTAATGGTGCATTAAACATATATACACATATACAGTAGCAAAGTTTGTTTCTATAAGTTCATAACGTTTGGCATCATGTTATTACGTTTTTTTAACACATACAAACAAAATCACACACATGTAATTCCGTAATGCAACAATTTGAATCGAAAATAATACAATACCTACTAATTTTATGAAAGAGCAATCTTTCATAAAATTAATAGGTATTGTATTATAGTAATTTTTGAATTGTTCAGATAACTTACTTGGTGGTAGTTCTTTGTGCTAGCCCGTCTGGGTAGGTACCACCCACTCATCAGTTATTCTTCCGCCAAATAACAGTACTCAGTATTGTTGTGTTCCGGTTTGAAGGGTGAGTGAGCCAGTGTAACTACAGGCACAATGGACATAACATCTTAGTTCCAAGGTTGGTGGCACATTGAATATGTAAAGAATAGTTAATATTTCTTACAGCGTCATTGTGTATGGTTGATGGTGACCATTTATCATCAGGTGGCCCATATGCTCGTCCGCCAACTTATTCCATAAAAAAAAAAACTTTCCGAAAAGGGGTTAGACTTTAGACCAACATTACAGATACAGAACGTTACTTTAATATTTGAAGTTTTAATCTTAATGTCCCGTTTTTCCGTTTTCTTTTGGTTCTCCTCAGGTCAGAGTATTTTATTTTCCGATTCCGTAGTGTTTAATTTAACAAGCAATAAGTAAATAATGCTTCTATATTGAATAAAGGAGTTTGATTTGTTTTGATTTTAATAGGAATAGTAGTTATACGCGAAAAAAGATACTTATTTAAAAAAAAATCCAAAATTTGATCCGTACCTACAGATCATTTTAGATTATTCCAATTATATTGCAATTAATAAAACGTGATTAATTACACTATGTTTTCCTATTTTGAAAATCTTTTGATTTGTTTGATATATTCATAATTTATTATAACAATCAGTAGTCATTATACAAACTGTATACTAGATACAATAAAAAAAACTAAACTAAAGACCTTGTAAACTATTTACATGATAGTTAAAAGATACAATCACATTCATCGTCAATATAGATAAAGAAAAAATCATACAAAAGTTCCTTTGTAAAGGTTAATTACACCCAAGTGTATCTCGTTTTACGTAATACACGTTACTTTCACTACACACGCCATTGGGCGCGGAAGTCCCAACTCTAGTACTACGTGGAATGGAACGCAACAGTAATGGACAGATGTTAGAGAACCGGTAAGCGACGGGAATGCACCAAAGGGAACCGACGACGTCTTTATACAGGCTGTTCATAAATTGTAGATTCCATTTTCAAAAATATATATATCATTGATTAGAGCCGGAAACGCTACTATGATTATAAATACATATGTAAATATGAGAATTTTATTTTAATCAAATAATCTATATTAATATTATAAATGTGAAAGTAACGTCTGTCTCTGTCGCTCTTTCACGACCAAACCGCTGAAACGAATCTGATGAAATTTGGTATGAAGCAAACTTGAAATCCAAGAAAGGATATATATTAACGAAAACCCTGATACGCGAGCGAAGCCGCGGGCCACTACTAGTTATAAATAAAGCAATAAACAACAGTCAACTAAGTCATACTTATTCATACAAATCTACATACATAACAAGTTAATATTTCTGCGTTTCTTATGCTAATTAATTTGTAACGATTGCGTGATCGCCTATTCAAGTGTTGAAAGTTGCATACGAACAGACAATAGCTGCCACAGAGTATAAATGAAGCAATATGTCACTTCGAAGTCAATCTGTCAACATTGATTCAACATGGCTGCCATGCAAATTATACAAATACTCCTTTGACTAATATTAACAAATATTCGACGCATCTGTGTAAATTTAATAAGAGAAATAATTTAAGTGATTGACGCAAATGGAATATATAATTACTGTTATAACAGTCGAGTCATACTTCTTACATAGTAACTGCGATGTATTCAATCAAAATAATAGTGAAAACTTTTCGTTCGCCCTGTATAAACGTCCCATCAAACGAGGGGTGATAAGGGGCGATACTTCCACGCCAAAAAGCGGAACTTGATCACACCTGGCCGTAACTATAGAGATGAAATCACTACACGGTGTCTCGATCGATATTATGTAACGGATTTTCATTCAATGGTGTTATTTGTGTGAATATTTTTTTACGTAATGGAATGGAGGATAGGTAGCAAATGGGCCACCTGGTGGTAAGTGGTCACTACCGCTTGTAGATATTAAGCATTCCTTACCAATGAGCCACCCATCTTAACTTTGAGAGATGATCCCATATGCTTGTAGTTCTGGCTCACTTAACCTTCATACCAGTAAACACTACAAAGTATTGCTGTTGATGAGTACTACCTAGACAGGTTTGAACAAGGTAAGCTATCTCTCAAACATTGATGAAATAAATGAAATACCTAATATAATTTTATATAACTTTTTTTATAAGTTTTAACCGATATAATGAAATAGAAATTAAACGAAACCTTTGAATAGTGAACATAAAAATTCAAATTACTTACATTTATAACTAATGCCCGTTTTTAAGATTAAGCCCGGACAAAAAAAAATATGTATTTTTTGTGTAAATTGTAAATAGTTTTAACTTTTGAAATCACAAAATTAATTAATTGAATTGTGTGGAGTAGAAAGAGTTGTGCCATTAAATTTTTATACGTTAGTAGACGTAACGACGTTAAAAAACGTAAAATATGTTGTTGTCATACTATTACTTAAAAAAATAAACAAATGAATTAATTAAAGAATGAAAGTTTTTGTGTGAATTTGTTTATACACAAATTAAACATTAAATAACCATACAATGTACAGTTAACGTGAGCATTTTTGCTACGAACTCTTTATAAACAAAATAATAATTTAAACATTAATCAAAAAACGTAATAACTATTATTTCATAATAATTAACTGCATAGTAATCTGAAGTAACTTTTGAAATTTGTCAATGTAACTATTCAGACCAGAGCATTGTGAATGGTTTAATTTCTTTGTAAAAATATCTAATTATATTCGAACAGTAGGTATTATTGGATGTTTATTCGTAAAAAAATTCCAAAATAGTGTTTACATTAAACTTATCTCAAACTCAATTTCGATAAAAACGAATGACTGCATAAAATTGAAACATAAGAAAACGTCATTATCCGTGTTCGAAATTAAATTTCCAATATTTCACGAAAAATAGGGACATGTGTGTGGCAAGGGCGCGTGCGATACAGCCAAGCGTGGCGTATGGCAGACGAGCAGATGACACGCGACCGTTAAACCAGCTGCAAGAATGGACGCCATTTACGACTTATGCTATTTTTTATACCATTTCGCGTTTCTCGATAAACAATAATAATAGTTAACCTTGTCATAGTTAGTTAAGTCAGGTGTGCATACCAAGCCTTATACGGTTTTTATACACAACGTGAAGATGATTATATGTTTATAAATAGTTTTAATTAAGAAATTGGCACGCGTGTTTGGGTTGCGATTAAAATTCAAATTACTTAAAGATGTTTTTAACAATAATCCCTGGCATTGACCTCTTCAAGGTCGATTCACAACATTGTCTACCAAAAGAGTATTTGAAGTGCTTAAATCAAAAACATTGTTGAAAATTAAACTAAAGTAGATTTTGGATCGTAATAAAAATTAAAAAAAAAATCTAATTGACTGAAAACTGGCTATATTTTTTGCGACATTAGACACTATAAATAAAAAAAAACTTGACTAAAGGTTTTGAAAAGGGACATGTATAGTATGTAGGTGTGTTTGTATTACAAAATATGTAACAATTATTTATTTCTTACAAATGCAACTGGTCACGGACGCATCTCTAGTGGAGCGCGGTAAATGTGCCATCTCTTTAATTTGGTCATGCTTTCGCTTCACGATCATTACTATTTATGACGTATGTTTGCTCTGATTCTTGATTCAATTACAACAAAAAAGTTGAATCATAATTTAACTTGTACGTTTACCTACTTACACGATTATAACATAAGATATACATTTGTTAATGTCAATGTAATTACTTTATAAATATTGTTAAAATACTCATTACTTCAAACTATATAATTATGAAGCAAGTTATTATATATATATAACGAAATCAAGTTGTGTCGGTCGCTTCATTAATACGTAATTATAGAATTTATAAAGATATATTACCTACTTTTATTATGACACAGAAATCACTTTACGTGGTAAAAACACATCAATCAACGTTGAAACATAATATCTGTCATTAGTAATAGATTAAATAAAATCCATCCTGTGATTTGCACGGATAGGCAATATGTATTAAAATAAGTTATTAAACTATCTTTAATACTTGATAACGTGCCAGACTCATTGCGTGATGATTATAACAATTAATTTCTCACATCATTCGAAATAAATAAATTATAATAGTATAACTAAGTAAAAAGGCTATTGTATCTTTTGTTTGAAATCGTATTGGATCTTTCAGGTTAATTTATTTTCAGAAAAAAATGTTTATATATTATTAAGAACAACATATTAATAATTCTAAAGACTAATTATAAATAACCTGGAAAGATGATTTTAGAATAATCAAAAAAAGCAAAAATTGTCATTTAAATTCAATGTCAAACAATGTTTGAACCACTCATTGTTAGCATTGAAGCGTATCTAAATGTACCAGGGAGACAGAAAGCGGAGGAAGTATACAAGGGCCTTACGAGGTAAGGTCAAAGACTTTGTGATAAAATTCCTTGATACTTTTTAAATTGCTTGCTCGTGTTTTATCTTATCCTAGTAGGGACTATAATTGTAAATATGTATATGAAATATATTTGATGAGATAGATAAAAATAGATTATTTTTTTGTCTCTGATTATTTTATATTATCAATGACACTTATATACTACTTACTAAATAAACTACTTTTGTTTAGTTATTACCAGTCACTGCACGTGACTTCGGCGGGCTCACTCTCGAATTTTATAATATAAGTTAAGATTCGAAGTAAAAACGAATGACGCGATCAAGATCAAAAACATATTTTTAATTACGCCTTAAGAATTTAAATCACAAATATATTTGTTTCTTTCTTTTGTCTATGTTTGTTTCTTTCAGTTATAAACATATAACGTACTCGATCTATCGGTTACCCCGCATCCCCTATAATTCCATTCCACATAGGCATAGACGTGAGATGCATAGCTTTTTAATAACTATTACTACTTTTTAATAAAGAGATATTTAAGAATATAGTAATCGTTCCTAGTTTTATTAACATCCATGGTAAAGCTTCTAAATTCAAACGGTTACTGACTACTTTGACGTTTATAGTTTGGGTTCTTCAACCCATGTGAGTAGAACTTTAAAGATCAACAGAGTTAAGAGCTAGTCATTAGTCCAACGAGGCAGTTTTATACGCGATAATTAGTATAAGAAATCTTACGAAAAAGCATACTTCAACGCGACTTAGAAAGGAATTTTAAAACCATGAACATTTCTTAAATAACTTGTTTACTCCATATGAAGTACAAGCAAACTCGACTTAAACAATTAACATCAGACAAGTATGACGAAATAATCCAGCTTTGTGCGCTAATTATTAAAAATATTTCCAAGTAATTAACGGTCGTTAGTGTGTACGCGCCACCATTAGTACTGAACTGATAGTTTGCGCAACTTAGGTCACTTGCAATGCGTAATACAGACTCATCATCATTAAATATATGTTTAAATGAGCTTTGAGAACGAAAAAAAATTGTAATAAAAAATATAAAGCTTTAAGAATTAGACAAATTATTCCGCATACATATAGGCTTATGACTGAGAATATACAGCCACCAAAGAATGTATAAATGATAACCTCTTTCGTCGTTATAGTGACGTTAAAAAAAGTAACAGCATATATGTCCCACTGTTGGGCTGAAATCCTCTCACTTTTTTTTACACGTGGACAAATTTCATTGAAATAATCCAGCATTAAAACAAATTAAGTACATGTAAATTAAGGTGCTCCCTTGGTTTTGAACTTACAATCATCATTTCACGATACATTCTTTCTACCCATTGGGCCATGTATTGTTGGTCTTATTTATGCTTATAAAACAACTTATATTAAAAATATTATAAGTAGATGAAAGTATATCAGTTTGAAACCGCAACATTCGGCTAAGATTTACTTGTATAGCCATTGTGACATTTCAACTATTGGCTTATGAACATGTCAAATTCCTTAGCAATTTGATTATTGCCAAAGCATTGTTTCCATGCACAATTCTTTATAACGAAATTATCGAGCAATTATATCGACGTAAGGTCAAAATATAACTAGTTTTAACTTATGAAATATTCGTAAAAGAATAATTAGCGTAAAATTAGTTTTATTAGACTTTGATTTTATATATTTTTATATCGAAAAGAATGTATAAAATTTTTCAAGAAATTTTATCTAATAAAAACATTATATTATCTATATGAATCATTTATCCAATGAGAAGTGAAATTACTCATCGCAGATCGCAGGTGTGTTGCCATTATTGCAAAATCTAAACTATAATCTAATATAACTATATAAACTCTAATTTTGGACATTGACAAAACTAAGCTAGATTACCAAGCTAAATTTATAATTCGAATGCTTAGGTTCGAACAGATTAAAAAAAATTAACCACATACGAAATACGGAACGCAATTTGTGACATAGAGATTTTAATTTAGACAATGATTCATTAAAAAGGTGTTTAGTTCATTACAGGTTTATTGAAATTGGCTGAATGATGATCGTTGAAGATATCCGGGAAAAAAATGCTGAACACATCTCTACAGATGTATTTATGACACACCTTTAGTGACTATAGGTTTAAATACTGTCGTCCAGACAACGGATGGGCTAAAGTTTAGTTCACAGCAGTGCCTGGATGACTGCTAGTATTTCAATAAATTTGAAAGATGAAACAAACAAACAAAATTTAAATTTAGAATGTCTACACAAACTTAACTCCTTACTGTGGTTGTCTCACTAAGAATCTTCTCAATAACAAATCTTAAATCATGTTTAATATTTATGAAATCAATTTCATTGTCTTAGTTTTTTTCTTATTTTAATTTCGGTTAATTTAATTTAACGTAGCAAGATTGACCGGCAGAGCTTGCTTAGTTGGCGTTAAGTCTTTTACCGTTCAATTGTTTTTGATCAATAAAATTTAAATAAAGAATAGATATTGCGTACGTGCCTGCGGTCGCTACTGTCTTGTGTTTTACTCGATTCAAATTGACTATCATTACAAATAAGTAACACTTTGTTATTGTGATTCATATCTTGACTCAGACAAACCGCAAGCTAGCCTTATTTAACTTAGGAAAGAGATTATTTTGTAACAATCGATTATGAATCCTAATACAACTATATATAGTCTCATATTGTATGTTACTAGCAATTAGTACGTTTAAGCGTTTACTATGAGAATACGCAAAGTCCCAGTTGCTACGTCAAAGGCATACGAGGGGCGAAATCAATGCTTAGTGTTTGAACTTCGAATAATGCACTCATACAATAGAAGCTGCAACGGTTTTAAACATCTGCTCGAAGCGTGTTTACAATGTTAAATGTTGCTTGTGACCGAATAATAATAACTTCTCACCTAATAATTTGACCCATCAATTCGGATTGTTGCTATGTTGGAATGCATCGTGTATTAAATATGTAGTTATATTTTGATCATAAGGAAAGAGCCGACACGCATCACGCGTCGTGCATTCTCGGCCTATCCCCGGCTATAATGGACCAAGAAATTACGTCATTCGAAGTTTAAACCGATCATTACACCCGTCACCTTCAATTTTCCCACGAGTCATTTACCTAAGTCTTTGTTTTTTTTTGTTCACAGGATGTCAAATTTTCAACGAACAAGAAGCAAAGTTTGGTGGGGTGACGCATCGCCAAATATTGGCAGTCCGGTGGCTCAACCCGAGTGGAACCAAAACAATCGGAGAGATGAACAAGAGTGGGAGCCTCAGCTTCCTCATTGGATAGCTAATCAGCCCGAACAAAGGAACAATAGCCACGATAATTTGGCGCGCGCGAATAATATGCCAAATCAATGGCCTCTTCGACACGGCAGTCCCGGCAGTCATAAGAGCCAAGATTCAGGATTCTCAGACTCCGATAGCTCTCCGCCAACATCTCAGTATTATTCTTCCCCTGAAAGTAGTGATAAAAATAAATCAACAAATAGCAGCGACTCGAATAATAATGAAAATGTAACTGTTAAACAAGCCAACGACTTTTTAAATAATAAAGACGTTGTCGACAGTTCGAACGTGTCTGATAATGCTAGTAGTGCTACTCCTACACCTAAGCCTAGATTGAGAAGTAGTAGTGTAATTCAGACTCCTTACGATTTACAAAAATATTGTGAAATTCATAAAGATGAGGAACATATGGAATTATTAAAAGATAAAGATGATAATAACGCAGAAACTAAATATCCAGCTCCGAGAAATATTAACGACGATAAACAAAATTTAGATAAAGTTACAAAAACTTATGAGAACAATTTAAATTCAAATTCTACAAAAAATGTTAAAAGTATAATGTCAAACAATAACGTTCAAAACATTACAATAAACCATAACGAGAATACTCCAAATACGAGTGCAATAGAAGCTGATACCAAAGATATATCTGTAAAGAATTTAAATATTTTAAGCCCTTCTAAGAAGTATCCAGTTAAGAAATTAATATCGAGTCCTGACACTGACAGCCCTAAAGCAATCAAATTAGCGAAAGTAAAAGATTTAGAGACGAACAAAAATAAATCAGATGACAGTATCGAATATATAAAACTATGTCACGATAATGAAATCGCAGTCAACAATCAGCCAAGGGTTCGCACGCCGATAACTAACGTATCGTATGTTCCGACCGAAAGAATATCTTCAGCAAGATCTGAATTTAGACGTAGTACGTCAAATGAGGAAAACATTCCTATTTCCACTACTCCTAAATTTCAAAGGAATAGATTAAATCAGTCACTTAACTTTGAAGGGCAGAGATTAGATCAACAAATATTAGACATTCAAGATGGTTATCGTTCTTTGGGTTACATAGATGAAGATGAACTAGCTAAACCAAAAATGGTATATCCAAAAGAACAAATGCACAAACCAACTAAAGCTTTGTTGGGAAAAAATATAATGGATAGCCTTCACTTGAAGCCTACAAAAAAGGTCGGTCCCAAAGCGAAACATCGAACAAAAGGGGAGAAAGTCAAGGAGCCATTCAAATTATTTGCCTCGAAAAAGGAGAAACCTGGCGTTGTTGACAACAAGGCTGGCGGAGTTTTAAATGGAAGCCGAGTGCCATCACTGGGCTTACCTCGTACATGCGAACAAAATTCCTGGGTCATTGTTGGATATCCAGAAGAACATGAAATGTTAATACCAAACTACAATGAACGACTCGTGTCTACAGAAAGTGATGCAAATTTAAAAGAAAAAGATAAATTTTCGGAAACTAATGGTAACGCCAAAAATGGTAGACTAACGCCGCCCCCACAGTTTCAAGATAAACAAAAGATTCCATACGACACAGATTCGAAATCAAACAAAGATTTATCGCACGATTCTAAAAGAGAAAAGTTAAAATTTGAAGATATAAATTTCATGGACGTTCAGTTAGACTTAGCATGTACATCGACACCAAAAATGCTTGCACCTCACGAGTTTATGAATGGTGTAAAGAGTAGCAATAAGAAAACTCCTCGGAGAGTCAACCTTTTAGAAAATTTCAACAGCGGGTAAGTTGCTCTCATTATCAAAAGTATTTAATTATTAAAGTTCTTCCAATAAAGCATTCTAATAATGATTATTGTTTTAGGTTAATTTTAAACAACCGCAACGAGATATTGTACAGAGAAAGAAGCATAGATCAGACAACATTAGAAAGGTTGTGTGAAAGAAAACCGGAACCAGTGCAGTACTGGCTGTGCGATCTGGTCGGTTCATGTGAGAACGAATGTATGACGACACTTCAAAGTAAACCCCTCGGAGCTGAGATGAAAGCATTGGTATCAGCTAGTTCAGCCACAATTACCGGTAATATAAAAAAGGTGCAGACACACGGGCAGATCATAGTACACCAATATAGTGATGTGATAAGGTATATATAAAAACGTTTTTTTTTTTTTTAATAATAAAAAATAAGGATTTTTTAAAATCAGAATTTATAACGAATTATTTTATTTTAGACAAATTGAATCACAACAGACTACGGAGGAACAAATATGTCTCCTCGTAGCGAATATCAATGAATTCGTACTGGCTCACAGCATCACGTTGAATACGAAACCTCCGGGAGAAACGCCAGAGAGATGGGACAAAATCAAACTTTCCCTCCAAATTTACCTACAAAAACTAATAGATATCGGAGAAGATGTGAAAATTGAACTCAATGAAAGTAAACCCGAATGGAGTTTAGTTCAGAAACATTTGGATACATTGATCGAAATATTTCTAGAAACAACCAAAGCGGTTTTAGTTCAGCAAATGAAGGTTAGTACCGTATTTATTAATGTAATTCTTCAGTATCCATTTCCGTTCATTTCTTTCGTTCATTATCCATTCTTCTTTATCCATTATCGAAAGAATACTTTTAACGGATTTCACAATTTCATATTTAAAATCATTTAACATTTCCCATAAAATAAGAAAGTTAAAATAATATTTCTAGTTTGTTCATAAAAACAAAAAATTACTACTAACATAAGTCACTAATTGGCCATACAATCAAAACGTAATAGTTTTAATTGAAATCTAATACGGTTAACGACTAGTGAATGCATCGTTGGAATAAATAGCTGAGATATAATCTCGCAATTTACATAAACAAGTGGATATTTAATATCGTAGGAATGCAATATTCGATAGAGTATAGTGTTATGGCCAATTCTATGTTCTGTAATCCCGATTACATATTTTATGCTCAGTGAATTCCGAAACTGGAAAACATCGTGTTGCGTTTGCTATCTACTTCCTTGTAAACACAAATTTACAAGTTTTTTTTTTTTTTTCGTTAATTGAGCTCAGGCAAAAGTACAAACCATAAAGCCATTAGCATAAGTATTGTATTATGTAATTTTAATAATAATAGACATTTTGATGTATTCTTGTATATTGTTACAAGTGACTAGACGAATGGTCGATTTAAAAATATTCATATGGCTTTTAGGCGTTAATGGACACCGATCAATTTTGCCTTTTTCTCATAAGATAGAATAGCATTCGAGATAACAACTTCGATATTCAAAAACAATCATAATTGTGGGAACGTTTATCTATTCTAAAACAATCTCAAATTCAATTCTTTATTTATCAATGCAAGTATTTAATCACAAATTATTTATTTTTAGACACTAGTGTCAATAATCGAAGAACCGCCATCAGACATGATCCTAAAAAGCACACTCACATCTATCGGTCATTTAGCGATGCTCACTGGAAACACAGAGAATTCATTGCACGAAAAGTGTGCTAAGATCATGAAGAATGTTACTGAGTTACCGTTCGTGGACTGTGGAGTGCCCAGGGCTCTGTTAACGGCCATAATTGAGACCAAAAAGAGCTCAATAAAGGCGCTGTCTCTGAGAGCGCTCGCAACGGTCTGCGTCAACGGGGATGCGGTCAAGCAATTTGAAGAGGTAAGTTATAATTGAATCGGATTCTTGTATTCCGCATACCAAACTTAATTTACTATTCTTTGTAGTTTTAATTGGGCTTGGTAATAAATAAGCCACTTGGGCGGACATTTCACGATTTATTATAAAGTATTTATTTTATAAATTCGCTGAAGGAGGTTACGCAAAAATTGCATGTATTTAATTGTACATTTCATTAATATATAAATAGTGCGAAATTACAGTTTTTACTTCAAATAATTTCTTTATTTTTTTCTATGTTAAAATTGATGCTTCAATATTAAGAACAATTATAACTTGTTCCGTCAAGAAATAAACATAAACGATTATTTTTCAGGGTGGTGGTATAGAAATACTATCAGACATTCTCTCGGACAAATCGAACCCGGAACCCCAGATGCGAGAAGCCATCACTGTTTTAACACAGATCACTGCGCCCTGGCTGAGAGGTCACTATGACCTAACACAGCTGCATGTGTTTTTGAAAAGCATCGTTGCAAATATTACTGGTAAGTTGGAATATAATAATACATTTAATTTATAAATTTAAACCATTCGATAACCGAAATATAATAATACATTTTAATTCATAAATTTAAAGCCGTGATAACCGTGTCCGACCACACATATGTTGACAAATGTCGAAGAAAGCATGTTTAATGTTTAACAACATACAATACTGACGCGCCTTGTTTTCCAACAAGTGTACATCAATATAACATTCGATATATGAGTATATAATTATGTATATTATAACATTAATCTTTTAAAAAAGTAGTCAGATTTAAATCCCATTGTATTTTATGGTGTTGTATTAATTATATTTATTTTTGATTACTGCAAACGAAAGCATAGTACCTAAACAATTATAAAATCTGCGTTACACTTATTATTCAAAACTTAACAAAAAAAATACGTTGGTTGATTATAAAATAAATAAAACGGTTTTTAAGGATATATTTAAGTACAATACACTGACGAATTTTATTCATACTGATACGTGTATGTATTTTGAATGATTACGCATATAATTCTAAGAATTTTAAAGTAAAGACGGAACGTAGAATATTGTAAAACTAAGTTTTGTACACAACTATTACAATGAACGACATCTAGTGTTGAATAGCGGCAACACTTTTTTCCGACATCTTAGTATTATGGTGTTTTACGTTTTTTTTTCTAATAGCATATTCATTATTTGTGTAAACACTCGCCTTGGATGAATTGAGTTGTACGAATATATTTTTTAGCAATATACGTATTACACAATATGCGCCAGAAAACAAAAAAATAACGACTTACGAAATACAGAGTACAATAAAAAAGTGCCTATGCCTTAGATATAACTTATTTTTCTTAATAAAAAAAAAAGAAACAGTAATGGGCAAATTCTTAAGCTTATTATGACGATATAAATTTTAATTAGCAAATTGAAATGTATTACATCGATGATGAAAAAATACATTATATATTTCTTACGATAATCTTTTATGTCTTTAATACTTTAATTATAATTATTAATATAACACCTCACTTGATGTTCAAAGGTAATGACAGCAGAATTAATGACTTTGTTGCAAACTTTCAATTAATTAAACTTATGTAAAGCTAGTGTTTCATGTAATCATTAAGCAATATAGGTATTTTTCATGTTTCTATTCTTTCGCAGATATTCTTTCTCGGACCGATTGCTGTCAACTACTGCTACTTTGTACCGCGTGTCTCGTGAACCTCGTAAGAGAGTTGGAGTTGGAAAAGAAGGAGGACACGAACACTGGCGCCGACATCATAGACGTGCTTATGAAGAACAAAACCCTCGATCGTCTGTTGGATGCGGTGAAACGTCGCGGACCGAACCTTTCCGTGTTCCTACAGGTCAGTAGCCGTGATATTTAGATATATATTTATAATTTAAAATACATATAATAATAAACAAAACTTAGATTTACATATTTCATGTGATATGCCACTTGGTGGTAGGGCTTTGTGCGAGCCCGTCTGGGTAGGTACCACCCACTCATCAGTTATTCTACCGCCAATAACAGTAGTCAGTATTGTTGTGTTCCGGTTTGAAGGGTGAGTGAGCCAGTGTAACTACAGGCACAAGGGACATAACATCTTAGTTCCCAAGGTTAGTGGCGCAGTGACGATGTAAGGAATAGTTAATATTTCTCACAGCGTCATTGTCTATGGGTGATGGTGACCATTTACCATCAGGTGGCCCATAGGCTCGTCCGCCAACCTATACCATAAAAAAAAAAAAAAAAAAAAAAAAATGCCAATAGCTCCACTATATTATGCAATATTTTATACTTATTTAAACTTAACCAACAAAAATGAACCATGTTTCCCCTTAAATTAAAGAGGGAAATCCCAAAAAAGGGCATTGCTATGTATGGGTAGTTGAATCGAGTTCTGTATTGTTTCGTCTCAGGAGCAAACTGCGGCGCTGCTGTCTATGTATCTTATATCATGTTGCCCCTTAAATTAAGGGGGGAAACTCATTGCATTGCTATGGTAAGGGTAGTTTAATCGAGTTCTGATTTGTTTCGTTTCAGGAGCAAACGGCGGCGCTGCTGTCGTCGCTGTCGCGCGTGTCGCGCTGCGCGCTGTGGCTGTCGGGCGCGCGCTGCGCATGCGCCGCGCTCTGCTGCTTCGTGCGCGTCGCGCCCGCGCACGCGCCGCGCGCCGCCGAGATGCGCGCGCAGCTGCGTTTGCACGCGCACGCCGCCGAGGCTATATCGCGGTAACTATTTACCCTGTTATTATTTTGATATAAATAAATAAATAAAATAAGGGAGCCGAGATGGCCCAGTGGTTAGAACGCGTGCATCTTAACCGATGATTGCGGGTTCAAACCCAGGCAAGCACCACTATATATATGTGCTCAATTGTGTTTATAATTCATCTCGTGCTCGGCGGTGAAGGAAAACATTGTGAGGAAACCTGCATGTGTCTAATTTCATCGAAATTCTGTCACATGTGCATTCCACCAACCCGCATTGGAACAGCGTGGTGGATTATGTTCCAATCTCTCTCCTTAATGGAAGAGGAGGCCTTATCTCAGCAGTGGGAAATTTACAGGCTGTTACTTTTACTTTAAAATAAATAAATAAATATGAGACAACATCACATACATTACTCTGATCCCAATGTAAGTAGCTGAAGCACTTGTGTTATGGAAGATCAGAAGTAACGACGGTACCACAAACACCCAGACCCAAGACAACATAGAAAACTAATGGTAATCTACATCGACTCGGCCGGGAATCGAACCCGGGACCTCAGAGTGGCGTACCCATGAAAACCGGTGTACACACCACTCGACCACGGAGGTCGTCAATATATACTATTCTTAATATAAAAAGAAAAATGGTTAAAGCGCCAGAATAGCAACAATAACGACAGCCTGTAAATTTCCACTGCTGGGCTAAAAGTCTCCTCTCCCTTTGAGGAGGTGTGCAACATATTCCACCACGCCGTTCCAATGCGGGTTGGTGGAATACACATATGGCAGAATTTCTATGAAATTTGTCACATGTAGGTTTCCTCACGATGTTTTCCTTCACCGCCGAGCACGAGATGAATTATAAAGACTATTATAATTCATCTCGTGCTCAGCGGAATTATTGCCTGGGTTTGAACCCGCAATCATCGATTAAGATGCACGCGTTCTAACCACTGGGCCATCTCGACTCGCCAGAATGATAGGTTTAAAATGAGTTTTAAATAACATCGAAAGTTTTTTCCAAAAGTACAATTTTAATTCTTTAGCCTGTCTTCCTTTCCACTGATGATTTCATCAATGTTGTCTAGCCCATAGCATTTATATCTTCAAAAATTTCAAATTACTTATTTTATATAATTTATTTCAGACTCGCGATAGTACCAGATGTAACAAGTCAGATCGTTCAACTCGAAGGCGTTCCTCATCTTACCCGCTTGGTTAGGCTGCAGCGAACACGCCCTCACACGGACGTCAACCCAGACCAGACCCTCATCCACTGTCTAAAGGCCCTCCGGACCATATACAAACACCACCCGGAGGCCTTTACAGACCAGAAAGATGTCGATGAAATGATCAAACCTCACTTAATGGAATCTTTAATGCTGTTCTCTGCTAAACAAGAGAGCTATGTGTAAACATGATTCATTGTAGGTGTGAAAGTTATTGATTATGATTTTACAATATATTTATTTTACATCAAATAAATTATTATCCTTCTATTATTAGTAGTGGCTTTCCAAACATTAAGGCGCCGAATTAATCAATTGAGAAATTTTAACGCGAGCCCTGACTTTTATTTAGTTGGATCCGACAGAATAATTGCACTTTATGCGATATTCATTGACTTTTATAACATTTCTTTATATTATTAAAGTGCTGTAAGAACATAGACTTACATTTGGTTCACCGTTTATAGACCATAAATAAATAAGCTAACAAAGATATGGTAAATAATCTAAGACATTTCATACTGAGAACATTCCAAAGATTATTTATTTAGTAACTAACAGAAAACAAGAGAAGTAAGATAAATATATTCGCTGATATGTTTAAAATTGTTTAATGAAAACTCCTTTTTATGTTTCTTTGTCCTGTTACAATCAAGTAAAAAAAAATTGACAATTGAATAAAATTTCATGCTATACTTTTTACTAATATAGTATAATCTGTATAGTTGCAAGTCCTCTTGTACTTTTTTGTATTTATAATAATTGTAAATAAAATGTTTATAGCTTTTTGTTTAATAATTTATGTTATAGTCCCTGAGAGGCCATATTTAGGCTAGTCTTTAAACTACATGTTATTCCATGCACTTCTATAGTACTAAAGCCGACCGGTGATAATGCGTTTCTGACATCTGTCAGTTCATGAGATGCACTACAAAAATAAACAATTGATACAACCTTGTAAGAGCGTAGAATGGATATTCAAAATTCAATTTATCACAAATTGTGACATTAATTGTAAGTTTTATTAAGATATCTTTCAAAGTTACATCGTCCATTCGATCACGAACCTGACGCTCGTTAGAAACGCATTATCTAAGCGCCCGGATATCAAAATATTGTTACTATGATAGAGGACATTAATTATTCAATTGTTCTCTGTAAAATTATGTAAGAAAACATCACAGCTCTCAACTCACTCAATGTAATACAACTTATAGTTTTACTCAAACTTTTATAACTTGTAAAAATATATTAAAAAAAGAACTTGATTAGTTCTGCGTATTGTTGTTTATAAAATAAAATATAATGCTCTATTATAAAAAAAGTGTTTTGTTTTTTTAAATTTGAACCCCGCCTTTACAATCATATATTACATATATACCATTTATATATTATATACTTTACCTTGCCAGGCTGCTAATTATATAAAAATCTTTCTAATATTCTTTATACCAAAAAGCTAACAAGTGTATAGCTTAAAGCTATAAATGATAGATTTTTTAAAAAATAAAGTGTCTAAACACAATCTTTAATAATATTGAAATGAAAAATACTATTTAATTATTATAAAGCCCACGAGTTGTTATGAAGTCACTAGATGGCGCTGCTTACGTGGAAGTATTACAATTAAATATTACAATCGGTTGATTTGAAAGCGGTTGAGTTCTGTTATCGAGTATAGCCGCAGCTATTTATAGTTTTTATTTATAGACAATAATTATTTTCCACCTGTCTGAATGCAGGTGGCTAATCAAACATAAGTTATTAATCAAGTTAATTTTTAAAATATATATTCCATTTTAAAAACTCTTTAAATATGTAAACATGTAATTGACATTTATAATAAATAGGGAACATGCTAATATAATATTTATGAAAATTTTGCTATTAAAATGTTAAAAAAATATAAAAGGGCCACTGCGAAGTTTATATTTGATATAATTTTGTTTTTCACAATAATTACAAATTAAAGTAACGTGAAAGAACGTATTTCAAAACACTAATGTAGTGTTCAGTGACGTCACTCCTATTATGCCCCATTTGAGGTTATAGTTGTAAAAAATTGAACACTAAAACGAAAATTAATTGCGTTTTTCGAATTAAAATGGAAGTTGGGTTTGTCAATGCAGACTCCATATTTCTCTTTTCATCTTAAAAACCCCTTTTATATCAATTTTGTGTCAAAAGTCAAAAACCATTCATTTAAAAACTTTATTGAAGAAATTGGCTCAAAATATAAGTCAACAAAGCTTTTTTTTGTAGGATCGATAGTCTTAAATTTTTACAAAAAAATATCTCAAAGGTCGAGTAAAAATACATAAGTATGAAAGCTAGCGAAGACAAGTACGATCAGTGTGCAAGTGATAGACAGCAGTGACGTCACACGACATATAGATCTGTTTTCGCGCGAAAATTGAAATTGAAATTTTGAAACCGAATTTTTGCAATAAATTAAAGTCTTTTAGATTTTTAATATACTTGTGGTCTATCCTTAAAATTAGCACAAAATAAAAATATCGCATCTTCCCTATTGTACAAAAATTAAATAAATTTCAAAATATAATATTTCAAACTGTATTCTTATTCTTATTTTAATAATTAAATCGTAATTATATACATTGTCCAGTTCATCACAAGGATAATTGACTGCATAAGCCATAGTCACAATATATCATCCATACGATTGCTTTACATTTTTAGAATGAACTATGTCAACTGTGGTCTCGTGGCACGGCCTCAAATCCATATCAAACACACCGAGGCAGAATTTATTTTCGGGCGCTTTAAAAAAATCAAGTCCTCGTCCAATTTTAATTATCCATCCAGAGCTCAACCTGAAATATACAAACAAAGAATCAGTTCCAAACTAAGTTCCATCAGGGGCTTTGTCCATGTATCTGCCAGTGGGCTAAGGAAGCTTTAGTGATCAGATAGTGGGTACCATATTTTCTTTCCTGTACCTAAAAATATTAATACAAAATTTTTTTATAACCACTTGATTAGTGAGTAAAACTTGAAAGTGTCATTAATGAACTTACTTTGACATATATTGTTTTAGTAAATATGATTTTGGCTTATATAAGGAAAATTAAATAGTGTAAACAAAATTCCATTGGCACAAGATAATTAGTTATTTGGGCAATATGTTAATAGCAAGTTGCTGGTGAATATATGAGTATAATACATAACTATTTCCAACTGAATACATATGACTTAAGTACTTTAATTTTTCTTCCAAACTTTTAGTCAGTTCAATTCAAAGTCCTTATTGCCATTGGAAACAGCTATTATTTTAGTATATTAACAATGCATTTACTTACGTTATTTGCCTGTCATGAAGCGTGTCAGAATATTTTACAATCAACTTTATATTGTACTTTATTAAATCATTCTTTAGATTTAGAAGCCATTCCCTTTGATCACCTTCTGATTTTCCATCTTTTGTAGTTATTAGTTCTATGTATCTCAGATTACTACATGACCTTACTAACAATTCGCACAGCCGTAGAAAGTTTTGAATCTGAAACAAAAAAAGTATATTGGAATAGAAAAATGTAATCAAGGCAGCAAAAAGAAGTGAAAGCTTTTTTTTCAGTCCCAATTCTGACATGTTCCATATGCTAACATTAAGACTGGAACTGGTGTGTATTATTTAAAAAAAAATCTTTTTTTTTATGGTATAGGTTGGCATTACGAGCATATAGGCCACCTGATAGTAAGTGGTCACCATCACCCATAGACAATGGTGCTGTAACAAATATTAACTATTCCTTACATTGTCAATGTGCCACCAACCTTGGGAACTAAGATGTTATGTCCCTTGTGCCTGTAGTTAAATTGGCTCACTCACCCTTCAAACCAGAACACAACAATACCGTGTATTGTTATTTGGCAGTAGAATAACTGATGAGTGGGTGGTAGCTACCTAGATGGGCTTTTGTCAATTCATTGTCAAATGTTTTTTACTTGGCTTTTGTCCTCTTGTGACCATATGTGAGACTAATATATGCAATAAATAATATTAACTTTAAGTTATACAACTATTGACAATTATTAATAAGGAAGATACTCACAAGTAAGCTTATTAAGAGGCAAAGATTTGCAAATGTTATGTACAAATGACTCAGTTTTATGACCAAAAGTTGTGCCTCCTATACATGTATAAAATAACATGCACTCTAGTTTTACAAAAAATATATATTAAAATAGTGTTACCTGATGAAAACTTCTTATATATGGATCTTCAACACTAACATACTGGATTTCTTCATCGAGAAACCTTCCGAACAAGGTCTTGTAACTGTGACCAGTAGAATTATTTTCTATGTGTACTTGCTCATGAAACTGGCCAGCTTCTTTTTGTTTTAAAACTATCTTTTTTATTGATTCTGCTCTATTCATGTACTCTTCAACTTTTTTTCGTAAATAACTTTTTGTTGTATCATTACATTCAGCTTTAATTAATAAAATTGAACATTAAAATATCTTAAACATAAATAATAGGATTTAAAAAAATATATTTTAATTATATTGAAACCTGATATCTTGTGATAGTATATTTTATTTTTAATTCTATATTTTTTTTTTTAATATCGTGTCATATGGTACCTATGGCTATTATTGGTATTAGTAATCTAGTTATAAAAGTAAACAAACCTTTCATCTTATTTACTAAAATCTGTATGCCTTCTTGATAACAAACAAGAGCTTCGGTGTACCTCTTGTTTGTATCTAATTCAACTCCTCGTTTCAAAATACTTACAGCAGCACTATCAATATTCATAATTAATATTTATTACTACAAATAAAAAAAATCTGCTCTAAAATCGTGTTGGTCCGTAATTTTGTCTTATGTTCAATTTATAATAAAAACTATGTAATAGATATTATTTAATAAAAACTAAATTGCATTTTACATTTTGACAATGACATGATAATAATAAACAAAAGATTAAGTGTTTTGAAATTTCAACATTCGTATTTACACAAGACTACGTTTATTAGGCTTAAAATTAATATAAAATATTTTTTAATTATTTACAGTAGGCTTATCTAAATAAAACAACAATGAAATATTCAAACGAAATTTAAAAATATGTACTTGGTAATTATTACTTATCTTTACTGAACCATTTTTAATTGTATTAAGAATGGTTCATCATTTATAAATTATTATACACTTATTTTATCACGGCTTCTGATATTTTGGGCCGTTTAGGAATTAATATGTATCGTATACAAGATATTTAGTAAATAAATATTCTTTAATTTAACGTAATTTATAATATGTTATATCTAATAAATGGAATTTTAGCCAAGAAAATTCAATTCAATTCAATTTTTACGTTTATGGCCTCTGTCAATAGCCAAGCAACATAAATATATTTTCACTTTTCTGAACTAGTGATATAAAAATCAAAATTGACGTTAAAATAGCGTGACATTTGACTATGTCAAAAGTTGTAAACAAATGACCATGTGAAATGTGAGTTATAGGATTTAATAAAATCTAGCCGTAGTATTATAATAAGTAATAAGTTTAAGTTATACTTCATATTAAACAGCAACAAAAATGACGCATCAGTTGGGACGTGTAGTTTCTCAGATATTAGTAAGACATTTTGGTGAAATAGTTCAGCAAGTTGGTGACGATCTATTCATGTATGGAAGCAAACCGATTGGTATGATAGTGAAAACTACAGGTCTACCGCGCTCGCAGGTAACAACAGTGATTACACTGTATATGAAGTAATAAGATATCGAACAGTTTTAAGTTAATTTATTGATACATAAATTTGAATTCTTCTCAGTACAATGAAAAAGATTTAGACTTCGTAGGTCACAGTAAAATACAATTAAACTTAAATATATAGTAATATTTATAGATAATCATATAAAAACAAAAAGTTATCATAGTTTCAAACAAGAAAAATCTTTTAATTTCAACATATTGACATATTAACATTGCTGTATTTCAGGTAATTGAAAGTCTGAGAACTCTTCTGAAATTTGATTTGGCAACTTTTGAATCTGATGTCACTGTAGAATACAAATTAAATTCTGAAAATATTCTGTTGCTGATAAGATATCCAAGGTAATTTTTTCACATTTTTTAATGTGAATGCTTTAGCTTCTTTTAAATGAATAATATATATTCTTGTAAGAAATATTCACAATCTCTTACATAAAATTAAAGAACTTTGTCTGTTTTGCCTGTTGCACTGGCTTTAAACAAGAACTACTCATGGATTATAGTTTTTTAATGATTTTGTAGATATCTACTGCAAATGAAGAGTAAGTATGGCAGTGAGGCAGAGATGATAGTGGAAGAACTTCTCCAACAAGCTTCATGTACGGCCACTGTTCTGCTAGTGACGGTTATGAATAAATATAAGGATGACAAGGTAACGGGAAAAATTATACACATGTTTAAGTTTCAGCCACATATGTAGATGAGATTCATAGATGAGATGTTGAAATTGATGCTCAGATGAATGTTAATAACCAATAATATTTTTAAAACAGACTGTTACTGTGGAATTGTCAAGCAGTACTACCTTATTAATTGGTTAACATTAACTGTACTATCAGACATTGTTAATTTTTATCATAATGAATTATATATATTTTGCACATTTTATATGAACATACATAGCAATTTGAACCAGCGGCTTTCAAAATATTATGGATAATACACATTTAAATGGAACATGTCCAATATTACAATTAATAATAACAATTTTTACATTAATTAGAATAGTATGGTTGAATATTTGTCTCAATGGTAAAAAATTGCCAAGGATAAAACTTTATTTGTCCCCTGCAAAGTCGAGTAGCTAGTAAATATACATACATACTCTTAGACAACTTAACACACTGTATATCAATAATTCCAGGAAAAAAACTTGAATATGGTCAACCTCAAGGACACATTTATCAGTCTGGCCACAGCAGGCTACATTCAGCAGGCCCCCGTAGCTGAGCTTAAAGATGGCAGTGAAATACCCACCCTAGTGCCTGTGGCGACAATTGTCCCGGACCTCGATGTTAGGGAATTGATGCAGGCTATGACTACCAACTTAGCTGATTGCAAAGATAGTAAGTATTCATGTATATATTTTGTTTACTGTTTTAAAAAATATAACGATGGTGATACTCATCACCGTCTTCGATCTCCAGTATATAGACTATACTACTACATCGTCATAAAGCTTAGTACTATTCATGATACATTTTACTGGTTGCGCTTTGTATAGCCACCCCATTCATTACATATTTACCACCAAACAGTAATCTATTGTTTCTGTGTTCTAATTTGAAGGATGGGGGAGCCAGTGTCATTTTGTTATTGTGCCTATGCACAAGTTACATCTCAAACCTCAAGATTGGTGCATTATCAATGTGGTATTTTTTTTGCGATGCCAATATGTTTTGGCAGTTGTGACCACTTTCCATCAGGTGGCTAATTTTCACATCCGCCTATCTATGCGATAAAAGAAAAAGTAATTGATAATTTTATTAATTTCAGACACTTATTGGAAAGTCAACTACGACAGGTTTCATTTGGATTTCCGAGATGACATGATGATAAAGGCAATCACGCGAAGAATTGATGAAAATGGTGAGTCGAATCAACTTATTAAATGGGATTAGAAACTTTGCTCTTGTTTATTATGTGGAAAATCTTGTCTAAATACAATCTTTAATTAACGTACACAAATCTATCAAAACAAGAACAAAAACAACATAATGCGTGAGGCATTATAACATTACAAGCGACGTATTGTATTTTATGGATTAATTTAACAGAACTTTAATGTTATTGCGACCTTACTAAAAAAATTGGAATTTTTTTGCTAACCATACTTGATATATAAGAGTCGAGATGGCCCAGTGGTTAGAACGCGTGCATCTTAACCGATGATTGCGGGTTCAAATCCAGGCAAGCACCTCTGATTCATGTGCTTAATTTGTCTTTATAATTCATCTCGAGCTCGGCGTTGAAGGAAAACATCGTGAGAAAACCTGCATGTGTCTAATCTCATAGAAATTCTGCCACATGTGCATTCCTCCAACCCGCATTGTAACAGCGTGGTTGAATATGTTCCAAACCCTCTCCTTAATGGAAGTGGAGGCCTTATCTCAGCAGTGGGAAACGTACAGGCTGTTACTTTACTTTTTTACTTTTAATGTTATTGCGACCTTACAAAAAAAAAAAGTTATTTTTTTGCTAACCATACTTGATTTACACTTTCTAAATCTTTTGTCAATTAGGAAGTGTTTTAATTCGAAGGTAATTATAAATAATTGTCGTGGTCCTCAGCGGGCGAGCTGATGCGTCTGATGCTGGAGCAGATGTATCTGTCGTCGTCTGCGTGGGCGGCGGAGTCGTCCCCCGTGGCGGCGTGCGACCTGCGCGAGTTGGCATTGCGCGTGCACGACCGGCCTCTACTGCACGCGCACGTCGACCACTACCTCAAAGTGCTAGGTGACACAACAGCCTGTAAATTCCCACTGCTGGGCTAAACGCCTCCTCTCCCTTTGAGGAGAAGGTTCGGATTTTCGGAACATTATCCCAGGGCCGGATTTAGGGGGGGGCAACCGGGGCAACTGCCCTGGGGCCTCCACATGAGAGGGGGCCACAGTTTTCAGCAAGTTAAAAAATACTGAGATATAGTCAAATTTTAATAATGTTACTACTTAATATTTTAAAAGTTACCGATACAAATACGAAACAAATCATAGCTTACTGATTGAAATAAAAAAAACTAATTAATTCATAATAATATAATTATTAGGGTGTTCACGCTTCTGTTTGTCTAGGGCCCTCACTGCTTTGTGGCCCCGGGGCCTCCACACCTTTAAATCCGACTCTGCATATTCCACCACGCTGTTCCAATGCGGGTTGGTGGAATACACATGTGGCAGAATTTCTATGAAATTTTTCACATGCAGGTTTCCTCACGATGTTTTCCTTCACCGCTGAACACGAGATGAGCTTGCCTGGGTTTGAACCTGTTTTGAATCATCGGTTATGATGCACTGGGCCATCACGCGTTTCTACGTAACCCGCCTTACTCATATGTGAGGATTATTTTGTTTAATAAAATTCCGCGTCGCGAATGGAATAAACTTAATACGCATTTAATAACTTAGACTATCATATGTATTTATTAATAACATATTTTAAACAAATAATATAGTATATGATCGACCTATAATAAGTAATGATAAAGAAGTGAAATTCATATGAAAAATAATAAAATATATTTATTTACGTGGTATAAAACAAATTCGCCTACCGCCGCATATCCCTATGTATGCTTAGATATTTAAAATTACGCAACGGATTTTGATGCAGTTTTTTTAACAGACAGGGTGATTCGAAAGTAAGATTTTGTACATAATACATTGACAATATAGTTAGGAAACTCTGACAATTTTAGAATTTGTAATGTGATGTCGTAAATAAACAAATTCAGTAGTATATTTAGTATCCACATTATACTCGTGCGAAGTAAATTCATAATAATAATAGTTACTACCAGAGCCGGATTTAAAGGTCTGGAGGCCCCCGGGCCCCGGGCCACAAAGCAGTGGGGGCCCTAGACAAACAGAAGCGTGAACAACCTAATAATTATATTATCATGAATTAATTACATTTTTTTATTTCAATCAGTAAACTATGATTTATTTACTTGTATCGGTAAATTTTAAAATATTAAATAATAACATTATTATAATTTGACTATATCTCGGTATTTGTTAACTTGCTGGAAACTTTGGCCCCCACTAATGTGGAGGCCCCAGGGCAGTTGCCCCGGTTGCCCTCCCCTAAATACGGTCCAGGTTACTACATATTTCAAGGAGACGTGAAGAAATGTGTCTTAAGCTGAAACCGCACTTTAGCGGCGCGGAGCGGAGAGGCGCGGCGCGGAGCGGCGTCGATTAATATTATATCTAAATAATAATATGATTCAAACCGCACCACAGCGGCGCGGCGCGGCGTGAAGCGACGCAGCGCGGCTTGTTTGGGCACCAAAGAATATTTTGCCGCGCAGCGCCGCGCCTCTGCCGCTAGTGCGGTATAGCTAGCGGCGCGGCGCGGTCGAATGTAATATACTCAGTTCCAGTTCAACTAGCAGCCAAACAAGACGACGCACGATTAACGAGGAGAAATTGATATCGATATGAATTTTTCTTTTGACATTCTCAAATTAGTATGAAAACGAACGGTGTCTTTCAGGAGTCGTGGAAAAAGTTTGTGGCATTCTCCCTCTTTGTAGCGAGAACGTGGGATGTCATGTATCCATGTAGATTTCATACATTTCCTTTTCTCTAATTTTTCTGCCTCTTCATATAGTAAAGACACCGCGATCACTTTTTCAAAGGATTCGTCCATCTTCAATGTCGTCTAGCTACGCACTGACTAGTGAAAAGGTCGCAACGCGCCGCTCCGCTGCAGTCTAGTGCGGTTAGGCAGGGCCGCGCCGCTATAGTGCGGTTTCAGCTTTAATCGTAATGGAATCGTGTTCCAGAGGAGAACGGCGGCGGCTTCGTGCGGCGCGCGGGCGACGCGGGCGGCGGGCAGTACGCGGTGCGCATGCGCCGCGCCGCCGCGCTGCTGCTCGAAGCGCTGCTCGACCACACCGTCACCGAGCGCCTCGGCTCCAAGGCCGCACGCATCTTCCGGTCACTCACTCTTCTATATTTCATTCGCGAAATCAGACAAGCAAAATTTTTTTTTTTTTATCGTGTAAGTTGGCGCACGAGCATATGGGCCACCTAATTGTAAATGGTCACCATCACCCATAGACCTCTGTGGTACGCCACTGTGAGGTTCCGGGTTCGATTCCCGGCCGAGTCGATGTAGAAGGTTTATTAGTTTTCTGTCGTCTTGGGTCTGGGTGTTTGTGGTACCTTCGATACTTCTGATTTTCCATAACACAAGTGCTTCAGCTACTTACATTGGGATCAGAGTAATGTATGTGATGTTGTCTCATATTTATTTATTATTTATTTATTTATAGACAATGAGGCTGTAAAAAATATTAACTATTCCTGACATCGTCAATGTGCCACCAACCTTGAGAACTAAGATGTTATGCCCCTTGTGCCTGTAGTTACACTGGCTCACTCACCCTTCAAACCGGAACACAATAATACTGAGTACTGTTATTTGGCGGTAGAATAACTGATGAGTGGGTGGTACCTACCCAGACGGGCTTGCACAAAGCCCTACCACCAAGTAAATAATTGTCCATGTACCTTCTGATGTGGGGTCACCCTTGTGTATAGATAATATAATTTCAATTAACTTAGTAACTCCTTTGATCGCTTCCAGGCCGTTTCAAATACAGAAAATATATTTTACATTCATAACTGTAACTGTAAAATATTACAATAAAAATAAATCCAGCTGAGTTTTCGTTCATTCGTCTCGAGTCTGAGGTGTTCCCAAACCGGTTGTAGATATATAACTATCGATAAGCAAGTGTATTTTTTTAACAAGGAATGATGATTTTTGACTATTGGCAGGGAATGTAACTGGTAATTTATTTTTCAGATTGATAAGGTCGAAAAAGTACATAGAAGAGGAAGACATACAGAAAAACGCCATGCTACCGAACAAGGAGTGCAAGGAGCTGACTTACAAGTTGCTTGAGGAACATTTTATAAGTGTGCAGGTAACGTACATTGTTTAACCGAGTTAATTTTAGGGTGTCTAGGAACCCCCCACTCCATTCAAATCATAGGTAAAAGTTTTTTTTTCACTTAGTTTTATTTAAACTTATGTATAGTACGACACAACTTAGATATATCATCGGCAAAATTCGTAAAACCTATCACATCCGAATTGAGACGCTATCCCAAATTATCAAAATTTATTTCTCATGCGAATATGATCTTTAAATGATCGTAATAACTTCTAATATCATATGACCTAATATATTCGTCAATTTGACACGTCGATTTACATGTACTAGCTTTCTCTGACGCGAGAATCTATAGCGACGAATAGTGTTGAATGGCGCGATATGTACCTAGCTATTTCTATTGGTTGTGTAAATCGGCAGTAATCGATTTTATTTTCATTCCATTGCATTTTCCGATGCTACATCTAATTTGTGTCGTACTATACTCAAATTAAAAATAATGGCTAGCCAAAAATTACTTTTTATGTTTGCATTTAATAAGTTTTTGTTTATTTGATGTCTTTGTAATTTTAATCTAAAAATAAATAAGTAGTAAATATTTTATTTAATGATCAATTGATAGTATTGAGGTAATGTAATAGTAATCGATTTTCAGTTACAAATTTAATCGATTGGCTCTCAAGAGTCGAGAATAACGGAGCTCCCGAGCTGTCCGTTAGACGACTTGATCAGGTCGACATCATTATTTTTATAATTAACAATGACGAAATACTTACAGCCGATGAGGAAAGCAGCGTCCGCCGGCGGCTCGGCGAAGGCGATTTATTTATATCACGTCAAATTATACGATGTAAGTTTATTTTTAGCAACTGGTCACTATAAATATATCATTATAAAATGCTGCTGTTGCTGTAATTTTTTCTTTTTCGAAATTAAAGTATTTTTTTATTATCTTCATTTTAACTTTTACATTTTATATTATAGAATATGTATCTTTTGCTGGGCTGATGTTGAGGATAATGAAAGTTAACGATTTATTAACGAGACGGTACAATTATAAGGACTGTGACGCACTTCATAGACACTCTCTTTTACATATGCAATGCTTCGACTTATATAGATGATATATGCCAAAGAATATGAGATACACAGATGTGAAATATTTTAGTCATAGAATATGTAACTTTACTAACTGTTTACTTTAATACCTATGTGCATATACGGCACATATCCTTGGAAGGTGTACTTGTAAATATCAAATAATTTCGTGTATTTGTGTGTCTGTTGTGTGTGTGTGTGTGTGTGTGTGTGTGTGTGTGTGTGTGTGTGTGTGTGTACGGTACTTGTAAAGATCAAATAATTTCGTATATTTGAGTGTCTGTATGTGTGTGTGTGTATGTGTGCGCAGGCGGCGCACGCGGCGCGCGAGCTGTGCCTGCGCGCCGTGCACAACGTGTCGCGCGTGTCGAGCGCGACGCGCGCCGCGCACGCGCGCCTGCTCGACAAGCAGCGCCGCGTGCGCTCCATCGTGCACGGCATGCGCGTGCGCGGCGAGCCGCAGCAGAACATCGACGACGTGAGTACGGCGGACGCGTTAAGCTGGCTTCCCACGGCCTGATTTCTCACAGGTCAGACCGCGCCAGGACAGACCGATAGGCCATGGGAACCGTCGCATCTGATGTGGCCTGATGTAACCCGCTCGACCCATCGGAAGTCTGTAAGTTCAAAGGCGCGGCGCGGCGTGGCACAACGGTGCCTGTCGTGGCCTGTACGGGAGCGTGTGCATCGGTTGTAATCGTTCATTTCACCTGCGGCCGTGCCTAAGAGTAAGCAAAAGCAAGTCAGTGGGTATTCATAATTTTCACGACAATCGGGTTAAGCTAGTTATGGTCCTACCTTGATCGGCTCTTGTTGTATGACGACACCCACCACCGTCGTTTCTTTTGCTTTCTTTTTGCTTGGCTTATCAAATATTCACCACTGAATAAAACCACAGCGGCTGCACACGCAGCCAAGCGTTCCGTATCACTACTCATATTGGAATGTCAGTCAACAGGCCGACAACTGCCGTGGGAACGCTCAGTACAGGCCGTGACAGGCCTACACAGGTGGGGCAGCGCCTGGTGAGGCCTGTCGCCTAGCGGGTCGTGGGAATCCACCTTTAGGCGACCGCGTTCCGTGACGTCATGACGACCCGCGCGCCCAGAAATCAGGCCGTGGGAAGCCAGCTTTAGGCGACCGCGTTCCGTGACGTCATGACGACCGTCGCGCCCGCAGGTGCTGGAGACGCTGACGCCGCCCGAGCTGGCGGCGGTGTCGGGCGCGGAGCGGCGCCTGCGCGCGCTGTCGGCGGCCGAGCTCGAGCTGGATCGCGCGCTATTCCTCATCTCCTGCTACTTCGCCTTCCCGCAGTAACTTGAGGAGCTGGCGCCGTTATATGTTCAGTTCCACGACAACTTGTATAACTTTAACCAGCCCACCACAAAATCGTTTTGAAACCCAGTGCTGTGACGTCAGCAGTTCGTCATGACATCTTTGAGTTATGTCAGTTCCCCGACAACTTGTATAACTTTAACCAGCCTACCACAAAATCGTTTTGAAACCCAGTGCTGTGACGTCAGCAGTTCGTCATTACATCTGTGAGTTATGATGTAATGATAGTTCGCTCACGTTCACGCAGGTTTCAAGACTAATTGCCTGTGAGCATTTGTATAGCATTCAAGGAATGGCAATTTATTATGTTATGTGATATTTTATATATTAAATAATATATTGTACTGATTTCAAAATTTTGTTTATTCGAAAAGTCAAAGTTTCTTTAACCTCGTTCTACTTTGCAGTCTTACAGTTAGCCATTAACAGCTATAGTAATAAATTATATAAAAAAATATATAAAGTAAAAATATAATATGTAACGAATAAAAGACTTGATACATTCTTAAAATTTTATTTGACCCCATCGAAACTCAATCTTCCAAACAATTTACAACCTATTATGTCGTCCGATTACAAAAGTCTCTATCTACACGTACACGAACGAAACCCGACTCGAAGCGATAATCTATCCTGAAATATCGAAGACGAATATAATTTTGTAACCAACCAAAGTTTCAATTAATTAACATCTTTATAATCATTAATTTTAATATTAACAAGTATATAATTATGTACGAAGTAAACCTGTTACACAGTGACACCTAGTATTTGGAATTTATTACAGTTATTAACCGTTGTATGTGGCGTAATCCTTACAATATTTAATGTTACTACGACATAATAACTATAGAACTATTAAAAAAATAATATGGTGCAAAAATCCGTTACATTCTGCCAAATATATTTAAAAAAAAAAGATCGTTGTTATCACATACAACGGTTTTAAAAAATATCAAGCTAATTTGTTATTCTATATTTGACTAAATAAAAAGACATCGTTATTTACATTTCGTTACCGGCCGTCGCCGTCACTGTCACTGCCATTTCAGAAAAAAATGGTTGCCGCTTCGTATTTAAAGAATATAATTGATTTTACAATTTTTATTTAACAGTTTATTTTTAATAGTAAAATTATAACTTTACATTTTTGATTACTTTAAATTTTCAATTTATACTACAATTTTTATTTTCAATAATAATTTTTATAACATGAATACTCATGGAATAATAGTTCTAATCTCAAGAACATGTTTAATAAAAAAAAAAGTTGACTTCGTTGAAACGGCAGTGACCTCGCCTGCTTACTTAGCGTGCGGTATAAACACTTATAATAATTCGATTAAAAGTAGCTATTATCTATAGAGATATTAAAATACAATGAAGACATCGAACTATCCGGCCTACAATATCACCTCGTCGCGATTCACTACGTCTGACGTCACATCTCAGATCGGAAGCTAAAGTAACTCAGATCGAAGCGACATCTATGTACAAAGGATGGCGAAAAGCGAAATAAAAATAAAACATGCGTATGACCTTGTAGATTTATTTATAATTATAACTAGGTATTTTACACAACTTAACAAAATACATACATACACAAAATAAACAGAATTAACCAAATTAAAATAATAAAATGTTTCATTCATTCGGCATCGGCTGTGAGGAGCGCGAGTGTCAAGACATTCGTTCATTGAACGGTTCGTTCGTTCTCGTTGTATCGATGTTGGCAAGATTGTTTGTTTTCAGTCAACGTTCACAAACAAATATCCTGACACTGTATCATTCCAGTATAATTTGTACAGAAATCTCATTCAATATATGACAAAATGTTAGCTCAAATGATGTAAATTCATTGGAAAAGTACTTGTTGATTAATTGAGCGGTACTTTTCTCATTGTGTACAAATTATTTTGGATTGATGGCGCTCGTGACGCGGTCTTCCTGTCATCTATAAACCAGCTTCACTTAATACTGCTCAAAAAGAATTTTCACTTCGCCCAATATATGTCGTATTGTGTAAATAATTTTATTTGTACTATATCACAAAAATATATCGCATCTTCATAATAAAACGACAGGATGGATCATTGAATCTATACGCTATAATTTCAACGACTTTTACCCAAAAAATTTAAACACTTATAAAATTAAAAAGAGTCAAATTTAATCGGACAACTCAATCTTAAGCCAATATAAAATAATATCTAAAGCTAAGTAAATAAAACGCCGGTAAAAGTAAAATCTCGGTAAATAAACCCCATTCCACCAAAAAGTCTTAAATTCTCAAAAAAAAAAAAAATGTAAATTTGATATCAATGTTCGAAAATGAGAAAAAACGATTATTTTCTTTAACAATGTTTAAAAAGCACCACTGTTTTAAATAAATATATAAATCATTTCATCTATGAAACAAAGGCCTTTTCAATGGAACGGGGTAAAAAAAATAATTGTGATGAGAAATTAAATATATAAGAAGCTCTGTAAGTTATATTATTTACAATAGTCATCGGTTCTGGTAACGCTAGGAGGCAATGTACAGTAATGTGACGATTTTTAAAGGATAGAACACACTTGCGCGATCGAACGAAGCTGAAATAAAGCTACTGCCACACAAGAAACTTAGAATCCGCTGAGTCGCACAGGTGTGACAGAAGCTTATAAACTAACTCGTATAGTCGCGCTGATGTGTTCGCTTCCTAAGTTCAGCACACACAATAATTAAGTCGATAGCGGCCACTGAGTACATCTAAACATTTGTTTAATACTAAAATTTCAACATCAGACAGTCGCCGTGTCGTTACGGTATATTTTTAAACATGCTGCCAGCCAGCGAATTTAAAAGCTAAATCTAGCGCGGTAAATAGCGTTCCTTTTATATATAATAATAATAATAATAATAAAACATTCCGATCCGAATATTGCGAACTTATCACAAAGTAAATATATAGCCCGTTACATGCCCCTCGGGTCATGCTATTATATACTATGTACATTGCAAACGAGATTAATTTACAAACTCCACTGTTCCGCTACGATAATTTTTCGTTTCATATTTATTTATTTTTCATTAAATATCTCCGAAGTAACATTATATAAATTCATGTAGATGGCTTAAATTATAATACTAATGATTTGTCGAACATCAACCAGCCCCCGAGCTGGCAAACGATTTCCGAGGTCCTTATCCTGCCCCGTACAACTACTAAATTTAAAAATATTTCGGCAGCACGGTAATTCTATAATGAGCTATAAATAACGCGGTGAGATACATCGGCTTTGTAAAGCTATACCTGAATTAATTTTCACTGTGACGACGAAAAATTCCTAACCGTATAGCTTGCGATATTTTTAAGAGGCCCCGCGGTGTGCGTACAAATTTTAGCTTACGTCATGTGCTCGCAAATCGTTACGAAATAATAAATTAAATGATAATAGTGATCTAAGTGTTACAATCTTATCGAATAGAAGCGAGTCTTTTAAAAACATCACAAGTCATCATAAAGGTTACGTTACACTAGATTAATTAGGGCGAATGGAATCCTGACTCTACATCACTGAGTGTGAACACATAGTCCGGCCGGCCGCGAATCACCCGTCCCGCTCGCACCCGCCGCCCGCGCTCCCGCCGTCTCGTTCGCACCACGCATTACAATATGCAGCACGATGCTGAACAACAACTGCTAGAGCCACCTTTACTCTTTTGTCGTTGATCTGAAATTCGAAATTCAAAAATTTAAAATGATTTTTATTTTTTTATTAAGTAAAAAATGTTCCTTAGATATTAACTACAGATTATATAATTAATATTAAAGGTTCCTATCTACAGATCACTTACTATATGTATTGGAGGAAGGAAGAGGTATAGGGAATACAGGTATCGGAAATGTTAACTCCACCGAACTTCTGCAAAACGTTATAATTTATAATACAATCACATACATATCACTTTCGCTATAGTGTTATACTTCGATACTTCATTTTGATTTAATTTTAGTAATTAAAGTATTTTAGCTTGGGCTAAAAAAATAATATGAAAATACCCCGAGGGGATCGAACCTAAAACTGCATATAGCTTTCGAAGTTTTAATTTTCTTTATTAAAAAAACATCCCAAGAATACTGTTTTACAGTCAAAAATAAAATAAAGGACACAAAGAAAATAATTTAATTTTCAAAGTAATAAAAAAGAAAAGATTTTTTATTAAAATTAAAATGTGTCATTATAGTCGAATATTGTAATGTCGCGTCCATACCGTGTGAGTTCGGCTCGGGCAGATGTTCGCGCGGCACGAGGTGCATGACGGTCGTGCGGCCGAGCGGCAGGCCGAGCGCGCCGAGGGTCACCGAGCTGTGCAGGAAGCGTCCCTGGTATATGAGCCGCAGGATCTCAGCGCGGGAAACGCACTCTGTCGCCCAATCCGCTGGAATTTTATTATTTTCACATTAGTACTTTCTTTTAATAATATGGGAAAATTAAAAAATATATAAAACCTATTTCAATATTCACTTATTCATGAATTTTGTATTGTAATTTGCTATTACTCTATTTATATCTACTAGTACTAATTTAAAAAAATTCAATGTAAGAAAAAAATAATATGTATTATAAAATATCGAAAAAGTAATGTTTTTCGAAATTCCAAATAATAAATGATTAATTTATAAATAAAAAAGTTATCAACTAATTATAGTTGCCCCCAGAGAGATTTGAACTCTCGACCCCTGGTTTACAAGACCAGTGCTCTAACCCCTGAGCTATGGAGGCTGACGAGTGAACAGTTGTAAATATCGACTCGTACCGGAGCGAGCTAGTCACCCACACTATCGCATTATGATTCACACAAGCAAACTTATCGACTAAATGTTTATACAAAATTGCAAATAGATGGCGTTGTATGGTCATTACACATCAAAGTATACAATATTTTTATGTACGACACAAATTAGTTCGATTTTTAAATTTAATTACGGAATGTCCCTTTGATATTATTATCTAAAATAAGCTTTTACTACTGGCAAAATTAATAAATATTAATTTTGTGTACATATTTTTTTATAAACATTACGTATTGTCAAATATTGTTAGACCGTTTTCTAAATATAACATCCAACGAGAATTATATTTAGCAGAATAACAATTTATTTTCAATTTTATTAGGCAACATTCACAATGAGCAAAGATTTGGACTTTAGCTTGGGTGTAATTTAGCCGGCGGACTATCGGCCAGTATCAGTAGATTTGTGGCGGCCGGGCTAATCGCGCGCGCCCATCTAGCTAGGGGCGATTCACATTTGTGAAAATATTTTCAGAAAAAGAAAAACTTTTATTATATTCGCATATCTTTGAGGTCTTATCTTAACGTTTATTGTCGTTGGAAATTATACACTTCTTATAAAGCTTTTTTTAATATTCTATAATTTTGAAAATAGACTCCTTTATAAGTTCATAAATATATAAACAAAGGTGAAGTACTAGCCCTTTTATGCGTCACTCTTCCCTTTAGGGCGAGGCCCTTTAAGGATATGAAATTTTTAGAATAACAATAACGTACGTTCAAAAATGCTTATAAAAGCCTACTTGAATAAAGTATATTTTCATTTAATTTAATTTATAGCTACAATTTTTTCTTTACTTATATATTTTTCAAATATAAAGCAAAACATAAATGCAGTAAGATTAACTTTAGTATATTAGATATACATATAATATCTTTTACTATTTTTTATATCAAATTTATTCGTACTTATATAGTTATTTTGATTAATACACATTTGTATAAATAAAATAAAAAGGCAAAAACACTGTTTAAGTTTCTTTTAAATGTTCAAATATTTCCGCATTTTCTTTCTAAATATTAGAAAACTAAGAAAAAAGCCTAACCTGAAAAAGGAGAATAGGGATTTATTTATATACATAACTAAATTTGAATAAAATAAAAACGTATACAAATTTCTTGTTGCAAAAAGTGTAAACCGCAGTTTAGGTGAACCCTAAATAAAGCGAGTCGCAAGTTACCGCTGCAGGCTGTAAATAACTCACGGGAGAGCGCTACTGTCGCTGTGAAACAAGGCTTACCGCTGCCGTTTTGTATAAAGCGTACATTTTTCTATAAAAAGAAGTGTTACAAAAAAATATACTAAAAGTCTAAAACAACAGTGACAAAAAATCTTTAGACTCACCTGACCAAAAGGTGATTAATTAAGGTATAAATAATATTAATAGGCTATTTGACAATGCGAAAAATAAATTGTGAATTACTGTAATCAGTGTATATTATGAGTTTAAAAATTGTTATTTACTAACGAAAGTTGAAAATAATACTTAATTTATTAAAAAAATCCATAAATAAAATTGCATTTTTTCGAACGTTTGTCACGTGACACAAAACGCTCCTGATTGGCCAGCCTTATGTTGAATTCACTTTCTTGTAAACCTTGCTTTCCTACTATATTATGTACCACAAATTAAAATACAGAAAAATGACGTCACCGACCGCATTGAAGCGCAATATTGTCCAAAAGGCGTTTTTGCGCGCTATTTAAATATGATATTTTTCGGCAAATATGTACTAGAAATAAAAAAAAAAACAAATTTTACTGGGTTCCTTAACTTCTACTAAATAATCTAAAATGGATTTTAAAAACCAGTCAAATAGTCTATTATTGAATACACTTAACACCTGGGCGAATGGTAGTTTGGTGGTAGTCCATCTAGATAGTGGGGTATAACGCACTCACCAGAGTGGATGAGTGGGTTATACCTCATTACCCCATTTGGATATGCCACATAAATAAATATTAAACACATACAACACGTGTGTAGTCTATTAAAATGTATCTTTAAGAATCTTTGCAAAAGTCAAGGATCATTTCTAGTTTACTGATTGCCGTGTGATATATAACAAGTACTACGAGTTTCAAGCTGCATGTATATCCCTTTTATGATAAACATCGTGTTTATATTTGGAAAATGTTTTTTAACAAAGACAACGCCATCTGATCATACGCTCACGAGACGTTTAAATTGCACTTAAGTGACATAATAGTCGGTCCAGTTCACGCTTTACAGGACGCTGACGATGTAATTATTGCAATTCACGCCGTACTTACAGCTGATTGTACGACGGCAGCAACTGGCGACGCAGTATTGAGTACAGTCAACAAAAAAAGTTTGACAGTGTTATTAATATTTCAAGCAACTAGGATATCCTTCTTTAATTATTTTGGCTGAGAAACCTGAGGATGGAACCGACTTTTGTGATATTCCTACATGATAAAAAAGCGTGGAATCAATACCTGTTGACTTTTAGGTGGGATATATTAATTTAAATAATTGTATTAACTAACATGACTGTATTTTTTTAAATGTTGAAAAAGAGTAACTACTGAGTTTCTTGCCGGTTCTTCTTGGCAGACTCTACTTTCCGAACTGGTGGTAGCTTCACTTAATTGTTAAATGACGATTCAAAAGTGCTTGTAAAAGCTCACTTGAATAAAGTATACTTTGATTTTGATTTTGACTAAAACCACTGCGATAGCCGTCTAAGGTCGCAGATATACTACGATTACGATTATACTACGATTTCATATATCGATTTTTCTATTATCACATTTTACATCTCTACCAATGGACGTGATAAAGTATAAATACGGTCAGCAGGATAAGGAACCAACTCAAAAACAAAGTCATTCACAAGAAAGAGCAGGCAATAGTGTTTCAATCTGTTAACATATTTGGAACATACAGACAAAATGCGGAGCGATGCTGTAAGCGCAACCGTATGATGATGATGACGAATCTATCTCATTTGAGCGATAAAAATACCCTGATGCTGAGACATGATCTATTGGGTTCACTGTCGCATAATCTCGTACCGATATCAACGTCAGCCTTTATTACAACATATTACATAGATCTACAACATTTTAGACATGACATATTAAACCACGCCTTCAAAATATAGAACATACGTACATGCAAGTGAAGCATGAGATGTCTGTTACATTATAGCTCTGAAACCAATTTGATTACAGATAATATTTCAGTGATGTTAAAAAAAAGTCTCTAATTATCTGAAGTGCCTAGTGTAGAAGCTTCCAAAGCTTTTTCTAACTGGACTGACAAATTATTATTATGTTAACGGTACCCTCGAAGGGAACAATTAGCGAAGTTTAGCGTAATTAGCATAATTTTAAAGTCATTTATTTACGTTTCAAACTGCGTACGGAGATGAGGTCAAAGCAATAACGCGGTAGGAAACACACACATTCAAATATACTTGAAGTTTTAGCCGGATGTGATGCATGCTGAATATTAAATGAAAATGTTTTTTTTTAACTTCGAAAACAGATGTGTAAACATTTTTGCTACCACTGTAGAATAAATACATCAGTCACCAATGATTTATTAATAAATCACTTTACGTGACGCCCAAGGGTAGCGGGTTCAATGCCAGTCGTATCTTAAATGCATTTCAAACTTATTTGAATGTTATGTTAGCGTATAGCATTGAAAACGAGTTAGGTTTTTTATGAAACAAACATAAATTACAAAGTAAAATGTATACAAATTAGTACTGAAGCATAAAAATACACTTTTCAAATACATTCGATATTCTCGTTTCATTGTTATTCCGTTTGCGATTGTTTTTCACGGATTTAAAAAATGAAGAAGGTTATCGGTTTGGTTGTTTTTTATATATCTTTATTTAAGACTTTTTGTATTCAAAAATAAAATAAAATCAGGAATATGTTCAGTGGATAAAAAAATAACAAAAGAATTAGCCTTAACAAAATCACAAACCTCCTTTATTCGTATACAGTTTTGAATTTAATAAATGCAATAAAAAAAAAACATAGCAAGAAACAATTTGCTGTGTTTATATCAATCAGAACTCAAAAACATTATTTTAAAAATAATGGTTGCATTCGAAAGAGTTTAATTAAAAAAGAGATTTCAAATGAATGCAAATACTCTATCTTCTTAACCAGAATAAAAATATTTACATTTTAATCAAAAAGTGACAAAGTACATTAATAATCTCAAACAGATATATTATTTACCAATATTTATTTACATATACATATGTCTGATGAACTGACATGACACTTGTACGTATGAACTCAATAAAAACTTATCTTTAAAAATTCGTCAAAGCTGTATGACAGTGTCAGTCACAACAAACGAACGAAGTCAGTCATTACCCCAATTAGCTCTCGTGTAAGAGCAATGATATATTTATCAATCTCAGTAAGACTTTGATAAATATCAAAATATGACAAATAATAATTCATTTATGTATTTATAGTGTTATTGCACATGTCGTGTATAAACGGCTAGAATAAGTATAAAAAAAGTAAATTTCCCACTGCTGGGGTAAGGCCTCCTCTTCCATTAAGTAGAGGGTTTGGAACATATTCCACCACGCTGTTCCAATGCGGGTTGGTGGAATGCACATGTGGCAGAATGTCAATGAAATTGGACACACGCATGTTTCCTCACGATGTTCTCCTTCACCGCCGAGCACGAGATGAATTATAAACACAAATTAAGCACACACACTCACATATATCTTTAGTGGAGCCTGCTTGTGTTTGAACCCGCAATCATCGGTTAAGATGCACGCGTCTAACCTAACATAACCACTGGGCCATTCATATAGATAGTTGTGAAGAAGTATAGTTCATAGCTACAAAATATGGCAATAGCTCTTTAAATTTGTTTGTAAACTACTAAACTAAATGAAACGACCGTTGTCAAATGTCTATCAATTGAAATGGCGATTTGTTGAACGGCATACAAGTTGGTGCGCAGCAATGACATTTAGCAGCGCGTTACAATACCACAATGTTAGATAAACTTTCTCCATGAAAAATACGGACCGATTTCATGGTATCGGTCGAACGGCCTCGAAGTCCATTATTATCAAAAAGATACACTAACATCAATTACTACATACAATTAAGACATTTTTCTTTTGAAATAAGCAATTGTACGGGCAAATGGGACACCTATTATAAGAATTAATAACCATTCCCAAACACACCGATGCGCCACCTTCATTACTAAGATGTCATATCCCTTAATCTTTATTCAAAATTAAATATAAAAGTACTGAGTATTGCTGTATGGCAATAGACTGTGTGATATGTGTGTGGTACCAACAAAGATGGTCTTGTACAAGGACTACCACTAAGTAAGACAGCTAGTGAAGATACACAGCTGCTATGACCTTTTATGTTGAGTGGTTAAGATAAGATATAAAAGCGTACAAACAAATAAAACCTCAAATTCTCATAATTATTTTTTTTTTAATTTTATTTTTATTAGGACAACCAACAGACACAATATCCCTTTAAAATTAAAAAAAAAACTACATTTCAAAATTATCTCGGCAAATGTTCTATTTTATTTACAGGTAGTCTCACCATAGATTATCATATATCACAATATAGGTTAAAAATAAAAATTAATTCGAAATTTAAAAAATACACGTGTTCTTTTTTTAAACGTTAATTCATAAAAAGACTCAAGTACAATTAACGGTTAGCGTCTAGCGAGCTTAACATATGTATACCTTGAGTCCGCTTAGTTATCATTGCGCGCTACCGAGGGCGGGTTACTGACCTGAGACAACGAGGCCGACCGAGTTGATCACTTAATTGTTCTATTTTTCGCAAACGTGGGCGGAGCGTCATACGTGAACATAAATAAAAAGTTTTACAACCGACTATTTAAAAAAGAATTCAGTAACAGACAGCTCACTTCTCACTTCGCGTTCACGAAAACAAGAAACTTCTTTTTTTTTATTTTTATTAATTGTTTTATTCATCGCGATATTCACATACCAATCGAAACATTTTTATCCAAATAGACTTTTTTAAAAGTACTTTTGAATCCACAAGCACTGTCACCGGTTCGGAATGCGGACCGGCAAGAAACTAACATAGAAATAGGTCTTACAAGGGAAAGCTTATCGCTAGAAGAGATTACTTAAAGCTACCCTAGCGCGTGAAGGGTATGGCATCATGCCATACCCTTCACGCGCTTCACACTGCCATTGGCATGGTAGTAATATTGATGGAGGTTGATATTTCAAACATATATGTATAAAGCCAAAATGGCTCAGTGGTTAGAACGCGTGCATTTTAACTGATGATTACGGGTTCGTATATTGCATCAACATGCATATTGAAATAAATATAGCTTTATTTTCAGTTTAAAACAGCTAAATCGGATTTAAATAAAACTTTATCATGAAACAAATGCATTAAACGAGTACATATCATTAAGATAGGCGAAGCGAATATATAGGAGATTTAACAAATTTTAACATTTAAAACATAAATTCACATGTGAAATTTAAAAGGTAACAACTGATAATTATTAATGTGTTGAAATATTAAAAAAGTAGGTCAAAATCAGTGTATCGACAGATTATATAAAAAATTCAACTCTTGAAATACAATAACAATTATACGTTGCAGAAACCTCGGCTTTCACTACTCGTACTGTTACGTACATATATACTAATTGGCTGTCCTGGCTTCACATGAGTTGAAAAAACGAGACAACAATCAGCTTTAGCAAGAAAAAATGATACTGATAATACTTGGTGTTAGGGCTTTGTGCAAGCCCACCTGGGTAGGTACCACCCACTCATCAGATATTCTACCGCTAAACAACAGTATGCAGTATTGTTGTGTTCCGGTTTGAAGTGTGAGTAAGCCAGTGTAACTACAGGCACAAGGGACATAGCATCTTAGTTCCCAAGGTTGGTGGCGCATTGACGATGTAAGGAATAGTTAATATTTTTACAGCGTCATTGTCTATGGGTGATGATGACCACTTACCATCAGGTGGCCGATATGCTCGTCCGCAAACCTGTTACATAAAAAAAGAAAAATGTAACAGAACTACCAAATAAACATTTTTGACAACAGCAACAACAAGGGCCGTCTGAGACTTGATAGAATTTTGTCGATCTTTAACAAAGAGTGTTTACTTATATATTTAATAAAGATATTTGTTTTTTGACAGGTCTTCACGAATACTTATTACAAATTTATCATTAGTAAAGCAGGCAGTAGATTTAAATATATCGAATGTTGCATCTGTAGAATTAAAGTGATGCTGTCAATTTTCTTTTCGGATATATACATCGAATAGATTTTTTTCAAAATTTTCAAAATAAACTTTATTTAAGTAGGCTTTTACAAGCACTTTTTAAACGTCATTTTACAATTAAGTGAACCTACCATCGGTTCGGAAAATAGATTCTACCGAAAAGAACCGGCAAGAAAATCAGTAGTTACTCTTTTTCAACAATTAAAAAATACAAAGTCATGTTAGTTAATACAATTATTTAAATTAATATATCCTGCTTGGAAGTCAACAGGTATTAAATTTTTAGTCACGGATACTAAAAATATTTTTGAGGGTGCAGCTCAAAAGATTATTATTTTTGTGTAAAGTGTAAAGACATTCGTGGCAAAACATACCTATATAATATTTCATTTGAACAAGTGAATTAATTTGAAAACCAAACATGCATTCAACTTTACTTTTATGAGTTTATCAAAACACAAGTTGAGTCGAGATGGCCCAGTGGTTAGAACGCGTGCATCTTAACCGATGATTGCGGGTTCAAGCCCAGGCAAGCACCGCTGATTCATGTGCTTAATTTGTCTTTATAATTCATCTCGTGCTCAGCGGTGAAGGAAAACAACGTGAGGAAACCTGCATGTGACAATTTTCATAGAAATTCTGTAACATGTGTATTTCACCAACCCGCATTGGAACAGCGTGGTGGAATATGTTCCAAACCTTCTCCTCAAAGGGAGAGGAGGCCTTTAGCCCAGCAGTGGGAATTTACAGGCTGTTGTTGTAAAAACACAAGAATTTTGTTTCATGTCTATGTATTCCCCGACTTTGCCTCGACTTCTCACTCCAGTTAGGTTATTATATAACAAAAAATTCGAAATTCACCCCAGAATACAAACAAGAATTATCTCATTGTTATAATTCACGTTCGTATTTTGAATGACGAATCATACATAGTACGTCAGTTGTCAATAGTTAAAGAGTGAAAAGCGAAGTGATTTCTTACAGAATCGCACTGTAGCGTTCGCAATGCACTACGTTTCATTTGCCTGTAATTACTCCGGCTCACCCTTCAAACGGAACACATAGCGATACAAAGTATTGATGCTTAGCGGTTGAACATCTGATGAGTGGGCGGTACTAGCCTGGAAGCCCTAACGCTAGTTTATCATAATGATTTATGACAAACGTGTCAGGAAAAATATTACACGTACATTAGTAATACTATAAAGTTTTATGCTACAATATTTTATCTTCCTTACTTTATTTGACACACAATAGTAAATTACATAAACATGAAAAAAAAGAGTGTATTGTCTAGAAGGATATACTGAACCAATATACGTAGAACTCGTACCAGACGACACATATTCGCACGTTTTAAATTTATCCCATTGACGTGAATTTCACATTCCTGTCTAATATGTTAGTCAACTTTATTGTTATATATTTTTTACAATTTTATGCTTTGCTTTTTTATTCATTATTATAGTATTTTATCTTTGTGACGTAATTTCAACTATTATATAATTAAGTTGTTGCAATAAATTATTTTTTATTAACGTTTAGAGTTGATGCTGAGTTACAGCATCAACTTTCATTTCAATAAATAAATAAATACTAAAACATACATCGTTTGTTCAGTAGTAACCTAATTAAAATTATTAATACGAAAGAGTTTCTATATGTTATTTTACATACACGTAGGGTACGAAAAATAACATAAAGTACTTAACCGTTCCTCTTTACCTCACATGCGAGCGAAACATCAGTCGAAGCTAGTAAATACACAAGGAAAACGTGAAACAATGTAAGATTTGAAATGTCAAAGATAATAATCGTTTTATTACAATCAAAGCATTCCTGATTCAGAGGAGCGTATTCGTCTTCGAGACAAAATTAGCATAGCGGGAGAGAGCGGCTCGGTCGACGACAAGTGCCTACACGCCAAATTACAAAACAAAGAACAAAGGACAATTGGATTTAGAGATGCCTTTATATCGAAATGTAATCATTGTAAAAAAATACGTGTTCTTTGAGTGCGCTTGAGATGATCTATTCCTTGGGCATATATAGAGAGTACTTTTCAACTGCATGCAAATATAATATAGATTAATAATAAATATTATGATAAATTATTTTAACGTTATTTAGCTTTAATGACAAAAAAAAAATTAATTAACGTATGCCTGCTTCTAAATGTAATAAATAATATATATTAATAGTGTAAGCCAATTTTAGTCCCAGTGATTGAGGGCCGATAGCTGCACATAAAAATCGGCTATGGTCTCATTTTGAAACCGTAGTTGTGCATAAAAATAAAGAGGATTCTTGAACGTAATTAGTTACATTCTTATGGTTTATCGAATAATTAATTTACATAGCGAAGAAAGTTTCTAGCCGATTAAAGAGCGGTACTACGGTTGTATAAGAAAATAAAAATAAAAAAACGTAAACAAAATTAAATTTAATTGTTATCGACAAACTCCAGTTCCGAACATTAAAAAAGGCGTCAACTGCAATGAAATCCAAACCAAAACCTGTCATAGGCTTCGAAGTTCTATATTGAATAAACGCAAATTCTCGCTGGAGATTCACTAGTGTAAAAATCTGGCGGAAATTCATTTCATTTTTAGACTCACGCTGATCGCTTATCAATTATATTATAAATCGTAATACTATTATCAAATTTTAATATAACTAAGATTATTACAAGCAACGATTTTCAGTACGGTTTTCCTTTTAAATGCTAAGCATGTTCAATAGCAGCTTTTGTATTTGCTATGCTTGTCATATAACTGATTCCCTTTCGTATCTCAACTCTCGTCGAGACGATCTTTATTGCTTTGAGAATGCATTTACGAACGTTTGTAACGAGATTGAATTGACTGCAAAGTTCCGGAGAAAGCGACTTTAATTAGGATTTTACCAACTTGAATTTCTTTCAAGAATACTGTCATTAAAATCACTAGATATTTATACTACTGAATGCGAAGTATTATTGCTATGCTTAATTCATATGTAACCAATATATAGATTAAAATTTTACAAAGTAACAAGGCGGGTTTCGTTGAATGGTTTACTATATTAAAGTATAAAAAGCTATGCTGATTGATTATTGACGTGACAAGGGTGAATTTTAAATTCTATATAATTATTAATGAAATATATATATATATTAATTGGAAGGTAATTGAAATATTCGTTCCTTTTATATATTTAATCTATTCGATTAAACATTAAAAAGAAAATTTGACAGAACTTGATATATTATCTATGCAAAAGTCGACGAATATTTTTTGCATACTTCAAACTAAGCTATCGATTGAATTTCTGCTTTGAGTGAACTATTTTGAATATGTTGAAGAGAATATAATAAATCGTATGTGACTTTTATCGTAAGCGAAGACATTGTCGCGAGGGATTGACGTAAATACGATATAAATCTGAGATCTTCGCGTCGTTGAGATATTGAGAATGAGTGACTGGATGCTGGAGATAAAGGGAACTCTGTAACGGATTGAATGATAGCACGAACGTTACAATTGAAGTATTCAATATTGGATAGAGTTGAAACGAATATATAGCTGCTACACTATTCGACCTTTTGTTTTTGTTGATTTGTAAATACTATGAAAGCACATTTGAATATAAGAAATGTATGTATTATCTTCTTCTTCTTCTTCGTGAGATTTATTATTGTCGGTAGCGCTTGTCTAGAAATACTTTCACCAATGTATCGACTAGCTTCTTTCCCACCACTCTGTTCTCGGCTAGTCTCAGGGCAGTCAGTATATTGAGTCTCGTTATATTTTGAATCTGGTCAGACCAGCGGCTAGGCAATCGACCGCGCAATCTTTTGCTTACGATTATTACAAGTAAGCGCAAATATAAATTATTAATACAAAATATTTATATTCAACTATCTGCTCTACTAGCTTCATAAGCGCTTCCGAAAAGTCATGTTACAGAATGATTAACTTTAGCTGCAGTTTCATGCTGTAAATTTTTCTCGAATAAAAAATTGCCTCCGTCACTCTCCGGCCTGTATTCTATTTCTACGCCAAAAATCACGATCCATTATTCCAGAGCTGCTTAAAAAACGGACTAGACAGAACAACATTTTCCGGACAAACATAATTTAATTTAAGAATTTATTTGCATGAACTTTTTTTACAGTTGTTACGACATTGTATAAGTACATTTGATAGTTTATTGCATAATATAACATTAGTAACATTAGGAATGATAATACATAAAGAAATTAACGATGCTCTGGACAGATTATAGGTGGTAATTTTTTGCATATAAAATAAAAAAAAAAACAAGATTACACTTTAGGTAATATGTATATTTACGTGGTATTAATACTTGTTGACTTCCAGGTAGGATTATTTTCTTGCCGGTTCTTCTCGGTAGATTCTATTTTTCGAACAGTGGTAACTTCACTTAATTCAGTTCTTAAATGGCGATTCAAAAGTTCTTCGAAAAGCCTACTTGTATTAAGTATAGTTTGATTTTGATTTATAAGTATTTCGTTTTATATATTTACAGTGAAAAGTCAAAAACGTACGTATAAATGATACCATTTTCCGAATCTGCTTTAACAGAACAAAAATATAACACTATTCTCGCGGATAAGAGAATAGCCCGACAATGGGATACAGGGAGACACGTATCCGCCCGCATTAGAGTCAAGGGATACTGTAAGTATCTTAGAGGGTCGCAGTGCTCTCATTAGGAGGCAGGATGCAATCGAGTGCCACTTTAAGAGTACTGTTAGGATTGGCTAATGCAAACACTCTACCGGGACTTTTGTATCAAGACGTTCCTTAATGCTTTTGAAAAGGTTTAGTTGTTAATACATTAACGATTAACAATGTTTCGAAAGATGCTACTATAGCTAGCTAGCTATTATTTTGTCTGTGTTTTTAGATTATACATTTTGTACCGTAATTTCTTTAAAATTTTATAGACAAACAAACGATTTTATTTTATTAAAAAATAATAAGTCAAAACATATTAGGTACCTTTTTAGTAAAACCCCTATTCGGTATAACTTTGAGATTCGTGAAAAAGTGACGTTTTGAATGAAATTGTTTTTGGAAATATAGGGTTCAAATTAAAGTGGATATAAACAGTCAAGTTGAGTCAAAACTGATTCCATAGTGCATAATATAGCACAGCTATTAGTAAATATAATCTAGTATTTGTTTATATTCTGTATTCCTGCTATTGGAATACACTAAAGGCCATAAAAAACATAAGGAATACTCGCTGGTTGTATTCGCTGAAGCGAGAATTGATTACTTTTATGGCACAATGCGGAAACACTCCTGACGATGCAATAGTTCCGAAGAAATCTTAACGACATCTAAGAAACTATTTCCAACAAATATTTTATTGCGCCTTCAGAGGCTAAGACACTACTTAGACCTACTTAAAGGATCATATTAGTCGAATTAAAAAACAGCCAAATCGCTGTACACTACAAAAAAAATACAGACGAATTGATAACCTCCTCCTTTTTGTAGTCGGTTGAAAAAAAAAGGAAAATCTATTTATTATTTTATAAAAAGAGCAGCGGCCCGACCTGCAAGCACGGGAGGACATAAGTTTTCTTAAATATTTTTCTATGTTTTTGTTGCTTTTTCCGACATGTTTAATAATTGCCGTTCTATTTTAATTTATTTACACAAAAACCATAGTAAATTATAAACCTAAACCAAAGCGGTATGAAGATCCGTTCAGTAGTTTTGGAGTTCGTCGCGAACATAGACATACAGACGCTGCCGGGGGACTTTGTTTTATAATACGGAATGACGAGTCGTAACAAATAATAATTTAATGAATATGCCTTTTCCTGTCAACGCTTTAAAGTAACAACAGAAGCACAAATAACATAAATAACTACGGAACTAAACATCCGAGACGAAAACGCTAAAGAAAGTTTTGTCCCATTGTTAAACCAATCGAATACCTTCAAAAAAGTCTTCGAGATAAGTCTCGAAGTATCGTCTACTGAGAAACATCGCTCCCATTGAACTATTCAAATGTTAAAAGGATCTCGTAGACTCCGTCCCTCGCATCCGTCCCACTAGCCTTTTTAATTTATCTTTGACTACATTTCGTGCTATAAGTGGGTCGAATGCTAATACAATTTACCTTGCTGTATGATAAGGGTTTTAAAAAGATTAAGACGAATAATGTCACTTTTGATAAGAAAAAATCTGTCTTCTATAAGGTTACAGGTTACAGGTTCTATAGCGGCTCGTCCCGGATTCGCATGGGTGAATACACTTTTTTTTTAAATATTTTTACTTTTTATTTATATTGTTTTGTTGCTTTTTTCCAACGTGTTTAATAATTGTCTTTCTATTTCAACTTATTTACATAAAAACTTTAGAAATTATATACCTAAAGTTTCTTACGAATCCCTCTGTCTATAAGTGACAACCGCATGAAAATCCGTTGGGTAGTTTTGGAGTTCATCGCGAACATACAGACAATCTACCCCACAAGATAATTATAGTCCACTGCTGGTCGAACATGATTTTTCTTCATATTCCATTTAATGGGTAAACATGGAATTTCATCCGAAATTAATTAAGAAGCAGGAAAATTTAATTAATAAAATTTAAAAATAATATCATGGTCAGAATTAAGTTAAATCAATTGGAACATATTGGAGTTTTGATCTTTACATTATAATTATATTTTAAATATTCGATGAGATGTATTAATGTCATCGTTTGGTATTACTTCACTGGTTTTTTATAATTGAATTAAAAAGTAAAACAAAAATAAATTCGTACACTTTTACGAAAAAAAATCTCACGGCAAGTAATATTCATTATTAATTTCCATTTTAATATTCAATTCGTATATAAATACTTTCTTAACATAATCAAAACTTCGAATACACCGGTTACAGTTTTATTCGTAAGTTACAAACAAACAAACAAACAAAAGACAATTTAAGTTAAAAGGGTTAATTAGCGCAACAGAGTCGCTTTCATAACCTACACTTTCATTACAAAAGCGACATGAAAAACTATGTCACCAGTTCCCAGCGACCTACAGCTGCAGGCGTTCCAAGGAGCCGTCTATTGTCCCTTGTTTTCTGAAAGTCAAGTGTTTATGCACCTTGCTCACGATGATGTATAAACAAGACGTACATATGCAGCTACAACAAACAAACACGGATGGGAAACGAGATATTTTAGACGCATCTATTGCGTCATCGCGTTTTAAAAATTACCGAGATGGACGATTGCGGGTTCAAAATCAGGCAAGCACCACTGAATAATCATGTGCTTAATTTGTGTTTATAATTCATCTCGTGCTCGGCGGTGAAGGAAAATATCGTGAGGAAACCTGTTTGTGTCTAATTTCATAGAAATTATTCCACGTTTGTATTTCACCAACCCGCATTGGAACGGCATGGTGGAATATGTTCCAAACTCCTCAAAAAGGAAGAGGAAGCTTTAGCCCAGCAGTGGAAAATTTAACGGCTGCTGGGTTTTTAAAAAATCTGTAATCAAAGCGATAAGTGTCAATAGCGCAATGGTTTACGGGCACCTAGCTATGTTAAATCTTTTAGGGCTATTTAGCTTAGAAGAAATTATAAGCAGGAATATTAGTAATTCCTTGATTAATTAAGAGCATTGCTACTGTTCTTGAAAGAAAAAAGAAATAATAAAGAATGAAACGGTAGAATTCCTTAATGATATTCAAAGCGCATTTCGATATCCGTTAATCGTTGCTTTAAAAATTTTCATCGCAATCCATTTTGTTTTTAATTTCGCTCATTTCCTTGTAGATTTAAAGGTTTCCCATGAACATTATTCAAAAAAGAATTTATAGCCTCCTTTAATAATGGACGAGGATATAAATTATTTTGTGGGCCATTAGCGCGCTGCGATTCATTCTTTTAAACGGAATATTAAAACGCACCATTGGACACCCTATTACCGTTTCGCGGCAAAAACTCCATTGTGCGACGTCACCTAAGGGCGCCATTTCAATGACTGTGTCACGGCGGCCATGCTCGATTGAGCACGTTGTTTATATTCCGCGCCATTCCGTTAATAGCTTATGAGTATCCTTGTAGCGATACTTGCATTTTTTAAACGAGCTTAGAAGAACACGGGCCACGGCTGTGTGGCGTTCAATTGTTCGACTAATTTGTTATTGTTTTTGCTCGAAAAAAAAATCCAATTTAATTACTAACTCTATAGCCGGAGATAATGTTAATGAACCGAAATCAAATTAGTTTTTTTGTACTCGTTTGACACGGTTTTTTATCACTGAAACATAGCCTATAGTAATCTAATTTTAAGAATTTTGATCGTATTGATATCTTACGAACGTAACGTTGAACGTAAATTACACAATAACAACATTTTAATTGCTATAAAGGTCATTTAAAAAAAATAGTTGATCTCCCAAGGTACATAATTTAATGTATTTTTTATATGTATGATCTGTGGTCCAGTGTTTAACACGATATCTATGTAATTTCAACAGTTGTGTGGATTTCAAATCCAGACAAGAACCGCTAAATTTTAAATGCGTTCAAATTGTTTATAAATATCATATCGTGCTAACATCGCGAGGAAACCTGTATTACTCTTGATTCACTCAAATGAAATCTGTCACTTGTTTATGCCACATATTGAAGTACCCTACTTTAGTAAATTAAACTCTAAAATTTCTCCTCACGAGTTAGGCCTAGCTGTTTGAAATTGCAAATTTTTCTTACAAATTTATTAAGCAAATTATACCCAATAATCATGTCCTAAATCTTCTGTCATTTGTTAAACGTTCTCCTAGATGTGTGTTGTGTGATGTGATATTGACCTTTAGTTGTAAATTGTGATGTTTGGTCAGAGGTAATAACGTCCGTCCTTATGGCACGGCGTTATTTAACGTAATAAATCTACCTTCAGGCCAGTTGTCGTAAACGTGAACTGCTATGTCGCCGGCCGAGTCCACCGGGCTAAACACGAACTCCTTTGTTTTCCCAGACACGAGGATTAATCGCAGGTTGATCTGAAACAAAGAATTACGTTTTTAATATACTAGAAGCACCATGATGTTTAATTTTCTTGATACACCATGAGATAAAATCGAAAAATTTAGTAACAAATATAACGTGCATTCATGTACGTATTCATATGTAAGAGAGTATATTTCATATTTATTTTAAGATTTTAAAGAAATGTATTTAAGAAAGAAAATTAGGAAGTGTTCGAACGACATATTTGAAAACAAAATCACTTTCAAAATATATTTTTTGACACTTTATTAAATTTTCCTATGGCGTAGATCACATAAAAATACATGTTTAGTTTAAACATTTCAAGTTACAATGAATCTATAATTTATTATTAACTTTCCATTAAAGTTTAGCGAATATGTAAGTCCAACTATGTTTGTAGGGCTTTGTGTGACCCCGTACAGGAAGGTACCATCCACTCATCAGATAGTCTACAACCAAACAGTAATACTTAGCATTGTTGTGTCCCGGTTCAAACTCAACAATGCTAAGTACTCGATCACCTTGAGTGTTAGTTACTACTGTCACAACATACACAATATCTTACTTCTCAAAGATAGTTGTAAAAAAAGTTCTTATAATCCATGCAATATTTTATCCGCTGTACCATAGACTAAAATCTACATACATAATATATTCCAACAATGCTTACATCGTAGTAAGCGCACCAGAATATACTGAAGATATTTACTATTCCTACAGATTTTACAGGATCGAGTATGTTGAGAGCTTCGCTTCGATCGCTGTAAGCCTGTTTGTTGAAGCTCTCGCTACGTATATTGAAACATAATATAATATTAAAAATATAATTTCACTCTATTTACAAATTCATTGATAATTAATCAGTTATAGTAATCGTATACTATTTATTTAATATTGGTATATTTAATTTTGCTTTGGCCAAATTTCGGTCAAAATATTTTTATTGCTATTAATAATACTATACAGCATAACCAAAAAAAAATATAAGTAAAAATATATAGTTACTAAAAATATTTTTATAAAAAACTATGATGTTTGCGACCCTGCCAGGATTCGAACCTGGAATCTTCTGATCCGTAGTCAGACGCGTTATCCGTTGCGCCACAGGGCCTTGTATCATTAGCATCAAATACTTTACCCAGTTCCAAAAACAATACAAAAATAAAATATTCAATATTTAGATAACACCTTTGACTTTTTTTAAACTACTTAAGAAAATCCCAGATTTTAACGCTTATATTTTTATACTTTTTATACAGAATGACTAACACATTGCATATATGAATAATAGAAAAAATAATAAGTGTATTAGACTCCATATAATAACAATAATATAGAGCAATATTTCCATAGCTTATTCCGCAGTTTTCTCGTCGCTCGGTGAAAAATTCGTACTTGCGTGTAGTTATTTTAACGACTAAAAATAGCTTTGTTGTCTGCGTTACCGGCGCTAAGGGACCCGGTATTGCGGCGGCCATATTTCATTTTTCCCGCCGTCCGGGGACACCCACCATTGTTATTCTTGCATCACGGCGCTCCGTGAAAAAAAGAATCATATTTTCCTTTGTGATATTGCTGTCATTCATCGCTTAGAAATCGTATACCGTGGATTGGATAAATTTCTAATAAAAAATATATATATTTAAGTGCAACTCGCCCTAACGACTAAATTTAATAATACTTGGACATACGTGAATATTTTAAATATAAATATTAGACAACAGCACAAACATTACTCTGATCCCAATGTAAGTAGCTAAAGTACTTGTGTTATGGAAAATCAGAAGTAACGACAGTACCACACACACCCATACCCAAGACAACATGTAAAACTAATTAAATTTATCTACTCGGCCGGGAATCAAACCCGGGACCTCGGAGTGTCGTACCCATGAAAACCGGTGTACACATTACTCGACCACGGAGGTTGTCATGAAAGAGTATTAGGTAATTAAATTAAATTTAATCGTATAAATACTACATAATTTGTTTATTTACGAATTTTTAAAATTATCAGTGTTTCTTTATCTATATTGTCCAGGTGTTATTACAATAACCTTCCTCTCGAATCACCCTATCTATTAAAAAAAAGTAAATCAAAATCCGTTGAGTAGTTTTAAAGATTTAAGCATACAAAAGGACATAAGCGGCACAGAAAAAGCGGTTTCGTTTTATACTGTATAGTGATTATATCTACATATACAAACGTCGTTAACCAATTTCGAATACGATAGACATAACACATTAACACAGTACTGTGTATTTATATAATTTGCATATTAATATTTTATCACAACAGAAAGGGGTTAGTCTGTTAGTCAGAGCCGGTCACTAAACATCGCGCCCACGTCGAAGAGATAACAGAATCTATTTAGAGCACTTTGCATTTCCTGCCTTCAATCACTTTCTATATAAATCACTACTGATACATTAATTACTAACTCTGGCGCCTTTGAAATTATAACCAGCTTACTACCATTCATTTAATACATTGTAGTAACAAAATTAAAACGTATAAATTAACGAAGGAGGTTTTATGTAAACAATATCCTATTTAAAACAGTAAATAGCTTTTACCCAATGATATAAATCTATACAAATAGTATAAATGCGAAAGTAACTTTGTCTGTCTGTTACGCTTTCACAGTTAACCCACTGAACCGAATTCGATGAAATTTGTTATGCAGCAAGCTTGAACGCCAAGGACAAAGGTTACTTTTTATACCTAACTCCTTAAATGTGATAAGAAATTAATTATAAATTTAGAAAACCAAATCTCATCATTTAATAAGTAGACTATATCATTTTTAATTTAAAAACGAGATAACAAATAATGGCAGATGATTTATATAAAAAGAGTAAAGTGCACCCACTTCTGGAATAAAGCCTTCTCTTCTATTAAGGAGAGGGTTTGGAACATATTCCATCACGCTGTTCCAATGCGGGTTGGTGGAATGCACATGTGGAAGAATTTCGATGAAATTAGACACATGCAGGTTTCTTCACGATGTTTTCCTTCACCGACGAGCACGAGATGAATTATAAACACTAATTAAACACACATATATATAGTGGTGATTGCCTGGGTTTGAACCCGAAATCATCGATTAAGATGTACGCGTTCTAACCACTGGGCCATCTCAGCTCATTAGATTTATGTATGTATGAATATAAATATCTCAATTACTAAAACGCCTCAAGCTCAAACACGGCTGTTATCACAAACATCTTATAATAATCATTAAAGCTAAATAGGAAAATTATTCTAATACAATTCGATACGGGTTTCCTTAAGGGGATGTGGAGGTCAGACGAACGAGTCGGTTCCGCGTAAAAATATACCTAATATGCTAAATCTATATATCCAAAGTATTTAAACCCTAGAAATAGGAATAATCTATAATTTTTTGTAGACGTGCAAAACAAATTATTCAAAATTCGAATATATTTGTCAGTAATCACAAATAAATACGCAATTTTAATAGATTTTGAAACAACTCAAATATAAAAAAATATGAAAGAGTAAATAATTTTAATCAATGTTTGTATATTTCCACAATATTTGAAACTGTAATTAATTTTACAATCGAAGTTAATATAAACAGAAGAAATAAAAACACAGCTATCGCGACCTCTGTTTTATAATTGCTTACAATACAAACGCGATAAAAATTAACACAATGTCAACGTATTTGTATTTGCATAATTTTAAAAATTTTGTAAAACACCTTGAGGTAAACAGTTCGAGGAAGAGGAAAACGCGTCACTTCCGATAAACAACCACGTAGCTATCGACAGTGACGGTGATAACAGAGGTAAAAAATATTGACGACAAATTCTATTCCTTTGTTGCCACCTTACAAAACATATTTGAAAATATAGGTTTTCTTGTATTTTATTATAAATCTTCCTTGTGTGTATTATGTGAACATTATTATTCAGTAACGATGGGATACCTTCATATGATTCGATTTTTGATATTGATGTTGTTTTTCGAATAAAGTAATTGAATATAAACTTTGGATCATCATCATCATCATCATCATCGTGCGTTTTAGTGTCGACTCATTGTTGAAAAGCAACATTGATTTGGCAGACTTTTACGGCCAAATACCAAATCATTTCCTACCACCATACAAGTATATCTGGTATTAATCTGGTCGATTGCGCTTATCAGCACTCCCTTAACCAGCTTTACCATCAACTATAGCCATTTTAGTTAGATTTAGATGAATTTATTCTACTCTACCCAAATCAAACGTTACAATAAAATGTACATAAACACTAGGCATATTAGTTAGAGGTTTTCAAATGAATACAGCTGTTGTCAGCGTGACTACAACAGATGTGCTAACTAAGTCTATGTCCGCTGAATTATCTAAAGCGTACAAAGTTCGGCGATGCACCTCGCTGGCAGAGAGCCAGCGGTCGAGTCTCCAAACAGAAAATCAAGAAACATCTGAATACCTCCCTCGTATTTTCGAGTCAAAACTTTTGAATAGAGCTAATCTGGTATGTAGGATACAGATAAAGAGGCACCTAATTAAAAATACCATATAATTTGCGATACGTAACGAAAATATTTGTTAAGTGAAATATGGATTCAGGACTGCCTTTCTTTCTTTTTTCGTGGTTTTCTCGTGTACAATGGCAAAGTACTCATCGGTTTTCTTTAACTTCGAAGTATTTTATCAAGATAATTAGATCTCATCTTTTGCAATGCAAAAGCCCTATTCATCGGAGTTATTTCTTCCATTCCTGGATATGCGCGATAACAAAAGACTCTTCGAGTTAGCGCACGCGACTAGATAATCACGTTTCATGGCAAATGAAAGCTGCATTGAATCGTAAGCTGAAGCCTCTTATATAAATTTAAAATATCGACGAAGAAATTTATAGAATAGCCATTGTAAGGACATTATTTTTTAAAAGATAATATTCATCCGACCGTAGAATATATATTTACTAAGAGAAATTCTATGTGGGTTCCTCGAATATAAGTAACAGAAAATATCGATGTCTAAAAATGATTCTCCTAATGAGAAATAAGTACCGAATATATGGTATCTCGAGGCGTTTTCTGCCGTCGTAAATCAAGGCGTGTCTTAACACCTATTGACCCGATTCCTGTTTTTCGGAACTCATAATTCACCAAATGATTACGACGTAATATATTTTCCAACATTACTCTGAATGAATCCTCATGGGACCGACTAATAGCCTTGAAAGTCAGTAAGTCGGCCAATAATATTTGTGTCGGCATTGAGGCTGGGGGAAATTTAAAGCGTGTCAGGTTTGATTAGCCTTGAAGATAATTAAATCGTACTCTATTTGATGATAAATAACAAATTAATATTTTAACATTACTTAAGCTATTAAAATAGCGGTCTGAATTAATATTCATTATAATCAGATAAAATATTAACATCCCGTAACATTGTTTACTAATATGTTGGTATGTTTCAAGATACACGTATTTGTAAGTAGCTATTGATTATATTGAAATGAGCTATAAGTAGTGACTTCAAACTATACAGCGTGACGTCATTGAAGCGATATTATTGTAGTTTATTGATGATTCCAGAAAACCAAAGGTCAAAGTCGTTTCATTTGCAGTTAACTGCTGACTATTGAAATCCAATTAGTTTTGAAAGTTAAAAGCAGATATTTCTGTTACTAATTTGGTATGAAATTTTCCATATTTCATTTCATTGACATAAATTGTAGATTCTGGTAATGGCTAACTTGATACATGATAAGCTTTACCGATTCATAAATCCTATGTAAAAAAAAAAACAAATTGTTCAATTAAGGATTATACAGATGATAGAAAGGCGTGGCGATAATATAATTCTTATTGACTTCCAAGCAGAATATACTACATACAATACATATATTTGACTAACATAAATTTGTATTTTAAATGTTCAAAAAGATTAACTACTGAGGTTCTTGACGGTTCTTCTCGGTAGAATCTACCATCCAAACCAGTGGTGATATAATACGTAAAATAACGATTCGAAAGTGCACGTAAGGCTACTTGTATAAAGTATATTTTGATTTTGATTTTCTTCCAATTTTCATAAAACTTCTTAATACCACAAGGCACAAAACCTTAATAACCAGATCAATTTCGCATAAACACAAAAGAAAAATACTCTAATATACATATGTATATCCTTTGTACTTAAGTAAATTCATTGAGTTCTAACACAGATCCAAAAGCGGTAGAGCTCTGTTCTCATTGAGAAGACAACGCTTGTATTTACGAGCTTAGTCTTAGGGTATATGACAACTTAGAGGGAAGTTGCGGGATTTCCTAAGACTATATCATGGATTTATACTACTATCTGAACAAAGCATTACAGATAACTTCTTTAATTGTCTAACGTTGACTATATTTATCAATTTTACCAATATTGACTTTGTTATTTTATAAATTTGCGTTCGTGACGGAGTGCCAAAAAGCAGCGCGCACCAGCGTAACGAGAAAGGCGCGCGGCAGCACGGCTGCCGGCTACAACAATTTTACGGCCTTTACACATTTCACTTATTGGCGGCGTTCAAAATCGATAAGTTTGGCACAGTTAGCTGGTAGGGTTGCCAAATATAAAAAAAACACCATTACTTAAAAGTTATGGTGTTTCATAAATTGCGTAACAACCATTATTTTAGTAATTGATGTCACGCTGATTTTCTGGTCTGGTTTCGTAAACAAGTTCGGTCAAAATTAGGAAATAATTATTAAACTTTTAGGTTAAAAATATTGCGGAACTAGGAATTAGTTGTTTTGTCAAAATTAAAGATTGAGATTGAAACACCCACCTAAAATTTAATGTCTTCTCCAAATTTGAGGACCCTATGTCCTTAAACAGTTCGCGATTAAAAATATTCAAAGCAGCAATGTCTCTTCCAGGTCCAATCATAGTCCACTATAGCTTTGCAAAATATCATAAATTAATTTTGTACATTATGTCCGATTATACTTTTTTTTTGTTTGGTATATTCTAATCTCTATTAACGATCTGTTGTGAAATTAATGAAATTTTTTTTTAAATAAGGATAGAAGAATAAAAATGAGACACCAAATTCCTCTACGTTTCTTTCAAATCAATTATAATACTGGTAGAATTTTAGCCAACACTTAGTATAAAATAGTAACGCTGATTAAATAAACATTTTTCTGAATAGCTGAAATATGTATAAAACATATTTGCAACTAAATATACAACAACAAAACCATTCGTTTTAATAAAGGGACCTAGTTACGCTTTACATTGTATTATTAGTGAGAGAATTGGTGTTTCGAGTAGACTTCATATTTCTCTCCGCATAACAACCCTACTCTGACCCACTTCCACACTGAGCCAGTTTGGCTCACCCTGACTCTGAAATTATAATGGAACGAGCAGTATAACCTCCATTAGATCAATTTTATGAATTGTCGTACTTTATATTTTTAAGAATTTCCTGACATTACTATGGTAATTCTAATATATCTAACACTATTAAGTTGTTTTAATTTCGCTTAGTATATAATTTTTAGCCGAACTATTTTCATATCCATCTGTTGGATCAGTATACAGCTAAATGTATATAAATGACGAAGACCATACTGTGTTTATGGTATCTGTTAAAGCGCCCTACTTAGGATTCATGCTGGAATAATTCGCCCGCAGTACAACGAGGGAAACAAAGATTGAAATAAGTCTGCCGAGAGCGGACACTGAACAAGCGACTTCACGAGCAAGCCGCACATTCAGGGTGACATTTAATACAATCTGCAACATCTGTATTACATTTAAGTATTTCTACACTTACAAATATAATTTCCAATATTGTTAGTTTGAACAAATTTTTGAGCGTTGCTATGAAATATTGCGTTGATCAAAAATTCATTAGGTAGCGTTAAAAAGCGGTTCACGGGCTTTTGTGTGGTCACGACCCAAGAGAGCAATTTCATATAATAACTGAAGCCATAAACACCGTTGATTGTATTGCCCAATAAATTATACTTTATTAATTGCCTCCTCAGCTCCGCTACGTGGGATGATATACAATAGCTAAGGTTTCCATCTCATCGTTCAAAATTAATTATTACAATAGTGCAAATATAAGCTGAGAAAAAATGTGATTCAATACGTACATACTACATTAACATACAACTCCTTGGAACGAATGGAGTAGATCTGATTAATGCGTGGAAATTCGTGCTCAAATTCGAGCAAGCGTCACACATTATGCATGTGCTGTATTAACCCAGGGCCGTTGTGGGGCACGCGGGAATATGGAGCCCTGCAGATGTGGTTTATATCACTACCTTAATACATTTTTCAAAATGAATTAAGGTAGTGATATACTGTATACATCTGAATTGTTTTTTGCCATATTACCTCACGGGGCCCCAATTTAAGCTGTACCGCCAGTATAAGTAACAGCATCACAAACGATTTGATATATCTAAAGCTTTTACTCATCAATTATTATAAGTGTGTTCCATACTTATTGGTCAGCACTTTAAAAAAAAGATTATACGTAAATGAGTTGCTATCATTAATATCACCACTGATTCATGCGGTCATGAACTGTGGCGATAATTTTAAATGTTGATATACATATTTTATTCAATATACAAAGGATAACCATAATCAGCGGCCGTCCAACGCAGACCATATCGTGGTACATGATGATGACGTAATGGATGTAATTGTTCAATCCACTGCAGCGAGTGCTTTTGACATAATTGACAAATTAATAATCGTTTTACTTCGTACGTTGTTATTCTCTAGGCTGTTGTAGCGCACCGAAGTTATGTCTGTATTTATTCAACAGAACAAATTATTTTAGAATTTAACTACGACAAATGTAAGATGAAAAGTTATGGAATTTTGGAGTGGATTTGTTGTTTAGAAGATTAAATATTTAAATAGCTATTACAGTATTCAACTAAGCCATTATTACAGTGTTTAGTCAAGCTGAAATTTATAAAAAGAAATTATTGTTGTTTCTTGGAAGAACTACCCACATAAAGGAATGTATGAAGAATGAATATTAAAAATACTAGTATATTTATTTTAGTAAAATTTACGTCAAAGACTCTGTCATACATTCTGGTCATCGTCCTCCAACGTTATACGGAATACCAGTGATCATAGTGACATAAAATTGTTTTTATATCCCCAGACAGTCTCATTACCTAATGAGAAAATCTAAGTACAATTATCATTATCAAATCACTTATACAGATTATACCTTAATTAAATAACCCTCGTAATATACAATTGTAGAATAAAGCTTTGATTAAAACAAAGAAACCGCCAATGAGTTAGATGGACATAATAGCTGCTCGAAGCTCTCATTAGTAGCGAGCCTTGAATCTTAGTTCAATTTATCTGTCAGCAAAATCCTTCACAGCATAATCGCGCATTTAGTTACATAGGCAACAACAAGCATTATATCACTTAAGATCCAGGCTTACGCACGTCAGGTCCTTGTCAGAAATGCCCAAGAGAACACCTATCTGAGCGATTATGAGGAAACGAACTAAATAATATCAATAGGAATATTATTATCTTTGATCATTAACACACACCGTCTATATTAGACTCCAATGCTTCTATATTAGAATCATTAGAATCTGTATCGATTAATTTTAGTTATTTGTTTATGATGATCAAATATTTTCGAATAATATTTGGCCAATGTTGGCCACAAAAAACGAGATTTAATTTTAGGACCAACATATTTGTCAAAAGCGTGAATAAACTCTCAATTGATTGAATTTACTTTTCATATTGTTCAACACGAATCAGATTTTAAGCTCAAATTTAAAAAGAAATATTCTTCTAGAAAATTTCAATTTTCAATAATCCAGCATATATAAAATGATATAAATATCAAATTGATATAATTATACGGGTTTTATTTTTGTTGTAATTTGCTTTTAACGCAGTTTGATTTAATTAAAAATAAATGTAACCCCGTTTTGTGAATACTTAATTAGGCCTTGATTACTAAATGTTTACGATACACTCGTTTACTCAAACATTTGTTCGGACGTTATATCATTTATAAAAAAAAAATACGCGAAGAACATGATTTAAAAAAACATATCTTACAACTTCGGAAACCTCAAAATTTTTAATTGATTGATTAATTTTTGTCTAAATCTTAAAACTACTTGATTAAGAAAATTATCAAATCCATCATTTTATTCCAATCATATTTTGATTCGACTCAGAAAGAGCCGTATGAACAATTCGACCAAGAAATCTATCGTCACCTACCACGTAATTATTGCGTAACATATTATGGCAGAATAGTAACTAAATAATATCCCCAGGCAACCGTCGATCTTGCCAAACCAGTTACAGATATCCGAACTATTCTGATCAGGAACTAAAATATTTTATTTGTAATACAATTGCATAATTATTTAAATATAGATTCATCAAAAACATATTTACAAATAATATATGCAATCTGAGAATCTTAAGATCGCGGGGTCATACTCATGAATCAACTTTTAATTTGTAGGTGATTACATATATAAGCATATATATATCGTTTCATGCGTGAAGGAGAAAATCGTAAGGAATGATCCATCAAACCTTATTGGAGTAGCGTGGTGGAATGACTTATAAACCTTATCAAGGAGAAGCGCTCTTATCCCAACTGTGGCATATTACATATATACATTTTGCTCTTTGGAAGCAAAATATTTATTACGATTCAAAAATGTACAATAAGTATTCAGTATTCAGTATTCAGTAATGTAAAATAACCCTTAGAAACCAATATCTTCAATAAAATCATAAAAAAATACTTAAAACTCCTGAAGTTGAAAAGAGTTGCGAGAATGTTGCAACATTTTTCAAGATAAAATATTACTCTCGGTCGAATTACATTTCCAAGTAAATAGAAATTTATAGAATTTGTTTATTGAATTTCAATGATATATTGTATTGAAATTACGTCAGAATTTCGAATGTTCAGTTCGAATTTGAAAATAGAATTTACTCGTTAGAGATGTTTAGTGGGACAATGTCTTCGTCGTATTGTTCTGTGAACATTTGGGAAAACTTTTTACCTGGTGGTAGGGCTTTGTGCAAGCTCGACTGGGTAGGTACCACCCACTCATCAGATATTTTACCGCTGAACAACAGTACGCAGTATTGTTGTGTTCCGGTTTGAAGGGTGAGTGAGCCAGTGTAACTATAGGCACAAGGGACATAGCGTCTTAGTTCCCAAGGTTGGTGGCGCATTGACGATGTAAGGAATAGTTAATATTTCTTACAGCATCATTGTCTATGGGTGATGGTGACCACTCACCATCAGCAACACATCCGCCAACCCATTCCATAAAAGAAAACATTACGCTTAAATGAAATAACCACTGATGGCCTAAGATCTTGAAGAAAATTTATCAAACCGAAAGCAGTGGCGTTCATTATATTTATCGTAATCTAATAATAAATGAGTTTAAACTTCTGCGTAACTAATTAATGTCATAATATTAATTTGTTATTTAAATTAAGTAATTAGAAAACTTTGTTATCCGAAAAATAAGTTTAATTGAAATCAGTCTGCAGATTTAGAATTTCTGAATCGAACCAACGTCATTATCGATGATATTGTTTTTTTTCTCAAAAGCAACCACCATCTTAAAAACGTATAACCATAGGTTTTGTTACTGACTGTTCATTTCGGATTGCCAATCCGAGGTTATCATGACAGCAATAAGGCACTGGCAATATTTGTCCAGGAAGACTTAATTATATAACCCAACTAACTGACGCCCGCGGCTTCTCGCGTTTTAGCGGTTGATCATATGTTAGGCAAAAAAGTTGACTATGTTATTTCTTGGAGTTCAAATTTACTTTATACCAAATTTCATCAAGTTCGGTTCAGCGGTTTGGTCGTGAAAGAGCAACAAACATATAGATTTCACATTTATAATATTAATATAGACGACTTGAATTATGCGACACTATTCTCACGGTGTGGTACGAGTCGGTCTTATAGACTTATTCGTATGCCATGGCGACGAATGATGCTATCTTACGCCGTGCTGCCCTCTCTCCATCGCCGCTCTCTACTCACTTGTGTACGTGGGGCGTGTAACACACATTCTCATTGGTATATATTATTATAGCAATCAGATAATTCGTCTTTAATATTTTGTAATTCCTGCAACTGCAATCAGTTTCGATGTGTTACGTCTGTCGAGTCCCGAGTCGACCATTCTATTAAAGATCCACTTGCATTATTAACACGAGAGTCGTACGACAAATTGTTGTGACAATGTAACAATACAAGTGAAACATGCAAGAAACGCCATATTTTTGTAATATATAGGTATAGTCTCCAGGTCCAATCACAATAACCAAATAAACAACATTAGACGAAGAATAGAGGTGACGGTCGAGAGCTTGATTAATCTATTATATTATTATGGCTTTGTGAAAAAATGGCTTTTCGAACGTTAAAGAGGATATGAGTTAGTTTAGTTAAGTGTATTATTATAAATAAATAATATATCCAAACGTTTTAGTAGTGCACGATACAGCCGAACCAATGGCATGAAATATGTTAATTTAATATACGTATATCTTTATTCCAACTTCGATTGGAATATGCTGTACATAGATTCATCAGTGATAGTATTATACAATAGTTGATTGTATAATGCATTGTATAATACTGTCCCATTATACACGTATGTGTTACGTATAAATCACTAAATGAACTATGCAAGCGATGCATCAGTGAAGATATCTGTTTTAGAGGAAGCATAGAGACGTTTATTTTTAGATGTGTATTGAGGCGAGCCCTTTGAATACATGTAGTTTTAGACAAGGCCTGGCACGGCGCCAGTACTATTATTTCTTTTAATTACACGTTACGTCACACCCGTACATACATACACACATACACTAAAACCGGTAGCGATTTAGTTTTCACTCAACCAGCAATGCTAGTTCCGAAGATTTGACTTACATATGTGATCGATTAAAAAAGAAAATATAATTAAAGACAATGTACTTGTGTCGTATGGAAAGCATACAGTATATTAATTCATCAACCTGCCTTAGAGCTGCCTGGTGGTATAAGATACAAAACTTCACCTCAAAAAGAACGAAGGCCATAAACAGCTATAGGATCTTAACAGATAGTGATTTTAAAAGTAAATAAAATAGTTCTAAATTTAAAAGAAAAAAAAAATAATAAAGTTTAATTAAAGATACAATAGTGAACATTTCGTGCTCGGCTGCAGTACAAGTAGCAAACAGCAAACACGTTGCGCTGCGCTAACGGTGTTTCGGTCTGGTTAGACAAGCATCGGAGCCGTCTGTCATTACAGAGTAACAGGACGGGAGGCAGCACGATGTTATTTCAACCAGCGACGACCGCAATGCGTACAAAGAGCCAATGAATCCTAATCAAAGGAGCATTTCAGCACATTTTCTTCCATTAGCGCTAGACACTCGTCTCCTTTCGTCTTGCCCCGAGACGTCTTTATTGGTCGACGTTTTAGCTTTTCGTAATCCAGTTCTTAGACTGTTTATATTGCTAAGCTACTAGTAAAGCGCTTAGTGAATTGTTTATGAAGGTTTTTGTAGCATTTTTATTTCGCAGCTAGAATAAGTGTACATTGTATTTATTCAATGTAGTATGTACCTATGTAGATATAGGTATATATATATATATATATATATATATATATATATATATATATATATATATATATATATATATATATATATACTACGTACGTACTTTGTTGTATGTTAAGCAATCATTGAAAACTTTTATTGATAACGATTTGTTCAATATTAATAATAAAAAAATAATTGTAATATTTGTTATTAATAAAATATTTATCTCCTTTATTATTCTGAGTTAAATATAAGGTAACAAATTCCTAATGGTATGTTAACGGGCGTATGTAATTAAATAAATGTAATCCTAAATATCCATAAGGCAATTAGATGGTATAAATTGGGCTTGTATATAATTTTCTATCCCTAAGAGACTGTAAATGGATATCTATGGTTGATTTAACGTTAATCTTGTTTTCTAGTAATTACTTTTGCAAAAAACAATTATTAGTAGTTTGGTTAAGTCGTATAAATATGTCTTCTTAGAATATGTACAAATAAGTCTAATGCGTTTTTTCATATATATTTCTGATGAAATTTAATATATTTAATACATACCAATAAGTATATAATAATTATTTGTTTAGCAATTCTATGTTGCAACATAGAGTTTGGAAATTGCAAGTGCTTTCGATCGTGTGCCATCCCCTCAGATGAGTCGGATGTTGCGCCATCGGATCGTATGGTAATGAGACAATGAAGAGCGTCGGTTTGTGGTGATTCTCACGACGTTGGTTATGCTTTGAAATCAGTTCTCTTCGATACGTGTCGGTTAAAATGCTTCCTTCGCAAGAAAATTGATCTTAACAAAATCGTCAGTAATATTCCCTTATATATGAGTACATAAAAACCATTGAATATCTTATCTATACTAATCTATAGTTCTATAATAATATTATAAATGTGAAACTAACTGTCTACCTGTCGCTCTTTCACTACAAAACCTCTTAACCGAACTTGATGAAATTTGATATAAAGTAAACTTGAACACAAATAAAGGACATAGTCACAATCACAATCCCAAAAAACAAAAGGCGAACGAAGATGAGGACAACAACTAGTGTTATTATATTATATATTTTTGACGACTCAATCGTTCGTTTTTAACATTACTAATATATAGCTTTATTTTAATTGATTTAAAACATGCATGTAACATGCTACATGCATGCAAACATTACACACATCACCCATAGCGCTTGTGATATTTATCGTCGCTATAAATTAATAAATACATATTAAAACGACTAAAAGTGTACAATTAAATGAATATTATACATAAATTGTGCAAGGAAGGAGTGATTAATAACGCCATTGGCGATCCAATTATCGGCACGCAAGGAAATATTACCTCAGACGGGGGATTCTTTAATACAGGAATTCAGGCATTCTTGCTTATAATGCTTTTATACAACACGATTTAACATTTAACGTAAATATGGACACGACAAGTGTATAATTACATCACATCGCTACTGTCTCGGTAGTCTTACGTCTACAAAGCTCATCCGCGGAGAGGTCCTTTTTTCAAATCGCTGATCTCTCAGTAATAACGCAGGGGAAGGATAGGTAAGACTATGCCTAGGAAAGCCTGCCGCATTGCCGCCACACTGGACTTTGATGAGCGTTTGCGTAGGTACCTGTGTTTGCGCAAACAGTATAATATCTCTTGCGCAGATTTACGCCGATAGAGATAATGCAACACAATTATTAAAGATAATTCAATACAAAGATTTATTATTTGTATTAAACATAAAATAAGATATATTTGGTATTAATTAGACTTTTGTGACCGTTTTCTTGGAGTTTTTTTTTTTAATTTAAAATGTAAAACATAGGCTTTTCTTTAATTAGGACGACATATACTAATGAACGAGAGAGTTGATAAGATTAAACTAATCACAAATCGTGTCGACTAAGAGCTTCGATACGAGTGTTTCCAATCGAAGGTTGTAGGGCGGGCGGCGCGGGCGGGCGGCGGCCGTGCTGAAGTGGCTGCAGTGCGGTCGCTGCGGAGTGCATTTAAGAACACGCTACGGACCTATAGAGCTCAAGGTCGAGTTCACGTTGCGCTTTCATGTTCGAGAATTTTCTGCCGCAGATTCAGTAAAATCGATTTACATTTCCACAAAGTATAAAAACGATATTGTACGGAAGCAAAAGAGAATCGTACTGCAGCATTTTTTATGAAGTCTTTTAACCGTAAATCAAATAAAAATTGACTGTATTAAGAAAGCACTGTTGGATCGTCATATTAAATAATTTCATATCAATTGGGTTTATCATTATTATAATTTCGCTAAGGTAATGTTATAAATATTAGTTATTAAATCGGTTTTGATAATTACATTGATATAAAGCTAATGTCAATATATGTTTGTTCAATTAAGGTTTGTGCGCTCATCTGTCAATGCACAGTCCAGTGCAGTTTTCAAACATTAAAGCTTAAGCTTACAAGCATTTAGAGAGCGGAAAGCCTCTAGAAGTACAGACATAAAAGACGTGATCTGAATTGCCAAGTTTGGCAGGGTATTAATGATGATAAAACCACTAAATAGGTACATGTGCCTGTTATAAATAAATTAAGAATGATTATTGTAATGCAACACTACTACAGCTATTTCAAAATTTGCTTAATATCATTACGTCATTATTTAAGTTACGATTTACCTATCTCATCTGCTCTATGAAATAAATTTCAACTTATACGTACAAAAATAAAATTTTCAAGCACTTCGTCATATGTGAAAATGTCTATAGTATTTAATAAAACTTAAGATTAATAAATATCCATTCTTGCTCATATACTTCATTACTTGTTTCGTTGAGTATCTTAAAACTTTGTTCTCATCAGAGGTCTAATAACAGCGGTATATAAGTAAGCTTATCTGTGATTACTCAATTTAGTAGTAATACTATGTATCCTATTATATAATAGACGAACATACTATTTCAGTTTTCTTATTTTCCCAGTTGGACATTTTTCGTGCAGCTCGTAACTTGGACACAGACATTAAGGTAGCTTTATTGGTGCATCGCGTTTGAAATATGGAGTGAAATAGGAAAGAGAACGTGATACGAATCTGTAGCTGCAGGATTGTACGAGTGAACGAAGAAAGTAGAAAATAATGTTGAAGTTTGAAATTATTCCAAGCGTTGGCCGGTTTGAAGAATTCAATTGAATTGTCACAATATATCTATAGATATAATAAAATTGGAGTGTCTGTTTGTAATATTAAGAGCCCTTTTACTCAATGCATATGTATGTATACATGGTACATATACCAAAATATTTTTTTTTACAATTTTTGTCTATATGTCTGTTTGTCAATCTCTTGCCAAGCTGCATCTCTTGAATAGCTGGACCGATTTTAACGGGAGTATCACTGACAGATAACTGATATAAAATAAGAAGTAACATATGCTAATATATACTTTTTTTGTTAATTCAAACACGTACAAGATCGCGGGTGCAGCTAGTATTGTATAAAAAGCATACTTTTATGTAAAGAATCAATAATAAATATGTATTTTTTTTCTTTTCAAATGAACAAGTCAACAGAAAACGAGATCCCTAAGAATCCAGTTTTTTCCCGGAATTAATGAAGTTAAATAACAGTCTATTAAGGTTTACTAGAAAAGGTCTTCCTTTCTGTAACGGAAATAAATACAGGGCCTACTCCTATATATTTATCATGTTTAAAATAATATAGGATCGCTTATTCTCTTATTCCTTTATCCAGGGTCAACCTTAACAATGTAGTCGATGTTGATAGAATTCGGGAACTACGTTTATTTTTCGTACGTAGTGAAACAGGACGTGATCTAAAGATATTCTTGGGGTACAGTACTGACTAATGAGGGTATGCAGTAAGAGAGGTAAAGCATTCAGACTGCGGTTTCACTCCAGTCCCCAAATTTGACGACCTGAGACGTCGCTGTATTTGGACTCCCGCCCCCCAACGCCGAGTATTTCAATAGCGTTGTAACAACTGGGTTTTGTAGATCATGATTGCATGCCTTAACACTGTTTTCCTTCCTTGAGCAGAATTTCTCTTTTTTGTTTCAAATTTTAGTTAAGAAGAAAGGATAGAGAATTAAATGTAACACACTTCAAGAAAAATACAATCGTTGAGGTAATTAAATTCAACGTAAGCATATAAACTTAAGCAAATTAACTCCCTGTTTTACTGTCTAACCCTGCGAAATAATGTTGCTCGACTAAAAAAACTTCTGTTAGTGAAAACAATTTACTGCGGATTCTAGCAAATTGATTTGTTTTTTCTCGGTAAAAAAAAATCTACTTTAACCGCTATGCAATTTATTTAGAGATTTCTAAACAAATTGCAGAACAATGGAGAGTTAAACTTGAATATTTCACGCTGAACTAATTTTATGATTTCATAAAAAAAACATTTACGGCCGGTTTTAAAAGGTTGTTTACAACAATGTAATAATTCATAAATTTATCGCTACTTAAATTAAAATTTGTTTACGAAACTTTTCATTTATTAATAGATAAAGTTGCCTTGTTCATGGTATAAGCATTTTTTTAGTATTTTAACTTTTTTTGATTTAGCACTGCTATTTGTAGTCCAGAGCTACCTCATTGGTCTAGAGGATCATTTGGTCTCATTGCGTGCGGTACTGGATTGGAATTTCAAAAAGAAAAATTTTATTTTTATTTTTGACAGGCGACGATGTGGCGAAACGATGGTCATTGACCTCCGATACGCACATGAAGTGTAAAAATCTTTTTAAGATGTTATTGTTAAGTCCCTTTTATATTTAATTACACTACTCCTTTAACTATATAACCAATCCGGAACATTATTGTCGCTGTCATTATATATTTATTTTCCAGTATTTGTAAGAGTTAGGTGCAGGCTGTGTAAATGACGTCACGCTAGCATGCGAAAGCGATACCGTGTCGCCCTTCGATAAGACGGAGAGGGTACCGCTGGCTTTTAATAAGTATTTCGGTGTACTGGGGCGCACTCAGCGTCCAGCGCTCCTGCGAGTCCCACATATCCCCCTTTTTACACGTGGGAGAAACGCATAACTTTACCAGCGATATAAAACAAAAGGCTGTGCAAGTGTACGAGCTTGAACTAGTCAAATACCTTAACATACTTTTGCAGATAGCACGTACTTCGAAGTAGCTGGAGGTTGCAACCTTAGTTATATTAGTAAAATAATTATACCACATAATAATTGTTTAATTTTAATAATTGAAAAGGCAGGCATGTTACAATGTAAACGTTAAAACTTCAAGGTCGTAATGAAATCTTACAAGACATTCTCATTACGCTACCCCAGACGTAGCATGATGGATTTCCATCCACAGTGATATATTGGATCCGGCGCCTTGCTATGGGGATTATTAGAGGCGGCCGTCGTGTAATTAGTCAAGCATGTTTGTCCTTACTGTTAAACAAACGTTTTTACAACGAGAACAATACTTTTAATCGACTTTAAATGGAAGAAGGTTATCCTCGATATATTTGACAATTGTGAACAGATTTTATTTTAACACGCAGTACCATTTAATTTTTTTAAATCCAAAAACAATTTGCTAAATCAAAACCTATAACAACATTTCGCTATTCAAAAAAAAAATCGCTATTTTAAGCGTATAAGTATAATTAATTCTATAAGATTTTTTTAAAATATAAATTATAATACGAGCAAAGCCACGGGGCTGATCTGGTCATTAATATTATATCACACACTTCCCTGTTACGATAGGCGTGGAATGAACATGTATGAATCAGCTATATGGATATGAGCTGATAACAATGATGTATGGGGATGAACCGGTTGAATCATTCTATGTTAATATTTTATCTAACGAGAAGAATATTACTTAATACTTACCGATCTATTTTATATAACTACATGTATTTATATAACAAATTAAAAATAGTTTCTGATGCGATTTTATTAAGAGCCCAACATTATTAAAATACAATAAGAAAACTTTTTCATAAATATCTCGCTAGCCATTTTTACCAACAAATTTGGATAAATTTATTACAGCAAATACAATCAGGGTTTAAATTTCTGATAAAAATATACCCTTCATTGATACAGTAAGATCAAGGACAACAGGTCTAACCGCCCCTAGTAAAGATATTGACAGAAGAACGATAATCAACCGTAATGACGAGTATAATTACTGACACCAAAATACTCAGAGAATTAAAAATAAAAGCACAATATAATAACACTATACAAGCCCTACCATCAAGTGCTGAATGTGATATGCATTACAATTGATGTCTTGACTTGATACGATACAAGGAACCGTTTAAATATATCGACGATTCAAAAATGTTTGTTAAGTATAATTGAATAAGTAAATTTGATTTCATTTTAATTGTATTTATAAATATTAGTTTAGTTAGTGGACATTGAAAATGTTAGCAAAATAAGTGAAATATTGAAGTGTCTTGAAAATTCAGATTATGGGCTGTTCGTGACTATGGTATTATCGAACAATGAAGTATCTCTCACAAACTAGGGCATAGCTGGTTTCTTTGTATTATGTCTAATTAAAATAGCTTTCATTACTTTGTTATGATAATTATTGTTTACATTTATTACAATGTTATTCAAATTGTATTCTATTTATTTATTTGAAAAAAATAGTAATAAAAATAGTACCTAGCCAGTTCTAAATATATTTTTTCTTCATTATGTACATTGTACAGGGATTGCACAACAACTAACGTGTGTACACAATGGAATTCTTAGAAATAGTATATATATTTTCTAAGCACTTTAAATAAAACCTTATTAAGACTGTACGTAACATAACTTAACCAATAACATTCTAATCCACTTACGTACATCTAATTCATTTAACCAATACTATAATAATAATTCTAATACATTTGTTATTGTATTTTATCATTTACATTTCTTTACGCTTCCTTCGCGGATTATAAATCTATTAAAAAAAAACTTCATATAAGTAAGTATGTTTTCAATTTCCTTCAAAACGTTTCGAATATACAATTTTCAATAAACAGTATACATTATTAACATTTAATCTTAAGCTAAAGATGCAGCCAATATAGTAGTAGAGTAGAGTAGTAGTGACGTCACCGGGCGCAAGGCAGTGCCAAGTAGGCCACTATGGCTAGCCTGAACGACCCTCTGCCTCCAACAGATGTTGCCCGCCCTTGTGATTACATGTGTCAGCATCCTTTTTCGAAAGCAAGAGCGCTTGAAAGCGATTCATGTTTTTTTGTAACACTTTATTTTGAAACTTTGCCGACTATCTATTCTTTACGTAATGCGCTTTTATGAGGTTTTGAATAAACACGTTAAAAAATATCATTTTGCAGCGCAGATAAAATACCTAATGATTTCTCTATTCAATAGTTTGCTGAAAATTTGTTTTATTTATATATTTCTAGGTTTTCCTTTATTTAAATATGATATTTAAAGAAGGTTAATTTGAATATATTTATAGTAAAGCCTGCAATTATAAATCGCATGATAAGAAAAAAAATATTGACAATATAAAATAATTTATACAAACTACTATATGACTGGATGAAGTAAGTCTATATAGATTCTGACATTCGCCATATTTATATACACATTTATATACCCTTATATACAAATTTAATTATATCAATTGAACATATGTGATCGATGATGTAGTTTTTAATATAATACTTTAAGATAAGAAAGCTTATGAAAGTTATTTGCATGATAATCGTTCACACTGTTATTCGTGAGCGATATAGTAGTTGATAAGTGATGTATAGGTACGTTAATAATGGATCTATTTTTAATAAAGGCGCTCTGACAGTTATTAAGTTGAAACATAAACGAGAATTTTCCGTGCACGCGAAATTGGTCACAAGGGATTAAATTCATTCGTAGTACACTGGCTGTAAAGTATTAGTACACAATTTCATACAGCTATTCAATTGAACTTCAAAACTTTTATTGCTGAGTATATTTTTAATCTATACTAATCAATAGTACAAGTGCGAAAGCAACTCTACATATTTCCTATTTTTTCACGGACAACTGCTGAACCGACTTTGTTGCAATTTATTATGAAGCAAGCTTCAAGCTCAAGGATGGACAAAGGCTACTTTTTCATGCGTAGCACCTGACAACAAACCATTGAAGTCGCGGGCGACCACGTCTAAATATACTTTATCAAAGTATATTTGACTTTCAATGTAGTGCAACGAAAATGAAATTCTAGATTTTCACGTTATTAAATATTGATGCAATACGTTTCGCATACGAGTCTATGCCAACAGTAGTATCAATTACAGGTCTGCATTATCTTCATCTATATACATTGCTTGTATATCTGGCTTTCCTTTCTTTATAGTATTATTTTTGCAATGATTCTAATTTAAGGTGTGATCGTTCAAATGCTTAGTTTTAGAGATGTACAATATTGTCCCAATGAGCGTTGATGTGGCAGTTTCTCATCTAACTCTAGTAGGTTTCCAAACGATATTTTCGTTGAATGAAGTATGTCATAACTCAGGTTATGTTTAATAAAAACTGTCCAGATTCAAGTTCGAGGCTCTGGAAAAAAATCTAACAAATCTACGTACAAAATCAGTTTGATTAATTCGTAATGTTCATGAGTAACAATGGCCCACTATTGTCCGTCACATGCTAAATCTGATTTCAAGTCTTTTGCTAAAAAGTCACGATCTTTTCGGCTGTAGAGGCGTGAAAGCAGAACAAACAAACACTCGTTGCATTATCTGTACTGTAATGACAGTCATATTCACGTGTAGGAGCACTTAGGGTATAATGTTACCAGATCACAATTACATTGAAATACCGCCACGGGATTCTGAACTATAACATTAACACGTTAAAGACGAAAACACAATGTTAGGTAAATAATCAGCTGTGGTTCCGTGGCACAAAGGAGATGTCGTCGACCGAGCAGGTTACGTTCCCTGAATTTATAGTTGAGGTCAGGTGCCTATTACATGTAGCCGTAAAGCGGGTTATTATTATAAATTAACAAAGAAAGTTAACATGTTTTTTTGGTAAATAAACTTAGCATAGCATAACACAAAAGTGCTCATGTGTAGGCATATTATTTGACACTTTAAATTGTATGTGATAAAGAATCGTACTGACCGATTTTGTTACGGTGGCCAATTTTAAGGGAGACCAACCTGACCGTTTTAGTTACAAGAGGAATTGGAATCTTAAGGGTGATCAACCAACAACGTAGGATATATTACAGTGCTAAGGTACAGGCGTACAGACCCGGATAATTAATCGGATAGGATGTTTAAATGACTAGGAAGGGTTCAGTTGCATGACCGACAGACGTGTACAGGAATTAAGCTATACTTTAAACGTCTACGTTTCACGTCTGATACAATGAAAAAAACAACAATAGTTTTTTCTCCTACCCGAATTACTTAACCCAGTACCTGTGACCTTACACCAAACACTAGACCGACGACGTAATAATAAATTATAGCGATACGTATCTTACATATAGTTATTTTAGTAATGGGTTTTAGTGTATTATAATTAACATTTACACCATAACATGGTTGAACAAAACTTATAGCAGTTTGAAAGTAAGTTGTTCTTAATCATTGAAACATTTGTACTATTCTAGACGTTCAATCGAATATTAAAAACCTGGCAATACATCCCTGAAAACATTAAGCACCTTTTTTAGGTCAACGTGTATAAATTCAAATAATTTAAACGAAATAGTTACAACGCAATTATTAAATATTTAAACTTCAACCAAACGATTAGGTACTTAATTTTAATATCAATTAATTGATTGATTGATTGAAACCAGCAATAAATTGATAAAATTTTGATTGTGGTTTCATTAATTTCGTCTGCGGTTATTTTGTGTTGCCATAAACGAAATCACAAAATGTAAATGGAAAAATGTTTCGCGGCGAATAATTTCGGAAAATATAATTTAATTTAAAAGATAATTGAAACATTTTAACAAAATAATATATACATATATCATATAAGAGCTTCGTCAGTACGTTGGATAGTACGCAATCCACAGTTATATGATCAAATATCGTTATATTTCCTTTGAGTTATATAGTTTTTAAACCAAACAATTAAAACGACTTTAATTAGAAAAATAACATCGATAACTTAAAAGGTTTCTCTTTGCTTTAGTGAGTAGTAGCATGGTTTGACAGCCTATGAATCGTGCCTCGGAGAGTCCGTGAATAGCTCATTTTCTCCGATCGTTTATGATTTTGATAAGAGCTATGTAAATATTTAGGAATAATATTAATATTACTTACTTTAAATTAGTTTACTATTACTTTTAAATAGTTTTGTTTTATATAAATTAGTAAAACACTATTTGAATCGTGGCATTACTCGCGCGAAATTTATAATATTTTATCTAAAGCATACAAACCGTCACCTCAACATATTAGCCCCTCGAAGGGTAAATTAGAAAAGTACCCCATGTCCTACCATGGAACTAAAACTATCTCTATAACAAGTATCATCATAATCGATTCAGCGGTTTAAGCGTTAAGAAATAGTTACTTTCGCATTTACTATATTACTAATTACTTGTTAATAATTACTTGTTGGAATTATTTAATAAATTCCACATCTTGAAAATTCAACTAAAATGTCTTAACAAATTGAACTTGCTCCTCTACTATACAACAACATTTAATCCCATAACATTACCCAAATTACAACTGAACTATAACTATGCCGATGATTTCGAAATATATTAAAATACCATAACTCAACGTCGATACGATGTCAATGTACAGTTCTGATAACGGCACCGTAATATTCCTATGGGAAAATGTCCCTTTGATGTGACCGATGACGTAATTAACGATACAGTTACACAGTACCTCCTGTTTAACTTGCCGCTATAAAGGATTGAGATAAAAATATAACAAATGGCTTTATCGCTACAATATCAAGGGTGTTTAAGTTTAATAGATCAGCAAACGACCACAGACTAAAGATTGTTGTTTTAATGTATCGCTTTTATTGTTCATTGTGTTTCCGTGAAATAAACTTCACCTCGTCTGCGTGTTTAGATAATGTTAGCAACTACAAATTTATATTAATTAACTTTTCGTATTAATGAATGGAGAATACAAGAATGTTATTGTATTTCACTTACAATATAGAAGTAAATAACACTTGATTGTATTAATTGAAGAATTATAAAATAGGTATGTCGACTGTTCTCAGTGTGTATGTTCTCATAGTCACTTCTTACAGTCGAGTGGAAGAGAAAAAGAGTCGTGAGTTTCACAGCAGATATTAAGTCTATGGAAATCTATTATCAGTTCGAAACTCCTTCTCCAGATCCTAAAGAAACGATGACACCTACTAGGCGGATTTAGAGTATAATACGTACACTTATTTATTAATTGATTGTCGTGTGCCTAACTAGTATTCATTATTATTAATCTGGTGCACTGCAGCTGTAAACAACTTTGTTGATATGCCTGACTACATTTTGCCACATCCTCCTACTCGCTCTCGAGGAGCTTGGCGGAATAAACACCAAAACGAGAAGGAATGCATTACGAAGGCTATTGATACTTACAAAAATAATTAACAATCTGTACTATTAATATGTGAACTCATATATTACACATCAAGCTTAAACCGCTAAACCGATTTAGATACAATTTAGATAGTTGGAAATCCGGAATAGGCTATTTTTATATTAACATTATCAATGTTACATTTCTTTGATTTACCCCTCAAGGGTGTTGGTTTGTGTGCTATAAATAATACATATAAAAAACCAACATAAGCACACAAGTGAAGAAGTCTTTGCTTCACCTCAACGTTTAAAGAATTGCTGTTAGGTATTAGACATGAAAAAAGAATCCACGTCCTTCACTGGAGCTCAAGCTTGTTACATAGCAAATTTCATCAAAATCTGTTCAATAATATTGCAGAGCAACAAACAAGAGTTTCACATTTATAATACTAGTATAGATGATCATAAACTACATATAACGAAAGCGAAACCACTCCTTATCGGCTAGAGATTTGATGAAAGGTTAACTTAATGGTATTGATACTTATCGAAGGAGCGAAGTTCTTAATTGCCCCCAGCTATAACAATGGAGGCTATACAGGCTATGGAGGCTATGGAGAGAGATAAAGGCACGGCGATAAACAATTTAGCGGCTTTATTGAATTAGAATATATTAGGATAATGTGATCTGGTGTTATCGAATCGAATTGATTTGAGCCTCCGTTTTCTTTGTGTATCAAATGCTACCATTAAAATATATACTTACTGAATGTGACATCTTTATATTAACTCGCTTCTATATATTCCTCATAATTACCTGAAAATAAAAGATATAAACTGTTAAAACAAAATTATATAACAAATGTTTTTTACTTTGTAATTGGGTTGATAGACAACTTCATATATAAAATTACCAATTTCTTATCTTATAAAAACGATATTTAAATTTATATAGGACTATCTTAGAAACACAATTTCGTAACAGTCAGTACATAACCGGTTATGAAGAATACTCCATTTCAGTATTTTATTATTATACCATACCAAGAACTTTCTTCCTCTTTAATTACACATACATAAAGACACTATGTGCACATTAAAGATTTGTCATTTTCGGTTAATTATTTAAAAAAAGAACTACGAATTGATAAATTTAGTAATAAGTCTTCAAAAAAGTAAAAGTGTTCTAAAAGTCGCCTCCGATAGTCAAATATGCGACTAAAATCGTCGAGCGCTGTAAGTGAATTCCACATTGCATTCTTAGTTGGATCACTAAGTACAAAAAAAAACAAAACATCCAAGTTCATATTAGAGATAACCTTGATAACACTTTAATGACAATACAATTAATTATTTAAAAAAAAACTAGAGTAATTTTCTTATAGATCCAATTATTATAATTATAGATAAGAGTTTAGATGACTTCATTTTTTTATTTAGTAATACTTAAATAAAACAAATTCGAAAACAAAACAATCTCTTAAACAATACCTCCAATTACGTTTCTATTGAAACGAAAATACATAATACATAAAATAGGTGACTTTTTATTCCGTCTTGAAATACACCCCTTATTTCCTGGATAACTTCCAAAACTCGATTAAAACGCTGTAGCCCGCAAACACATGCATGGAATTATGCATTAGCTCGTTACCAAAGAGTTTTTCCGAACTCTATATGATATTTTAGTCGAATCATATCGGAGTAAATTATAATATTTATTTTAATTGTCATTTGAGAATTGTACTGTAAAAAAAATGTTAGTTTTTTTGTATGTAGACTACATACCGTCGCTCAACAAATATACGTACATATAATATGTTTCAATACAAGAATACTCTAATCCTTGTGTTAGTTTTTACCCACAATCACTTATATCAGTCATCACATAAACTATCCATATCAATTGAATAAAATTAAAAAGGTGATGTCGGTTGTCTACGCAAAGAATTTGCTATGTATTATGTATCTTAAATGACAATCACAATGAAATAAATTAATAACATTTGAGAATTAAATAACAAGAAATTAAGATTTTTAATCAAAATCAAAAAACCCCGTATGAATTAAAACTTTAACATAAAATAAATGATAAATATTGTTATTTTCAAACCGCATATGTAAATGGATAAAGAGGAAGAAAAAAGAGAGTAAGGTCGAATGGAGACACCACAACGCTTTTTTCTTATTTCTGCCAGTTCACTCTACTGCAGTCGCGTAAATAAACTTCGCAACAGAAGTATTCATAGATTTTCATTTGCACACCTTACTTTGAAAATTGTATTGTTTTAAAATTAAAATTTCGCTACACGTGAGGAATATTTCTGACTAGCTAATATAGTCAACAAGGGTGTTGTTTTTGTTAACTCAGGTGAAATCCGGATTTACATTTTACCTATTAAGCTCCGGTCATTTACTAGGAAATCAGTACATAGTATGAAACAAAGCCGCTCACCGCTGTCTGTCCCTATGTATGCTTATATCTTTAAAATTATACAAGGGAATTTGATGCGGATTTTTTTAATAGATAGATAGATTCAAGAGGAAGGTTTGTATGTATAATATGCACAACATAGTAGAGAAACACTAGCAGTTTTAGACGTGTGAAGCTGGGCTGGGTCGCTAATTATTAATAAGATAAAAACATAGTTTTTATTGGTTCGATAGTGGGTTTGATACCAGGACTAAGGGCTTTTTTTCTTATACAGGTATGCGGAAATGCAAATAGGACATCTGATGGAAAGTGCCCACCACTGCTTATAGACATTGGCGTTGTAAGGAATATTAAACATTTCTTACATCATCAACGCGCTACTAACCTTCGGAATTAAGATGTACCTATAGTTACACTGGTGCACCCTTGTAACCGGAATACAATAATGCTAAGTATTGCTGCTTGGAGGAAGAATATTTGACGAGTAAGTGGTACCTACTGAGAAGCCCTACCGCTACTAAACAATATATATACTTAGAAATTAATACTTGACCAGGCAGGTCGGTACTATTTATTATTTTACATATAATTCAAACAACAATACGAAACAATAGTCGTAAAACCTTGCATTGTTAAAATCAATCAGCGCTTCTAAACTGAACACATGTATAGAAATTTTTATAAATGCAAATAGACTGCTGTTTGCATACAGTACATAGTGCTCGCAATACGCCTCTTGCATACTGAAATAGGCTCATTTGTGATAAATGGTCCAGGCGATATTAGGTTTCATTGCATACATTATAAGCACCACATTTGCATGAATAACTTATATTCTGGTTACAGCTGCTTGATATATTGTTATGTTTGTTTGTCGAGGTTTGTCTGAAACATGCTTCGATCTAGAATTTGTGCAGTTTACGTACGGAATAGTTTTTATTAACATAAGGTAATAAGTTGCTTCTTTTTGAGTACGGTCGCATTGAATTATTTATAAAACGAAACTCACTTTTTTAACAGAATAAGCATCGTTATGAACAACATAGAAATCGGAATAGGGATCTTATCGTATTGTATAAAAACTTTTAAATGGAATAATCTTGTAGTTCAACTTTTTCGAAACAATATTTTGCCTTTCATTGAACGAAAGTTAAAGTAGCAAAAATAGTTTATTATATTTCTGTACTCATTAAGCGAACATGAACGCGAATCCGGAACGAATAAAAATTATTATTGGAGTATTCTTTAACAGTATGACGTTTATACGATTGTAAAGCTAATGAAGCCGTATAATCGGCCTTTACCTCGATACGTTTGAGGACAATTTCTTTTAGAAAACTGTTTGAAATAATGTTACCAGTGGCAAAGTCATCATGCAAATTGTTTAAGACGTTAGGAATATTTTTTTCCTTAAATTAGTTAGCTAGGGTCATTTCAGAAAAGGGTCGATTGCAATTTGATTGTGATATAATTTGATTTTATTTTTAGAATTATTAAAAGAAAACATCAATCAAATATTTCAAGATTAATTTCCAACAGTTTACTAAGAATGTGGTCGCTTAAAACCATTATATATAGATAACTAGAGTAAACCCATTATATATAGATAACTAATTATTTCTTTGTATATTTAGAGACAAGTAGGTAAATCTTCGATAAACAATTTATTTCGATTATTCATCGTATATTTATTGGGTGTATCAGAAATTCGAATGTGAAATAAATTTAATAAATTAGTATATAAATTGTTTTAATGACAATTATAATATAACATTATCAATATCGTTATTGGAAAAGACTAACTCCTGAGCTTCTTAGAACAGAATAGAAACAACACTTGTTGTATTTGTTTTTAATATACCTTAATAATTATATATAATAGTTTAATAATGTATAATCTTAAAATCTTGATAAAGGTTAGTGTACGTATACCAGTGGTTAAGTCACCATAGGTGCGGTAGGGCTTTGCACTCGCCCGCTGATATAGATACCAAATCTTTATTACTATTTTGCGTATTTTATCGCCAATAACAGTTGATTATTTTTCTTTATAAATAGGCGGACAGGCCATCGAGCTCCTTTATGTATGTCACTGCTCCTCATAGATATTGGCGCTGTAACAAGTAATTCTTTGGATTGCCAATGCGTCACCAACATTGGAACCTAACAAATTATATCTCCTGTACCAGCCACCTTCAAACCGGAACACAATAATATTAAGTTCCCGGGTAAGTGGGTGGTGCCTAATCAGGCGAAGACAAGGCACTTGCATAACGGCCTACCAACAAGTTTTCCGGTTTTGAATTGTGAGTGAGTCACATATCCCGACATAACAAGTACAGGTGTTGACCACAATCAGCTAGATCGTCTGTCTACAAATAAATATTACAAACAATAAACAAGATACATTATAAATTTTTTCGTGTTAATCTCATTACTATTTGATTTTTACGAATGTACACATCGTATGAGCTCTTCAGTATTCCATAAGTGCTTGTTTCCTTTGAAGCCAATGTTTCAGTCATCTCACGCGAGTGGATGCTGAAGAGTCGGGGGCGCCTTTGATTGCTGGATGAAATGAAAAAAGTATATACGAGACTGTAATAAATAAAAAAGGCGACACAAACAAACAGCGTTGTGTAAAAATAAAAATATATAGCGAATAAAGAGACGGGAAATTTTGACATACTCTTTATATTTGAGTACTAAAGAGCAAATTTACAGCAAATACCTCTACAAAACCTAGATAACAAGAACAGCAACAACAGTCAAGCGTTCTAACCACTGGGTCACCTCGACTCAAACCTAGATTACCATTTTAATTTTTTTAGTAAAATTTGTCCGCTAGTGATACCATCACGGGCGAACGTCTATATGTAAAATACTGCTATCGATTGCAAAAACTTTATCGTTACCAAATTCCTGTCAACGTAATTAAAATAGTTAAATATTGGGTAGTACTCGACAAGCATTTCTAAAGCCTATTTCAAACATCAGAGGATAAAACCTACATGAGCAACATTTGACGCATTATCATTGGTTGACAGCTAGTCTATAGTATTCATTATGGATTTGGATATGGACGATGATGGATAAGTTATTATCGGAGCTTTGGAAGTAATATTAAAATAGATATAAGTAGTTAAGTATAATAGCATTGTATTATAAATAAAGATATATTAATCAAGAAATGTTAGTGGTGTACAATTAAGCTGAGTTACTGTACATATGTTATCATTATTTTGTCTTTGATTATATACTATTTAAAATTTTACTTACAATATCTTTCGAATAGTATAAATAGATTTTTTAGAATTATCTCAATAGCTATTGTATTCAATATAACCTGATATATTCAGATCTGCAATGCATTTCTGTGAGAAGTAAAATTGTATGTATAACAGCCAGTTAACGTCCTACTGCTGGACAAAGGCCTCCTCAGCTTTTTGAGGAGAAGGTTTGGATCTTACATTATCACGCTGCTCCGATATGGGTTAGTGTATCCAAATTGTACATCACTCGCGAAGTAGTCATACAAATTTAACATTAACACGTTATTTCTACGGTTACATCCGTATGTAACCATAGAAATTCCAACATAAAATAAGAATACAAACACAAATTGTCACTTGGTGGTAGGGCTTTGTGCAAGCCCGTTTGTAGGTACCACCCACTCATCAGTTATTCTACCGCCAAATAACAGTACTCAGTATTGTTGTGTTCCGGTTTGAAAGGTGAGCGAGCCAGTGTAACTACAGGCACAAGGGATATAACATCTTAGTTCCCAAGGTTGGTGGCACATTGACGATGTAAGGTATAGTTAATATTTCTCACAGCTTCATTGTCTATGGGTGATGGTGACCACTTACCATCAGGTGGCTTATATGCTCGTCCGCCAACCTAACCATAAAAAAAAACAAATTCCATAATTTGTTAAGATCCAATATATGATACGATACATTTCTTATATTTCTAAAAAGTAAATCCGAATAACCTGATTAATATTATATTTTCTTTCAGTAAGATTAATATTTTAGATTTAAAAATATTGACTAGAAAATACAGCAAGATAACATAGCAAGTTTCTTTGAAACTCTTTATTTTCAACGTGGGTTATAAAATAAATAATGGTCAAGGAAACTCCAGCTTAATTTTGAAAGAGCTTTTTAAACTTACCTTACGTTCGCTAAGATAAATGGAAAGTAAATGTAAAAACATTTTTCATTGTATTTGTAACTTCAATACAATTTACAATGAAATAGTAAAATGGTGGCAATGTAAATATTGCAAAGTGTAAAATAAGTGGTATACCTATCTACGTTCTTCCTACGTGATAATGGTATATGTCCTGTCGTGGTATCTAGTGGAAGGGGGTTTTAAAGGGAGACAACCAGTGCAATTAGAGCACAAGGGGCGCAGTGTTGTGGTCGCAATGTTAATGTTTTACTGATATGGAATGATTACTTTTTAAAATGCCAACGTCTATTGATGATATCTTATAATGAAATAATTCTATAAGTAATTGTGACACTTAGAACAGAATGTTATTTTTGTTATATTTTATTATTATAAACAGTGTACAAATTGTTGAAGAACCAAATAAAATAAATAAATAAATAAATAATTATTTTACCTTCAAATTTTAAATAAAACAATATTTGACGTCCCCCGTGGTCGAGTAATGGGTACAACGGTTTTCATGGTTACGCCACTCCGAGGTTCCGGAGTTCGACTCCGTTCGACGGCCGTGTCGATGTAGAAAAGGTTCATTAGTTTTCTATGTTATGTATCATGGATCAGAGTAATGTATGTGATTACAGTTATTAAACCCACCCACCGTGTTTTTTTTTATTTGAAGGAACCCGATATTTCAACATTATCTACAAGTGTCTTGTTTACGAAACTGAAGTTTGCGGGTATAGGGATATAGAAGGGATTAGAAGTAATGTCAAGTCAAGCAAGTCCGATTTCATATAAAACACTGGTCACCACTACCAATTGTTACTTTCACCCCTACCTTTGAGCTATATCAAATAAAAATAAAAAACATGGTAAATATCAAATAGATTTTTAATAACTGAAATAATAAAAATAAACATATTAATTTAAAATCTTATAATGTGTCATGATGTCCAAAATTTATTTATGTATCTATGGGCAAAATAATTTATGTTCATTTGCAACATCTAAACGCTATAAATTAAACGTTTCGCTCGGATTTCCGTTTCGTTTTCACGAACACATCCGCAGTAATACCGCGGTTTTTATGAATGCCCACTCCGGCTCGCGAGGCCTCGTAATAACGCTAAATGCCTTCTCGATACTCTATTGACCCGATTCTTCTCCGTGCTTCCCTTTGAACTTCCGAAATGTTTGCTTTCTCAATTAAGCGGATAATTGTTCGGATACGAAATGAAATTATTTTTCCAATATTTTTTTTTTATGAAAAGATTTTTTTTATGTACAATTATAATATAAAAGTATATCAATTTATTTATTCAACCTAAGAGGATTATGCTCACTTAGCCAAAGTATATAACTATACTATATACATAATTTTTTTATGGTATACGTTTGCGGACGGGTATATGGGCCACCTGATGGTAAGTGGTCACCATCACCCATAGACAATGACGCTGTAAGAAATATTAACTAATCCTTACATCGTCAATGCGCAACCAACCTTGGGACCTAAGTTGATATGTTCCTTGTGCCTGTAGTTACAGAATTTTCTTCAATCCGGAACACAGCAGTACTGAGCACTGTTGTTTGGCGGTAGAATAACTAATTATTGTATTCATTTTAAAATTGTTCGCAGTTTTTTAATAAGTTGTAATAATTATTGGACATCAAAGATCAAATATAAACCTCGCATGACAATCTATATTATATATTCTAACTCTGTCTGTCGCTCTTTCACGACCAAACTGCTGAACCTAATTTGATGAAATTTGCTATGAAGCAAAGTTGAATTCAAGGAAAGGACATAGGCAATTTTTTTGTCTAACACATGACAACCAACACGAGCGAAGCCACGGGCGGCCACTAGTGTTATATATGTGTATGTATTTATGTCTATTATTTTAAAAACAGCAAATAAATAACGTAGATCAAGAAAAAAGGTAATTGCAATTGTTTCAACGTAAATTGGTGAAACGAAAACTCTGGAATATAAGTAAGATTGGGGCGTGACTGTCATGGCAACGGAGTGTTAAGAGTCGCTGGGGATTTAAAAGAAAATATATAAACATACATTTATATATGTTTGAAGATCTGAGATCGCTTCGATTATAGTAGTATTTTTTTAATAGATAAATATATATTAAAAAAAATACAAGCATAGCGTTTAAATACTGTAAAAACATCGCATTTGACTTTTAGTTTTTGTTCAATTGTGAAGCTGTGAATTTGTGGACGTATTAAGTCATTAAAATTATAAAAAAACTGACCAAGGCCGATCCGATGTGTGTATTTGTAACGAAACATTTATCACAAAAGTATTGTAAACAATTTACTTCAGATATATTACTGAAAAATAATATTAATTTTGTCCTCCAGTAATACTTGGTGGAAGCGCTTTGAGACCGTCTAGGTAGGTACCACCTACTCTTCAGATAAGTATTATAACTTAGTATTGTTGTGTTTTATTTTAAAGTGGTGAGTGAGCCAGTGTAATTATCGGAACAACGAACAATACATCTTAATGCCAAAGTTGTTTTTAGCATTGGCGATATAAGGGAATAATTTGTGGTAACAATTTACCATTAAGTGATCTTTTTACCTGCCAAACAATATTCAATAGTAAAAAATTGTTCCGTGTTGTTATTAGATGTATATAACGCTATAACAATTATAAACAAGATAATTAATGTAATTATAAATTAAAACAATACACCTCGTGTTATAACATCGTAAACAGGTTACGGGTCGTATAATGGCTAAGTAAGTAAGACAGCTCGTTCGTAAAGGCTCAACCACAACTTGTGGGGCGGAGTTTAACTCAGCTCCTCGAGACCAAGAGTTAGTTAGTTATAATAACTGTTATTATAATACGGATTAGTTAACTCAGTATGCTGTGTTAAATCCTGTTTGGGTACTAGATATGTATATCTGTTTACATAAGTATTATAACGTCGTATTTTATAATATTATTTCTCAATATAACACGAATTTTATTTGGTGTTTAGGCTTTGTGCAAGCCCGTCTGGGTAGGTACCACCCACTTATTAAATATTCTGTCGGCAAGCAGCAATACTTGATATTGTTGTGTTTGGTTCGAAGGATGAGTGAGCTAGTGTAACTAAAGTCACGAGGCACATAACATCTTAGTTCCAAAGAACGGTGGCGCATGAGCGAAGTAGAGAGTAAGTGATGTAACAGCGGCAATGTCTACGTGATACCACCATTTGCCGGTTCACCTAACTATTCTATAAAAATAAGAGATAAATAGAACTAGAAAAGGATTTGGTTGAGAGTTAAGAGTTGAATATAGAAATAAGAGTGGAGACAGTTTGTTGATCTAGATAACTCGTGTTGAGTTGAGTACACAGTTGTACTCGACAGGCATGTGTTATGTAGGTAACTATCAAATGTACTTGTCAATTACTAAAAACTATTTTATACCAGTAGTCACCCGCGGCTTAACTGCATTTCAAGGTCAAAAAATTTGTATGTCATAATGTAAAAAAACATCTCATTTTTATTTTGTTAAGCTTAAATAGAATAATATTTCTTCGGAGGTTGGGCTTTGTAAATCATTACCTCATTAACTATTCTACCGCCGAACGTCAATACTCCGAAGTGATTTGTTCTGATTGTAGTTGGTAACGAAGCCGACGTTATTCAAGCGGCTATTGATTAATACCTTAGAACCAGTAGCCTGCAAAACATCGACGGTGTAAGGATTCCTTAATACTTTTTTGCAGTGATAGGCAAAAAGTATCAAGTAGTCGTTCACCAAACTTGGCATTCATCCGTAGTGTGACGCTTTTTAAATCTCTTTAACGGTCTATCTTAGGCTTTAAAATTAATTATTGTTGGACTAATTCTGAAATAAGCATGACTAAACTAACAAACAAACTTTTCAGATTTATAATAATAGAATCAATATGATATTGTGGGTCCTTTTTTGGATATTATGATAAAGATGTTGAGCTCAATCTGCTGAAAAGGACAAAACTAAGGTAGCATTTGTGTTGTCGAGCAGATACTCATAAAAATTGCTGCATTTAGCTAATGTTTCGCATCCAATATTACACACGAATTTTAAGAATTGTGTTTTCGTTATCAATACTAATATTATCATTGCGCAAGTATCTCTGTCTGTATGTTAAACTGTCACTCTTTAATCGCTGATTTTGATAAAGTTTGATATAAATCTTGAACCATATGGCAGGACATATGCACTTTTTATGAAATACATGAAAACGCGACGTATGGAAGATTACCTGTTCTTTTATTAAGGTAAAAAATATATATTTTGATCTGGATATTTCGAATACAGATTTTGGTGACTTTCGGAGTATTTACGAAAAGAGGCAAACTAATTATTTTACTTATTTCATATTTTAGTGTAACTCTCACAATTACTACGGGCATTAAACAACACAACACACACAGTTAACACTTAATTAGTACTTCTATATATATATTTGAGTCACAAGGATATGAAATTCACAGGTTATCACGTCAATGGTCTTAATTTACAGCGAGCGAATCTGTGCGCAGTGCAGCTACTTATATAATAATATTATGTACTAGCGACCAGTCCTTGCTTTGCATCGGTGCAACATATAAATTGCCAATTCTGTAGGCCTTTAAAGACCTCATATTTTCTTCTATATTGTTTGAATTATCTCTTAAAGTTGAGCAAGCGTTAGCCATGCAAACGTACGAAAACAATTTTTTGGGTAAAATAAAGTCATAGTTCAGTTATTCTCTACAAAATATTTCCAATTTATTATACAAACCAGATACAGAAAGAGAAAGCTACTTTGTTTTAAGCTATTGGTTACAAACCAAAACTTCCAAAACGCGCTGCAATTTTAGTAAAATTTTAAGTAATACATAGTAAATATATATTTTTTTTAATTTATGCATTACAAAAATACCCCATTTATTTGCATAGATAGTTTCTATAGCGTTTCCTTCGAACGATGTTTAAGTTGTAGAACCAAAGCTCTAGCCTAGCCATTATGGCTGTCTAATAGACTTAGGTACAATAGTGCACACGTTCGCTTTCTGAAGGTGCTTCGTAAGTTGTGTGTTAGTTCTGAACTCTACTTACAATTAATCTACGTCTGGTGATAAATAGATGATTTAATAATAATATTATCTACACCTTCACATAAAACCTTCAACCTTCTTTGTTGTTTACGGTTGCAGATCTAAGTTCTGGTCGGGCTAGTTAAAATTATTTGACTTTACTATAAAAAAAACTCTCAATAGAAAATCGCAGATCTCTTTCCGGCCACGAAAGTGTATCGTACCATCGTTACAAGATTGAGGTAACAGAGACTGCACCTGTGTGTGTACACGCAATTATGAATCAAAACATCAACCATTGATTAGTGATTAAAATATTAACTTCTGTGAGTATATGAGTCTTTATTGAGATTACAGTACACTTACTAGATCCTACTAGTCTTAGACCCTACGATCTACAAAGTGTAAAGGTGTATAAAAACTAGTTGTTAATAACTGAATACAGAATCACAAAATATTGATGTAATCAATTACTTTGTACTGTAGAAATCATGGTGATTATGATAATGTGGTTCTGATCAATTTTTGGCACGGCAATCGATCATAAGGAAGACAGACCCCTACTACAAACAGACAGACCACTCACTTCCAGCTCTGGGCCGTTATTCGGTCGTCTTCGACATAAAAACCGAATAATTTTCTATAGGACCAATCTGTGGTTTGAACCTAAAACTTCGGAATCTGTAGCCTTATATCCAGCCACCAGACATTCAAGACAGTAATAATATTACAAAGTATAATTTCTCATTTAATTATTATAATTTTAAACGAAACTTTATAGGATTAAATATAAACATTTTTCCTTACCCTTCAGCTGAGCTAATATGCTTTTAAGTAGAGAGGTGCTACAGGATTCGAGTGGCGATAAATTGAAACGCTCATACGGCTCAGACTTAAAAGGGTCTTTAAAACTAAAAGGGCACGAAATACCTCAATCACGGACTATTATCGTAAATGTCCACGGTTTAAATACTCGTGTAATTACAGGACAAATTAAAAAAAAATACATATTTAATTATTTCTTCCATTAGCGGAATGAAGGATATATTTACAATTTCAACGATTCGCTTAATGATAAGTAATTAAAATCCTCTTTAAATTACACATGTTTACGTAAACAATGTCGGATGTAGGCTGAGGCAAATCAGAGTTGACATTCAGAAAAGCTTATAAATTGCTAATTAAACTTTGACCCAAACAATTATTCATCACTAGATATAAAAATTCCCCCGCGTCTGGCTGTTTGTATATTCACCAATAAACTTAAGACTACTGAATCGATTTTCATGAGGTTTTTACTAATAGACAGAGGGATTTATAAGGAAAGTTTAGGAAAATAATTTATTAAGGTGTTTGTGTAATTTGAAATAAATCATACCATTAAATAAAAAATCATTTTTTAGAACCAATATTGAACTATAAGAAAGCCCAAGGGATGATGGAAGATGATGGTGATTGGTAAATCAAAACCGAGAGGAGCAGTGAAAATCAGTACAATAATTGTTATTCAAGTATACCTTATAAGATGGATGAATTGACTATAGCGGACATTCCTGTATGCTACAATAAAAACGACATTTATTGTAAGGTTTTATGTAGAACATTAGGTTTAGTAAACAAAAAAAATATCGACGCATCCATTTGAAGCCTGTTACATTTGTGACGATATAATCATTAAACTTTCGTTTTTCGACTTCTAAGCAACAAACTGTAATTATTCAATGCTAAGTTCGTTACCCTCACTTCATCCCCTGGGAAATACATACGTAACGTCGGACCGGCGGCTAGATGCACAGGGGAATGAAAAGAACTAATCAATAGTCGCTCGCCAGACACCAAACATTATCGCCTCGCTGGTCTAGCGCAAACAGAACTTTTTATTAACTATCCTGGGTACGTTCCCCGGTCGGTTGGATGTTTTTTTAATAAATGAATCGAGCTCTCAGCTCGGTTAGCGCACATTATTATAAAGTTACATGTTAGTCGGTTAACGTAGAATAGTAAAGGCAACGGTTGAATGGCTGGATAAATACTGATTAATAAATTAAAACCAATTTTCGTCTGAGTCTTAGTGCGCTATGTTGCTTTCTGTACACTGACAACTTGCTTAGTATTCGTCAAACTTGATGTATGATCATCATTTGAACAGGTAAGAGGTTAATATGTAACGCAAAACTTAATTACGTATTTATAATATTAGTCAAATACTAGCACAAAATAGTCACAATGAATATATCGTTGAGGAGAACGTTTATTGGGACGCATTGTACCTATTAGTGCTTATTTTCATTGTATTTTTATGTAAGAAAGAAATAAATTGGTCGAGCGGGGAACAACTCGACAATACATATTTACGTCCGGGGACTTCATAACGAGCCACGCAGCTCCCCTGACATTGTCTCCGGCCTCCCTCCTTTTTTATGTACCCATAATTCCCCTGCCTTTTAGTAACCGAACCGGCTGCCTTTTTTCACGTATTCGTCTCAGTCCTTACTGCTCTTTTTCATATCTTTGTTATTACGTTTCGTTGTCCCTTCGTTGCGATTAGACTGAGGCTTTAATGATTTATCTTATTTTCAAGTGACTATGTTTAAATTTCTCGAATCATCTGCGAACGGAACATTGATATTTTATCTTAACCGTGTGGCGTACATTTTTTTTATTGTGCATTTTAAGGGATTAACCGCCTCTTTTTTATATAAATTAGAGATTAATCGTCATATCAAAATCGAGGTGTAAATTTTTCGCTCGACGATAAACATCATGAGCAAAATTATGATGCACCCTCATCGTCAACCCAACTGACACCGGAGTAATGTGATGAAAGAAGTTCTAAGCTTAATTTTGCCTATTAAAACATCCATAAATCTAAATTACCTCAACAGCAAAGCGATAGACTTTTAAAAAAGGAAAAAACACAATTGCATTAACAAAACGCCTCACCGCGCAAACGAGCTACGACCGTATAAAATCACATCGTGTACACGAAGCAATAATTTTTACGACGTTCAACTCCAATTTAGCGATAAAAGTACAAATGCGTCCTTTTAGCTACTCATGTATTATTCAAATGATTCACGCTGAATTGGCTTTTATTTGTGTATGTGTGTACATGACACGAAACGAGAGCTTTCATTGGGATTTAGTCTTCATTTGGAGATGCTGCCTTAGTTTGCGGGTTTACTGATATTCATTTATACTTAAACATAATATATACCAAAAATAGTCTCGCCTATATTAATATGCAAACATAGAATGGGCATAAAAATAAAAGCTGGAAAGAGAAGTTAAAAAAAGAGGTTTTATAATTTTAATTCCTCCTGACGATCAATTTAGTAATAAACATATTCACGTGGTGATATTGGATGTTAATAATCTATTTTCTTGATGTTTTATTTTATTAAGCATATTTTCATTGATAGTATGCGAGAAGTTAATGTCTTTCTTGAACGATTAAATAATAAATAATTCCAACTCATTTTCCAGGACTTTCGAAAAGTGGAGATTTTAGCGCTTAATGATTTTCTTCATACTTCAGCGCTTTAAATGTGCATCTGCAACTGACTGGTCCATTTATCTCGTGTATCAGACGTCCATAGTAAACTTTGTAATCTTGCTGATATTAATTTTTTTTCTATATCTGGTGCTGCCCATTGAATAATCTTTAAAACTAACATTCAATTTAAACCTATTAATAAAACAATAATATTTCAACAAATTCTAGAGAGCAATTTTTAAATGAATAAGAAAACAGAGGCCAATAAACAGGAAAATAAATTTTCTTGCACAGAAATCTACAAGAATGTCTCACTGATTAAAGAATACGCGGAAAGGAAGTCCTTGGATTACTGAATCGCTGTTTAAAATTAAATTGAATACGAAAAATTATGAACTCATTCGTATCACTTAATATTTTCCACGCTAATAAAATTATTCAAATAATAAATGTCGAGCTGGAACGTGAATGGAATGGAAGAAATATCGTAAAAGTGGATACATGTATCGGCTAAAGCGTTCCCGGAATGGCCATTCTCTCGGGGCCATCTCGATGCAAATCCCCTGCTACAGCTCTCTTCAATGGACGTACATTTGAATTTTTCACAACACCTTGGACTTTAATGGAAAGAGGTAAACAGAATTCATTCTCCTTATACAAATATACAAGTTTACTTTATATTTTATACAGAATTTTACTTCATAAATAGAAATAATCTGTGACAGAAAAGCAAGTAAGCAAGTTTCCTTTCCGAAAGTTAAACCGATAGGGAGCATGTTCTTTTGTTTCTTATCGTACAAACAACGTACGAAAAGAACAATAACAAACAGCTTCGATATATTCAAGCTTCACACGCGAATATGTTTTCGAGTTCACCCGGAATGGATTGTATGTACATACATAATTAATCTCGTAGTGGTATATCGGGCCGGCCATTTATTGCACGCACGGAGCTAGTTATGTACGAAATAGGAGAGGAAATGGTTCATTAATAAACATGGTTTAGAAATTTTACGTCCTGTCTGTCCGAATGTAGAGCAATAACGAAATATATTAGTTATATGACCTCTGATTTTTGAATTTATAACCACGTTGTTATTGACGTTTTTATTCACAAAACAAGAAGCATTATGTATCTGATGGGTAATTTTTAAAATTCGAAATTTTAAAATTTTTAGTGAGGTTTTTTTTTATTATTGTGTAAGGTAAACACATGCAAGTTAGCCACTTGTTGGTAAGTGGTCAACACTTCCTAAAAACATTGGCATAGGTTAAAAGGCATAGGTTTAGGTAAGAAACCTTAACTAATACATATGTTATATCTTGTTCCTATGTCGAAAGTCCCTGGCCAGGTGGGCAAGCACAAAGTACCAACAAGTTTAAGCATGTTCCAAAGAAAAATTCACCAGGTTACTTAATTTTGAGTTCACTCCGCAAGATAATAGAAATATTCAATAGGAATGAACCGGATATTACATTATTATTATTTTTCTTCATACCGTTATAAATTCTTAAAAGACACGGTTTTGAGTTTTTCTTACGAAATATAATAGTGAACAGAAAATGATACTTAAATAACCGGTCTCATATGATTATCACAAAATTCAGATGTTATTTATAAAATGTGTTAGGCATTCAATTTTAAAGTAACATGTCGAGTCCTGAGTCGGTTGTTAGTAACTTTCTACGCCACAGAGCAACTACAGGCAACCGCAAATTCGTTTTATATTAGATCCTTTATCGTGGTGCCTTCGAAAGTCAGTGCAGGCTAAAGTGAAAGCAGTTTTTACTTTTTTGTGGCAATGTTAATGTAACTTTAGTGAAAGTCTGACTGGTTTCATTTTTAAACATTTTTTTTTAAATCGAACTGTTTGCCATTGTTATAATCAATCCTAATAAATAGGTCACATATCTTTCGAGATTTTTCTCTCAGAACACTAGCTTATAGTTTAAATATCGAGAATAGTAGAAACATTTCCAATTCAGTTGAGACACATATATAAATGCCGTTTAGCATTTCTTCTAAATGCTTGAATGTGCCGATTTCACAATACGATGGAATTTCCAAAAGATCACAAAATGACGGGAAAGTGTTGGGGGCTAATATCCTCGTGTTCTTTAAAATTACCCCTTACTTTTATCCCATATCTTAACGATAATCAGTATGAAATGGGTATAGGTATAGGATAGTCCAAATTGAGGTCACAATGGTAAACCAGTGCGAAATTAAATCGGTTATGAAGTATAAGTATCTAATATAAACAATAATACTTAAGCTATTAATAATAATCTTGTGTCAGTCCAACGTCTGCCCGAGAAAGTATCTGCTGAAGATGATAATTCATCTATAAGGCCATCTCTTCAAATCAAGGAGAGCACTCATCATAGCAATCTCTCATTATTATCCGTGCCAAGCTCTCTCAGCCGCTTGAAAGCGACAGGATAGGGCTAGTTACTGCTTTAACATTTGGCACAATAGCCGTATCTGAAGTGAATTTTGAAAATACGTTTAATTTTGAACGTATTTAGTACTAGTAGTCGCCCGCGGCTTCGCTCGTGTTTTGAGGGTTGGTTGTCATGTGTTAGGCAAAAAAGTAGCCTGTGTATAAAAGTATCCTTTCTTAGAGTTCAAGTTTGCTTTACACCGTATTTCATAAAATTCAGTTCGTTGGTTTGGCAACGCAAGAACGACAGACCGACAGAGTTATTTTCTTTCCCATTTATAATATTAATATAGATCGATGAATAGGTTAAGGTAAATACAGAAGATGACTTCTGCTGCAAAAGGAAATAAGATTTGGGATTTTATTTATATATTGTAATATTAATTTCACGAGAAGCATTGCTTTTTGTGGATACATAAAGCTTTGTTTAAGCGGTTCTATACCTACTTATCCATAGCATTGATTTGAGATATTATAACGCACAAGTGTGTGCTCTACATAGTGCACAGTGAGATGGTCATTTGTGTGCTCTATATAGTGCACTATCTCGTTTCTTATTCTTATAATCCGATGGACGGCAGACACGAGCGATGAGTTTAGACGGGAACGGCTTTATGTGGATTTGGGATTTAAACGAAAAACCTGGGGGATGTCTAGCCTTTAATCCTTACTATTAACAGATGTATCAAAATTAAAATAAAAGTTTGCTGTCTGAAAAAAAAGACTTACAGGATAATCAAACAAATAAATTCAATCAAATTACAGAAACGTAGACAATTTACAATCAATATTGATAGAAACATATTTTTTGTCTATGTATATAGTAGTTCCCATGAAGTGATTTAAAAAACCGTCATAATTTTGTAATTTGATCTAAATCATATTTAGCAAAAAAATAAACGAAATAGGAAAGATATACATAATCGAACATGCTGTATGTTTTTGTATGTCACACATTTAACACAAAAGCAAACTATCTCCGTTTGTATATCCCAAGCCATTACTGTAGAGATAACATTTAAATATTAAAAATAAACTATACTTCCTTTATAAATGTACATATTATGTGCAAAAACCGTATCCAAAAAATCTTTCAATAGAAATTTAAGACTTTTCTATTTATTCAAATAAGTTGGACAAAATCATCTAATTTTTAATCAAGTATACTAATTGATAATAAAAGACAACGCTAACGAAGATGGCCATTAATAACCCCACGACAAATTTCCGTCAGGGTGTTCCTCGGGAGCCTTAACATTCTTTAATTAACCCGACACGGACCGGGACTGCGAATTAAAAGGGATGCTGTGAGATAACTCGTCGCTTCATTTGTCTTTATCTCGGAGAGCAAGAATCGCGGCCAGCGGGATAAAAGCAATTTGGGAATACTAAATCCAGAAATTTTGCTTCAGATAAAACAACATAGACGTCAGATAGTCATTCACTTCATTTTTCCTAGTATAAATTATATTTTTATTATATATACTAATTACACAAGAACGCAAAAGGACAACGTTATAGTAAATTGACTTCTTCCAAAATACCGCATGCATAAAAACCTCAAAAATAAAATAAAACGATCAAATGACATCACTCAGAATACAAAAAGCTTAATAATTACCTCGTTTTTGTATTTGTCTTACGTCTGCGTTCTACCTTAACTCAAAACATTTTAATAGAACATTTTTCATTTACAATTACAAATTCTTGTCTAAGTGAATTTTTTGAGGATAGGTAGTATAATACTTCGTTTATTTTTAACACGTGCATACCGCCCACGAATTTGAAGCTTGCTGATTCATCGCACTATAAATTACTAAACTAGCAAATATACGTGGGATTATGGCGGATCTTAAAAAGCAAGCATCTAGGTCAAGAGTAAGTTATTTTAAACTACAAAATTTGTACGAGTTGTTTAAATCTATTAAGAACCCTTTGTTATCTGAAATTAAATTAATAAATGTTCTATGTTCGCCCAACTGTTCTGTATAAATTATTTTCGAAATTGGAAAAAATATCTTTTAGCAGAAAGATTTCTTCATTCAAAGAAATTATTTGATCCGAGGTAAGTTTCTAGTCTGCAGAACAGCTGAAAAGGAGGTTACTAGTAAGGTGTAAACAATTGATATTAGAATAAAACAGTTTGATTAAACTCAACATGTAGTACACATGCATAGAAATCGCGTAACATAGTAAGTTATTTTGCAACACATCACAAGCAAGATACGAAGAAAAGCGCTACCGCGTAGTTTATTTCGTTTAGTTTCATAAAACTGCGATGACACTTAGGTGAAGCCTTGCACTGTCTTGGTCAAGAGTCACATATAATGGTCTAATTATGTAGATTATTTATTCTTATCGGTTAAAAGCAATTTAAATTTTGTACACTCACCATTCATTTAATTGAGATAAAAAAGAAAATTGTACGGAAAAGGTCCTCAAAGTTAGAGGAGACATAAGCCCAGCAGAACATTTGCAGACTATTACTTTACTTTTTATATTGTGGCAGATCTGAGGCAGACTAATGAAAAGGTTATTTGTAACATCATCTATTTTTATTAAAGTTGAGATTAGTGCGAGCAACTATACATATTGTGTGGTGAACAACGCGCTGATCTGACACTACAAGATTTATTTGAATATGTTTTTTTGGTATGTAGATAGCAATGTGCCAACTGATAGTAAGCGCCCATAATTTAACACGAGTCAACAGATCTATACAATATATTCCTAATAAAAACGTCAGAGCTTCTATAAGTAACAATGTCGCGTTGTGGATGTGAGTTCGTTAACATTTTAATCATTATATTTTATTTTGTAGTAGGAATTAAATAATATAATAATCAATTATTTAAAACTTTACGGTAACTGTGCTGTGTGTGTCTATCAAATACTGATCTTTTACTTAAGGTACTGTATGCCAGTGTCTATCTAATGATCTTTAGGTACACTTAAGGTCATTGAATGGTTAAGACGAATAATAATGGTAAAGTAATAATAGATATCTATTATATCTATTGAGTACAGGTGCCATAGTTGAAGCAAGTGCATCTTAAATTTTGTTTATAATTCATATCGTTTTTGGAAATGAAGCATAGTGCCAGAAAATACATGTGATGTATGAAAATTGGTCATATGTGTTACATACATATATCACATATAATAAATAAAATAATCTCCAAACACTTTTAAGTAACGAATAAAAATAAAACTATAACAGACAAACATTTTGACTAGTAGCACACAATGTTAACATGTTTGCACACGTACAAGTAACAGACCAAACAGCCAATATTGACGGTAGATTCAATTAATATGCTACGCGACGCCTACGGCGCTCTCCTGGATTATAATTAAAGGGAGCCCATCGCAGCGATATGGGCCCATTAACTGATATATTAGCGAAACGTGCTACATTTTTGAGCGAAACTTTATTGATGCTGTAAATTTTAATACCCCTTTAATATCAAAGTGATTTACATTTACAGTACAAAAGTTAAATTCGGGGTTATCATTTGCTCAACTGAAGTTGACGCCTCTGTCTAGCGGCGAGACATTCACTGGCTACGTTACTTTTAAACATTAATCTGATATAAATAGCATTTTTTTCCAATTAAATAAACAATGAAAAAAAGAAACACTTTTTAAGTTAAGTCATTTAATAAACATTTATAAGCAATTATAATGAATGCCATTAACGATTTTTAATTGAATAAATAATGATATAACATCTAATTTTAAATCTAATTCAGATTTTAAATATTTTTTGACTCCATTTTGTTTGTTCGATGATTGATATAATTAGACTGGAAGGAAAAAAACTTCCTATAAAGTGTTAGTGAAATTATCGAAACGATTACACAGAGTGTACCTGTGCACTAAAATGTACTAAAATCGCCAATGCGCTCACAAACTTGAGAACTTAGATGTTATGTCCCTTGTATCTGGTATCACCTATCCAGACGGGCTTGCACAAAGCACTACCACTAAGTAAAATAAAAAAAAAAAAGTATAACTATTTTCTTTTTTTTTTAAATTGTTTGAAATATTTATAATATTCAATTAAAATACACAATTGTTTATAGGTTACAGTTTTTATATATATTCGACTTAGAAGTAGGTCATCCAAAAGCGTCGATAGCATGACACAGCGTCGCTAAAACGAAACCGTTTATTTTTTTTATTTTTATTGAATTAAGACCACCTATAGATACAAATATGGAATGACGTACACACAAAAAGGTCAGCTGATTTGATAACCTTCATTGTTTAAAGACGTCTAAAAGCGTCTACTTGACCCAGTATGTCTGCATTAAAAACTATTATCAGTAAAGGTCACAGGCTATTGTCTGTAACGCGACGTGAAAACCACTAGACGCAGACGCAGTCGAATGGCGCGTTTATAGCTTATATCCTGGGGCACTATTCGGAAAACATTTTATCCCATCTTTATGATCAACTACTTTTCTTCCGTTGTTCGGGCGCGTATTTTCATACGTTTAAGGTTTAAAGAGGCTTATGTCATTTTTGGAGCTATTGGCATTTTTTTCAGTCTTAGTTCATAAAAAATACCTTTTAATTCGGTTCAGACAAGAGTTACTTTTTATTCTTGGCACTTATTAGTAGAGATATTAACGCAAATTTTTTTTTAAGGATTTGTTCATAAATCGTGTTAATTTTGATATATAGAAACGGTGCGCTTCCTTAATGGATAGATCGAATCAACTGGGTTTTATCACTTCAGATAAACATATATTAAATTCAATATACTCGTTCACTGAAGTACTTAACACTTGGATGTAAGGGAATTAAATACTCTTTTTAATTAATATCTAACCTCTATTTTTTTCATTTGCTTTTTGGATGATATGATTATCTTGAAGAGGACTTATAAGTCCTAGTAACTAGGCTCTTGGCCTTAATACAAAAATACAAAATATTAATACATAACATAAAATAGTGGTAGTTTTATCTATATAAATATAAATAAGGCTTAGACAAACAATCAGTAGCAACCTTTCTTCTGTGTTTGTTAAGCGATTTTCTTGATTTTTGTGCAAAAAATGATTTATAGCTTTTATAATTCAAAAAAGGAAAATGTTCCTAAAATTTTAAATACACTTTTTCCGATAGTTTTTTTGCTGTACACCTGTACATTGCATTTGCCTTGTTTGCCCTTCACAAGAACTGACGTTTATGTCTTAACGATGTTGATGTGACGCATCGAATGTTGATTAATAGGCGAAGACTAGTTAAAAAAATGTGTTATATTTACAATAAAAACACAGTTCCAAAGTGACTATTACTTTGTTGAGATAAATGCAACTGCGTTGAATGACAGAGATGTTGTAATATAATCCAGCGATACGTTGCTATTAAAATAGAACGCGCATTATAAATGATAAATCGTAACGCTGAACAACAGTAAACTTATACACCACACTATATATGAAGAATATAGCATGTCAGGATTTTTATTACAAGTCAACCACTCAAGGCCTTCGAGTGTAGAAATAAAAAATAAAAAAAAGTTTTATACTAGTTGTCGCCCGAATGTGTTGCTCACGTTTAAGGGGTTTGGTTGTCATGTTTCAGGCAAAAAAGTAACCTATGTCCTTCCTTGTTCAGTTCAAATTTGCTTCATACCAAATTTCATCAAATTCGGTTCAGCGGTTTGGTAGTAAAAGAGTAACTGATAGACAGAGTTCCTTTCATTTATAGCATTATAGAAATATATATATAGAAAGAAACCCACAGTACAATCACAATAACGTAGTAAGTAGCAGCCTGGTAAATTTCCCACTACTGAGGCAAGGCCTCTTCTCCCAGTAAGAGAGGGTTTGGAACATATTTCACCACGCTGTTTCAGTGCGGGTTGGTGGAATGCACATGTGGCTGAATTTCGATGAAATTAGACACATGCAGGTGTCTTCATGATGTTTTCCTTCAGCGCCGAGCACGAGACGAATTAAAAAACACAAAATAAGCACATATATATAGTGGTGCTTGCCACTATAACGTAATGTACTGCATTTTAGATCTTTTGAAATTTAGCAAAGCTGTCGATCATTGCTATTAGCATACTAACGATTTTACTTACTTTTAAAAAAATACCGTATAAACTGTAAACTGATTCAATTCTAATAAACTAATAAACGGAATCCTCCAATCAATACAAAACTAATCGACTGATGAAACGAAGGCTGCACAGCGCTGCGGGTATCAATTTATATGGAGTTGTTAAATCTGGACATTAAATAACAGATTTCATATCGTCTATATTACAATCATACCAATAGTTCAACGAATGTAATTATGACCAACGGTAGCGGATACAAATTCGACAACAACAAATAAACATCACTGACTTTTCAAGTGATTTTTAACCGACTTCCAAAAGGAGGAGGTTATTAATTCGTCTGTATTTTTTTTTTTTTTTTTTATATTTGTTACCTCATAACTTTTCACTGGGTGGACCGATTTTGATAATTTGTTTTTTGTTTGAAAGGTAGTGCTTCCCGTGGGGTCCCATTTTTTTTATTTTTTTTTCCGATGATGGTATCCATGTGAAAACGACATAAGTCTTAAATTTGCGTTATGTATATGCGCGACAAATAGGTGAATAACTGAAAATCACGTTAACCAATTTTGATAATTCTTTTTTTATTATAAAATATATACTTCAAGGGTAATTTGGTGAAAGTTTGGTAAGGTTCTGAGCACAGGATCCATGACAAAGTGACGGAACGGAAGGGAACGGAACAATTCTGAGGAGCACGTTAGCGATACTCAGTCGAATCTTTTATTTATAGGTTATTTGGATATTTGAGTCACCTTCCGTAATGTGGTTATATTTATGTAATTATCATAGTCGAATCTTATAATCAACTAGCTACCCACCCCGGCTTCGCACGGGTGCAATACTGATACTAAATATACTACAGAATTTGTTTATATACGACATCACATCGCAAACTTCTAAAATTATCAGTGTTTCTTTACTATATTGTTCATGTATTATATACACAAACGTTCCCCTTGAATCACACTATCTTTTAAAAAAAACCGCATCAAAATCCGTTGCGTAGATTTAAAGATATAGGGACAGAGAAAGCGACTTTGTTTTATACTATGTAGTGATGGAACTCCTATACGGCTCGCAGTTAGGGTGCGATATGGGGCAGAATTTCTTACTATCTTTAATCAAATTTTGTGTATGTGATGTGATGTCATATGATGTACGAAATATAGTTGGTCTTTTTCAAAGTTTTTTTGCTGAGTTCGATTACAGAGCTCTTTCGAGGGATCCTTGTAGTTTACGCCGCGTGACGTATTAAATCCGCATTTTCGAAAGTCTATTTTTGCTTTATTCGCAAGTTTCCTTTGAAATTGTCCTCGAAGTAGTTTCTGTCTCATATAAACGGAACGCTTAATCTATCCATATTAAAAAAAATTAGTTTGTCAACATCAGCTTCACTTAAAATCAAAAAATAAATAAAATTTTAACAAAAAGAAAAACCGACTTCAAACAAAACACTATTTTAAAACAAATGAATATGCACGAAAAAGTAATAAAAATAATTGCGTATTCAACATATTTTTTAGAGTCTTCCTAAGTTAAATGAAATGAAAAATATTAGACTACTTAAAAGTCGATTAACGATTATATCATGTAGTTATAATTATTGTTATATTTGGAGTCGGTGTCAGCCAATAAAACCCTACAGTATATCTATCAAAAAACAATACGAGAATACTTTAACAAATATGTTTTTTACAAATTACCTTTTACACAATAATATACTGGATCAATCAAGGGGCTCGTATCGCTTCTTTCTTTTGATTGTTGGGGCAAGGGCACCGTGGCTGACACCGGCTCCAAATATACCAATAACTATAACTACATGATATAATCGTTAATCGACTTTTAAGTAGTCTAATATTTTTCATTTCATTTAACTTAGGAAGACTCTAAAAAATATGTTGAATACGCAATTATTTTTATTACTTTTTCGTGCATATTCATTTGTTTTAAAATAGTGTTTTGTTTGAAGTCGGTTTTTCTTTTTGTTAAAATTTTATTTTTTATGTATACCTAACCTAACTTTTCACTGGGTGAACCGATTTGGATATTTTTTTTTGTTTGAAAACTAGTGCTTCCCCTGTGGGTCTATTTTAATTTGGTCCAGTTCTGATGATTAAATGAAATATAACAATAATTGCAACCACATTATATGATCGAAATTAATCGAAAATACACTTTTAAATAGTCTAATATTTTTCATTTCTTTTACTTAGGAGAACAATAAAAATATTTTGAATAGGTACGTTTTTTTTTTACCTTTTAGTGCATAAAAATTTGTTTCGAAACAGTGTTTTCTTTGAAGTCGTTTTTTCTTTTTGTTAAAATTTTTATTTATGTTTTAATACATATTGACGTATATATCGGTAACGCGACATATATCTTCATATGACGGGTGAACTTTTGACGTGTAGGTACCTAAGTACATATTAAATTAATTTCACTAAGTAATGAGAGTGAAAATGTAATTACTCAAGTTAAATATTATGTCAAGTAATACGTTTCAAAGCTAGCTGAAATTAAATAAGTCAAGTCGTGTAGCGCAGCAAAAGTTGCGTGATCAGATGTCATGCTGTCTCGCAGATGCCAACTTAGTCATGGCGCTGAGCAATTATGTGATTGGAGGGAATATTTCACTGAATACTCGACTTATTTGGGCATTTAATTTTAAATGTTGACATTTGTATCAAAGTTTCGTAAACATCCTATAATTAATTTCATACTAGCAACCCGCCCGGCTTCGCACGGGTGTAATGCTGATACTAAATATACAACCGAATTTATTTATTTACGACATCACATTAGAAACTTCTAAAATTGTCAGTATTTCTTTCTTCATTGACGACCTCCATGTTTGAGTGGTGTGTACACCGGTTTTCATGGGTACGCCACTCTGAGGTCCCGGGTTCGATTCCCGACCGAGTCGATGTAGATTACCATTAGTTTTTTATGTTGTCTTGGGTCTGGGTGTTTGTGGTACCGTCGTTACTTCTGATTTCCATAACACAAGTGCTTCAGCTACTTACATTGGAATCAGAGTAATGTATGTGATGTTGTCTCAAATTTATTTATTTATTTCTTTATTATATTGACCATGTATTATAAACAAAAAGTTTTTATCGAATTACTCAATCTATTAAAGAAATGCGTTGCTTAATATAAAAGAACTAAGTATACATAGGGACAGACAGCGGTAAGCGACTTTGTTTTATACTATGAAAAGATTTGATTGAAATGTTGTGCTATTTCAAGTCACGTTTCTGAGGGGTATTTTATCTTTTGAGTAAATTTACGTTTTCGCTCTAACGAATATAATAATAATTGGCATCCTATTATAATATGATTTTCGGTCTTACGAATATATATCGTGTACCACGTCGCGTATTCGCTGAGCAGAATATGAAAATAATAAAATTTATTCGACATACGATGACACATATTTGGAACAGATTTCGTAATTTTCTTTGTTTGCATTAGAAACACATAATATACTGCAAACAACGAACACAATTTATATGATAAACGATATAATTTAATATTAATTTAATTACATCAGTACCTAAGCGTCCGATTGAAAACGAATACTTCAAAAACCATAAAAAATGCATTTTGTTACGTGTGACAACATCTGTCACCATACCTATGCATAGACAAAATATGTAATAACAGAAAAATAAAACTGGCAAACATAGCATATAATGACAGAACTTTAAACTCAAATTGATTACATAAAACCATTATTTTGTATGAATATAAGCACAACAAAAATATACAATATAGATAAATATAATATAATAAAGTATTAAAAGTAAACGGTACGTTATTCAGGATATGAATTAGCCGAGTTAAAACAGCTTCTACGGTTTTCGGATGTTGCGACGAGGGAGTCGAATAGACACAGGATGCGATGCAAGCGATAATTTGTATGCAAATCTCGGTGAAACTTCAGCATCCCCATTAACATACGTATAGCCGTGTACCGCTCGTATATCTCGTGCCCCATCTTGTGATCCTGAATATCAAATACATGGGGCATAACTGACTTTATATTACGCTCTGACTTTCTGCGTGTATATATTTTTTTTGAATTTATTAGCGTTTTACGTTTGGCAAGCGTTATGTTAGTATTATTCAAAATCACGCTGAATGTATTGTAGTACGTTTTCTTTGTTTGCGACGATGATATAGTAGATTTTATAAACGTTTTATAAAACAAATATACAAGATTCGTCAAAATTATCGAGACCAATATTGACAGACTCTTCAATGTTATTTTTTTATACATAGTCTCGGAGGTCTTTGCCTACTCTAAGCCTATTAAGTCCAAATTTTAAACATAACAATCCAAGTACAATCATAATTACTAACGGTGTAATAAAAAACAAAAACCAAACAATCAACCTTGAAGTATTACCCAACAGTCATAACATTGTAATTAGCTGATATAGAGCATGTATTTAAACTCGGAACGATGTCGCATCAACTTGATAACATTCGACATTAATAAATCCACAAATCCATCCGGCGATGTGTCTCGAGCGAGCTCCGGTAAGGGTAACAGTTTGCAGTTGCATTAAGCCCGTATGTGCTTTGGTAATGACGTTTGGAATGCTAAATTGGATTGGATATTACTCAGAGCTAAGTCGCAAAAACGTTATTCAGTCATTCCCGCTCGTAATGGTCTTAACGACGGCTTAGTGAGTTTTATACTAAGTTCATTCGGTGCTAATTGTAAGTGCATTAGTGTATTAGAAAAATGTATATAAACATCTATGTTATAAATAAATATATAACATTTTTCGTAACTACAGTTTTGTATCACAATTATGAAATCTAACAATTTTATTAATCTCTTATATTAATTAAGGGTGTATGGATTTCATTAAAATTCTGATTGTACAAAAAATCCTATCTTATTTCACAAGATATTCGAGTATTATTAAATCCAGTTCAACTGTTATTGTCATCATAAGCACTTTTTAACACGAAAAAGATTTTTAATTCTGACCTTTTTATATTCCATTTAATATTTCATAATGCAGATAAATTATAAGTAATAAATCTTCTATTATTACAATCTACCAGACAATCGTCGGAGTTAAGACAAATATTCAAACGAACGTTAACACGATACGATAAATTATAATATTATGAGTTAAATTACAAATTAATTAAATCTCTTGAATAAATTTAAGGATATAAGGTATACATTATACCTTATTTAAAAGTAGAATATCACAAATCTTTATTTAATTTAATTTACATAATCTACAACATAAAGCCATACATGCTACCCGTTAATCTACACCAGCGGCTTCGTTTTAGTTTTAATTAAACATTTATTTACTTTTATACATCAACTATTTTTTTTAGGATATCCGACCCTATACTTAAAATTAATAATACCGTGACGTCATTCGATGTGATTGAGTTAAGTCGTCAATGATTAAACGAGATTTCTGTATGCAAATTCGTCTTAACTTCTCCAAGACTTTCAATCAGTTGCAATCACGATCGTTTATCCAAATTGAGATTGACTCGAGCATCGGGGGTCAAACGTCGATTTGTTTCGAGGTGGGTCAGCATATGAATCATGAATTCGTTCTATCGTATAGCCACTTTGGAAGATCCTAGGAGTAAATATAAGCAAATTTGACCTTGAATTAACTTGATATAATTTGTCGAGATGTTTCACAACCTTTGTTACTATCGATTGTTGAATAGCGTCAGCAAAACAAATTTGTAATTGTATTTATTTTATGACTTACTAACTGTACTCGCGACTTCATGCGCATTCGAATTTAACAAAAAAAGTTATTGTTGTAAGCCTAAGCTTGAACCGTAGCGTGCACAATTACTAATATCAATATTACTTAATAATTAAATTTAACGTATCTAACAAGCAAAAGTTATTATGTACACTTACAGTTTACGATAGATTACCTCGTTCAAATATTATAAGAAACGTTACTGTTTAATCTTGGAAAACGGTAACGACCAAGAAAAGATACACAGATCTCGTGATTATAGAAACTTTGTACTATCTTGATCCTGTCAAACTAAATTAAACAATATATCTTAGTTTAATTAGTAGTATGTGTAAGTGTGCTGACTATAATTAAATAGATGAATCATATATGTATGTACTTAATTACTTATTCTGCAACGGCTGCGTTTCTGATGATGGTATATATACCTGTAACAAACAATGCGTGATTAATACTTATCTATACATATCGTAATTCTTATCTATACATATCGTAAATACTACCTTAGATGACGTATTCATTAAATTTAGAATCGAAATGTGAAATTAAAATTTTAAAATTCCTGTTAAATTTTATGTTTTAGAACGTTTACTGAATTTGAATTTAATTGAGCTGACTTGCGCGCAATTTTCACACCTAGTTCATTAAATTAAGGGTGATAATACCATTTAATATTTTCATAGCAAGTAAGCCTTATAGCTATTGCCACAGAGCATACATATATAATACTGCCTTCCTTAACAAACATAAAATACATTGCAAACCTGATCGATAATCATTTATATTACTTCAGAGTTATCAAGAGATTAACCAGTTGATAACTACAGATGTGTTCACTCACTTTTGAATCTATAATCCTTAATTGGAATTTACTACACACTCATAATCGCCCGCAGCTTCGCTCGCTAATTTATGGGATTGATTGTAATGTGTCAGACAAAAAAAAGTATATATAGCCTAGGTCTTGAAGTTCAAATTTACTTCACACCAAAGTTTCAGACAGACAGAGTTACTTTCACTTTTATAATATTACTATATACATACAGTAGTATAGATTATCTCTTGTACTAGATAAATATCGTAATAACCGTGGACGACGCTACCAGCGAATAGCTGAATAACTCATCAGCTCTGACTCGTGAATAATCTTGATGTTTAATAAATTGCCTTCGTTAGACCGGAGTATCCCGTTACTAAAACGAACATAATTAAGACAGTTCTGAAACTAAACTTATTTATTGAAACGAAAGGCCTTCCATTCTCAGTCGAACAACAAAGAGATTTGATGTCGAGGACAATGTCATCTTACTAATATTAATTAAAACAAAGTTTGTTGGTTTGTCCCGAATGAAAGCCGCAAGGCTACGGGCGAACATCGTGACACAGATAGACTAGATATCGACTACTTATTTTAAACTACGAATAAAATATTCTATCTTACCACTGTCGATATAGTAATGTTACAGTCAAATACATATATTTGTACTTTTATTATTAACTAGCGACCCGCCCCGGCTTCGCACGGCTGCAATACTGAGTAATATAGACGAGACAGCGCGGCGTATTGTCTTCCAATTCGCTGAAAGCGCGCCTGGAGAGGATATCAAGTGACACTTCATAGTTCGTCCGGCTTGGCGATAATATAGAAAATAATGAATGCTTTAAGTGGTAAGGCTTAGTGGAAGTCTGTGTGCCAAGCAGGAACACAATATTGTTGTGTTAGGAGATTATGTTATGTTTGTGTTATGAAAGGTGAATCCTTGGAACATACGCGAACTAATACTAACTTGCGAAGATTGATGACGCATTGGCGATACAAGGGATGTCAATTCCTATATTTTTACAGCGCCAATGTCTGTGGGCAGCGGTGACAGCTTACCATCAAGTTGTCTATCAATGCGTATGTATATCTCCATATACATATGTATCAAACAATGTTGAGTTTATCTTTTCGAACAAAACTTGTCTGTTTAATTGGCGAAAAAAATATTATTAATAACATTGAAAAATAAATCCATCTTTTATAACTTCGATTAAGAGTTTATTTAATTTAAAAAAGGGTATAATTTCGTGACATCGTACTAATTACAAGTGTATCACTGAAACCATCTGAGTACACAGTGATAGGAATTTAATAAATAAAAATTAAAACAACCTCTCACTAAAAGTACCGGTCGGTCGAAAAAACACAAGGCACAAAAGAGTCAACAACGAAATAAGTGGCAGACTTGAGACGCACGAATAACGATGAAATTAAATTATATTATTCTTGGGGGGAGGAATGGAATGAAATTTGTCTCAATAATAAAGCGGGAACTTTTGGAAACGTCAGGGAAAACTCTACAAAACTTTCCCTCGAAACTCCTCTCGTACTTAACCGTAATCAACGATGACCCAAATACTGTGTTCTAAATATAAAAATATATTATACATCACGTATAATATTTATATACATACATATCAGTACTATTGACACACACGTGTGTTGTTATAAGACTTATCAAGTTATATTCAGAAAAAAACTACCTCCTTATTTATTATTAAAGAAAATGATAAGTAAGTGTATCGAAGAAATATTAAGTAAGTATATTTATTTATTAGTTATTAATATAAAAATTATGTAAACATAGTTCATTTTTTGTGTAATTATAATCGCTCACTGACTCTTAATGCCAAGCCATAGTGTAAAATGAAATACAAACGAATCCATCGCCTAAAACGTAGCCGCAAAAAGTGAAAAAGGAATTGAAGGAAAAAAAAGCCGTACTTCGTTTCTTGCGCAAACATTTTCACTACGAAATTTTACCAGATGTTAAAAACTCCAAGTTTATTCGAAAGAAAGGCTAACTAGGGTCATCTAAAAATGGCTATGATTAATGTAACAGCTAGTGAATACAGTTTCGAAAGTAAAAAATATATAATACCTTAGCAATGAATACGTAACATATTAACCTTACAAGTATATATTAAGAAATTACATATAAATCTATCTATCAGTAGGAAATGTGGAAATCAAAAGTTGAATTTGAGAGCATCGTGTCTGCGTGTAATGTTTCTGATGCTCAAATGCTTCACTCCTGACGTGTTTTTACAATTACAAGTAACGTTTGTATAATACATCGGATACCAAATAAACTATTTTTTTTAAAAGTGTTATTTAATTATAGATATGTGCACTAATATTGAATAAACCTAAACAAAATCAAGGAAGTAAATCTATTTCTCTACATCTTTGTCACGGTCACAAGTCCATACATAATATTCATGCAAAAACATAAAGAAGACCTGAAGATTAAATCTAGTCTCCCAAGTGAAGTATTAAGGCGACCTAGAAAGAAAATGAGGACTCATCTCTGTAGCCGCGTGTTAAGTGCTGAAAATACGAGGAACCGTGTCAAGGTGAAAAGAAACATATCCGTGTATTACGAGTAAAATCATTTATAAATTAAATCGTACGAATCTCAGAGAGAAACTATACGCTGCGTTACATAAAAGGTTTTTTGAATTTTTGTTAGGAAGGAACGAACAATTTAAAATAAACCAACGTATTTGCTTTTTATCTTTTTAACTTACTCTGAATTTATTGCAGTTAGCTTTAAAAATATGTAGGTACATATGTAAAATATAAATAAATTTGAACAAAAGTATTTATATAAGATTTAATATTAACATGTTTATTTTTATTACTAAAGTTATTAATTGCGGGATATTCTATTATCAGTCTCGTCAGCAAGACATTCGTAGATAATGTCGAAATATCGAGCTCCACCGAATAAAAATAAAAAACATGGTAAATATCCCGCAATTAATAATAACTTTAGTAATAAAAGTATTTATATTATATAATGTTATACGCTTTGATTTGTTTAACTACACAGCACGGGCTGAATTATAAACACAAAAGAATCATAAAAACATTGAGTGCGGGTTCAAAGCCACAATCCACGAGTTGGGTCACGTGTCTCTTGGATGTGACACTTAGCGTTTTAACAAGTAAATTTTGATTCAAAGTTTATTAAACAAATCTTCGGAAATAAACTACATTAAATAAAACTTATAATCACAAAAATATGCCTCACATACTATCAACATTATTCCAGGATTATAAACATAAAATAGTATGTACCTTTAATTCATATTTATATACTTATCAATTTTATTGAACAAAACACATGAAAGGCGTTATATTTAATAATTAACTTTCGATTATATTTACGAACAAACGCAACCGTGTGTTTGTAATACATATTGCCTGGGCACCTGCTCGTTAGGCCTTTAAGCTCACACGACCACAGATTAAACACGTCTGTGCCTTCGACTGTTTTCAGTACACTTGACCTCCTTTATAGACAGCGAGAAATATTGGCCCTTTGAGCAATAGCTGTAAAGTACTGAGTGATGTATATATGTGTAACAAAACTTGCACAGGTCATCTTTATGATCAAATAACACATTTCCACGCGGTTTTGCTCGCGGAAAGTTGGAAAATTAGTATGTTTTTTTAAATTATTTAACCATATTAATTTAACGAATTCATCCTTTTATCCATGACAAAAATCATTTTCAAAACTTCATATTTATTTACGTGATAATTTATTTACCTAATGTTTGAACATTAAATACGTACCTATATGAAAACTTTTAATGTATTTAATACAAATTTTCAAAAAATTACAAAATCTTTAAACAACTGACTGATATTCTATTTTTAAGCATTATTTCATATAAAGTGTTGAAAGAAAAAAAATGTATGATTGTTACAATACTAAACGTGGCCGTTTTAAAAAAAAATGATTGTATCAAATGCGAATAAAAATAGTTGCAGATATAAAATTTCCATATGAAAACAGGCTCATTACAAACGTGATTCCTCTGACGACGATAAATACTGAAAATGAAAATGAATGAATTGTTTGTTCAAATTTTAAATTATATCTTTCATTATTGTTTTAAATCTGAAAATATATTACAGCTGATTTTTACTCACCATTATTATAAAAATAATCTCAAAACATAAATAAACACATATAGTTTGCGGAGCTACTGGCTGTTGATACTATTTCATGCAATTATACTGAACTTAATATAAATAATCTAGAATTTCTTATATTAGTTACCCCGTCCAAAATGAATAAGCATCTTCGACAATTTACGTTTGAATGAAGTCATAATTTCTAAAGAAATTGCGAGACCACGACAGTCAACGTCCGCCCATGATAATGCGTGTTAATTTTTGTAGGACTAAGTATTATTGCGTGCAATACACTCCAAACAATTTACAGCAAAATGTTTGCTATTTGTTTCATGTGTAAATCACTCAATTGATGCTCAGTAAACAGTAAGGGTTATATTTATAGTTCCAAAGACAAACGAAATAAAAACAAGACCTTTCATTTGATATGCCACACGATGCAGTTTTCAGATGTTTTTTTTTTTAATTTTCCCCTTCCCCCCCAAAAATGACCCCCCATATACAGATTTCATCTGCTCACGTCACACCTCTGTATTTGGGTTACAGGAATTGATATGTGTACCAAATTTCAACTTAATCGGTCTAATAGATTCGGAGATAATTGACTGTAAGCGACGGACGGACAGACACACGAGTGATCCTATAAGGGTACCGTTTTTGTATTCAGACGTACGGAACCCTAAAAAATGTATCCAAGTTACGAGCTCATTATGGATTCTATATTTAAATACACCGATTTGCTAACTTTAGTCTATACAACAAAACATAAAAAGTTTTATCGTATTATATTCGTTGTGAGCGTGAAACTAAAAATGTAATTCAAAAAAGTCATAAATTCAACCGAATTATTCATGAAAACTGACCCGAGATCAACAGTGTCGGACGTGGATAAAAACAAGTTTAGTCGGGGCAGACTTAAATATGTGAATTTAAAATGACTAACTAATCTCATCGAACGACCGTGCGATGAATACCTACATACATGTATACGAGTATATATTACTAGTTGCTACCTGCGCGTTTCGCTAGACATAAAATAAACCTAAAGAAAGGGGGAAGAATCGATGGTATTTAAAAAAAGTAATATCTTATTGCCATTTCTCTTATAACGGTATGTTATGTTTTAAGATTAACTTTAATTAAAGATATTTTTTTCATATAAGTCGAGTTTATCTTACGTCTCATTCTTACAGTTAAAGTATATATAAAATACCTATGTAAGTATTCTTATGAAAATGATAACAAATAACTATTTTTAAAATATTTGCATAAACGTAACGCAGGTAACGTAATACAATATTCGCAGAATTAAAACCCTTTATGGACCTTTCTTTTATAATAACACAAAATAGCAGCATGAAATTATTGTATATTATATTATATTATTTATTTATATATTCCTGATACACAGATACATTCATAGAACACGAAGCTTTTATTTAGTCATAAGCACGTGTGACGCATTACACCAGAAAGGTCATACTAAAAATATGGATAAAATAAAAAAAAATAAAAAAAACCTCACTCACCGCCCCCCACAAGGATAGCGCGACCGTTACCACAGCTGCCAGTTATAGTAACCCGTTGCTTATTCGATTATTCCGTTATCATGTACATATACCTACATATTATAAAAAAAGTCCTCCGACCTGACTGTCTGTATGTATGTTCGCGATAAACTCTGAAACTATGGAACGGATTTTCATGATGTTTTCACTAATAAACAGAGTGATTAATGAGGAAGGTTTAGGTATATAATTTATTAAGGTTTTTGTGTAAATAAGTTGAAATAGGACGTCAATTTCTAAACATGTCGGAAAAAGCAACTAAAAATATAAATACTTAAAAAGAAAACTCTAGTGCGAAGCCGGTACGAGTCACTAGTAATATAACTTTTAACCAATTACATAATCAATACTGCCGACCATGATATACAACCACTTTAATTACATATAAATTATTAACACGTAGAATATTATAAATGTTGCTTTTCATTTAATAAAGATTTCATCAAATAGTACTTCGCTATTCGGATTGGTATCAGGAATAACATAGCACACAATATTTTTCACACACGACACACGCGAGGCCGTCTAAAGCCTTTACTTTTTAATCCTTGTCTGGGCTTAATGCCTTATATTAAGTTACGAAGCAATCACTGTATCATATGGCATACATGCATTTTTGTGTTACTAAATTACTTGCAATTTTAGTTCAAATTTACGGTTCAGTACATAAAGAAGTTTAATACTCCGTATGGTACACTAATAAACAAACAATAATAATACCTATTGTATTTTAGCAATTAAATATAACATTTAAAACAATTTAAATACATATTTTATGAATAAGTGATATGTCAATGGAAGACAAATCATATGTTACAATATGGTCCATAAAGCCGGATTTATTTTACATACTTGAATACAATTTTAGAATTGTAATGATTAGGTACGGCATATGTTTTTGTAATAATTTTTAAAATAATTATATTGCTTTGACTAATTTCATCTATGGCAAATCATTTTTCTGTGATTCATTTTAAAAGAATAATGATAAACATCATCAACTTCCATCATCGTAGTCTACTATTCATTATTGACATTGTGCCTAGCTGTTTTCGGTAAAAACATCTAAATATATTTGAATTTATATTAAACAAACTAAGTTGATGAATTTGTCTTATCAGATAGGCATGTAGGTATGCCTATCTGTCAAAAAGAATGTTACGAGTAATTTAATTGACATTGTTCACTTAATCTTTGGTTATCAAAATTCTTCTCGTTGTGATTACATTTTCAATCATTGGTGGTCATTGACTATTCAGATGTCCTGTGGAATGGAATACATTTTTATTTTTATAGTTTGATGAACGACTGATCATTTATCATGGTGTACAGTTTCAAACGTGTTTTTTATTTCCGTAATTAAATCACAAACGCACACATACACAACTTACACTTACGAGTACGTAAAACAACTTATATATTAACTAAATCATTTTAATTGCAATGCAAACGTATCTTTTGCAAAGTAAAATTAACTGATTCTGTTTCTCTTCGTAATACGAGTGGCGGGAAACTTGGAACGAAAAGTTTTGACAGACTTTATAATTCAAGTCGCATGTGCAATTTCATATATAAGTGCAATAACTGTGTGTTTCGCAAGAAAACTTGAAGCCTTTTCGCTTATTAGTTTGAATTACATTTTCAGCATATTAAAGTTTGTTTAAGAAATTATTGTCGTACAAACTACTAATGTTATTGGTAAATGCACTCGTGACGAAACTTTGTACGAGTTCGTATGTGTAGGAGCCACTCAGTCACCCGTTATTTCTGGGAGAATTATTTAGACTTATGACGCATTGACACTATAAAAAATGATATACATTTACCATCACATAGTAAACGAGTATATGCTCGTTTGAATTCCTATTGTAGTTTTCGTTTAGAACGTTATATATTTATGGATCTTTATTATGTCACAGCTGGTTATCAACCATTTACCTTTCGTCTAATTGAGAATCGATGACGTAATCTTAAAGTGTCCTTAATGGAAGCTATTATTGATGAATATAGTATCCAATTTGGTAACAATCAGGAATTTGAAATGATTTCATCACGTGAACAGTCGTAATATATAAATTAAAATGTAGAATTATTGAAACGTGTAAATATCTAGATATACATAACAACTTTGCAAGAATTAAAGTCATTATTTTGCGGTAAAATATAATGGTGAAACAAATTTTAAAGTATTATCGTTAAGCAGGAAAGTATTAACGAACCTCGGATGCAAACTTTAGCTATCAAATTTAAGAGGAACAACTGACTTAATGATATCTCGCCTCAGAATATTTCCTGGCAACCTCATCGAATCTCATCTTCACTGATCGATAAATGCGTTTACAGGTAGAGATATAAATTGTTACAGTAAATATATTACTTGTTGGAGATTCAAACCACATTATCAAGAGAAAATGTTTGGACAAAAATGAAACATGTACAAGTCGTAACATTATTACCCATGGCATTAGTAAAATGTTGACATCTAAACTAATATAACTGTGAAAGTAACTCTATCGGTCTATCTCTCTTTCACTACCAAACTTCTGAATTTGATGAAGAAAGACTTAGGCTACTTTTTTTAACATATTACAACCAAACACCTAAAACGCGAGAGAAACCACGTGCAACAACTAGCATTCAATATTATTTATAATTTTCGTTATAAAGTCTTCGAATACGGAAAAAGGGCTGAGATTTAACAGTCATATTAAAAGCCATTACATATCCCTTATTTCTTTGTACCCGCGTCACCTGCGCCCTTACTTGTAGCCGCACTAGTAATTGACAACGGGACGAGGGTAAATTCTAATACGATATATTACTTAATGTCATTCGAAAAACGAAACATAGCATAATATAAAAAAAAAAAAATTATAGATAAAACAAACGAGCAGCGAGTCCCTTGATTTATGTACGAATTATTCGCAAAGTCCTTCAGAATACAGATGGACGAATGAATATATTCATTGGCCTGTTAAGTTATCATTCATACGATCCCTTGTTATATACACACTTTATTCTAAATCAGCGAAGTACCGTCTATAAAACAACGTTTACGTAAGCGCTCGGACCGGATTTTCTTTCCGACAAACAAATATATACAAACATATAACTACACTACGTATCCTGACCTGAAACTATGAAGCACGTATATTTTTAGTATTTATTCATGTACATATTTCGGAGTAGTATATTTTTTGTGAAACCGTGTGTTTTGAACCGATATAGCCCAGTGGTTGCAACACTCTTAATCAACGATTGAGATTACAAGCTGCATGTTTACAATTCATCTCGTGCTTGGCGAGGGAAAATACTACACTTTATGTTAATCCAAATGGAAATAAGCCATATTTCTTCGTGATTAAGTATTATTTACGAAACCAATTGTACAAAAATCTTTTTTCATTCGAACACGTTAAATTATACACCATGTTTTACTGTATCTGATATGTTTATTTCGTATAAATGAAACGTAATGTTAAAATGGAAATCATGTTTTATGTCAATCGCACGCAAAACGTACAAATTAACGATACAATATCAGTTTCCTGTTTTAAGTTTAAAGGCAATGACCTAGATTTCACATAGGTATTATCGCATTTGTTAATTCGATTTACGTCTCTACTGTACTAATTGATAAAGAACACAATTGTAGGTTTCAATTTTAATTAATTAATACAATTTATTACAATTATTTTATGTAAAGTAAAAAGTACCCTTTTTTATCTCGCTGACCCTTTTTATTCGATATCGGTTTAAAAACGCGTTACGCGTTTTCCCCATATGAAGTAGGGAGTATGCGGGGCTCGACGGTAAACAGGATACCTAGTGGGTCGTAATACACAGGAATATCCACTAAAAAACCGACCCTTTCTCTTCTGGGGCGTCACGGGATCACTTTCTCGTACTACTGTAATGTCTTGAGGAGTAAAAAGGACTCAGAGCTAGACGTATTCGCCTCACCCGATTGAAATTTCTTTTTTGTGAATGATATTAAAGAATTCATTTAAAGAAGGGGTTTTACCATTTCGGCGCCAAATAACTTCCAGTTTACAATGGAATCAAAACAAAACCTGTCAAAGGCTTTGTTCCTAAAACGTCTTTTGAATAAAGGCAAAGTTGTGATAACATTACACCATTCTAATTCAGACGATGCGATATATTGGGACAATTCCATTCCATCGACAAAAAAAAAATTCAAGTACGTAACATACATACATACATATATGGATTATTCAACTGTCTTCGTAATGTATGTATTCAAGTTGTTTTTATTAGAATACCATTCATGGAAAAATGTTACGATATCTTTTAATAACCGGTTAATGTTTAGCATGCGTTGTGAACCCCTTTTTTGTCAGCAATTAGTTGATATTACTGACGCATCGAATGTTCTACCTTGGTGGTACTATGCCAGGAACCTTCATGCAAGTGCAAACAACGACTGTACCAAGTTACAGCTCAATCGGATACACATGCGTGAGTGCGTAGAATACGAAACTCATTTTCATATGTGCTCAGTGGCTTTGCTCGCGTAGAATATGTTTACAAATTTACTTAAAATGATGATTGGTTTAGAAAGAGGTTTTACCTCTTTGTTTCCAGTAGCCTATGTCATTTCACATGCTCTAGAGTATTTGTGTACCAAATTTCATTAAAATCGATCCAGTAGTTGTGGCGTGAAAGCGAGACAGACAGATTTGCTTTCACGTGTATAATATTAGCATGGATTCTAACCATAAGAGGAAAAAGCCCTATAAAAAACAACAACAAACAACAACAGCCTGTAAATTCCCACTGCTGGGCTAAAGGCCTCCTCTCCCTTTGAGGAGAAGGTTTGGAATATATTCCACCACGCTGTTCCAATGCGGTTGGTGGAATACACATGTGGCAGAATTTTTATGAAATTTGTCACATGCAGGTTTCCTCGCGATGTTTTCCTTTACCGCTCAGCACGAGATGAATTATAAAGACAAATTAAGCACATGAATCAGCGGTGCTTGCCTGGGTTTGAACCCGCAATCATCGGTTAAGATGCACGCGTTCTAACTACTGGGCCATCTCGACTCTCCCCTATAAACATTAAACAACAAATTGCCGCGATACCATTGGTCGAGAGCTCGATTAATCCATGATATTTACTACGGATTTGCGGATATAATGTCTACACTATCTCTTAGTCATCCACGATATTGTTTAACTTCTAAGATCATCATTTAATATTAATGATGTTGCGACCTGATCGTGTTCTAGTTACGACGAAATTCGTCTCCTGAAACTTTTAGAAATTTGAATTTAGACGAGCGAAGCCGAAAACTTCTTGTATAAATAATGTCCATAAATCAGGCGTTCTTCTTGATTAATGTTTTACTTATCAATTACATTTGTATAAAACAATCTAATCTTATAAACTATATATTATTCTATTATTCAAAATTAAATACAATTCATTTTTTAATTGTGCAAAGTAACTCTTATATTTTTGTATCGCATCGAAAAATATATACCAATGGTACATTTTTTGCGGTTTCCTATATATCACATAGCAATATCGCACATTTTGGCCGTTTCGGCTGACATGTTCCAACAATTTGTACCGCATCGCGGTTGAATAGCGAAACCAATAGCATATTTCAGACAGAGAACTATGAGTGCATACGCGATACAAAACTCGGGAACACGTTTTTGTTTACTCGACAAACATTCTACAAGGTTTGTTTTACATGTTTCTTTTGTTTTCATACATGTATCTGCCTCGTTTCATTTACATTATTTATTTGATTATTGTGTGTATTAAAATTAACTGTTTAATGATCACTATTATTGATTTTCATTCAAACCTTCTTGATTGAAAACTTTCATAGATCTATACTAATATTATAAGAAGGTAAGTCTTGTTTCTATGCAGGAGGTAATCTTCGGATCCTATCCAATTCAAAATGTACATTATTCAAGTAGGATTTTACAAGCACTTTGTAATGACAATGGCAGTAGATACTCTTTCCCAATATTTAGGCGAACATGGGACGGGTCACCAGTATTTTTTACATACTTAATAATACAATACATACGATAAATAAACATATTATTATTTCGTATAATGCCTATTACGCGAAGTTATAATATGTTAACATGTTTATTTGAATATGACACGCTGATTATGTTTACAAGTTGTGAACGCTAAGCAAAGCTGAGGGGCGGTTACACCTGTGTTCAATTTGAATTATAAATCTTAGTGTGGTATAGCTCACCACATTTGTTGACTTGTATGGACGTAATTGCGGTATTTAGAAACGTACGATAAAGTCATTAAATCTATAAAACACTATTATTATTGAAATCAGCCGTATAACTACGTGATTAGCGGGTCCACTAATAGTACGCCTCAAAATAATTTCCACTATTGGCTAGGGCTGGATAAACAATAATAAAAATCACATTTCCAAATCTGACGTTGATAAGGTAAATACTCGTAAGTCACAGAACATAACGTTCTCGTGAGCGTTAGTCCGAATACCGGTTCTGTAGCGCTGCGGGTGCGCACAATGCGCTCGCGCAGGTCTACACGAACACACCCTAGCATGAGTCAGAGCACGATGACCCGCCGACCGCGTCGGACGTATCCCACATCACTCTGTAATTATCACGCACGAATTACAACCGGTTTTACGCATGAGGTTACTTATTACTATAATTGATACGATTTATGTAAATATAAAACGAGGCTATGGCGCATGAGTAATCTGGTGTAGGATTTATATTTTTTTCTTAGCAAAACATAAAACAATACACTGAACTATAGACATTATACATACAAAAGAATGTCATAATTCGTGTCACATTTTATGTTGTGACGTTCTCCTGGCCGATTTCGGTGACGGCAGCCATTTTCTATTGACATATATAATGCACAATTGTGTGTGCAAACACAAGTGTCTAATTATGTATGTGTCCTCTCTATTCCTCAACTCTCATAATCGACTGGGACGGCGAATACGGTACGACCAGTAGAAGTTCTGAAGTCGGGAGTATAAATACTCTGCCAACTGCTTAATTCCGCTACTGATATTTTATTGAGGAAAGACTCAATGATTTTTTAAAGATCCGAGTTTTGAATCCAGGGCCTCGTAATCTGCATCTGATCTGCCTGACAACTTAGCCGCTAGACCAATAAGGCAGTAGATACAAATTACTGAACATGATGAATGATATTATAATGATGTTTAAGATGACCATAATTTGAAAGCAAATGTCGTTGGAAAGTTGATTGAGATAGAATCTCCGGGGAAACTGGGTAACGGGCAATTAATGTCATATTTAATAACGTTCATGAAGCTGACAGATGATTTTACCATGTAGAAGTTTCAACCGGTGAACGACAGTTTAATACTTTAATATTTCAGGCGCAATTCTTAATTAAATGTACTGAAATATAATTCACTAGTAACTGTCCACGGCTTCGCTCGCATTTTAGGATATTGGTTATCATGTGTTAGGCTTGTGTGCTTCATACCGAATTTTCAATTTTCAAATTCCATTCAGTGGTTTGGTTGTGAAAGAGCGACGGACAGTCAGAGTTACTTTTGCATTCATAATATTAATATACATTTAGAAAATAGTCACAGAGGTCGTACATAAAATTGTTCTTAATAAAAAAAAATACGTAATTGACAACAAAGAGCGCATGTGACGAAACTTTGTTGTTTAAATTGATGAATCACATAATTGTTACGTTTGAACTGAAGTAGGGGTTCAGTCGCACAGGCATCCGGGATGCAATCTGCATGAGAGACGATATCGGACATGTTCAGATTTGATTCGACGAAAGACGTAACGTACATACATGACGTAAACGATTACACGGTCTATACTGATACACACGCCATTGGTTATTTATTTGTTTATTGTGTATATTAACTTATGTTTCTTTGTTTTGTTTTCGTTAGGTATTTATACATTATCTCTATCGGTACATACCGATTGTATTTTTACGCACATTGTTGTGAAAATAAACATTACCTTATTCATATTCTGATATAACTGTTTAATATAAAATTGACAGCCTGATCTAGTGGCTAGCTTGTAATGACGCAAGTTCCGCGGTTTAATATTCAAAGGTCTTTGGACTACTGATGAACTGTTGGAATAGCATCTGGGGTTTAATTGGCTGGCTCTATTCTATTGTAACCAGCATCATAAATGAAGTAAAATGTATCAAGAAACTGTTATAGTAAAGCAATACAGATAGCGAAAGGAGGAAGATTCGAAAGCTTGAATACTCATTGTCATTTTTCTCCAACAAAACCTTTTCCTTTACCACAGAAATAATTTCTATACGAACTAATAACATACGAATTCCAGCGTTCCCGATGCCTTAATATGGCTTACGATTAGGATGATTTTATTTGGGTTAACTTACCTATTTACTAAATATATTTTGAACCAAAATTGCATCATGTTACATTATTAAATCTAATATTATATAACTACCCCAGCCGGTTCGGAATTGTACCGAAAAAAAACCGAAATAGAAATGATTGTCCTTTAATTTATATGAATTTGCTAACAACAATTAAATTTATGAATTTGGGTGTTATGTATGACAATTTTATTACATTTTAATTACAAAAATGTTAAGCCTTTTAAAGATTAAAATAAGTATAGTGGAATAAAACGAAAATAACAAAACACCACAAGCAATTCAAAGTTTCCCTGTAAACGACATCGGATTGTTTTCACCTGTAACTTTCTCGCGATATAACTTCCGAACCAGACTTGGAAACTATTTTAAAACGACTTTTATAATTTTATTAAAACTTTCTAAGGGAAGGAAATGGTCATTGGTTTTGATGGCATTGTTTTTGCTAAAGTAACGTCGAAAACATACTAATAAGTAACGTGTACTTAATCGTCCCACGGCTGGGAAAGTTCTCTTTGATTAAGAAGGTTTTGTGTTTGTTTCAACAAACTATTGCACTATGACTTCTGATACACACGAGGTTAAATTTACACACACATTATACTTTGCACGCAAATTAAAAACATGAAGAAACAGCTGGATTTGAAATCGAGATCTTCTGGGTTTAAATGCTCGTATATAACTACTGGGTTATTGCCGCTCTGTAAAAGTATTAAAAAAGAAGTGAGGCTATTGGATTAAGGATCGGATGATAAAGACTGCGTCGTTTAAGACTTTATCAAAGAGGTTCGTTATCTTGAAACTTTACCTTTTCTTAATTTAAATCGTTGCTCGAACAAATAAATACAGCTATAAATAAGATATAAAAAATATAGTAAATTTAATTGACTTTCATTTAATTGTGTCTGGCGGCATCCGCATAATGATCTCGTCAAAAACCACAGAGAGCTCAATGTCTCAACACCATACATTTAGTGGTTTACGTTAATATATAATAACGTTTAAATAATAATTATATTACATTTATTCATAACCTTTGATAATGATATTTAATTTTAATGAAAAACAAAAACAAATACATTAATAAAAAAACATATTTTTACCGAAACATATATGGAAATAATTTATGAAAGTGCTGTTGCTTTATGTGAGGCCAAAAAATCCATTTTGATTTAATAAATCATATAACTCTAAAACGAATAACATGTGAATACAGTCATCAAATTCCGGCAAATCAAATCGAATATATAAAACCTCTAACTGTCAGAAAACTTAAAAAATTGCTTAATTCGCAATATCAACCGCGACAGACGTTTCATTATATAAGTTAATATAATGAAAAGTCTGCCACAATATTACTATACATACTTAAATACAATACATATTTTTTGTACTAATTAAATTCGATACAATTTACAATACAATTATGATTACGAAACATTTTTTTTAAATATAGTGAATGCAACACAAAAACAATTATCACCATAGTCACCCGTTATAGCCTTCATATGTTAATTATATTTAACCTCTGTGGTCAGATCGTAGGTTAGTTAGTCTATCAAAATACAGCGCTATCAAAATACATTAATGATCATGTTGATAAAAAATTATAAACTACGTTTTACATTACAGACGGAGGTAATTGACTTACCAGGCGCCGAGGTCAAGGAACGTGACCCTGCCGCAGTAACAATTATTGACCCTCGACGATTGAAACGGATACCTACCTCCAAATGACACTTTATTAAGAACAACTAGGGCTGATACGGTTGACGAAAAAATATATATTTGTTACCTTTAAGAGCGACTTATAAAATATATTATAATTGAATTTTTGCCATTGAAATGTATCTTAGTTATTTACCCTGTTATAAAAATTTTAATGTTACCAGGCGTCACTTCGTTTGTCACGTAATGACTGTAAGTAGGCTGTGAGTGATACAATAATTTAATTACTATTGTAATCACATTGTATACTTTACACTGATTACACAATTCTTATTAATGTAAAATAACTATTGAGGTCTTTATTGGATATCTCTTTAAGATCTAAACTGCAAACCAGTAGAAGCTTATCATTTAATTTATTCCTGTGAAATGACGATCATAAGTTCTTTTGTTTCTGGTAAAGTTACTTATTGGCCACTGGTAAATTAAAATTGGCGCCTTTAAAAACTTTAATCACTCCTTACATCGCCAATGCGCCACCAACCTTGAGAACTAAGATGTCATGCCACTTTGAAAACTTTCTTTCTCGAGTTTTAACAGCAAACTAACAAAGAAATTAATAACGTTATACGTATCATTTTTATTTAAAATTTTATATAAAAATATTATTATTCATAAATATATTTATATTGTAAGTAAATACTTGCTTTGTATTTTTCTATGAATAAATCATGTTGAAAGCATTTCAGTTGCGATTTTCGGTTTTATCTATTAAGGATATGCATGAAAATTTTCTTTTGTCATGTCTTAAATATGAATAAAGTTAAAAGCAAACCATTCATGTTATTTATGGAGCTTTACACAAAGTTTATAAAGGCACTCATAACATCGAGGCTTCAAAAACTTTAGCACGTTTTGTAAGCGTGACGCCATTGAAACTCCGAGGGCGAAACGGAATACGAGGGATCTATTCATTTACAAAACCAGTTGAGATGAAATGTGTTGGAGGAACAAGGACATGAGATTTATTTTTCCATATTTATACGTTTGTATTTTTATTATTTTTTAAGTAAGACTCCATACATCCATGTAATACATACATCCTGTTGAATTTCACCGATATTCACATCACTTTGATTGCCATAAAATACGCAACAGCGCGATTTTAACTCGCACAATCATTCTGTGGAACCAGTTTTCACCGACGGATTTCCTGAACGAATTGGGAACCCTCAAGGAAAGAGACTTGTCGTTCCAACAACACACCTGCAAACCTCCAGGTGTTGCAGATGTTATGCGCAATGTTACTTACATTCCAATAGAATGAGAGAGGGAGAAAGTTCGTTTGTCAGCCATACCAAAAATATCTAAATATAAACCAGCAATAAGCAACGTGGTATAATGAGCTTCAAAATATCTCCTCAACGGGAGTTCAGCATTTTATGAATGTGTAAATACTTATAAAAATAAATTTCGCACCTATATCGAATGTGAGTGATTTGTTCGGCCAGTCCATGCGTTGTTGACGTCTGTGTTAAAATTGCGAACACGCAATATTTAGTCAACATAGCGATATCGCTGCGCGAATGAAATGAAGAAAAACCATTATACTAAACATACATCACACATTTATATTTGTCCTTTTTAATTTACTTGTTTACACGACTGTACTTGCCAAATTCCTACAATCTTAAATTTCTTCCTTCTGAGTTATACAGAAAAAATACTAGTCAAGCAATAGGCAAACTTATTTATAGGTGGCCCTATTGACATAACAATTTCACATGTAAATTATTAAACGGTTCGTAATAATAAAGTTACAATACGTTCGTAATAACTCTTAATTATTCACAGTGCTCGATTGACATTAAAAATAAAGAGCTTAATGATTGAATTACATACGTTTTATTAAATCATGATGATCAATTTTATCAATTACTGATATGTTATTAAATTTAAAAACTTTAATCAGTTAAGAAAATTCATGAATTGTTTAAAAAAATGACTCGATAAATGCCAATATGCATCCGACACGTGCTGTTTTCCACGTCGCAGCACGATATAATAAACAACAACATATCAATAACAATAAACACAAATTTAATAACGAGATTGAAATGAAAACATGGTGCTACGAAAATACGAAATCTCCTCGATGATCTTCCTACAATAGATTGATTATTGATAATTATATTTTAATAACTAGCTTTCACATTTGGACGGGTTTTAGGTAGGAATATGTATCAAGTTAGGGTATAGCGAATTCTATTCCAAATTTCTCTCAAATACCTCCAGCGGTCATTGCGTGATTAAGGATCAATCATCAAAACAACAACCTCTATCATTTCAAAACGCTAGTATAATAAATCAAAGAATAGTTACATACATACATATATATGAACATTATAAATATTCAAAATAAAATTTAACTCGTTCATCGTTCGAACCACAGAGTACAGTGACGTTAACGAGGCTTGCCAACTTTATCTCCGCTCAGCGAGACCGGTGTGGTCACTAAACCGAAGAACTCCACCACCGATATGTACAGCTGTTTCAACGCTATGTAGAACTTATTACAAAGTCCGATGAAAGTTTGTCTACAAGTAAATGTTATGCTTTTGTCGCTCTGCAGAAAACTGACGATCGATTTTACAGAAAATTTTCAAATATATCTTCTGACAAATGGCTCTATCACGAACGCAAACTAAACTTTTGTAACTTATCAAACAAGTTTTACTTTGAAAAAGATGTTTTATTATTTATTATAATAAAGATATTGTTTTATAAAAATATTAACGTTACTTTATCCTTTAATATTAAGATCATACATATTAATTAAGAACGGAGTATATTCTTCCATTACGCTTAAATTTAGCGCACACTTTTAATGTTGGTGAAAATATAAGGTATTTATTTGAATACTTTCAATGAACATAAGTATCGTAATGTGGATATTGGGGAAATTACACACATACATATAATTGAGTATATAGGTTTTATTGTGAAATGATAGTGCCCGCTGGCCGCTAGTGACAAAGGCGTAGAGGTGTCACCGTCAGCGAGCGGTGACAACTTTATCAGTCCACTAGTTTGCGGTTGGTTTGAGCTCAGTGAACAGACTCGTGGACAACGAACTTACAGTAGCTGGACGCTGCACTTTCTGTTAAACTAGGACAATGCGACTCATTACAATAACACGTCACCATTCAGTCTGACACCTATGTACGAGAGAGTGCAGAGTACGAGCGGTATATTCTTATTAAAAGCTTTGTATAAGCTTCATTTGCACGATACTAACAATGCCAGTATGAAAATGAACGGTATGAGTCGATTTTAACCCAGTTAACTATCGTATCGATTTGAAACTATGCTATTAGTTCGGATGACAATACAATAATTTGGTGCGGTCGAATTGATCTGATGGAACTAGGAGGTGGAAAGTAGAACTCGACAATGGCTCTAGTATCTACTCTAGAGTTTAGGCTAATTTGGCTTACTTGGACATAAATAACACTTTCAACTTTTTTTTTTTCAACTATTACTTACATAGTCGCATTGCTTACATTGATTTCACAAGAGGATCAATGTTTTAATTCGAGAAAATTGTATTATAACATCGGCGACGATCAAAGCCAATTATAATTTATATAATATAGTACATGAGGAGTGGATTCATATTTGCACGATTAATAATAAGGTCAAAGTAATAATTGCTTCAAAATAAGTATTCCAATTATGATATTATGTACCTATTAAATGTTATATTTCTGTCTATTGTCTGTAATATTATAATGTGTTGACTGAATATTTATATTTCTACTAGGTGGGTTATGTATGGAAGAGGGCGAGATAATTTCGGTCGACTAAGTCTCGGCAATCGCCAGACATGCACAGACGCACGGAATTAACCGCAAACACTGCGTCACTTGCAACAAACGAAATGACAGGAAGTGACTATATGGTATTGCTGATTGAATATTAGAAACACCAATACGTACTTAGACAGACAAAACGCGGTATCGTTTCGAAAACCACAACAATATTACATATGAAAAAAAGACCTTAGACGCTTATTTAATATTTTAGCGTAATATAAAATTTAAAGTTAAAAAAAATCCTAGTTTCAAAACTAGAGATTGCACAAAGTTAATTAACGCAAACTTCAGCCATTTATACTATAGATAAAAATCTAATAAAAATGTCGACGTTAACGCCTCTTAAGTACAGCTGACGTAACGTTAGCCGGCGAGTAACTTTAACTTACTTAAGCCTTGAATTTTTATAGTTCAACTTTTATAAAAGATGAAACTCTACTAAAATTTAGTGAGTATGTAAAAGGGATGCCGGACATTCGCAACATTCCGTTTCACGTATACGAAACGAATCTGTAAATAAACTGCATCCTTATCGTAATAGTTTCGGTACAAATTTTAAAAATTACATTACGCAATAAAAATATCGTTTATATCCAATTTTCAGGCAAATTTTGTCATACAAAAAATGCTTAAAATTGAGACTGATAATTTACAAAACAAAAACTTGTAACTGATCCCTTCATATAATTTTAAGTTATATGGTGCCACAATTCGAGACATAACAGCTTAGTACCAAAGATTAGTGGCGCGTTTGTAATGTAAGGAATGCTCATTATTTCTTAAAGCGCCAATATGTATGGCCAATTAGCATCATATTGCCCATTTGCCCATCAACTAAGTAACTTTACTAAAAAAAATAAACGATTACGCTACTAACAGTTACGCTGTTAGTAGCAACTCAACTCTTTACTAATACTTATACCATATTTAGTAATAAGTAATATATAAAATTCAGACGCATTGAATATAAACATTTTCACAAATTACATTTGCACGGATTTATGCGCGTACTAACGACACGAGTAGGTTTCCCGTTTCATGGTGGGTGCATGGTGCTTGCTTCAGTCGGCTCCGCATAGAATGGACACGGAAGTTCCATCACCGGGAGCCCTATCATTCCCCCCTGAATTTAATTACGCGGCTGCGAGTAATACATCGCGCTCGGTGCAAAATCGAAACAGCCATAGTGCAGCTAAGATATAATAATTTACACAAATATAGTCGTGATTCGTAATTATTTCACACTTACAAATATAAATAAATATGACACAATATCACATACATTACTCTAATCCCAATGTAAGTAGCTAAAGCACTTGTGTTGTGGAAATACAGGAGTAACGACGGTACCACAAACACGCAGACCCAAGACAATATAGAAAACTAATAATAATCTACATCGACTCGGCCGGGAATCGAGCCCGGGACCTCGGAGTGGCGTACCCATGAAAACCAGCTTACACACCACTCGACCACGGAGGTCGTCATCATTATTTATACATAAACATTCATACGTTTATTGATATAAATATCTACATCAATTGAATACTTTAGCTTTACAGGAATATTTATTAATTTCAAATCATTTACATATCAAAGTATATTTATTAATGCATAAATTAAAAATTAAAGTTTAGTTATTAAAATATAGTTCAACAGCGTCCCGCCCCTGCTTCGTACGTACAATACTGATACTAAATATATTACAGAATTTGTTTATTTACGACATCACATTACAAACTTGTAAAATTATCAATCACTGATAATATTTACTAAATTGTCAATATATTATAAACAAAAGCCTACCTCCCGAATCACTCTATCTATTAAAAAAAAAACCGCATCAAAAGCCGTTGCGTAGTTTTAATGATTTAAACATACAAAGGGACATAGGGTCAGAGAATGCGACTTTGTTTTATACTATGTAGTGATGTGAGTACTTTGAGGATGATAAGACAATCGCGCAGTATTTACTATTTTAAACAAAACAAAACGTTTATAATAATGTAACAATGTAACATTTTGTGACAAAGCACTGGTTATACAAAAGAGAAGCACAGGACCGTGGGAGGCACGGACAAGACATAACAATATTCATTTTCAATGACTAATCAAAGATAACTTCACTTATCGACAGGTGCTAGTAAATATAAGCATTTAAAAATAATGACAGTTGTCTATGGACTTGTGAAGACTCATTGGACTTAATTAAATAATAATAATAAACAATACACCCATAAGTATAAGATTAGTTCAGCTCACATTCATGGATGCTTATTTGATGGCGAATCCTATTGACGGATTGAGTTGACGCGTTGAATAACAAATATTGTCACGTATAGATTACCAAATTATTTATCGAACAACGTTGAGGTAATTGTGTTTTATTCGAAAATGTAATTCACGACAGAGAATTGTATTACGTATTCAATTGGGTTCCGCATTTAGGATTAAACCGGTAAAGTAATGGCTTTTCGGAATTGATTATAATGGACCCTACAGCCCGATAGGCTTGTTTCATGCAGATTCCCGTTTACGTCCTCGATTTATGGTTTTTTACCAGCTTTGCGGAACCATTCAACCACGATGCCGGAAGTTAAATTCCGGCAAAGTGCAGTTCGTAAAGCACTTCTTTCCTTGGACATTCATAAGTCGAGCGGACCCGATGGTATCCCTCCAATCGTGCTACGGACATGTGCTCCCGAGTTGGCACCGGTCTTAACGCGTCTTTTCCGGCAATCCTACACATTAGGCGTCGTCCCGAATTCCTGGAAGACAGCTTTGGTGCATCCGATCCCTAAAAAAGGCAACCGCTCAGACCCGTCCAATTATAGGCCTATAGCCATCACCTCCTTGCTCTCCAAGATAATGGAGTCCCTTATTAACTGCCAGCTCCTGCGGTACCTAGAGGAGAATCAGCTGATTAGTGACCGCCAGTACGGTTTCCGTCGGGGTCGCTCAGCCGGTGATCTTCTAGTTTACCTTACTCATAGGTGGGCTGAAGCAGTTGAGAGCAAGGGGGAGGCATTAGCAGCCAGCTTGGACATAGCGAAGGCCTTCGATCGCGTATGGCACAAAGCGCTTCTTTCGAAGCTTCCTTCCTATGGGCTTCCCGGGAAATTATGCAATTGGATTACCAGCTTTTTGGCAGATCGGAGCATCAAGGTCGTTGTCGACGGTGCATGCTCTGACTTAAAATTCGTCAATGCTGGTGTTCCACAAGGCTGCGTTCTATCACCCACTCTGTTTCTTCTGCATATCAATGATTTGTTGCAAATCGGGAACATTCATTGCTATGCAGACGACAGTACCGTTGACACCTTATACACCGGCCGCGCTAATATTTCTCGGGAAAACGTCGAAGAGAACCGGAACAAACTTGTGTCTGAAATCGAGTCTTCATTAAACGAAGTCTCGAATTGGGGCCGGCTAAATCTAGTCCATTTCAACCCCAAAAAGACGCAAGTTTGCGCGTTAACCGCTAAAAAAACACCATTTGTCGTATCTCCACGATTTGAGAACATTCCGATAGCCGCTACAGGTAGTATCGGAATACTTGGCGTTGATATTTCGAGCCTCGTTCAGTTCCGCGGTCAATTGGAAGGCAAAGCCAAATTGGCTTCAAAAAAGCTGGGCGTGCTCAGCAAGGCGAGACAGTATTTCACGTCGGCCCATCGCCTAAAACTTTACAAGGCGCAAATTCGGCCTCACATGGAGTACTGCTCTCACCTCTGGGCGGGTGCTCCCCAGTACCAGCTCCTTCCATTTGACCGCATCCAACGTAGAGCGGCTCGAGTTATCGACGATCAAGCCCTTTCCGATCTCCTTGATCCTTTGGCTTTGCGTAGAGATGTCGGATCACTCTGCATCTTCTACCGAATTTTTCACGGGGAATGTTCCGAGGAATTGTTCGGATTAATCCCGGCTGCTGAATTTCACCTTCGGACATCTCGTCAAAATTCTAAATTTCACCCGCACCATCTTGATGTCCGAAAATCCACAACAGCGCGATTTCTTAGACATTTTCTGCCTCGCACAACCACTTTGTGGAACCAGCTTTCGCCGGCGGTTTTTCCGAACCGATACGACATGGGAACCTTCAAGAAAAGAGCCTACTCCTTTCTCAAAGGCCGGCAACGCACCTGCAAGCCCCCGGGTGTTGCAGATGTCCATGGGCGGTGGTAGTCACTTTCCATCAGGTGAGCCTCCTGCTCGTTTGCCACCTATGCCATAAAAAAAAAAAAAAAATTCTCGATGCTTGGTCAATTCACATTGTATGTAAAATTTGTATTCAACGTTACGTTGGAATGTTTGACATAGAATGTTAAGAGACATTTATGGTAATCAATTTCTATTCTTTCATTCAATATGCATTAATATTTAAACTATTTTTCGTTCTAAAACAGAAAGTAATATCATTTTCATACTCTGACGGAGAGAAATTATTAAGACCAATTAGTCAACGTGATTTCCAAGACGGAAGTAACACTGCCTTATTCAAAATTCCGGTATACTACTGAGAAGATTTTTGCCAAAAAAACTTTGTTTTCATAATTATTCAAAGTCTACCTGAATACGTAATAGCTTCGGTAACGAGTCCGTGTTTACCTAAAAACATAGTACAATACGACGCTAAGAATACTTACTACTTACTATGAAGAAATGATTTAGTGTAATTGTTTTATTTGATCCAAACTCATCTTCTAGTAAATGTTAAAGCTAAGGCTTTTATATACAATTCCTATTTCTCAATTAAAATATCATATTATACAAAAATAAAGCTATGTATGTTTTGGAATATGTTCTTCAAACAGAAACGTCATTTGTATACAGTTATATAAACAATCATAATAACAAAAATATTTATCTTATATCTTGCATAAAAAGCAACAAACACATTTATTTTATATATTTTTCAAGTCAGTTTTACATAAAATATTACTTGGTGAAATCATGATTACAAAAGAAACCATAATAAAATTCATATTAAACCTTCCTTTAGATTATTTCGAACATTGTGAGATATAATTGGTCGATCAAACAATCCGACCGTATATCCTCATACGTGACCAACAATAAAGCAAGTTCAAGAATTTTGATTGCTCGGGGCACACGACCCTCATATGGAATCTGTTCGGTTTAATTATTATTAGAATTGTGAAATTATGGTATCGGGGAATTGGAAATTGGACGTTATGAAATCACATTTCAATAACAAGCGACAATCTTATATTATTGAATCGAAAATTTTGTTTAAACATTTCACAGGGACATTTTTTAAAATGAAATGATTTAGTATGAATAACTGTATCGACCATAAATTAAATACATAATTGTAAAATATTATCTGTTAATCAAATATTATATTACTAGCGACCCATCCCGGCTTCACACGGGGGCAATATCGATACTAAATATACTAACACAATTTGTTTATTTACGACTTCACAATAGAAAGTTTTAAAATTTTTACAATATAGTAAACAAACATCTTTACTACTATATATTGTCCATGAAAATCTTCCTCTCGAATCAATCTATCTATTAAAAAAATACTTTACGTAATTTTTAAGATCTAAGCATACATAGGTATACACAGCAGTAAATGACTTTGTTTTATACTATGAATGAAAAATGTATTCTGCCTTTATTTTTTTTTTAATAAAATATATTATTCTTTATGAATACAAAATTAAGCATTCACCGTGGTGTGTCGCAATTATTGTTTTAAGTATAAAGCATGTAATTTGACTCTTTCTTGTTGCACATAAGATTGTAATTTACATATACCAGTCACCGGTCTCAGTAATGAGAATGAAAGTTATGATGCGTGAATGTTCACCGTTCGATTTGCAAGTGAAATTGGTTCTAAACGTCAGTTCCGGCTTCCTACAGTTAATGGGCGTTTGTATGCAAAACCTTTTTTATTTAGCTTCCTACATTTTGTGTGTTTACCGTTATTATATACAAAACAATTTAAGACACATTGTTTAAATGGAAAACATTCTTAAATACCGAGATGGCCCAGCGCTTAGAACGACTGCATCTTAACGAATGATTTCGGGTTCAAACCCAGGCAAGCACCACCATTTATATGTGCTTAATTTGTGTTAATAATTCATCTCGTACTCGGCGCTGAAGGAAAACATCGCGAGGAAACCTGCATGTGTCTAATTTCATAGAAATTCTGCCACATATGCATTCTACATTGGAACAGCGTGGTGGAATATGTTCAAAGCCTTCTCCTTAATGGAAGAGGAGACCTTAGCCCCTCAGTGGGAAATTTCCAGGCTGTTCTACTACTATTCTTAAATGTGATGAAGGTATTGTTTGGAAAATCAAATGATATGTTTTTTGCATATAAAATTTGTTCATAAAAGCAATATAAGAAAACATACGAAATATCGTTTCTCAGTCCTGTTATGTCGCAAACAGAATACGCGATCAAATGGTGCGAATCAAATAAAAATGTATCTGATATGTCACAGTGTCACGTGTGCCCGTATCGTCGCATTTTCCTCGTCACGTCGCGTCACCTTCTGCATTCGCGTCGCGTAACCAGCGTGACGACTACGTGACGACTACACGACGAGGTGACATAGGTTTTATTGATTCGCCCGACCGGTTCGCCCTTGTTGGAGCGCTTAGGGGTTGGAATGAAAATATTTTTATCTCGAAACGCGTCTGTTACATTGTGGTATAACTCCGAAGTTATTTAAATAAATGGCGCTGTCTCCTCGTGTTTTTATAAATAAAATTATCATATTTACGTTATAATAAGCATATTTGAAACGTTATTTAGTAATAATTCAACAAGTATTTGCAAATATAAATTTGGCATAATATGTATGATTATTAACTAGGTCTGTTCAAATAATATAATTGTGTATAATATATGTTACACTTACCGCTCAATAATGTATATATACATTATAAGTAAGAACGACTTTTCAATTCACTTATTTACATATCAATCAATATCGACATACAAATCGTAAAAACGTGTTGAAGCAAATAAAATCTATTTCGAATACTAATAGTTTAAAATCGTGCGTACTGCTGACAGGCGATGCAGTGTAACAGTACCGCTGAACGCGCGTAAATTGCCATCAACGTGTCAATGAAAATTAAATTGACTGAACGGAAGGACAATGATCCAAATTAATACTGACGCTGCTCATAATTTTATATAGAAACTTCATATACGTACGGGCTAAACTTGTAAAATTGTACCTTTACCATACAAATCGTCACGACCATCTATTCAGCAGTCAATTCTCTTCCTGGGACTCAAACTATCTGTACGCCAAACGATATCAAAATCGGTTCAGCGGTTTAAGTGTGACGGTAAAAGAATTTAATAAATCAACATTAGTATTGATAGCACTAAACGTGTCGAGTTCGCACGTGAAAACTTTCTATTGACTAAGAGCTTCGCGACCTAAAAACTAAATACAGATACTCAAGACTTACCTTTATTGTATATAAATTAATACTATTATAACATTGAGAATAATAAGCGTCAAGCCTAAGTGCTATTTACTATTTAAATAATTAATGATGACAGAAAAGAACTTTATAACGATACAACGAGGTTACAACTAATAAGTTATAAACTGGTATAAATCTAAAAGTAAATGAAGTAAACGTCCATAGAACCTTTATATAACAATGGGACGATTTTTTTAAATTATTTAAGCCTGTGTAAACTCCAGCCTTTGTGTTTGAAGCATACAGGACATAACACACTTCATAGACAAAATTAGTTCCCAAGGTTAGTAGTGTTTTGGCAACATGAAGAATTATTTCTTACGGTACTAATGCCCATTGGCATTGGTAATGACATACACTCAGACCCATTTATTAGTCCGCTTATATTTCTGGTTTATCACGTAGCAAAATTTTCCTTAATAAACGCACTCTTCGATGATCCATCAATGTGAATTAGTTTAATGTATTATTAACACTGCTTATCGTACGATTTTTAAGACACATACCAATATTTTACCGCAAATATAAAAACGGAAGACTGGGTTAATTAAATTTGTAATAATATAATGAAGTAAGCGAAAAAAATGGAATTGGAGTTTAAGTGATATGACTGCACATGAGGTCTTGGAATTTAATCACAATTCGGGCTAAAATAATGGGAATCATACAAATCTCAGTAAGTAACAGTGTTGCCAACTGGTAAAATTAAACTCTCTTAATTCAGCAAACACGTGCAAGTCATTGATCCAGCGCCTTGCCGTGTCATATTATCGTCCCCTCGGATTATAAGATTGAAGGATTAGAAAGAGCACCTGTGTTTGCTCATCATAATATATCCTGTGACGTTGGCAAATCTCCGTTGAGGATAGCCGATGTACGTACGGACAGAGATACATCACTAGATTATTAATGCCTTAATTAATCTGAAGTTAAACAATCGTAGAACTTCAACGAAATCACAACAATATTTTAATACTAGTTTGTAACACATATTAACAATAAGTAGTCTATATAGAAACCAGCGGTCATTTCAGATAACATTTACGAAGAATAATTAGAAAAAAAGTATCATCCATTACATCGCAAAAACTAATACAAAGAGTTGTTAATTAGTTCGCAACAATTTCTGTTATAACGATACCGGTGATTATTCCAGGAGCGGGGCGAGAGGGAATCGTGTTTAACTACAGTAAACAGAATATCGCGGACGACCGCAATTTCCGCAGTAATTAAAAACTCGACGGGGATGGGATATACGACGGACTAGGCGATTCGATTCCGTCAAGTTAAACGAATATTTCTAAGCATCAATTTGAAATTATGATCAGTCGGATATACCAAACTGACTTAATACAAAACGCTTAAGCTTGTTGTTATACAACATTGTGTTAATCGAATGCTTCATTTATAAAATAAAAAATAAAAAATTTAAGTAAAACTCCTTGGAACTCCTCCAGTCAACGCAGAGATTGTTTTAGGGATGAGGACGACAATACCCGAAGAGTGAGCATCGTATTAACACCGCTAGGCGTTATGTATATCGCTGACCTATTGATAACACCTCACATCTAATATATTATTAATACATCATCATAAATCCTATTAACAGCTGTTTTCGGATTTCAAAACCACTTATGTAAAACTGAACTAGATAAATCGACGTCAATTTAATTAACAAATACAAAATAACCAAATCGTTAAGGTGCTAAGCTGTCTTCTTCTCTCGAAGTTCCAATCAGTTAAGACAGAAAAAGACAAATCATTTGTTAAACCACCAAAAAGCTATATCTAGTATTTTTATGTTCTAGTTTGAAGTATGAGTGAGACAATGTTACCTACACAATTGCATTGCAGTCTTTGCATGACCACCTAACGATGATCTATGAAAAAATGTTAAAATAAACGCGCTAACTAAAGTTTAAAAGTAAAAGGTCGTTAATGAGCAAGTGTTATATATTAAGTACGGCATCATAAGCCATTTAGACGGTGCACTTGCAACAATCTATTATCACTATCACTCGGTACCGAACGTTTCCTCGGAACGCCTGGCCGACGATTAATAGCTTCACGACTTCCTTTAGAGTGTCGTTAGCATTCATAAACTTTACAAGGGCTATACCGTCGTTACTCGAAATTATATCCGCTTCATTTCCGCGACTACAATGGAACAATATTGACGTTATCTTCGAAACAAAACACTGTAATACCAATTTAAGAGGAAAAAATATATTTAAACAAACCTTATTAAAATCATAAAATTTCCGACTATGAAATACGGTCGATCGAAATATTAATCAAAGAGAAATAGCATGAACCTCGTCGGATAGCTATTTCTCTTTAAGTTGTTATTATATTATATACATATATTATAAGTAGATACTGGACACATCTATATGTCCGATCCAGTATCTACACACGAGTGTAAACCGTATATTGCGAGTTGATACACGGAATCAGTTTTCATGTTCTTAATTTGTGTTCGTAACTCATAGTAGTTTACTTTAAACCTTTTCTTTTTTTTACTTACAAGCAATACCAATACAAACGATATCATTTCAAAATAAGAGAAAATAATACATTCGCATTATAATTTACAAAAACATAATACTCGTTATTAATTTTTTCATTGATGTCAGTGTTTTTGACAGATAGATTGGTTGACTTTGTAAATATTGCAAGGGCAAACAGTACTACTATACTAGATTTATACAATTTTTTATTAAATTAATTTACGTATATGTATAATAATTTATTATTAGCAAAAAATTTAAGCTCAATTCTAATAATAAAAAGCAGATATATAGGTATAAGCGCAAACGTTTGAGCACTTTTCAAAACTCCGCTTCCAGTTTTGTATCTATTATACGAGTATACAAGTATTGACGTGTAAAGCGTTGACGTTCTCTTAAAGTCCGATGGTAAAAAAATATGAACGTTATTAATATAATAACATCAAATCGACGGATTTGTCTCGTTTATGAAGATAATATATAAAAATCGATGGATCTGGTGATAAAAGCGATGACGAGGAGATAAGACACGATACAAAACAAAATAAACACGTAGCACATTACACGAAAAGCAATCAAAACTATCGAGTGATCCAATTCCGAAATCGCGTTGTTACAGAGCGAAACGGCCCCGAGCATCCAATCGCAGCGCACCGTAATTTCCGCTCGCTAACAACTATTGAAGACGGTATTGTTTGACATCTATACCGAAAATTTGTACTTTTCGCTGTGAACACGTCCAACAGCATCTATTTCGCTTTGTACCAATTGTCACCTGTGCGAATTAAAAACAGTTAGTTCTAAATCATCAATGGAAAACAGACATTCAGTTTTTTTTTTTTTAATTTCTCTATCACTGTAGAGTGATTTTGACGACTTCTGCGGTCGAGTGGTGTGCACACCGATTTCATGGGTACGCAACTCTGAGGTCCCGGGTTCGATTCCCAGCCGAGTCGATGTAGAAGGTTTATTAGTTTTCTATGTCGTCTTGGGTCTGGGTGTTTGTGGTACCTTCGTTACTTCTGATTTTCCATAATACAAGTGCTTTAGCTTTACATTGGGATCAGAGTAATGTATGTGATTTTGTCCAATATTGTAAGTTCACGCTACACTTGCTACCATACTATTAATATATTACAGTAAATGTTATATTGTGATATATTACTTTTAATCTTTAAATACATTTGTGATCAAAACTAGATCTAGTTCTAAACTTAATTTTTATTGAAGCTTTACAGTTCCTTTTTCAATTTCAAATGTTAGTTGCCAAAAAGTACACTCAAACTGTTTTTATAAGCGACATTGCTTTAAGAGGGGTCATGTCAGAACCCCAACCATGAGAGTTAAGGCGGCTAAGAGCAAAAGTTATGAAGATTGCTTGAACATTCCAGTAATTCGATTTGTTTTCCAACTGGTAGACGAACAAGTTCGTTAATTTTGGAAACATTTCTATTTTCAAATTTAATTTGTAAAATTGTGTAGATAACTAAAGTAATTTAAAAAAAAAAACACATATCAACTTAAATTTGGAACATATATTTTTAAATTCAAAATTTAACAAAAACAACTGGCCAGTTGTTTGGAAATTAATTAATAACGTTTGTACATTGTGAAAAAAAAAATTGATACTGAGTTGTAAGCAAAAATTTAAATAACATCACCTCACCCTCAGGTAGATAAGAACATTTTCAATTAACTGATAGGGTTATCAGAGTTATGAATCGACACAACAAATCGCTAGATCGATCCATCGACAGCGAACCTGAATAGAATGACACTGTGACCTATTTCCAAAAGAGGTCACCCGTGTAACTATCCGTATTCAGAAACTGTCCCGGCTTTAGTGTAGTATAAAGCGTAAAAGTAATTTCACTCTGACAATGCTTGAACGAAAAACAATGTTTCGTTATTAATATATATGAATACTGTAACATAATACCGTATATTATTATATGACCTTATGAATCTGAGCGTATTGAATGTCTACTTTTCCAACAATTAATTTATAAAAAGTAATTGCCTAACAAGAAATATTTTGTTATTATATGATGCACAGACGAGTATGAATTTTGAAAATCATTTTATTCCAAGAAAAGCAGTTAAAAGTAATAAAATACAGTAGCACAAATATAACTGCAAACTACTACATTAAATAAATCTCGTAAGAGACAACATCTAGAAAAATAACATTCCATTTAACATTTAAGTGCTGCCATAAAGAACTCATAGCTATTAAAAAGAAGCCTTTGAAAATGTTAAAATAAATAGAAAAGTTTGTCGAGCAAGAGAATTGAATTTCAATAAAAACTTCTTCTAAAAAATCAAACCGACTTCAAAAATGTTACATAATATAAATAAATTGAGTAAGTGTACATATATAAATCTGTCTGTAGTCGATGCAAATAACGTGATACCGTATCACTGAACTAGAATAAACAACTTCATTTATTCATAATATAATATAAGGAAGTTTTTAAAATTCGAAATCTATAAAAATATATTTGATTTGTTTTTATTATTACCTGAATTAAATGCCTGCTTTTCGTATTGGATTATCTTCCTACCTTAATCTTTAATAGATTTTTTTAACGATATCATCGAAACTGATCATTCGAGTCTTAAGTAGATTTTTAAACGTTTTTGAACGACACATAAAAAAATCTCAGTTAAAAATAGAATATTGATTGAATTAAAAGATACTTACGAGGGAAATGACCTAATCATGATCGATGACTCGCTAATGTCAAGATTAACTAATTGTGATTATATTATGATTAGTGGCAATAAATCATACGTGTATTATATTAAATATACAATGAAAATAGTTACGAATTGTACAGGTATACAGGAGATTATAGCTTTGAATAGTTCTAGTTCCTAAAACATCTAGCAACGTATCTCGTATTCGAGTCGACTTAGTCGCCGGTTGCAATTTAAAATTCTTTCGAGGACGCTTATTCGTATTGACCATACAGACATTATTTTCAATTTGACTACATTCTACCTCGAAGAGCAAGACAAATCGTCGTTTCTGATTCACTCTAGATAGAAAATATACAATACTGTGTGGAACAAATTCTTTGAATAAAATGTTTTCTTATGTAACTTAAAGTTGCGTTTTATCCGTTCACTTTTTGCACACCTCAAACGAGAAACAGCAATGTAATGTTCTGTTATTTTGAAATATACCAAATCTTGTATATAAACATACAATATGTGAAATTGATGCTGTAATATTTATCTGATAAAATAATTCAGGCTTCATTCTGCTTCTACAAAAAAAAAAATCTTGAGCGTCCTCATTTTTACTTTGGGATTGAATTAGATGCCATTATCCTGATTCAAACATCAAAGTGTGTATATACATACCAGATAAATATATAAGCTATTACAAATCTATATAACTGTGGACATATCAGATTTTCTTACATTGTAATTTAATTTGTATGATTGAACGTGTTCTACTTGGTTAGGACGTGGGTGTGATGGAAGAATCCGTTTACAATAAAAATCTTTTATTATTTCGTTTGTATGTAATTTATTTCTACAATACAATAAATATGAAATCAATAAACAATAATATATATAATAAATGTTAGAGTATAATAACAGATTTTACTAGTATCATTCGTTTTCAAAGATAGAATGTATGATATTGTCAGTCACGAATTCTCAGGCATTTAAAGGTTAGGGCACGTGTTACTTGTTTATGTAAAGCAGAAGTTTTAAGATGAAGGAGTTTTAGGTCACGATAATGTCATATTTAAAAGTATGCCAAATCGTTTAAGTAATATATTTTGTATTGATTATAATTTAATCAATATTTTAGCCGAGATAGCCCAGTATTGTATGCATATTCATGTGCTTAATTTGTGTTTATAATTCGTCTCGTGCTCGGCGGTGAAGGAAAACATCTTGAGGACCTGTGTGTTTAATTTCATAGAAATTCTGCAACATGTGTATTCCACCACACCACACCGCATTGGAACAGCGTGGTCGAATATGTTCCAAACCGTCTCCTCGAAGGGAGAGGAGGCCTTAGCCTAACAGTGAGAAATTTACAGGCTGTTGTTGTCGTCATCGTCGTCTATATTTCCATATTAATTCTATCATTGAGACGACAAAGAAATGAGCAACGTGATATTAAATTATCCATTATCGACTTTAGCGAGTGAATAACTAAACAATAATGTATTTTTTTCAAGTCAAATCAATATGACATAAAGAGAGGAATCAATTTTAAAAATACCCTCTAAATGATTTTTATAAGGAAGATTGGTTTTAGATTAGTTTATAAATCCAATATATATTAGGCACGATTGTAATTTATATCAATCGACTGTACGTTAAAGGTTATAAGCACACAACTCTGATGTATTGTCGGAAAACTTAATGAAAATTACAAATGTTTGTCCGACTGAACCGGCAGATTGAATTTCGTTGGAAATTATTTGTTTGTCAATTATTATTTTGCATCCAAAAGCGTCGTTACGCTGGAATTTAATTAGCTTTGCTTGATTTTATGTCCGCTGGTTTGTTGATAATATAATAATAGTTGATTGGGACAGGAATTGAAGAAGAATTAATTTAATAAAGATTTCATAGTCACTTACGATCATTTAGTTATGGAATATGATTTTAATTCGTCGGCTTTCAGGATTTAGGTTTAAGGCAACAAAAGTAGCCTATGTCCTTCCTTGCAGTTCAACTTTACTTCACACCAAATTTCATCAAATTCGGTTCAGTTGTATGGTAGTGAAAAAGCGACAAACAGACAGAGAGAGAGTTACATTCAAATGTATAATATTAAGTATAGATTATTTAGAAGGCAATCTCTTTAATATTAAATTTCAATTTAATTGACGTTTATAAAACCAATTGCTTGGTAGTGCTTCAGGTATTGAAATAGGATTTTTATCTCAGACACTTTACAGTCATCTTGTATGCTCTGTCAACAATATACATATGTCTAGTGAGCGTACGACCTTGCGTCGCGGACCGTGTCCAATCGATACAGCGACGTAAACTGTAAAACTAAGAGTATACAATCGGACATGGGCTTAAAGAAAGTAAAATTTATCTTTAAATAACCAAATGGTCTTACAGCATTGGTCATCAATGAAATTAATGGTCAAAATAGCCTCTAATGTCTTGAAATAGGTACGTATATTATTTTTAAAAAATATCTCAAGGAACTATAAATCTATATACCACTCGATACAGAGGTATTTCAAGATTTTATATCATTACAATAATTTTGTCTTTCCAATAGAAAATTGGAAAATTTAAAATTTCATCCAAATTTATATTCATCAATTCTATTTATAAATAATGACAATTCAAGTTTTCTATTTAAGAATATTTATTAATCTTTTGCTATGTAATTCTGTATAGCTTAATCAAGGGGCATCATAGGATGTTACGGAGAAATCGTAGCGGACCGTAATTTGTGGCAAACAAGCAACAAGCCGTTGTGGACTCATGAATCGCTAATAGCGTTCATAAAAAGGCAAAGTGCATGTCGTTAGTAAACGTTACTACGATGATAGCGGAATAATTTGCCAATTCCAGCTGTAAACATGAAGAACGAGCTGCTCGTGATCTCATATCGTAAATTTATTATTAAGGTCCTGAAAAAACTTAATAATTTTAAACAGCTTTGAGACCAGTTTGTTTGTTTCTCTACTTATTAAGTTTTTGTATTATTTTCTTTAAAACTAATAATTGTTTCTATGATTACGTTCTGCACTAGGTACACACTGTGATCACTATAAACGATCGAGGCAATAACACTAAACGATGTGACCTGTTATTGTGCAATTTAGCCACTAGAAAATTACATAACCCGAGACAGGGTTACCAGGATTCGATTTAAATAAAATAACTTCGATTGTTTAGCGATGAAATGATATTTAGTTGAAATACATACCATTTATAATTATTTCCTCAAATATATTCAGTTACAACGATAAATAGGCCAAAATCGATATAGATTAATGACCTAGAGCTGTATAATAAACTTCTCCTGGCTTCTATTCGCACAGGTGTAAGTTGATTACTAAAGAAAATGAGAATATATTGTAAGTTCATACATTAATTATTTTAAATAAACAGCCCCAATTTAAACATTAAACATATTGTGAAATACAAATCAAATTTGTGCACGACTTTTTCATTCAGCTTTGGTTGATTTGTAGTGTCAAGGAAACAAAAAATATTTCAGATAATTAACCATTTTATTTAATACTCGTAATTAAAACAGTGACATCTTCTTAAAGTGCTCTTTTATAATTAACTAGCGGTCGCCCGCGGCTTCGCCCGCGTAGATAACGGTTCATAATCAGTCTTCTAATATCCCTACTGCTGAGGCACGGTCACATTTGAAGAATTACTGCAACCGGCGCTTGGATCTATTGTGACTCAAATTCGTGATCACAACACCTCAGCCAGACCAACATCAGCCACGAATCTGATGAGGTTCTTAGGGTCGGAGGCCATTATGCCCTCTAAGGACCGGAGTAAGAACATTTTATAGTTCTATCTTTTATAGTTTAAGCATCATACGCAAAAAATCAACTTTTTTGGTAGATTTTTTCCTTTTTTGTCCGAAAAACCCAAAATATCTTACGGAACCCTATTTTTTTTTCAAAATAAAATTTAGCCTATGTTATGCGGGATTAATTTAGCTTTCGAATGGTGAAAGAATTTTTAAAATCGGTCCAGTAGTTTTTGAGCCTATTCATTACAACCAAACAAACAAAGTTTTCCTCTTTATAATATTAGTGTAGATATATTTACAGTAAAATCTGCAAAGAGTGAAAAACTAACGAGTGGTTTGTAAGCAGTTCTAAGTCAAAGATCCTATTCAATACAGACGTGTCACACTTGCCCAGTAATGACGTAATGTAATATAACAGGATATTCCGAAACATATTACAAAACGTGGCCACCCTAACCCGAGGTCATAAGCTGACCACTTATAGTTCGAACTCAAGGATGGTCACACCAATTGTTACACTTCACGCTATACGTTCGTCAGCAATTTAATCAAGAGTTTTTTTTTTTTAAATTGCATTGAAAGTGTTCTCATGACACAATTTCCAGAAGCGGCCCCAAATGTGATTCACATTATTGTATTCACAACAGTCTTTGTTATTTATTAAATAACAAACTTGTTACTCGTTTCGATTTGGCAATTTTATATTGAAACTAGTTATCGCCCGTGACTTCGCTCGCGTTTTAGAGGGTTAGTCGTCATTTGTTAGGCAAGAAACGTAGCTGATGTCCCTTCTTGAAGTTCGAGTTTGCTTCACACCAAATTTCATCAAATTTGGTTCATTTGTTTGGTCTTGAAAGGGCGACAGAGTTACTTTCACATTTATAATATTAATAAAATCTTTTATGGATGATTAACGATAACTATGACCATAACATCATTTTAGATTATGTTTAACTTAACGGATCGACATTATACACCCTCGGACAAAGGACCATGACATGGGTCAAGGGAACACGTTCCGCATAGCTGGATTTAATATACTGCATTCGCAATATTCGTGAGGAGAAATTTTGAAATTCATATTTGAAAATTGTTATGAAAATTACAAAGTTAATATAAATTATTTTATATATAAAGAAATAAAAACTAACAACTACGGGGATAAATTTAAAGTGAGATCATTTAATTTATCATGACACACCTTTCAACGACTTTTTTATCAAACATAATTTAATTATTTTTAAAAAAAGAAGATACAAGCTCGGACCGTGGTTGGTATAATTTTTCCGAAGATTTATTATATATTTATACGTGGGAATAATAATAACTCCTTTACGCCAAAAGGAGAGAGCCTGTTTAGTATTCATAGAGGCTGCATAGTTCTCCATTACCCTGATCTTCGCGAGAGTAGTTTCGGATTAGGCAACTCCCTTGTTGGAATTCGTTTAAGTTAGTAGAACTCTATAAGGGAACTGATACTATCGGTATCTTCTGATAATATTTGTACAAATCTCATTAAACGTATTACAGAACCTCTACTGAAACCTTACGATAATACAGCTTAATAAATATTTAGAGGTGAAACGGTAGCCGTCATCTTAGACTTCGTCAATCATCTAAAAGAAACTAATCAGTTTAATATACAACATCGAGGTCTCAAAATCCAATCAAGCTATGAATTCGATACGACGGGAGGATTACGTGATGCCGAAAGTCCAATCAATATTCATGAAGAGACATGTCGATGAATTGTCTATGAATGTCGAACGTGTTGCCATGTCGATATTTTGTTTCTCACTTTCCATCAGCACGTCACTAATTCACTGTTAGACCTGACCATGTCGCATTAACGTCCGTTCCAACTGAACTGTTTCGACATAAATACATATTCTCACAACAAAAACTAACACGGTTTGCGTAATTTATATAAAACGAAACAATTAAAAACGAACGATGTTTTAACAAGAATTGAGAAGGTCGTTTTGGAAGACGAATTAATAAAACAATTGAAAAATATAAATTTTATTTACGAAAGCAAGCAACGGAATTCTTTATATATTTTTTTTATAAGTAGATCGTTTGAAAGGTACCATTCCGTATTCAAAAGACCTAAACGTAAATCTTTCACTAAATATTATATGAATTGTACAGAACGTAACATAGGCTTAGAACAAAAGCCTTGACCTCAAAAATATTTTCATTATTACTACGAGAAATCCCTTCAAAGCTTGTTACATTAGTATGCAAATTTTTCAAGTCCCCTTCGACGGATGTCCTTTCCATTTATAAAATCCAGGTGCCGACCGTTACCATGGAGAAACTTCTTCAATTACGGTTATTTAATTTTATCATAGCAAAAATGGTAGCAACGTTTTCGAAGAAACTTTTCATTTAGACAAAGAGCGATATGAAGAGGTTTCAAATTTAAATGAGGGGTTTTGTAAGATACTTAATATTATAAAGATCTTAGTGAAATATCAAGGATATTGCGTTATAATAGATATTTAGGGCAAGCGAGCAATTCATGAATAATAAATCTTGACCTAATTTAAATCAGGTTATTGTTCAAATAATAACGCTTATTTTACCTTTTCGGCCAAATACACAAATGATGCCTGATGACGTCAGTTAATACAATAAAAAAAAGGATTAGTTGAGTTGGAGTCGTAAATATTTTATTGTTATTCGTGAATCAAAAATACATGAATAAAAAGAAATCAAAGAACATAGTTGAGGTCATCCATCACACAATTAGGTTCGACTTGTGCGGAGCAGAATCCATGATCTATCAACGTCTACTTCAATTCGAGAGGGTCGAGATTGATCATGAAATTATTATCAGGTACAAAGGCTTGGCTCGTATTCAAGCGAAGCTTTGTTCTCAATTCATTGGTGTTTAATTCTATATATTTAACGAAGTATATTATTTATATAAATAATTTAATTTATAAGGTATATACATCATTCATTAGAATTAAAAGGTATTTAATCTTATGTTCAATAATATTATAATGTTTTTGGATAGGATTTTTTATTTAATTCGAATGTCTTAAATTATAGTTATGGCCAGATTTACAATATGATAACATAATTGCTTAGAGTTCATTCTTTCGCAATTTTCGTAAAAAATAAAAAAAATATTTAGGACAGATCTAATTAAGAAGGAGAATTATTTAATTTTATGTTATTATGGACTACCAAATATATATATTAACTAACTAAAAATCAATAAATTATCTATTCGAGTTACAATCATTGTTCCACTGCTGAGCTGAGAGAAGAGAGGAAGTAATTTAAAACGAGGTTTGGAACTAACTCTTGTGATATTAATGATCATCCATAAATTTCCTAACGAAGTTTTCCTAAATCGTTGAGCATGACGAGAACCACATGAAGACCGTACACACTAGGTCTATAGCTCGAAATATTTAGTCAAAATGCACTAGGATTGCGTGCCTTTTGACTAAAACCACTGGGCCAAGGTGGATCAATTTATTTCAATATTTTCCTAACTAGCAACGTATACAACTAAAATGAAAATTCAGGGATACCGTTAGAAAGTCTGCGATTACGCGTAGCGTAAAAAATTGCTAGGCGAGGTGAAACACTGCCTCTCGGACGGACAATAAACAAACCAATCATTTTGCCGGCTCGTTGAATCGACAATGTTTATGTTTTATTAACACTGTCATATAATCAAATTGTTACACAAGATTTTAATTTTGTAGAATTATTTTATAGCACTAAAACTTTCCAACGTTTCGTTCGAAAAACAAATTACAAAATTAAATTTATGTAATGTTCCAATAGACTAGCTATAAAGTGAAGTCATCGTCGTTTTCTTTGCATAGATATTGTAGTAAAACGACAGGTTATGTATAGCACTATTATACGAAGAATTACGAAAGTTCTTTTTCAATATCTTCTTACTTCGAAAGTATCCTTTTAAACTTCACCCCCGTAGCAATGCAGAGGACGTGACTAGCGTTCAGCCGTAATTTTTCATCGGGAACCACTCAGTGGGTAATCGAGTGGAAAATGCACGAGTATCGAATTGCATTGATAATCCATTTAATATTGCCGACGTACATTCTAACACCATTTTACTATGTGGAACGGAAAGTAATAAGAAAAAAGTTCGTATAGGTCAAGGGTCATTGACATTTACGTGCTGGAGCATTAAGACAATACGAATCCATTATAATAATAATTACGCTAAACGTAGTCCTTTAGCGGAGCTAGTTCAATTAAAAATATAGGAGATGTGTTTGTCAAAAGCACAGAGCGAAAGACAATAGAATGCCATTACTTACGCCAACATACCGTGATGACAGCGTGGGCAGCATTCCCTGCTACGACGATTTACGGCTCCACAAACGCGTAACGGAAAATAAACCGTTAAATTGCAACACACGTTAAACCATTTTTTTTTTGTAGACGTTTGGCGTTCCCAGTACTGTCACGGTGAAAGTACACTCAAGCGAGAAGTTAAAAAAAATAAGAATAAACAGAAAATCTTTTCATCATTCTAAATCACTGTCTGATAATATACTGTGTATTAATTATTAATCATGTAAAAGGAAAATATAAAATATATGTATGACTTTATAATCAAGACTTTGGCACGTACGAGCACGTTATCGTTTACCACATAATTATACATATTATTAGTTTTCAATAATCAATGTACCGAACTTGTAAACAGCCGAAAAATAGTAAACAAACGTTCAATTAGTTGAACAAATATCAATTCAATCAATTTTTTTTAATTTAAAATATCCTCTTTACTGCTGTTTTTATTATTATTTTGTTTGAATTTTGAATTCTGAAATCAATTCAGCTTACTTCTCATATATTCTATTGCCAATTAGCAATAGATTTTTAGTGTTTCCATCTGAAGGGTTTTTGAGACGGAGTATCAGGTACCAGACATAAACACTTTGGCACCTAAGGTTGGTGATTTAAGGAATGGTTTGTATTTGTACATGCGAACTGGTGACTACTTACCATCAAGTTATTAAATAAAATAAATTTAAAAGTTCGGTATACGTTTTTTATACCCCTATTATAATGCTAAAATATTTTATTCATAAATTTGGTGATATGAACTCAATAATCTTAGTACATATATTTTAGATATATTAGGAATAGAAAATGGTTATTGATTATCTAACATAAATATTTATAAATATACCTTTCTAAAAGGTAATAACTACCATAATTTCATTTATTTTTCACGAATTTACGACATTATATTATCTCGTTAGATTAATAAATAATATCAATAAGATACTCGTATACAAAAACTTTTTAAAGTAACATACGTTAAAGAAACTAATTATAGCTTACGTCACGTTGTTTAACTAGAATCCGACTTCAGCGAGAAACTGGTGATTAAGTTACTGTTACAGAGGACTGTGTGTATTTTCTTTCCATTTCTCTTAGCTAACTATAAACAAGGTTCCATCTCTTATCCAACTAACTGAGTTCTTAAGTTAGCCAATCAATTAGTCCGTAAACAACTGTTGGCGAGCCGGTCCTAATGAGGATTGAATTGCACTAACGATCCTTTGATAAGACGCGCACGTGCCGCTCACGACCTTTATATTCATTGTGTGACGTATGTATGTCTATTCATAACACCGATCTATTGCGATAACTGCGGTAAACCACAAATAGATCCTAAGCTCCTTAAATAGAAATAGAAAACAAGTATGTTAACTTATGTAATATTTATCAATTTGAGTATTAAAACTTTATTACAAAATATATCGATTCGTTAATAATTTGTCTTTATTAGTCTACTATTAATAGATTAAGTTTTACGTAACGTTTGTAACTCATTTTTGAATCAACTCAACAATTGAAACGCTAAGCAAATATTTACGAGTGTTTCTTTATTGCTAATAAATCACGTATTTTACATTTACATATATGTTTAGCGAGTTGATATCTTCCGTGCACGAGAAGTTACCAGTGAGGGTGAATTTGAGGGATGTGCGTGGAGCCCAACACGTGAGCAACAACGGATGCGCTATGTCAAAACGATGTCACCGATATTGATCCGAGCAGAGGTCAACCATAGCCGGGTTTCAGTGGGTAAGAATCTCACTTACTTCGGATTCATATCGAATTACCGCTCCATCGAATTATTAGAGAGAGGGGAAAAAAGCACACCTGTTTGCTCGTTTTATTATAGCTATACCTAATCCTTGACACTAAAGGTCGGATTCTAAGTTTAAATATAAGTTATTTTTTTAACTAATCAACAACGTTATACCTACTATTATTGCGTTCAATTTATATTATTACGCTAACAGGATATTATCGTAAACAGTGTAATTGGACGCCGACGTTATGAAACAATGCAAAATAACGGTCGAACAACTCTTTTATGTGTGTTTTTTAGCCACGATGGGATGACCAGCTAAAAAATAAGCTGTTCACAATGGGATTAATGTCGTTTCACGTTTGAATTCGATTATGATCGTAGGTTTTAAAATTAAGCTAGCATTTCTGTATCTAGTACCATACCTACTGGAGAGTTGTATTCAGTTTATCAAAGCTTTTACGCATATGCAACTGTTATTACGGATAAGATCTGCAACGATGTAGATAAGCCAGTGAACCATTGCGTATAAACTCAGACTCGAACTCAAATTCCTTTATTCAACATAGAAGCAATACCCTTACTTATTTATGGTCAAATATATAACGTAAAATGGTATAAAGCTTCTCATCGACAAATCAAATTACACTTAATAATATATAAGTGAAAAGGAATATTAAATAAAAAGTCAATCACAGTTTTAGATGTAGGAAATAGTTCGAATGAGTATTGTACAAAATGGCGGTCAATATTGCTTTCACTTTGGTTTAAATCGTCGAATAATCGTTAAACTGTTATTGTGAATACGAAATGATTTTTAAACACGCAAGAAAGAGATGGTAATATTCTCAATCTAACGGTTAATCATCAGTTCAACGACCAGTACAAACGACCTCACACAATTACTAAATGATACGAACGATTTATCGCTCTAGTTAATACTTTAACATGTCACAGCTATTGTTACTAAACTACTTTAAACTGTTACGTTACCCACATGTAATAATCACAACACGCATGAGATTATACTTATTTCATTCTAATTTTACGGTAAAAAAAAAGTTGCAAAATCTAGCAGGTTAAACCAGTTTTTTGCAAGAAAAATCTTCGAAAAATGCCCGGGCGGTTTATTTGGGATTCTCATCGATTGAAACCTATGGCTAACCTATGGCTTTAAGAGGAATTTGGGCTGCAAGTTTACACATACGTATCTGCTGTAGCCTCGTTGAAGATTGATATTAAGAGATTGAGATTGATCTCAAGTCCAGCACTTTTTACTAGTGCGTTCGTCAGTCCAAGGCTATCCCGATGCTCTGCACAGAGTAAAACCGGTTTACTTAACTAAGCCAATAAGTATCATTGATTTAACGATTTTGGGTTCAGGTCATCAGCACTTAACGCCTCAGAAACCCGCAAAAGTATTTATCTGGTCGTCGGCAGGCAGGCGACCAATCGTAGAAATCTACGAAGTATTTATTCTCACTTTTAAAAAACATAGTGCCCGATCCTAAATAAATAGGCAAAGAGCATGCGAATGGTGGATGTAACACGAAGTCTTTTTCTGGTTCATGACAAACTCGTTTCAACGGTTTTACCTGTAAAGTTAACCGAGCTCTGCTCTATCAGGTTGAAGGAAAGGCTAAAGGATTTATCTTTTCAAATATAAATGTGAAAGTCGTCTGCCAGTCACGTTTTCACGACTAAACCGCTTAAACGACTTTTATAAAGTTTTCCTATAGAGATAGTTTAAGCCCTTGGGAATTCGAAAAGTTAATTTTAAAATTTAATCGACTTTTTTACTTTTTATATCTATTGAATTGCTTCACGGCGTCAACGAAAGTCTACTAATGGAAGATTTTAGATATATTTACGAGCCTTAACAATACCCGACTTAAAATTCACCAACAAAATATTTTAGGATACACTCTTGGGAAGCTTTTGGATTGCGTGAAGCATGAACTAATTAGGAAAATAAATAGATGCGAGAATTTTTCAAACAGGCTGTATAAAGATATTTTTCTTCCGGAGGCATCTTATATGTTCAACAAAATTGTGTTTATGATTTGATGCTGAGATTTGGTACGTGATATCCTAAATAAAATTGAAAATATAAAAACATTTCTTAATAAGCTGTCTACGCAAAACGGAAGTTGGCATATTTTGTATTCCCACCACACGTTGATAATAAAAGATTAATTATATAGATAGGGTACAGGTAACCACAGCTCATAGAGATTGGCGCAGTAAAAAAACATTCCTTAAATTTCCAATGCACCACCAACCTTGAGAAATGTGATGATACCCAGAGCTTGCATAAAGGCAAACCAACTTGTAAACACAATATGTGTATTTGTTTGTGAGTAAAGAAATACAAACAGATGCAGAAACTATAAGCGACTTCAACGAAAAACCATCATAATTAATTAAATTAAATTAATTTTCAACAGAGTATATTTAGAAATTTAATGAAAACATGAATTATAACAATAATAAACGCTGTTTACTTACGTAATGAATTCGTTGTATTCAAGAGATCGAAATCGAGATTATAATTTCATTACCTGTAAGAGAAATAAAGATCATCAGCAAACATAATTAAGAAGTCGTTATAAATTTTAAATACATTTTCCAGCCACCCGTCCAAACTTCGCAAGGCGTATAATTAAGGTTAAATTTTGATTAATATCATTTACATTGTATGAACGAGAAAAAATATATTATTTTTATATATTTTTTTTACATTTAAATGTGTATATGTATTATTACATTTGTGAAAGTTTATGTGTACTTATTATTTTGCGTACCTACAATTTTTAAACATTCTTGTATATAAGAAGATAAAATAAGGACACTTCTTAATTATTAAAAGAAGTAATTTACTACTATCCTCTATATTCTAAAAATCTGCAGTGGATTTCCACTGCAGATTTTTAGCGTAAACTTAAAACATAACTCATAAAATATTGACAAGAACTGATTTCATTGTGTAAGTGATCGATCGTTCACAAAGGTTTATTAATATAAATCAACGTTGTCTATTTTTTGTTTCTTTTATTACATTTGGCCAATTTTTGTGAATTAAGTTTATTTCTCTTTTATTTAATATTAAAAGCTTCCTAAATCGTTACTCATATTTTAATATCTATTTAAATAAATGGAAACGAGCTAATTACACACTACACAGCAAAACCGGTGGTTCAAGAAACATAATTTTCCACGGGAGTTTTTTTGGTAGGTGAGTATTAAAGAAGAATTTTCTAAAATCAATTCCCTAAAGTTAATTATAATCAAGTGTAAATCCCTTGCCGTATGTATGCATCTGTACCGTATACCCCGGTTTTCTATTTCTTTCGACGCAATAAAATATCTTTATGATATTCCTTTAACACGTAATACGCTTCACGTAAATATAAAGCCATTCGATTAAAATTGACATAAGTTCTATTCAAATGGCTCATTTGAATGTATCGCTCAAAGGTCTAGACATGTTACATAACATATCAACAAAATAGCTTTTATGAATAACATATAAATATAAAGAAATGTATGAGAAGTTACGTGATTAAAGATTGACAAAACAAAGCCCCTAGAAGCAACGTTGTTTGCCGACGATGTTCCAACCCACAGAAACACTAAAACTTGTTACCGTTGTAGCATGAAATGTTCAAAAGATTATATAACAGGGTTACTGTCACTATTAAAATGGTTTTCTCTTTTCATCTTAATATCTTTTATTTGTATCCGTAGACTGCAATATTACTGCACAAGACAATCCAATTTATCTTTAGATACGAAAGCACATAAAAATTCAGTGTTGCTTGCCTGGGTTTAGACGCACGGCCTTTGTTCGAGATTTAATTGTAATTTGTTTCATTAAACAAGAGCACAGAAAGTTAGTCAGTGGTTTTTAAATATTATAATGTAAATAAACTGGTAATCGCCCGCTCGCGTTTTAGGGCCCTGGTTGGCATGTGTCAGACAAAAAAGTAGCCTACGTCCTTTTTTGGAGTTCAAGTTCACATAATAACAAATTTCATCAAAATCGGTTCAATGGTTTGATCGTGAAAGAGCGACAGACAGATAGAGAGACAGACAGACAGACAGAGATAGTTAGTTTCAAATATATAATATAAATATAGATATAGATAATAAAAACCTTCGTAGTTATGTAATGTTGGAAAACTTAATTATTATTATTCTAGTTTATTTACTCATACCGGAAACATATAAAATGACCTTAATGAATATGCTTTCGTGGAATTTAAATTGCTAATCATATGATGACACATCGTGTTGACAAAGGCAAGTGTTTGACGAACTAATAACATCTCCATCTGTGCTAAATATACAACCTGCAACAAAATGTAGTTTGTTTGTGTCAATTTAAGGAAATACTATATTAATTATATACGAAAGATACGCACTAAAATGGTTATGTGAAATACACTTATATCATAAATACGAATGCTGGCTTTTGGAGTTTTACTCAATTAATTCAAAACTGAAGCCAAATAAAATGAATGAAATATTAGAAATAGAATGTCCAGTACGCTTATTATTTATTTTTATTCATTCATATTCATAAAACATTACTACACTTTAATTAGCAAAGCGGGTCTACTTGAAAATACAGTGTTTAGCTTTAAATAAATTACGCGAAAATTTAATAATTACCATAATCGAAACCGAAGTCTTGTCTTTCCACTGAAATCAATTAAAGTCCACAAAACAGTTACATAATATACGATACAATCGAAAATGTCTTTACATATATATTGAGCAAGTAGTGAACTGTCATTAGGAAGCGGTACAGCGCAGTATGTACAATGTACATACAGATCACATAAGGGCATACCACTAATGATCGTCGCCTGTGGTCACGTGACGCCGGCTGTACCGATTAATACGATACGACGCTTAATTCGTATAAGCGGCATCTTTAATTAAAACAGTAATCGTATACGTTGCATCTAAATTCGACCTTGAAAATTTACTCACATTATTACCAAAGGTTGACTTGGAAAACATTTTATTTATTTATAACATTTATATCACTTATAACAAGAGGCATTACAAGTCAGTGCAAGATACCCATCTCATCAGACATAAAGAATGTTCACGCCGCATCGAATTGACGCGTCTAAGCTTTTTCCCGACGTGAGGATCCCTTACAGATTTTGGAGTGGATTGTGACTTGGGATAAGACACGGGTTCGTCACTTTGAACAAGACTCAAAGAAAAAGTCTAATGTAAATCACATATCACCATACAAAAAGTATACATTAACAATAGCCTTTCAATAGCGCCGACTTATCTATCTACTCTTGTTATTAAATAAAACCTATTAACTTATATATATATATATATATATATGTCTATGTAAATGTAAAGACTTGAATTTAATTAAATAATGTTATCAAATAATTGTTAAGAAATAAAGTTATCGAAAATATCTTCGCATAAAAACAATCAAAGTAATTATTTTCTAGTAAAACAACGTCTAATCTCAGATCATGGCTTAATTAAGTTTTATCGTAATGATACGTTCACGTCTAATGAATCTAAAATAATTACGTATTTTTCTGTAAACATGTAGAAACTTTTGATTAACCAAAACTATTTCTAGTATTACAATATTAATAATACACATATACATAGGCATGATATAATAAAGTTATTGATTTCGGGATATTTACCATGTTTTTTTATTTTTGTTCCACCGAACATTTCGGCTCGATATTTCGACATTATCTACGAATGTCATATAGGTTAAAATTATGTACTTTTATGAAGTTACACTTACTACTAACTTTCCGTCAAATTCAAAGATAATGATTTCTTTTAAAAAATATACATTATTTAGTAAATAAGTCGTCATACGATGAGTAACGAAATTCTTACATAATTCCATTGATTCCATGTGTAAATGAATGAGTGAAAACTGCATCTGGATATTTTTCCATCACATTTCGATTATCACGATTCGAACAGCTCCAACGGATATTCCCATGCAACGAGCTCACCGGATGATGGTACGTACATTACTCAACACAACTACACTCGCATGTAGGTACAATTACGCAACTAATATCAATTGACCGCTTCTAATTTTACAACTCAGCCGGCCATATGATATAGTGATCATTAGGATCGCAGTTCTGTTACTAGCTAAGCATATAACTTCCTTGCAATTAATATTATATTTAGAACTTCATTGAAACGATGCCCATAAATCCAGTCAATTTATTTCGCATTGTAAACTGCATAATAGTCTTTGAACGTCAGTAGCTGTTTAGGCAATTAATCGTGTTCAGTAATTGTATAATAACAACTTCGTAAACGTAATGTTTACATTTAAATATAACAAATATTATATACTGAAATAAAACTTTTTTATGGAATAGGTTGGCGGACGAGCATGTGGGCTACCTGTTGGTAAGTGGTCACCACCACCCGTAGACAATGACGCAGTAAGATATATTAACTATTCCTTACATCGTCAATGTGCCACCAACCTTAATAACTAAGATGTTATGCCCCTTGTACTGTACTTTAGTTATACTGGCTCACTCACCCTTCAAAACGGAACACAACAATACTACTCAGTATTATTAAATTGCAAAAAACTACCTAGTACTGTTGTTTGGCGGTAGAATAACTGAGTGGGTGGTAGGTGGGTACCTAGACGGGCTTGCACAAGCCCTACAACCAAGTAAAAATAAAAAATGTTTTAATTATAGTAATCTAAATGTTCAGCTTAAGAAACTATGCATACAGCATAAATCAGAAACGTAGACGACATAAATAAAACATTTGCTCTTCTTGTACAAAGATGTCCATCTTGAGATATTTCTGCTAGAAACCTGTTCGGTGCATTAAATCTTTTAAAACTAACGCCATAAAAGCAAAGTGAAATAATGTTTCAACTAAATCTAAAACCTGTTCGTCGAAGGTAAACCTGTTTTAGGACGGGAGTTTTCGCTTCGACCGCGAGCTGCAGAAACTTAGCTGGGCGTTTGTGATACCATTATCCACAACATTTCCAGTAATTGTTTCATTCAACTTTATTGTTTCTACAAACGTTTAATTTCGTAGAATCGTGTCTGTTATAAACACGTCCGACCATTCATTCTATTTGACCTAATAACGGCAATATTATCTTGACAATTAAAACTTTCAACATGTCAGTATAATTATAGGCTTATGTTTCTAATTTTAAGGTCAACGTGAGTGAAAATGAAATATATTTTGTGGCAAAATTTAGAACACATTTTCAAACAGATGATCTGAGATAATAATGTTTTAACTAACATTAGTAAAGAAGAATGCATCATAGCTGTGTGAAATTGTAAACTTTCTCAAGCAGACAATAGTACGCGTAATCTTTGTCAATAAACGTGTGCGAGTTAGCTTATATAATGGACAACGTAACATTATATCACAATACAACAGTTTGTTGATATAATAAGCTAAAAATCAAACATATTTAACATCGCTTGTAAAACAGCATTTAGTACGATCGATTATATCTAATCGTGAATTTCGATAAGCTTCGATAAGGATTTGTTTGACTACAAAATAAAACTAGTTTAGGGAAGTATACTTAAAAAAAAGAAAGATTTTTAGAAATCAGTAATAAAGAGGTTAGAGAAAAACGAATTGAGTAGCTCCGACATTTTTGGAAGTTTGTTAATCAGTGAAGGTTGTTGTTGATTGTAGTTATTAAAGATTTGTATTCAATTTAGGAACCATAGGAACACACTTCATTTAAACGTATTGAAGGAGATTTATTTTTATGACATGACTTATGCAGTTTTTTTATATTGATAATACGCTCATCAGTGTTTACTGCATTTTGCATAGGATATGAAACGGATTGATGATAAAATGAGCTGTGATAGCGTAAAAATAATATTCCATTCGAAAGAGATACATGACTATAACATAATATAAAATGATAAACAATTTATTATAACTACAAATTTTAATATTGCTTGTTAATAAATTTTCAAAGTGTCTGAAGAAACCTTACCATAATGTCAAATGAAATGTCTAATCTGTCTTTATAAGTCGTGGGGTTTAAACACGGACATCAAAGTTATTAAATGAAATATTTGTATAGTTTCTGTCGCTACAGAAAAACACAACGAGTAAACCTACACGACTTGGTAGAATACATTACATGGATATCTGCCAACAGTATGAACAATCCTAGTGCAATTTGACAGTAGCGTATTTCACGAGATGATAGTACATACTCTTATGGCAGCGTTAAAATTAAATACTAGCCAGTAAATGGAAAACAATGATGACTTGAAAAAAATTAAATAATTCGAATTTGACTTTGTCCCATTTGCTGTCGAAACACTTGGCTCTTGGGGTAGTGGTGCAAAAAGCTTCATCAAAAGTATAACAGGTCGCCTTATTGCCTCTACTGGTGACAGGAGGGCTAGTTCGTTTTTTGCCCAGAGGATCGGAATTGCGATTCAACGGGGAAATGCTGCTAGCATTGTTATCACCATTCCACGCGGTCGAGATGTATACAGTAACTATTTTTAATTCATATTTAAGCATTTAATGTTATTAATTCTTATGCTAATAACTTTTTTATGACGACTACTTGCATATGTATATCAAAAGTTTACATATGTAGTCTATAAATGAATCACATCAATCAAAGTCGTACATAAAACAATACCATCCGATAATGCTGGATTCGAACGGAGAATGTGGCACCGATATGTTTAGTAATATATATTATGCGAGTTTCCGTAAGTTATTTAAGTAGGTTACCTTAATCTAGGCCGGATTTAAATCACGTATTACGCCTCACCATTAACACAGTTTCCTGGTTGAAAAACTAAGTAGGTTTCCTTTTTAGAAAATTTTCTTTTAGTGTTTAAAACGGTGCATTTTATAAATTGTAAATATTTCATGAATAGACGTTTCTCTATAAAGATTTATTTTTAAAAAACGAACCTATTTGATTTTGTAAAGACGATTACTATAAATATGGTAGCATTTCCAAATTGCATCATTAAATTTATTTAACTGGCAATTTGTAATGAATTCCTATAAGGCATTACTACTCGCATTCATTTTCGGTTGAAAAGATAATAATCATATATGCAATATGTATATCTAAACTTATATATTGTACATAGCGATGATCATATCGAATTTCAAAAAATTCATATAACAGACTTCGCTTTATTCATAACATACTCAGAACTATCAAAGGTACTTTCGTTAATAATGATAAACATACTATATTTTTAAAACATACTGAATTTCATCCAACACGATATTTCTCTCCAACGCTTCACATTATATGATATACATCAAAAAAATTAATTGAGCATACAAAAATCCAATCCCGTCCCAACATTAACCTGCGATTTTTATACACAATATTTTATTTACTATTGAAGATATAACATCAACAACAGCCTTTAAATTCCCACTGCTTGGCTAAAGGCCTCCTCTCCCTTTGAGGAGAAGGTTTGGAACATATTCCACCACGCTGTTCCAATGCGGGTTGGTGGAATACACACGTGGCAGAATTTCGATGAAATTTGTCACATGCAGGATTCCTCACGATGTTTTCGTTCACCGCTGAGCACGAGATGACTTATAGAGACAAATTAAGCACATGAATCAGCGGTGCTTGCCTGGGTTTGAACTCGCAATCATCGGTTAAGATGCACGCGTTCTAACCACTGGGTCATTGAAGATATAATTCACAATAATATAACAGACTAAACAATATGACAGACTTAACAAGAATTCAAAGGAAACGAGATAGTCTTTCACAAATATTGAGAGTATCTCTCGATTTAATAAACAAACTGCATCGAACGCGACAGGATATTAGAGCATTCTTTAACAATATAAGGATGTAACTGTATCAATAACAACAGGATACCGTATTTAGTCAGCGTTATCATATGTAAATGTTATTGCAATGACTGGTTGGTAAAATGCGCTGTTAGATTTATCTTTAAAGTTCTTTTGTATAATTGCACATACCTACTGGTATACTAAATTAGATGAGATATCCCTTTGTTTCAACGCTTATATCGTCTATACAAGAAGTATTATATTATAGAGCAGTAATTGCTCGTGTCTTCGCTCGCGTTTTCTGGGTGTTGGTTGTCTTGAGTTCAAAAAGGAGTCTATGTACTTTCTTAGAGTTCAAGTTTGCTTCATACCAAATTTCATGAAATTCGGTTCAGCGGTTTGGTCTTTATAAACCGACAGACAGACAAACAGAGTTACTTTCACATTTATAATATTAATATTGCAGTTACTGATAACATCTTTTTAAAAGATGTCAATAACTTTTCGAACTAAATATATTTAAACTAACACTATATTAAGAAAGCTATTATTATAACTTGTATATATATATACATATATATTATATATGTATTTGTATAACAGTTAAACTACATGTATGACAAATCCAACGTAACATATTAACTAGTCATCATCGATACTACCATCTTTGTTCGAGCTTGCTAGGTGGGTGTCACCCACTCACAAGTTATTCTACTGAGAAACAATAATACTTAATTCGGTTATAATAGTGCGTGTCTACACGAGGGACATAATATTATAAATCCCTTTATCGACGACGCAAATAGAATTGAACGTGTAGGATGTACTTTATATCTCATACGACCAGTAGCTACACACAGATGGTCAGTTTTCTTTTTTTTATGCTATAGGTATACGGCCGAACATATGGGCCACCTGATGCTAAGTAGTCACTACCACACTACATTGGCGCTTTTAGAAATATTAACCAATCTTGAGAACTAAGATGGTATGTCCCTTGTGCCTGTAGTTTCACTGACTCACTCACCTTTCAAACAGGAACACAACAATTCTAAGTACTGTTATTTGGCGTTAGAATATATGAGGAGTGAGTAATAACTATAAATAATTAATAAACCCAGGCGGGCTATCACACAGCCATACCTCCAAGTAAAATAATTTTAAAAAAGGAACATCTAAAAATCTTGTATAAATTTTAATGCTGCGTGAATTTGATACAAAATACAGTTTCAATATCGTAACACAGATTTCATCAGTGCACAGTGCGTACCCATTTGAAATTGCATTAGCGATAATATCATGATTCTGTCGATAGCACTGCGTTGGTGCGTGTTACTCGTATTATCGTAACTCGTAAACCCACAACAATAACGAAGCAAAATAATGATCCTGGATTTATAAACAATGAGATATTATATTAATGTACATATTACACATTAACTTCGTTTAAAATAAACTTACTTAAAACACATTTGTTTGTCTATTACAAACAATTTTTTTTTTCAAATTTAATGTAAAGATGATCTTCTCAACTAGAATATATGTATTGTAATATTCCGATTTCGCATCCAATTGTCATGAACGGAGACGATGTCAACCCAAGGTTATAAATAGAACCTCTTTCATATTGCTAAGCAGTTTATATGTAAGCCATCGCGTTTACGTTACCGAGAAGACTGACGACGTATCCGAATTTTAAGAAAACCTATGCGAGTCGCTCTATCTTACTACATATAATAATTTCGTTACCGCAAACGTTATAGTTTACGTTTAAAATAGAAATACAGTTCTGCGTGTTACTTTACGTATCTCGAGGCCACGATTGCATTATCCGGCAACGGTGAGATTCATTTAATCTTGCAATACAAGCCAAGGGCGAACGAGTTTCACGCACAGTGAGCACGTTGCTTTGTTATTGAATTTTAAGCAATAAAAGATCGTTTTCTGTATTTATTATAATGCATATTTTAGTTAAAATTTGTAATCTAATTTCGAGAGGATTCGTCAATCAACGGGCAAACATTGAGGGACAAGACGAAATAACAAAGATTTCACTTTGTAACCTTAGAATACTTTATCGATAAATCATTGCAAGATTTAACAATGCATTTACTTTAAAGCGTACATTATTTAATGTATGTCTTATGTCGAATCCAGTACAACTTGAGCGTATTCATACAAAAACATATAGTATTGCATCTTCATCGCGACATATTTGTATTCGTCTAATCCCAAAAACGTAAATCATCACATTTTAATTGGTGTGCTGAGAATATGCACTATGAACTGGTCTTTGATATAAATTTGTCGTGAGTACTGGTTCGGGACTCAAAGAAAATATCTCTAAATATCAATTTTAATTTGTCTTATAGCTAAAGCCTATTGACAATCACTACATACGACTGTTCACTCACAGACACGACATAGCCGGTTAAAAGTTGCATATTAAATCCTATACAGTACTGTACATTTAATATGAAAGAAATATATTTAAAAAATAAAATTTACCCTCTAAAAATATTTAATTTACAACGTAACACAATGTGTGAAGTACAAGGACCTGTCAACGTTAGATAACGAGTGACACATGTGTAACCGACCTTACTTAACTTCGTCCTAAGTTTAAAAATAAAAGAATACGCGAGTTAAAATAAGAGCTGTTCGAAGAAACGTTCCTGTTAGTATCAATTTCACACCTGTGCTCCGATGCAGCCGCCTCGGATGTACAACACTACAGTTAGTACTAACAGCTTTGGACATACTTAAGAAAATAAAACTATGTTCAACTCGGGATTTATATGTACACTTTTTGTTTAAAACTTCCAATGTCCACTTACATTATATATATGAAGAATTTACCCACATCTTAAATTGTACTAAGATCCGAGCTGGCCGAAACGAATCTTAACTGATCATTGCGGTTTTAAAACTGTACATGTGTTAAGTTCATCTCGTGCTTATATTGGGAAAGTTTCATGTGTCGATTTCAATTAAATTTAGTGTCTGTAATACGCATGTCCACTATCCACCAAGCATCAAACGAGCTGCGCGGTGGATTAAGCTCGAAACTCTTCAGGAAATTCATTATCACCTCTTTTGTACAGCCGTTTGTAAATTAACAGAATTTAAAAAGACATATGCTTAATATATGTTTAACCTGCAACATTATTGCGTTATACAATCACTAAAGTATTCAATACGCATACCGTATCATTCGATCTCAAGTAAGTGAAAGTCGTTGAAATCAAAAATATCAAGAAGGTAAGGGCGTGCAACAATTAGGAAACGATTTATACTTATGAGTAGAGATGGCCCAGTGGTTAGAACGCGTGCATCTTAACCGATGATTGCGGGTTCAAACCCAGGCAAGCACCGCTGATTCATGTGCTTAATTTGTCTTTATAATTCATCTCGTGCTCAGCGGTGAAGGAAAACATCGTGAGGAAACCTGCATGTGACAAATTTCATAGAAATTCTGCCACATGTGTATTCCGCCAACCTAAACAGTGTGGTGGAATATGTTCCAAACCTTCTCCTTAAAGGGAGAGGAGGCCTTTAGCCCAGCAGTGGGAAATGTACAGGCTGTTACTTTACTTTACTTTACTTTTATACTTATATTATAAGTGACTGTTTGTATGTCTTATGATTTCACGATCAAACTTCTGAATACATTTCTGGATAGGCTAACTTTTTTATATCTAAAACCTGACGACTGACCTCTGAAACGTGAGCAAAGCCGAGTGACAACTAGTTAATCAATATATTATAACAAAATAATGATGTATTACATTCACCAGTCGCGGTTATGACAATTCAATACTGTCACAGGTGACGATCACATCGGTTCACCATTTAATATTATCAACACATGTTCACTTATAAAAAACTCCATAAATAGACGCCCCTAGACGTTTTATCGTCCATAAACCCACATGCAGTCTCCCGGCTCACGATAGATCACGTTCACATAGGGGAATACTTTTTTTTTGCTGTATTTTTTCATCTCTTTACTTTCGAAGAATGAACGACTTTTCAAAGTAAAATCGTTTCATCTACCAAATGAAAGTCTTTACTGTGAGTGACTTTAAGTCGTTTCACTTTATTAAAGTTATTTACAAATGCAACAACATTCGTTTGTCTCGTATCTATTTTGAAGTTTAAACTAAAGGAATTCCATTAATGAAACGAACCAATTATTTTGACTTGGTACATGTATTTAACGAAACGTTATTGTATTAAATCGTTTTTGTGTTAAGCCTCGTAAACGATTCTACTATCTGCAAGCAAAATAAAACGTTCATTATGAAAACCATGAATACACGTCACCAGGAGTGATTTGCCTGTATGATTCGTTGTATTGATAGAGTTTTGTGAAGAACCATCTGAGGGGGATAACCCTCATAATTTATTCTATTGCTTCTCGGTATAAAGGTTGAGTAAAGTGAGTGTGTTAAGATTTAGAGACCATTACACTAATACCATAATATCTTGGCTCCAAATGTTGGTGGTGCATTGGTGATGTAAGGAAAGGTTAACATTCCTTACAGCGCCAATATCTGACCGAGTCAGAGTTTGGTAATTATCATGATGAAGAGGCAAACTGTGGCTCTATTCCCGCCAGCATATCAATTCTAATAATTTTTTTTTTGACTTTTGCATGATTTACTTTTTCCGTTCCATCGTCAATCCTAACTAATATAAAAAACTATTATGAATTATAAAGAGTATATTTGCACGCACCTCATCTTAGTATTTACCAATCCAAACAATAATAGATCCTATACAACAAGGCAAGACGTAGACGCTGATATTTAGTGAGCACTTTCTATAAGATGGTATAATTGCTTGTCTGAAACAAAGCCATTCTTCGTACGCGTGACGTAGATCAAAGTTGCTCAACTGGTGGTCCATGAACTTCTTAGTATGTATAACATTGTTTTGCAATATTGCAATACATTGTTTTGCTACCTGAGAAAACAAAACACTTGTTTACTGTACAACTGAGAGTTTTCATTAACTAGAAACGCCATTTAATTGTTTGACGTATACATGTAATTGGTACGTTTGTTGTGATACTGTTTGAAGAGTTTTAAACAGTTTGCTTAGTTAATTTGTTTGTTTGTTATTCATTACAGTACTGTAAACTAAAGACTGTATTAAGAAAGGGGTTCCTTTTTCAAAAGGGTAGTATGAGTGACGTAGACATTTGTTATTTTTTTAGCGTCTATAATATTTATACATTTACCGTACTTGGTTATATATGAAGTGTCCTTTACCTTAAGAAACAACCAGGAGGTAGCTTCCAAAATAAAATTCTTAATTTCGGAAATTGATATATCAATTTACTAATAAATTTTAGATAATCCAATAAAAACAATCCAATTTTATTAGATTCAATTTGGTATTCGTCTTTACATATGATCCGCAAAATAAGTTAAAAATGTATTTTTCCTACATATCTTTTGTGTTTGTGAGTCGTTGGTATAGAACAAACATTACGAGTAGCAGATTTATAACACAGGCGAGGCCGTATGGGAACAGAAGGGATATTTGTAACTCTATACGGAGCGAGTTGATAAGGCCACTAAAAAGCTGTCTTAGTAACCGCCTATTTCTCAGAATGCTGTTAAAGCAACGCTCGAACACTCGAAATAGTTTCAAAAGCTTTTGTATTTTCTCTTCTTCCGCCTTGTTTTCGATGAAAGCTGTATACTCACGTATTTAAGTATATTATCTGTAACGATACGATTTTTAAGAGTACGGTCTATCTTACTTTGCACCACTGCATCAGATATTCTGTCGCCAAACAACAATACTTAGTATTGTTATGTTCCAGTATAAAGGTAAAACAAAAACTCAAGAATTTAACATATGCCTTTATGATTTATGTATCGAAACAAATGTTACATTTATATTTATTACAATATATGTTTATTTAGTAAAGAAACGCGAGGTGATTTCTGACAACTGAGGTAATAGAATGACGTTGCCTTCGTAACTTTGTAAAAAAGAAAGTAGTATAGTTCCTTGAACCCTGAGCGGGGCTTTTATCTGCAAGCGCATCTCCCTCGGATAGATTGGCTGAGCGTGAATCAGCACGATTCAGACCATTAACATAATCCCGCCAGCTAAAATCAAAGATCCCCTCAATGAAACCACCCTCGTTCCCATTTAAAGCGCAACCTCAGCGTCTTCGGAATTAGGTGTAGGTATTACATATCAAATATTTTTCACATCGGTCAATATTTAAAAACTTAATAGAATAGACAAAGCCTAAACATATATATGAATGGTATTACTTGATAAATATTTATAATTAGCTTTAATTAGATTCGAGTAAAAATATGTAGTCGTCACGAGAAGTCCAGAAGATTAATTAATAATACATAATTAAAACCATAATGTTTATATAATAGTACAGTATATTTGTGCCACGTACACACGATGCAGTAGAAAACTGCGGTGAAGGGACATGTATTGTCTATTCCAATCAAAGGAAGAATAGAAACACCTTAGATTTACGTGTACCAATATATATTAAATACACTGTTTTGTCAACGTTCAAAATGCTTTTTTTTTCGGAATTCATAGCGAATCGATTATTGAAGCTCTCTAACTATTATATCTCTTCAATTCGATTTCAAGTGTTGTTCATATTACTTTTGTCCTCTAAGACAAACAATTACGAATGCACAATGACAGTATACTATACAGTCTATAAATAAAACATAATTAGTTACTATAATTATGTATAAGTATTTCGTATACAATTAATTGTTCTCAACTGTTACTGATGATGTTGATGCATATCGAAGTAATCGATGCGATCGTGTGATCAATTTAGAATTCTAGCTGCCCTGCACTGTTCACATAAGTTTATTGAATTTGATCAATCAATACAAATTGTTCTGACCTGCATGCCTTTACCAGATATAGTCTTATTATATTCAATTATCGAATCTATTTGTACTGAAGTTTGGTGTAATTAAGAATCTAACTAAATTAACTATGTAGTCATAATAGACATAAATTTGTCATATAAAAACGAAACAGTTTGATGTTTCTTTTACAACTCCGTACGATTAACAATATGTTATTTCATAACATTCGTTCCTTTTACCTAATTACTATGACTTTTATAATGTATTAGATCTACATATATTTAACATAGCTTAGTTTTGCAAGATTCGCGATTATTAATTGTCTATATGTATTTTGTTAGACCTACGCCAAGATGGCGTTTCTCAAAGAAGACTAACTACTCGGGACGTATTATAATGCACAGGTGCACTTCTTTTTCCTTTACTCAAATAATCTGATGGAACAACAAATACAAAAGGACAGCAGAGTTCAGGCGGAGTACCAACGAGTTTTACGTGTTATTTGAAGCATAAGGATGTAGTCTTCCAACTTGTATTTCGGGCTACTACTGAGAATATTTCGCCAAAAATGCCCAATAACGTGTATTAGTCACTATACTATGAAGCATCGAGCTAGTACTTATTTCATTTTATATAATCAGTATCAGGCCACTCCTGGACAAAAACCATTTTCTAAATTCGAACGAAAAATAAAAAAAATATGTATGGCAATTTTAAACCAAAGCTAAAAGTATCTTTAACAGCTGATTTATTTGATATTTAAGAAAAAAATACTTTGTATAGTTTCGACTTAATTTTTCTTTATATATATATAAATTAATATTAACAGTATTCGTGTGTTTCAAAATATCTGATAATATTATCTTGAACAATATTGCAACGAGTTATAAGTTTCACGTGTATATAAACGTACCTATTTCATTTGAAATTAGATTTTATCATTCCATTCACCTCAACTACGAAACACGATACGCCTGCTTGTATTAAAGGGTAATGACGCTTTTCGTCTTTGTGAAATGTTTTTCATTTAAATTTTCATAATGCATGCTATGTGATACTAACATTTACGTATATTATATACGATAGTGGTAAATGTTTTTACACTTATATTGTCATGGTTTTAAAAGGTCAGAATTATTTATATGATATTCTAAATTAGTTTTTTGTCATGTGTCTGTCTTTGATAAAATTATTAATACAATATTTATAATCTACATATACCAAGAGAGTACTCGGTAAACAAATTTTCTCTCGGTTTCGCCATTTCTGCATAATTCACAGAGCATTTTCTTCCACAGTAGACGTCATTTCTAATTTAAGTTTAACGAAGAGATGGTCCGTACAAAGGAAGATAATTCCATTCAAGTCTCGGAGGTACCTTGATGTTTAATTGGCTTTAGAAAACCGCGGATTCGGGACTAACAACTTTATAGGAGCGATGACTTATATTTAATCAATCATTTTTTTATGCAAAATATTCAAAGGAATAATATCAACGAGATTATTTTCATTTTCCGTAACGTATTAAAAACCATTCAACAGCTTTATATGTAACAGCTTATAATGAAGTTAAAACATATGTGTAAATGAGTTGTATACTAGACACATATAGGCAAGGATTACTTGTAAAATCAAAGTGTAAAATAACTTATGATGACTTATGACAGAAAGAGCCGCCTTTACATGATAGTGATTAATTTAATAACATTTGAAATACCAAACTGAAGAAACTTAGACAAATATTTCAAAGAACAATAGTATCTCTACGAAGGTAAAGTAACAGTTAGTTACTTTAATAAATCTAAGCTTACAAAAGCTCATATCTGTGCGCCTTTAGGTTTAAATCCTAAAAGAATAGAGGCACCTGATTTAATGCCCCCCGTCGGCGATAACGGGAAACAAGGCTCGCTACCAGCTCCATAAAACTACCCGCATTTTATCGGAGATCGCTATCGCTCCGCATCTCGGCCGCAGTCTTACACCGTCAGCACTGTGCGCCGGACGCGAATTATGTAGCCATTACGCCTGAGGGACGATGCAGGGAAAATCTGATAAAATTCCGTTGAACCTTTATTCGATTCTATTTGCAGTCTACCTTATATTTATTATATTCCTCCACCTAGTTTATGCGTTGTTATTGTTAAATATTGTTTAACTTTATGCCGTAAGATAGTAAGAACAATTAAAATATTAAAATCTTATTATTAATTTCATTCTTGGTTGTCTTTTTGTTTGTAATCTTCTATATCAATCAATGTCAATAGATTTTGCGTGAATTATAAATACAAGCAAAGCACCTGAAAATTCAATGGTGCTTGCCTGGGTTTGAATCCACAATCATAGGTTAAAATGTACGTGTTCTAATCACATTCCAACCTACATCTCAGTTCTCTAATATATAATTTTGATATAGCCCATAGTAATTTAATTGGGCTGACCCGGGGTCTTTTTAGCCACTCGGAACTTAAAAGACATCAAAGCTTTAAGACTACCAATATAATAACTAAAATGTACAGATATACTTATAACTGTAAATAAGAAAAGCATATAAAATGATAAGATGCATTAGCAAATGCAAGCCGCCGATGTAAATAAAATTGCATAAGACTAAACACAGAACGAGACAGTCTAGTTATAAAGGATTATTGTCCCAACACTTGAAAATGCACCCTCGCCGAAGCAGAGGGTACGTCAATACTGACCTTGTGGCTTTGGGAATAAAGAAGAGAATGTGGTAAGGATTGAATAACGACGTCACACATTGAAAAAGGGCGAGAACCCCTTGGTATCGCTGGGGATTATTGGTATATCTCTTTACAAAGCGTTAGGTTTCCTGATAAGCTGCCATAATCTTTACGACTCTTTTTGTTCATATTGTTAAAAGACATGTTCAAATTTTGTATCTTATCAAATCTATTTACCTACATGCCTATCGATTTTTTGTAATCATCATCAGTTGGTCCAGTGTAACAGCCTTTGTTACATTCACCCGCGATATAAAAAAGTAAAGTTTAAATAAACGAAATGTTCTCGTAAAAAAATCATTACTTTGTAAAAAAAATCTGTTACCGTTTCTCTTAAAACTGGTTTAGAGTTTGGGTCCTTGATGTATACGAGTATTGATTTAAATTTCACCGCTCGTAACGCCTTGTGTAAAACTTCGAGAAGTGGACAGTTTAGTAACGGTCATCTGGTACGTTAAATTATTTAGGTAGTGCCCCCGGGTTTCCGATGAGTCACAGGGACAGACAAATGACTTCGCATGACGAGCGTGAGCCCTTGTCAATTAGTTACATGTCCGATTTTATGCTTAGACGACTATTTGAGGGTACATTTCCACTTTGAACGTACACGCTCCGTTTGTAATTGAATTTCAATTAAATCAAATTAAAAAACTTAATCTCACTTATAGATTAGACGAATTGAATGTGTGTGTAAAACACTTCAAATAGTTAGATTTATAAAATAACACCATGATGTAAAGAATACTACTATATTAAACAAAAGAAGGATAACGATCTTTCTTAAACTTTGCTTATAAAAATAATATTTAAAACTAGAAATCGCAATCGTCTTTTCTGTAATATTTAGATTGATGTTTTATGCAGCAGCAAAATATATAAATATCGACGACATTGACAAATTCTCGGGTCGAATCTACACACATGGCTTGCATGGAGTAAGATCTGTACCCAAAATCACGCGATAAGAAACTAAGAAACATAATAACTGTGGTTGATGTTTTTCTTTACTAATTTTATAGTTGTAAGTCTTATCATGGGAAAAAACGCGTGGTGCACCCAATATTATAAATCAAACTTTGTCGTCCATTGTTTTTCTTTTATGATCTTTTTATTAGGCTGTGGTCATTTATGAGGCTCAAAACATATTGGTCCGCGAGAAGAACTAATTATCCACAGATAAAAACATATAAAGTTCTAAAGAACTGCTGAATCATTAGATGTACATATACAGGGTTATTGGTAATTCGACGTATATCCGTTAGGAGGTGATAGGGGTGACTATTTGCAATTATTTTAACCCCCATATGCATGGTTTTTTGAGTTATTACGTTTTTTAGCTATTTTCAAAAGTGCAACTTCAAAAATTTCATTAAAAAAAAAGTATCAATTAAAGTCTATTTCTTTCTTCTGTTTTATATAAACTATTAAACAATAAATATTTATCAACATTTAAACATTAATTAACCCTGCATATGTATATTTATTTAAGAAATAAAAAAAGTATTTTGTCGTTTGTTACGCAACGTTTTATTCAATTTTGACCGTCTTTTCGATTTTTATTTATAACCGAATCCAATAAAGCCTCCGTGAGGCGTAATTCCGTTAGGTTTTTGTGTTGTAAATTTAGTTCATGATCCAGTTGTGTAGATTCGGTCCAAGGCTAGGTAAACTCAAAAGACTTAGACTCAATGTCGTATCAGCTTTACCTTTGTTATCGTAAAATATTCTAAATCTCTGGTCTTGAAACGCGAGATAAAATATTAAGTGAAAATACCTATTCTCTCGAGTAATTTACGGAGAAATGGCGTGAGCAGAGGCATTGGCCGCCTCTAACGGTCATCTATCTTTAATCATAGTCTAACCTTCTTCATATTTAATATTAATATTAAAAATAACTTAATAAATACATAATTTAACGTTACTATATCATACTCGCCAATCTAGAATACATATCGATTTTTAAGAAAGGTCAGAGGTTTAAGGTTAAATATCCTAAGCCCTGATCAAAACTAAATTGTATAGTTTTGTACAAAAATGCGCAAAACATATTTACACGTTCGTGCGTTATTACGAGGGGTGGGTGTAAACTAACAAGGGTGCAATATTCTTATTAACGGCCTGTCAAAAACGTTACCCTCTAATCCTGAGTTATGTATTCTCTAACGCAATCGAATATTGAACACATTTGTTATGTAACTAGAATGTCATTATAGATATTACTAAAGAATAAAATCATAAGAAGAGCTTTCTTAGGATCGATATTAATACATTTTTGATCTGATCTGATCTGATTTGATGATTTCATAATCATCTGGGTACTTTATAAACCGATAAAATATTAACAAAACATTACATAATGCATTAATACATATAATATGTGAATCAATTTAATAATCCCAATCATGACATGACTGTTTTTTTAATCTGTTTAATAACTTGAAGTATGGAAATATTATGGTTATAAAAACTTTCCTTTTTAATTATTTCTTTCGCACATAAAAGTCAAACTTATGAAAATATATTAAGTTTAATATTTAAGTAGTTTCATGTCACATGGTAATAACATGTACTGAGTATTTCTAATAAAGTATATTAAAGATTATAAAAATAATATTATTTCAAACATATTTTGTGATAATATTTAGTAATGTGTGTGCATAACGCACACAAAGACATGTTATATTCTTATTGATCTACAAAATACCCGACAAACGACGTCTACGATTTTCTATCTATTACAAAAATACCAATCTCTACGTAGTATACAACAAAGCTTCCGCCTGGATGCTTGGCTATTTTAAACTACGCATAAACATACGATTTTAATGCGGTTTTCATAAATAAACATAGTGATTCAAGAGAAAGAATTATCAGTTAAATACACGCATAGTACATAAGAGAAAGGTGGAGAATTTCAATTACACAAACCGGAAAATTATATTTTTTTGTCAATAAAAGCGACTATGAGTAGCTAGTAATAATATAACACAGACAGAAATATTCATACAAGCATTTAGATGAGAATCTAAGACTCTAGAAGTCGTTAATTTTAATCGATGATGGTGGATTCAAATTCAGATAAACACACTTAAAAATAGTCAGCAATGTCTTGGTATTCTGAAAGGTATTTCAATATGAACCTTAGATACCATATTAAGGCAATTGATGTCGTTATTAAATATATATATGTGAGAACATTATTTCTAGTAGTTGAAACCTACCTTTGTTTTTGTACGATAATGAGATGATGAAATTCAATGATAAAATGATATATCTGTGTGTAAATGTCTTAAATCTTTTATAGCGCTTCTTCGATTATGTTTCATATTAAGGATTTCAGAATACAAGAATAAGAAGAACCGTTTCAAACTATTACTTTTTCTAATAATATGAGATAAATATAACTTTGTTTATAACTTATTAGTATTCAAGACGTTTGAACACGTCTTACATTATGAAAAACCTACAAGTTTCCAATAAAAGCGTTACGAAATGCTTTAAAGTTTTCAAAATGAAACACCTAAAGGAAAAGGGTTATTTTACTTGAGAAAAGTTAGAGGGAATTCTAACGGAGTGAAAGTCGAAATAAAGAAAGTTTCGTAACAAAGAAAACGTTGTAAGGTACTTTCGGTAGACATCTCAATGACTTAGTATGTTAAAATTACGAAATACTTCTACAAATTATCAAAAGTCTACACGTAATTCAGAAAATAAAATATAAATTATGCACATCTTATGTAATAATAATTCTTATCGCTATTGTGGGCAAAACAGAAGTAATTAGTTCCAGTTATTATCCATAATTGCATAGTTCAAGTGCAATGTCAAGGTATACGAAATAATCGTACTTTGATCGAATAAACAAGAAGATAAATAGCTCAACAAAAAACTAAGGATTAGACGAACAATATGATTTTATATTCCTTTTAAGATCTGATGTTTATGTTCCTCTGTTCGATTTGGTTGGTTAACCAACTACACCGAACATAATATAAAGTGTGTACAAGCGCATACTCAATCTCATAATAGACCCATCAATCAAATCAAAAAACATAACTGTTTCTAACAGAAAACCGAATCTTTTTATTTTCTCGCACCGAATTTCCAAGAGCTCAGCTCTGCTTCCTTATAAACAAGACGGGAGACAAACAAAGCAGTTAATCCACTATATTTTATGTAAATATTACGACCAAACATAATTCCTAAAAGAATCAACCGAATGTTCTTCCAAGTGTTTAACATATTACATCACGATCTGTCTCAGTGGAAAAAGTAGCCAATTTATTGTATTTCCGCAGCCGAGGCGGGTGCGGGTGGTTTACTCGACCACCCCTCTCGAGGGAGGCACTCGGCACTCATTCCGCGGGAGGTTTCCCTTAGCAAACACTTTAATATAGCACCGTGCAATTCGTCCGTCTATTTCCGACGAGAAAAGGATCCGAACAAATACGAACATTTGAAGAAACGCTTCACAACTCTCCTGCATCGGACTCGGGGAAGTCATTGCGTTGCGAAAAATACAGATAGTTCAGAGTTTTAATTGTAAAACGCTCACGCTATGTCTAAGAACATACATATACATGAACAACCATATTCTATATTATAATACGTGGCGATAGCAAATACAAGATATCGATCTTTCTAAAAAATATTTCACAAGTAAATTGAAGTAGTAGAATATACATTTTTATTTATTTTACAAAGGCAGACAAAATCAGCTATTTAGTCGCTCACATTTGGTTCTTGAAATAAACATACAACTCCACACATTGCACCGCCAATGCGATGAAGAGATGAATGACATCTAATGTGTAATATATGTACCTTTATTTTGTAATTAGTGGCGCGTTCACCCTTCAAACCGAAGGACCCGAACGTAACTAACGAGCGGGCTCTAATTCCATTTGCCCGATGATATTACAAGCATTTCCAAAACATAGATTAAAATACCACAACATAGAAACTTAAGCTATAATAAATTATTTATTACATTTTACATATTACACCAAAATTCAGTCTGGCAACTTCGGCCACTTGGTAGTAATGGTCGCAAACATTAAAACTATATCCAAACGTACATCGCCAATGCATCACAAATATTGGACTAAGATGTTATCTCACAGGACCATACATTTTTTTCAAATAAAATACTAGTTCCAAGCATCTGGATTCTCTTTTCCACTAGATCGTATTTTTTGGGCCTCTTTTCATATCAATCAAAGTTCAATTCAATTTCATTCTCATTTTAAAATAGAAACTCACAGCATAAAATTTAAGCTATAATAAATCATTTATTACATTTTACATATTACACTTATACTAAAATTCAGACTGGCAACTTCGGCTACTCGGTGGTCGCTAACATCCAAACTATGTCCAAACGTACATCGCCAATGCACCACAAATATTGGACTAAGATATTATTTTACAAAAATAAAAAAAATATTACAATATTTGTCGAATGTTTGGTACATAACAGAATCGATCATCTCTTCTCTATCAAAATCAAAAAGAAATATTCTTAATTCAAATAGGTTCATATAAGCACACCTAAATCGTCATGTAAGACTACCGTCGATGGAATATCAAACGTTTAATGATACTCAATAAAATAGTGCTAGAAAATATGTCATTATTGGTATCGGTGTGATAACAATTGAAATAATATAAATACAATCTGTCATTACAATGTATTGTATCGTAATGTGAATGCCCTCAATCAATGGCTGAGGCGAGCCGGTACCATCGCTCAGTGACCGCCCACATCTTGTCACTCACCTGTACTTTATTCTTTGTGAAAGTACTATCAATAGAGACTACGATTTCTTAGTAATGAATCGTGTATAAAAGGCAACCGTTGAATCAACTATTTTCTTCTTTTACTGACATCTAATGAAATACTTTCGAGGATTTACATAATACAGTACGGTACATAGAAATGTAACGAACATTTCTATAAGACTTTTTTATATAAAAAAAATTGTGAGACTTCATTCAAATTTCAATCAATCAAGATACGATAAAGTGCTTGTTATAAATTTTACAGCACGGACTTTCACAGTTAGCAATAAAGCATCCATGATTTATGAAAAACTTGTTATTCCCACATGTATATTTTATTGCACTAAATTATTATTATTTAAATACATAAAAAAACATAACAACTTTCGACTTTATTAATGTTGCCAGGAGGTGCAATTTAACAATGTTGCGTCTTCTTTCGAATATCAAATCTATGATGACAAATACAGAGAAAGCGGTATTCAGTGAAATAAAAATGTTCATTAATAAGGCTGCTAATTATATGAGTAAAAAAGAAAATACATTTTTTCAAATAAAATACTAGTTCCAATTATCTGAAATCTCCCCATATAGCTATATTTTTGGACCTATTTTTATATAACTGCCGTTCCCTTAGGACAGGAATTTAGTCACTATGAGATGACCGGCAGACGTATTATTTAAAAATTCTTTAATTACGTTATATACTTACAATATATATTTACATATACTAAAAAACTGAAAATAATATAGGTAATGTAAATATTCTCTTATTCAGTTCATAATATTCTGTAGGCATATTGATTTCTGATTGTGTAATGAACTTGGTTACAGAAAAAGGAGAACGAGGCAAATAACAGTATATCTCCGTTATGCGCATTATCACGTAGAGATTGTCGCATTAAGAACTGTTATCCACGCCGTCACGTCACAGATGTTGAAAAGAGTTCTTTTATAACAAAAAAAAACAGTTTGACTTGTTAGATGTTTTAAAATAAAATAGTAATGAACTGATATTCATTTATAGTAAAAAAATCACTCTATTCAAATCAATTTATCGCAATTAATACTTAATTAATTAAAATCTAATCAATTAAATACACCGAAGAAATTAAATACCAGTGATTCATAAATAATTGAAATCAATACAGACGTAATTTGTCACCGTCGATTCACGTCAAATTCAGCGCTCGAGCCATTCATAGTGACTAACAAAGCCATCGAAAATCAATACTCATATCTTCTTTAGAAACCGTTACTCGATACCACAAAAAGAACATGTACACTTACCGGAAGGTAAGTACGTAATCAACACAATGATTTCACTTATTCAAATGAGCAAGCTAAAAAATATTCTATATTCGAAACTTCATTAGCGTTGCCTAATTCATGCTCGAAATACACGTCCTGGCTTGCAAGGGCAAAGTATGGGTCTCCTTGAAAAGTTTGCATCTGATAACATAAAACTACGAATCTACGCGACGCACGCCAGTAAAACTTCCAATTTATACGACTTATTTCCGCCGTCTTCAACAACCATCCAAACACACAGATCTTTAATGAATAATATACTTAAATACTACTCATGAATATTAGGCTACTGATGAAAAACGTTTAAAATTCGTTCGGTAGTTTTCAATTTACGGCGTAGGTGTTAGACAGACAGACTTGGTTGTAGAGTTTTTAACAAGGTAATGCTATACAGCATGAGATGTTACCTTGCTATTAAGTTAAATATAATAAATATAAGATAAACTCGCAATAATATACATACGATTGCACTGAATAAATTAAAAGGTTCCATTTGAACTAAGTAAATGTATCTTTTTTGCATTGATATTCAATGTTGAGCTTAAAACTTAAGTAGTCAAAAACCAATCAGAAAATTTCACCGTTCACACATCGTCCAACATTAATAAAAAAAAAAATACAATATTTTTGTTAATTCCATCCAGCCTTGACACGATTGCTATATATTCATCTACCATTACGTACATACACACAACAATGGCTGTGATCTGGAGCAATGTACAAGAGCTATTTGGCGCAGCGCTTTATTAATATGACTTGAAGAATGTTCTTGGCATTTCCTATTTCTAGTGACTTTAGAACCACAGAGGAAACCTGTTTGTTTTATAATAAAAAATGGCTAACAAGATGAAATATATCCTACTATTAAATGCGATTATAAACATTGAATATTTTTTTTTTTATAATGCGTACTCGCAATGCCTTAATTGTATTATGTACAAGATGTGTGTGTACGTTTGAATTTAACAAAAATTAGTTACCGTTGGAGTAATGTAAATACTCCTTATTACATTTTCTGCCAGTGGAAATCTGGTCAAAATCGGTCCAGTCGTTCCAGAGAGCCGGGATAAACAGACAAACAGAAATATTGGAAAAAATGTTATTTTGGTAATGGTCCGTGCGTGTACACATAATATTACAAACAGACGCTCCAATATAATAGATAATAATAATAAGATAAATAAGACTAAAAGTTTATGTTTAAACGCGCTATCAGTATCAACCAGTCCAATTAAGGGATAGTTTTGGAACGAAGTTCTTTAACACAGCTTACGGTAGAGTGAACTGGCTGAAATCTTCACTTAAGAAAAAAGAAAGAAAAAGCATTATACAGACGACCTTGTATTCTCTATCTTTTTCGGATGTTTACTGTTTAAATAATATTATTTACTTAATAGGTTATTATCATCGTCTTTTTAATTCACGCGGATTTTTCAATAACCGTTTTAATTAATTTCATTGAATTATTCTCAAGCGTTATTTATTTGTTTCATTGTGTCTCTCATTGAATACATAACAAAGGCAACGTTCTTACTGGGTATCCCACTCTTTTTATGCGAAGTATCTCAATAACCACGTAAAAAAAAATAAACTACGACCCACGTATATAGAGCAGTAATATTCAACGCGAGTGAAACCGAACAACGCTACATGTTTCGTAACCAAATACATGTACATTTATAAAGAACCGCTAGAGCTGAATATACACTTCTACCTAAAAGCACGAAATAAGCGACAAATTAAATAAGGGCCACATTGAGTCAGGGCCTTTCTTTGAGCTCACAAAGAATAGGAGAGAAATGATTTATCCTATCGATCTTAATCCATTAAAGCATAGTAAACATCATTAGTATGTTAGTATTTCAGTCAGTTGTTATATATCATTTAATTAATAGTAGTATATATATTAGGTTGGGGAAAAAGTCTTTTCGCATATAGTATGCATGAACTTGTAATAAAATCTCGTTGGCTATACCATTTGTATCTTGCTGGTTTTGGTATCATTATAAAGTTTTAATTTTAAAGAAGGCACTTCCAAATTCAAATTAGGAATTTGTGTGATTTTCATTTGTTTTTGTTGTTGTTAAAATGAGTGAATCTTAAGAAGAAATTCGATACATTTTAAAATTTTACTATAAAAAAGGTAATAATGCAACTCAAGCCGCGAAAAAAGTTTCTGATGTTTATGGACCTAATGCAGTATCTGTGAGAGTAGCGCAAGTTTGGTTTAAGCGTTTTCAAGCCGGAAATTTTGATATCAAAGATGCATCTCGCTCTGGTCGCCCTGTTACGGACAAAATTGATGCCATTTTTGAAAAAGTGGAGCAAGATCGGCATATTAGTAGTTACGATGTAGCTGAAGAACTGGCAATTGACCACAAAACGGTTTTGACTCATTTGAATAAAGCTGGGTACACAAAAAAGCTCGATATATGGGTGCCTCATGAACTCACTGAAAGAAACCTAATGAACCGTGTACTCATTTGTGATTCTTTATTACGACGTAATGAAACTGAACCATTTTTGAAGAAGCTGATAACTGGTGATGAAAAGTGGATCACATACGACAAGAACGTGCGAAAAAGATCGTGGTCAAAGGTCGGTCAAGCTTCACAGACTGTGGCAAAACCCGGATTAACTCGCAACAAGGTAATGCTGTGTGTATGGTGGGATTGGAAGGGCATCATTCATTATGAGCTGTTACCGCCCGGCAGGACCATCGATTCAGAACTGTATTGCGAACAATTGATGAGATTGAAGCAAGAAATTGAGAGAAAGCGGCCAGAATTGATCAACAGAAGGGGTGTGGTTTTTCACCATGACAACGCTAGACCTCACACATCTTTAGCCACTCAACAAAAATTACGAGAGTTTGGCTGGGAGGTATTAATGCATCCGCCATATAGTCCTGACCTTGCACCTTCAGATTTTCATCTGTTTCGGTCTCTGCAGAATTCCTTAGGCAATGTCAGGTTAACATCACGAGAGGACTGCCAAAACCACTTGTCGCAGTTTTTCGATCAGAAGCCCCAAAATTTTTACAGCAATGGGATCATGTCACTACCAACAAGATGGCTAAAAGTTATGGAACAAAATGGCACCTACATACTTTAGTCAAATGTAAATGAACTATAAAAAAAACTTTTTGAATTTTCATATAAAATACGAAGAAACTTTTTCCCCAACCTATTATATATACATTAATTGATCGAGAACGTTATAGAACCTATCACTTTTAAAACAGATCGTTACTTTCGCATATTTATAATCAACCAATTATATTTTTTTTACAAAGCTGATCCACCCAAACTGTACATAGACAATGGAATCAGATTATTTTTAAAAGTACTTTTAATAATAAGAATAAATTTAACAACAATTTACAGAATTTAATGTTTAAGAATTTACTGAGATAAAACGACAAGAAACGCACTAGTTACTCTTTTCAATTTGAATTACAAAGTTGTGCCGATAAAATACATTTCTGACACTGTAAGAAATATTACGATCCCTTCATTCGCCAATGCGCCACTAACCTTGGGAACTCAGTTGCATGTTCCTTGAGCCTGTAGTTACACTGTAATATTTTAATATTACTTGAATAATCGAAGAGATGGTCCAGTGGTTAGAACGCGTACATCTTAACCTATTATTGCGGGTTCAAACCCAGGCAAACACCACTGAATATTCATGTGCTTAATTTGTGTTAATAATTCATCTCGTGCTCGGCGGTGGAAGAAAATATCGTGAGGAAACCTGCATATGTCTAATTTTATAAAAATTCTGCCACATGTGTATTCCACCAACTCGCATTGGAACAACGTGGCGGAATATGTTCCAAACTCAAAAGGAGAGGAGGCCTTAGGCCAGCAGTGGGAAATTTACAGGCTGTTGTTATACCTATGTGAACCTGGCACCCTAATTAAGAAAATCGCATTTTTTTTAACGCATTATCGAAGAGCTTGGTATGTAGTTGATTGTAGTGAAAAAAAAAAATGTTTGTAGTTTGACCGAAAAAAAAATATGGGTCATCCAAAAATAGCCATCCCCCGGATATGCAAAAAATAACTTCTAACGGTTGATTCCTATAGGAAATCGTTAGTAGTTGATTGTAGTGAACGAATTTTCGTTTGTAGTTATTTGTTGAATTTTTTTTTTTTTATTAATATTTTTTTTTTTTTTTTTTCGTTAAAGTTAATCGTTATTGAAGCTTTTGCCTAAATTGTGCTTCAAAGTAAAAGAATTTTCGATTGTGGTAAAACAGCAGTTGATAAGGAGCAATCAACTTGAGTCAAACTCGCTTCGAAGTGATGAAGATTGAATTACTCCGGTTGTGAACACTAGACGACTACTACAAACGTCGAAAATGACTCAAAGATGCTTGTTGTGGTTTGTAGTAAAGGAATTGTTGACTGTAGTAGAACGGAAGTTCATAAAAAGCGACCAATTTGAGTCTAACTCGCTTTGGAGTGACTCCGGGTGAATTACTCCGATTGTGAAGATTAGACGACTACTACAAACGTCAAAAACGACTCAAAGATACTCGTTGAGGTTTGTAGTAAAGGAATTGTTGATTGTAGTAGAACGGAAGTTCATAAAAGCGACCAATTTGAGTCTAACTCGCTTTGGAGTGATTCCGGGTGAATTACTCCGATTGTGAAGATTAGACGACTACTACAAACGTCAAAAACGACTCAAAGAGACTCGTTGAGGTTTGTAGTAAAGGAATTGTTAATTGTAGTTGAACGGAAGTTCATAAAAGCGACCAATTTGAGTCTAACTCGCTTTGGAGTGATTCCGGGTGAATTACTCCGATTGTGAAGATTAGACGACTACTACAAACGTCAAAAACGACTCAAAGATACTCGTTGAGGTTTGTAGTAAAGGAATTGTTGATTGTAGTTGAACGGAAGTTCATAAAAAGCGACCAATTTGAGTCTAACTCGCTTTGGAGTGACTCCGGGTGAATTACTCCGATTGTGAAGATTAGACGACTACTACAAACGTCAAAAACGACTCAAAGATACTCGTTGAGGTTTGTAGTAAAGGAATTGTTGATTGTAGTTGAACGGAAGTTCATAAAAAGCGACCAATTTGAGTCTAACTCGCTTTGGAGTGATTCCGGGTGAATTACTCCGATTGTGAAGATTAGACGACTACTACAAACGTCAAAAACGACTCAAAGATACTCGTTGAGGTTTGTAGTAAAGGAATTGTTGATTGTAGTAGAACGGAAATTCATGAAAAGCGACCAATTTGAGTCTAACTCGCTTTGGAGTGACTCCGAGTGAATTACTCCGATTGTGAAGATTAGACGACTACTACGAACGTCGAAAATGACTCAAAGATGCTTGTTGTGGTTTGTAGTAAAGGAATTGTAGATTGTAGTAGAACGGAAGTTCATAAAAAGCGACCAATTTGAGTCTAACTCGCTTTGGAGTGATTCCGGGTGAATTACTCCGATTGTGAAGATTAGACGACTACTACAAACGTCAAAAACGACTCAAAGATACTCGTTGAGGTTTGTAGTAAAGGAATTGTTGATTGTAGTAGAACGGAAGTTCATAAAAAGCGACCAATTTGAGTCTAACTCGCTTTGGAGTGATTCCGGGTGAATTACTCCGATTGTGAAGATTAGACGACTACTACAAACGTCAAAAACGACTCAAAGATAGACGACTAGATTAGACGATTAGACTCACCCGGAATCACTCCAAAGCGAGTTAGACTCAAATTGGTCGCTTTTTATGAACTTCCGTTCTACTACAATCAACAATTCCTTTACTACAAACCTCAACGAGTCTCTTTGAGTCGTTTTTGACGTTTGTAGTAGTCGTCTAATCTTCACAATCGGAGTAATTCACCCGGAATCACTCCAAAGCGAGTTAGACTCAAATTGGTCGCTTTTATGAACTTCCGTTCTACTACAATCAACAATTCCTTTACTACAAACCTCAACGAGTATCTTTGAGTCGTTTTTGACGTTTGTAGTAGTCGTCTAATCTTCACAATCGGAGTAATTCACCCGGAATCACTCCAAAGCGAGTTAGACTCAAATTGGTCGCTTTTATGAACTTCCGTTCAACTACAATCAACAATTCCTTTACTACAAACCTCAACGAGTCTCTTTGAGTCGTTTTTGACGTTTGTAGTAGTCGTCTAATCTTCACAATCGGAGTAATTCACCCGGAATCACTCCAAAGCGAGTTAGACTCAAATTGGTCGCTTTTATGAACTTCCGTTCTACTACAATCAACAATTCCTTTACTACAAACCTCAACGAGTATCTTTGAGTCGTTTTTGACGTTTGTAGTAGTCGTCTTATCTTCACAATCGGAGTAATTCACCCGGAATCACTCCAAAGCGAGTTAGACTCAAATTGGTCGCTTTTTATGAACTTCCGTTCTACTACAATCTACAATTCCTTTACTACAAACCTCGACGAGTATCTTTGAGTCGTTTTTGACGTTTGTAGTAGTCGTCTAATCTTCACAATCGGAGTAATTCACTCGGAGTCACTCCAAAGCGAGTTAGACTCAAATTGGTCGCTTTTTATGAACTTCCGTTCAACTACAATCAACAATTCCTTTACTACAAACCACAACAAGCATCTTTGAGTCATTTTCGACGTTTGTAGTAGTCGTCTAGTGTTCACAACCGGAGTAATTCAATCTTCATCACTTCGAAGCGAGTTTGACTCAAGTTGATTGCTCCTTATCAACTGCTGTTTTACCACAATCGAAAATTCTTTTACTTTGAAGCACAATTTAGGCAAAAGCTTCAATAACGATTAACTTTAACGAAAAAAAAAAATATATATATATATTAATAAAAAAAAAAATTCAACAAATAACTACATACGAAAATTCGTTCACTACAATCAACTACTAACGATTTCCTATAGGAATCAACCGTTAGAAGTTATTTTTTGCATATCCGGGGGATGGCTATTTTTGGATGACCCATATTTTTTTTCGGTCAAACTACAAACAATTTTTTTTTCACTACAATCAACTACATACCAAGCTCTTTGATAATGCGTTAAAAAAAATGCGATTTTCTTAATTAGGGTGCCAGGTTCACATAGGTTGTTGTTATTGTTGAAAAATCACGCAATGTGTCTACATATAAATGCATCAAAAGAAGTTGATGAGATGCTTACATTTGTTCCTAAATAGTTTTATCTGCGCACTGACTCGTGACTAATGTCTGACCGGTCAACTGAGATACGCGAGTATTGTAATTAACCTACAAATATATACCGTTTTAATTAATACTGTGTTGTCGCTATCAAAAAACAATTTATTGTTTCCTTATTATGTGCGTGTTAAATTAAATTATTTTAGTTTACATTTACATAATCGATATTGTTATTCATCCTGACCATTTATATATCTGTCGTCGTTTTATTCATTATAAAACAGATAAAGATTGATAAAACTTAATTTAATTCGTTGAAACGATCAGCATAAACAGAGGGTGACCGCAGCAAGGCTGTTAACGTGTTGAAACGCCATTAGGTTATATAATATATGAATCAATTCTTAGACCCATCCCATTATACAAGATCATTAACCTCGATACGGGTTTCGTCTTATTAAGGACTAATTGACAAACATTTGCAGATTATGTTACTATAATTAAATCCATTAGTTGAGAACAAAAGATCAAATCAGATGTCAAAAGTAATACTTTAGTACTATAACAAAGGATCTTACATATAACATTCTAAGTAGGTATTATTTAATTACGTAAATTGATATTTCAATCAACTCTGCGTTTATATGAATTTTTATTGTTATTTATTAAATATAATTATCTAATTAAAATGCAAATTCAATATCACAACAGTGACCACGTCATAAACATAATATATAATGTAAGTATACAAATAACTCATAATCGTTATTAAAATATGTACCTATTATAAATGTTTAAAACAACTTAATTAAAATACAATACTTTAAAAATCTTGTTAAGAATTTTATCAAAAACATTCCGTTTATTCTTGGTACATAATTTATTTTGATTCACATAATTCGAAAATTTTAACTATAAATCTGTTGCGAATTCCTTGACCCGAATAAAAAATGTGCTAACGTATTAATTTTAATAATTACTGAAGGTGGAATTTATTAGACAGGTATTACGTGAAGAATAATTGAAATCGTTATCATATACATGCAAACACACACACACACATATGCGATATGGAAGTAAAAAATAGTAAGCTCAACGACGACGCTTGTAAGTTAAGCATGTGTGAAAATATTTTAGCATTGAATTGATATTCAATAGCATAAGGATAATTTAGATGTTTTTACTCAAATACTATTTGCAGCTGTAATTATGACATCTTTCTGAGAAATTTAATCCACAAGCATTGTCAAGCAACATAGGATTTTTTTAAAGTGCACAAGCATCGGACCTATTTGTATTCTCTCTCAAATAGACTATGTTGAATAGGGGCTATGTGATCGGTTATAAATTCGAAACAAATGAAGTGAAATCACACGCAGGACACCGACATGTGTTTTCTTTTTTTTACGGTATAGGTTGGCGGACGAGCATACGGGCCACCTGATGGTAAGTGGTCACCATCACCCATAGACAATGACGCTGTAAGAAATATCAACTATTCCTTACATCGTCAATGTGTCACCAACCTTTGGAACTAAGATGTTATGACCCTTGTGCCTGTAGTTACACTGGTTCACTCACCCTTCAAACCGGAACACAACAATATTGAGCACTGTTATTTGGCGGTAGAATAACTGATGAGTGAGTGGTTCCTACCCAGACGGGCTTGCACAAGGCCCTGCCACCGAATTTTCTATAATATAGAAGTATAGTTTTGAGAATTTCTTAACAACATTTCATTATCTTTGTTCCAACACGGCATCAGTACCGCGAGTCTAGTCTCATGCTATGTAGTAGAATAAGATCATATGTATCTGATCTTTAAGAATTAGAATAACATCAGTTAAGTACAGAGTATTGAGTATTTAATATTTAGAGGCATTTTAAATTTAAAACTGTGTATGTATAATTATAATAAAATATCACTCTTACATCAATTAGTAAATTTCAAATTAATTTCCTGTTTAATTATACGTAACGAGAATTATTAATTACGATTCATTCATTTTAATATGAAAGAAAATTATAGCTTTATAAATAAAAAAAATACACTTGAATATATAACTAATTATAATTTATTTATATTTATTTTATACGTTGAATATCAATATTAAAACAGCCTTGGTGACATTTTGTAATTATTTTATTTTTATAAGCATTTATTCACATTTAGAAGGCGAGTGAGTAAATAGACCACCTGATGATGGCATGTCCCTAGTGTATTACACTAGTTGGAGATATGTAGGGTGACTGCACCCTTCAATCGGACCATATAAGGACAAAGTACTTTTTGTTGTTTGGTGGTATCACTAACAATTGATAAAGGAGAATATGTACCACCTGTTTTATAATTATGCGACTCAGAGGAAACATTTACGGTGACATTGAATTACATACTCATACTTTCCATAAAAAAAAAAACATTCCATTATATATAATATTGTAAAAACGCTACATTTCTTAGCAGTTCTTGACGCGACTATTCGGAATTTAATAACGGTTCTTATTTAAATTAAATTATTTTTTCATGTTTGAAAAAATAATTTAGTTGCCAGTATCGATGTTCATGGAGTAGTCCTGATGGGCTGGTTGTATTTTCTAAAAACGTCTTTGAGTTATCAGCCGCGTTTGGAAAACAAGAACTGCTGCCGCAAATACAAAAAATGATAAATAGTATTCATCTTTAATCCTAGATTTCTTTTAGTGATAACAAATTAAGTATCTCACTCACTTAAACACCGATTTTGATTACATTATATTGATGTTGAGGTTATTATATTTATGACATGTGAAGTTGAAATTTTTGGACTTTAAAGTAAAAGTGCAATGCATAATATAAGAAATCACATTTTAGGGTGTTGGTTGTCATGTGTGAGGCAAAGAAAGTAGCCTATGTCCTTTCTTGCAGTTCAAGTTTGCATGAAGCAAAGCTAACCAAATTTTATCAAATTCGGCTCAGCGGTTTAGTCGTGATAGAGCACTGACAGGCAGACTTACTTTCATTAAATCAGAGTTCCTTTTATTAATTCATATTAATATAGATAATACCCCCATCACCGTTGTCACCTCAAAGTGTTTCATTCGACGGTCAGAAAGTCGAGGGCTCGGCGCAACCGAGAAACGCTGAAAGCATTCTTGCCACCATTCCACGCGGTCACGGTTTGTGCAGAAGATATTTTTAATATCTGTATATTATATTAAATTTATTCCCTTATGGAAGCACTATAATGCTATACATAATATACATTTTCTTTAATAAGGTAATTCGTAGTTAAATAAACAATAAGTAACTAATACGTTGCCTTAAACATATAACATATATCATAACCGATTACTCGGCAATCGCTTTAGATTTCGCGAAACTCTGTATCCGTCTAGACATAAATTGTAATAATATATATTATATTAATGTTCCTCAAAGTCAATACAATTATTCCACTTCACGTATAACTTGAACGTATGTCTATAATACATTTTTGTCATATTAATTGAAAATCGAATACCTATAAACTATTTCAAGAGTTCAGATTTGAAGTTCATCACATTCTCTCGTTTTTAACGCGAAAATCTCGCACAATCCTATAACTTCTAGTAATATATAGGATACTAGTCGTCGCAAGCGGCTTCACTCGCGTTGAGGGTTGGTTTTCTAATGTTAGGCATTCAGAAAAAAAAACAGGCTATGTCCTGCCTTGAAGTTCGAGCTTTGTTTGTTCAATGGTTTGATCTCAAAAAAGCAGCTGCCAGACAGAGTTGGATGTAAGTTAGTTGGACAGTATATATAAATAAAACGATACGAATATAAACGATTTAATCGTGCGTCTAAAACAATATTTTAGTATAAATACACTATCGACTTGATCTATCATTATAAATAATAATAACTCTGGGCGACACATGACTGCACGTAATATGTTTTGATCAATCAGTAATCCCTAACAAACGGTCCTCCGTTCTTCTTTATTCAGCGTGATAACATCGTACACGCCAGCGACAAAAACAAACTGTAAATATCAAAGTGTTGTTTTCTTTTTAATATATATTTGTTAATAATACCAATTTCGGGTTAACGAGTTAACTGCTTTTAATACAGATAGGTTACCTACCTTGATATTATAATTTCGAACTATGAACAAGACGAAGACATTTTCTTCTTATTTTATCTACACCTACAATATTCATTTCATTGACAATGTATATGTTTTTTTTTATCCTATTTACAATTTTCTCTGGATATACACTCAGCGGCAGAAAATGTGGCCCAAACTCTAAAATTCTTATAACATGCAATTTTGGTGTTGCGTATGAGAATTTTAAGTGGCAGCGTATCGTGGCGTTAGTTTTTGTTAATTTATGAGTTTCAAAGTTATAAAAAAAGGTTATTTGTTTAACGTAAGTGACACTTAACGTTATTAAGTGTAAAAACGCCCAAAACTCAGTTGAGTTAAAGTTCGATATTCAAACGGTCGTGCATTTAACCCTTATTGTTTTGTTTTAAATTTAATCTTTAGTCATTTTTCTTACTAAAAACTGAAAACTATGGCCTTAAGTTCAGCACAAATCGCTCAAGCTGTGTTACTTCGGATTCAAGGTTTAACGCAGCGTGAAATCGCTGTATCTTTAAATGTAGCACGTACAACTCTAAGATATGCCCTAAAAAGATACGATGAGACCGGCCTATACACGAGGAGACCAGGAAGTGGCAATATCAGATGCATATCAGCTCGAGATGACCGATTTATCATCCTCGCAATATTGAGAAATCGTTTCCTTACTGCGGGTGAAATAATGCAGCGTCTACAAACGACAAGAGGCGTCCGTGTAAGTGAGCGAACAATAAGAAGAAGAATGGAGGAACAAAACCTGCGTTCCCGAAGACCAGCACGAGGTCCAGAACTGCTCCGACACCATCGTGTAGCTCGACTTCAATTCGCTCGCGAACACGCTAATTGGACTCACGAGCAGTGGGCTAAGGTTCTGTGGACCGATGAATGCAGAGTAGCCTTAAGGCATCCAGATGGTCGCGAACGTGTGTGGAGAAGGCGAGGAGAAAGGTTTTTACCCACCACTACCTGGCAAACAGTGAGTTTTCATGGTGGCTCTGTTATGGTCTGGGCAGGAATAAGTTCAGACGCACGTACGGAGTTAACAATAATCGAAGGTCGCTTAACAGCAGTGCGATACATCGAAGAGGTCCTCCAAGAACATGTTCTACCATACATGGAATTTATTGGAAGCCAGGAATTTCTTTTAATGCACGATAATGCGCGACCTCACACAGCATTTTGCGTGAATAGCTACCTATCGGAGGTAGGAATTTCAAAATTGGACTGGCCAGCACGAAGTCCGGATTTAAATCCAATAGAACATGTATGGGACATGCTTAAAAGACGCATCAGATCCAGCATCAACCCTCCAGAGTCTACCAGTGATTTAAAAACCGCCTTGATAACCGCCTGGGAAGAAATACCCCAGGTTGACATAAAAAACATTATTAAATCCATGCCTGATCGCATGCAGGCAGTCATCAAGGCTAGAGGAGGCAATACCCGGTATTAATTTTAAGTCCCGTAAGTTTTTGTAATTTTTTTTTTAAACTTTCTTTTGTTTATTTTTTTCCAATTTTAGAGTTATTTGTTATTTTTAAGATAAAAAATTAATTAATTGAGGTATTACTTTTTTTTTACTAAATATTCACTTTAATACCTTTAAATTTTATGTACAAAAAAAAATACCCCTATTTCGTGTTTAATTTTGATGTTTAACCACATTATGTGTTTGGGCCACATTCTGTGCCGCTGAGTGTATTTAGTAGCTTACAGTGGTTTGGGACCATAATAAGCTAGTCAAACATTACATCATAGCAAAAACATACTCATATAACAAGAGTAGGTGACTAGCATAAAGATAGATAGATAGATAGATAAAAACTTTATTGCACTCCAAATCTTATAAAATAACAGTACATATAAAATGGTTAATTACAGAGAATTGAAGGCAAGGGCGGCCTTATCACTAAAAGCGATCTCTTACAGGCAACCCAACAGATGAGGACAACATATTTTGTAAAGAAGGTAGTGCATAGTTATATTATGATGCATACATATTATACAATCGATATTTGATTTAATATAAAATTACATATAAAGAAAACGTAAAATAAACATACATGCAAATACCTGTACATATATATATACACATACATATATATCTACATAAATAAATATATACATACATATAAATATATATATATATAAAAAAAATAAAAAAAAAGGAATAGTTACGAAGACATATAATGATGTTTGACTCGACTTTTAAATATATTTAAGGACTGTGACATCCTAATGTCATGTGGGAGCGCATTCCATAATTTAATCGATCTGACAGTAAAAGAATCATATCTGACAGTAAAAGAATCAATAAAGGTACATATACATAAATAGTTTTAAAGATAGGAATAGTCTATTTTAATGAAACTGTAAATTTTATAAACCTAGGCGATTTCTTAGAACATAGCCGGTGAAGACATCTTCGTATCGACGATACATATACCACATCAGCAGCATGCAATCTGATAGATGGGTAGCTTTCGTCACAAATTGGGTCTAAAACGTCGGGGTCATCCTATGATGCGCCGGTGTGGACGACCTTGATACCTTCATCAGAGAGATTGGATTGAGGCGGCTAGGGACCGAGATTGACGTAAAGGACCTTGCCTAACAGTGGGTTCAATAAAAGTTCGTAGTTTATTTACGATTTGTAAATCAGAACACAGTCACTAAGTGAGTGATATGATTTATTAGCTGTTCTGATGTATAAAATGATTAAAAAAAAAACAACAAACATAAATTAACGTTTGTATCACAGGCAATCATAAAACAATGAGCTATTATGTTGTGTAATTTCAATAATGAGTATTGTTACGATACTTCGTAATATACAAATGAACAATATCTAGAACCCTATTTTTAATATTGTTACGTATCTGCGTACCGATATATATTATTTACTTACATTTTAATTTGACCAATATTAAATCCTCGATCTTTCGTTCTACGGCAAGAGCTTCGAAAAATTAACGTTATTTATTTGATCACAATAAAATAAAAATGTCATCAACCCAAAAGCTTTTCCTGTTGAAAATGTATCTAAGGGTGGCAAAAACCCACGGAAAGTAGAAATTTACGAACTGAACGACAGTGGTCTTCCATTTGAATGCACCAATGGACATTATTTACGCCTAGAACACGCGTATTTATTAGTGATCATCAAAATAAAATGTATACAGTATATTATAACCTTGATTAACTTTTTAATGCCTAATGCCTATGGCCCACCGGCTACTTATAACCTCTGCTTATAATATACAGACAAAATTTGATTAGGAATATTTATAGGGTATTTCACACATATAAACAAATATAATAAAGACAAGTTAATTCATCGGTGTATATTTTTCAGTAACACCAAAAACCATTAGTTAGACATAAAAAAAACAATAAATAATTAAAAAAACTATACTTCTCTTTTATTTAAGATCTAAAAAAGGAAAATCAAAAATATTACAATAAAGAAAATTTTGCAATAAAACATGCAAATATTAATAAGCGCTGCACAATGGCTCAATACAATTTTATTTTGACTGGCTCGCTCGATTTGATTTTGACTTGTGCCCTATTAAATATAAAAAGTTCAGATACCACCATAGACCATACTCATGTATAATACATTATAATTTTAAAGCTTGTGTACAATTAAAGTGGCCTAGGAAAAGTTAATAGCATTTAAAAAACAACAATTACCTCTATATCACCATTATATGACATAAAATAACTATTAAGTAATGAATATATGTAATTAAATCACAATCACTATTCATCTCCAATTTATTTTCATTATTAATTTGTCATTATATTCTATACTGTTTCTTTTGGACTGGTTTAAGGTATTTCATTTATTTTGAAAAAAAACTAAATTAAATACATATAAGAAACTTTTTAGTAAATACCATCCGATTAGCAAGCTACAATTGTTTTGATGTATTATCACCATTTTTTATAACTATGTATTTGAATCAAGTATTTTTAATTTTTTTATGTATTTTCTTTTGTGAAAATTACCTACATAAATTATTTGTTTTAAGTATTTATATGTACCCATTGTTTAATAAATCAATAAAATATGATTGTATTTTCAGCTTTTTATTGTTTCTCTTAACTTGTAAATAAAAATGTAACAAATACTTTTTGAGAGGAAGCTTTCATTTTTTATAGTGTACAATATAAAGAAACAAAGTGCTCTAAAGAATTATTTTGCCTTCAAATTGATCTCATTACATTTTTAGTTTAGAGGTCAAAATTGATTGAATATTCTACAATACTGGAGTAAATATTTATTTCCCTTTTAATATTATCCACGTAGCCAAATAAGAATTTTGGCTGCGATCCACGCCTCAATAAGAGAGAGGAGACGTAATAAAAACAAACAAAATCTGACCTTTTGTGAATTCTTTGTAACATAATCTCACAATTACCTTGTCTCCTGGAATGTTTTTCGCCGACATGGTGCGTCACCTTCCAGTCCTTTTATCCGACGTCGTCTTGGGGACGATTTATCCAAAGAAAGGAGCTCAATGTTGCTGCGGCAGCCCAGCATACGACACAAAACACTTCACTTTATCAATCACTCGACCATCATCACTGATAGAACGTCGCATTAAAACCACAAACACAATAACCGAGCCATCTTTTGGCGTTGTAATTAGCACGATTTCCCATTGAGATTCATCGGTACAAATAATTTTTCATATCACAACACACAAACACAGCGACTGACAGAAGCTAACTTGATTGAGGTTGACGGAAAATGGCGAGAGATGGTTACTGCTTCCCCCCTCATCCCGCGCATGCTATAGTTTGGTCACTTTTATTTCTAAATGTTTTTCTAGATGGCAGCACACTTGAATACAAACTGAAGTAGCATCTATAGATGTACAATTACTTCTAACAGATGGCGTTATAATCTAAATAATATAAAAGAGTCGTATTAATGACTGAATTTCCATATTTTAATTACTTGTAAATGAAATTACAAGTTATAAAAATGTACTATATAAATAGTATACTATTTTACATGTTGTAGTACTATTAATGATGTAGGTACACAAGTAAACAATATATTTTATTTCATAGAGTTACTTTAAAAAATATGTATTATATATTACTACTATTTTGTGTCCTTTTGAATTATTTAGGTAACGTATACGGTAGAGAAAATACTTCACAACAATATTATAAAAACTATTAAAAGACTTAATTTATTTATTTTGTCAATAATTGTTATCAATATACTTTTTGAAGCGGTGCTAAGTGGCAATTTATATATAGTTTAATGTGTTACTTTCCTATTTTTTACGGAGAGTATACGTAATAAATTGAAAAATACTAAAACGTATTATAGGTTTTTAGTAATTTGAGGTTTATGATTACTCAAAGACATCTGTTTACAATTTATTTTTAAAAATACACTCTTATATTCATAGTAAATTTTCTGTATTAGCCGAGCCTCAGCCTATTTGCTAGTGGTAAGTTTTTAGCAAATGGCAACACAAATGTTGGCCGCTTTCAAGTTTTAGTTGTCGGCCGCGCATCAAACGCCACTGTTGCCGCCATTGTTGTTTCATTTCGCAAAATGGCGGATGGAGGCGTGGATATAGATTTATACGCCGATGATATAGAATCTGACTTTAATAGACAAGTAAGTTTACCTTATTCTTTTAGAATTACGATAATTTTACATTATTACATGAAATTAAATAATGTTATATTGTAAATATTTTTAATAAATGAAAAAATGCAATGCGTTTCAGGATGATTTTGGAGGAGAAAATGTCGACTTATATGACGACGTTTTAGCAGCACCTACAGCGAAACCAGAGGACGGAGATGGGCCACCGAACTCAGCGGCACCGCAGCACCCTCACCCACCAGAAGAAACAAATGGTACCGCTCCTTACCATAACAACGCACCCAGCCACGGGCATCATGGCCGCCGCTTCCAACTTTACGTCGGCAATTTAACCTGGGTTTGTACCTGATTTTCTCTTTAAATATAAGTGTAAATATAGGACATATTATTTTAATTAACTACTTTTAATAATTTTTAAATATCTGATATTACAAAACAGATATTTTGCCGGGACTGCCATCTTGAAAAATGTTAACCTTTTAATCGATTTTTAGAATCACCTACTCGCGTTATCAAATGTTTTAATAAATTAATTATCCGGTTCTTAGTACCATTAAGTATCAAAATAATGTAAAACCATCCGATGTAAAGTTCATATTATTTGTCAACTGTTATACGAATTTTAGCTTTAATTACAGCTTTCGTTGTTATTGATAAAAAAATATAAGGCTACGTATTTTACAATAATTCAATCAATTTATATTTTGATATAGAATATTTCTGTAATCTTGAAGGATTAAGATTGAAGTTCAAAAAATATATAATAATAATTTCGACGATGACTAGGTATATGTGAATATTAAGTTTTGTTAATCTATATTCACATACTTACATATTCTATGTGGGAAACTGTTATTATTATACGTCTAACATTGTTTCCACATAATCTCATACAATCTAAGTGTATTAAGTGTATTTATTTATAAGATGGCAGTCCCAATGATGAATAACCAAATGAAGCTGACTGTCTTTGTATTCCTAAGAGTTCCTACTAGTTGTTAACTACACATATTGAATGAAATTGAATAAATCTTGTAATTGTTTTGTAACATACTTTTGGTTTTTAATCTGTAATTGATGTTATTTCTTTACTCACATGTTACTCTTAGCTTAATAATAGCAAAAAAGTTGTTTATATATTAATTGTATGTTTGTTTTTAGAATGAAATAATCTTATAGTACTACAAACATATATGAAATATAGATACCAAATTAATAGAGTTTTTAAATTAATATATTGTGTACGCTGATAGAATCACTATGTGTCTAAAATTCTGCATGTAAATTAAAGTTTGTATGTTATAAAACATGGACACAAGAGATGATGAATTGTATTATGTGAATGGTTTCATTTGGCTATTTATTACAAGTAAAATGTGCCATTTTGTTTTAAACAAAAACTAAACATTATGGTACTTTAAATATGTTATAAGTTACTGTTTGGCTATATATTTACGTAAATTCTACTATGATGAAATATTTCTATAATTACATTGATATAGCAACATCATAATTGAACATTTTAATTAACAAAAGCCTGATAGTTTTTGGCATAAGCATCAGATGATAGAGGCAGAAGCAAATAGAGTTCCTGTATTTTGATAGTGAAATGTAGATATATAATATATAAGTATGTTTAGGTATGGAGAACTTATTGTTTATCAGTATTTGAATACTAGAATTATTAAGATCTCATGTTATTATTTTATGATTTTTTTTTTTTAATATGGAATCAAAATTTTATTGATGTGTTTTTAATTTCACATATTCTTATGTTTATGATGGTGCTATATCAATATTTTTTAGCAAAAACAGGCAAGTCGATACCTATCTGTGATACTTAGCTGTGACATATAAACATAGTTGTTTTTCAGTATAAATTTTGTGAAATATTGAATCTTGTTTTTGCTTTTTTAGTTTACAATATTAATTTTTAATGTTGGTTAGATAAGATTTTTAATATTTTGTTATCATTGCAATTAAAAAAATACTATAAAATTAGTAAGGAAACAAACTAAGATTGGTCTTATTGCGTTTATTTATAGTCGGTAAAGGTGTGTTTTTTTTAATCATACCATAGTGTTTTAAATTCTGCACTTCACAAACTTGTAGAATAGTTTCTTTTTTTTTAATTCTTTCATTTTGTTTTAACACATTGAGAAATATATTAGTAATTATAAAAAGGAAAGAGATATTTATTTATGTATTGAAATGATATATGTTATGGTTTGTATAAGCTATTCTGTAGCTCAAAGCGAAATTCATGTCTGCAATTTTTTGATAAATATCAATGTTTATTATTATTTGTATAAATTACAAAAATATTTATATGACAAGTTTCACTCATAAGTGTTGAGTTTTATCAAACAATCCATAACAGAAGTTTATAAATATCACTTTTTAAATATCTCATGTCAACTAAATGATTGTTTTGTGGTTAAAGTATGTTTTTGGAATGGAATTTGAATGTATATTTTATTTGGAAGGATGTTATAAATGATGATGGATGAGAGCTAGTCGCATTATATATTTATATAAAAAAATACTTCCATTAGGCATATAAAAACCCTAAAGATATGTAATTCCATGAGCTGTTGCTTTATTTTCAAAAAATGTTAAAAACATTTTGCAAGCAGATTGTATTTTGTCTATAGCGTTACACCGGAACCGTGTTAGTTTTAAAATATCTTTATTATATTTAGAACTTGTTTAATTAGATACATTCTGTTGAGGGAACTATGTATCAATGAATTTGATGGTAAGGCTGCATTTATATAAGAAGCGATTGATTTGCTATAAAATTGCATTGTTTTGGAATCAGAATATTGGGTAGAATGTGGCTGCATGTCAAATACAAATTAATATCATTACCAAAATTCTGATTTTTCATAAATACTATATAATCTACATTTTTCTTTATCAGGTTACATCAAGGTAAGAATTTTAAACTTGTAAACTGTAGCTCTCTGTCTAAAATTCGTATATCGACTGTTTTTTGTCTCTGTTGAATAAGTGTAATATTTATTTACTTAATCATATTGTATATATTTAAACTAGTAATGGTTTAGATATAAGCCATTATTGGTGTATTTCTCTATTTCGGTGCGAAAAGATTATTGTTACGTTATATACTTTTGTAAATAATTGTTGATATGAGGCCGTGAAAATATTTTTAATGTTAATTTAAAATAAATATTAAATCATTGTCACTATATGATTGAGGTGGGAAATAGGGTAACTAGCATTTTGATTATCTAATAACTTTGTTACGCGCGTTCGATAAAATCTACAAAATGTACAAATTGTTATAAGGAAATACGATTTGTACTACATGATGTTAAAACCGATTGTTTATTCAAAATAAGTTCATTGTATCGAACAAACTAATGATTTATTGTGAGTAATTAACTTCATTAATCCTGTTAAAATATTACGTTAATGTTTGATTTTTCAATAAAACTGAAACTAATGTCTAATTTAATCTTCGCCTTAGTACTTAACCACTTAAATAGTTAAATTAATAAATTAAATTATAAAGATCTCAATTCTTTTATAAAATGTTAAATAATTTATAAAATAAGTACATTGTTAATAGAATTGTAAAATTTTCCTCCTTCCCTGTTATTGAAGGAAAACATATCCATCCGGCTTGTTTAAATTGCAGTATGTTAACTGCTTTTTTTTCTTTAATATATCATTAATATGATAATAACGAAAGATGTGATGATGAAAATAAAATTATGGTTAAAAATAAAACTGTTTCCTTTCGACCCAATATTTTCCTAACGTGGAAATCAAATGAGAGTAAACAATGAAAATGTCCAAAGTCAATTTGAATGTAAGGGTTATGCTAGGTTACGAAAGATTGGCGTGAAAGTAGAATGATTTATATTGTCTATAAAATAACTTACGATATACCGAATATGATAGGAACACGTAGCATTCTATCGAAGTTAGTGCAGTTCAAAAATCGCGTTGTAAAAAGTACTCGTAGGGCTAAAATTTCGGAGTTATTACCTATATCGAGCTATTGCGACAAAGGCATTCGAGGCACAGTCAAGTATGTATTTTATATTTCGCTACACATACAACGTGATAGCTTTTTCCTGAGTTTTGGATACGTATTTTTCAGTGGGCGACAGATCAAGATATTGCTAACGCGATCGCCGATATCGGCGTCACGGATTTTCAAGATGTCAAGTTCTTCGAAAACAGGGCAAACGGACAGTCGAAAGGTTTCTGCGTCATATCGCTGGGTTCCGATCAGTCCATCAGGGTGGTCATGGATCGGCTCCCGAAGAAAGAGATTCACGGTCAGCATCCCGTCGTGACATTACCCACTAAACAGGTACATATCAAATAAGTATGTTCAGAATTTATCTTTGATATTAATTAAATGTAATGGCTATAAATTATGAAGCATAGATTTTTTTTAGAGAATTTAGATCAACACTTTTGTGATAAGTTTAATACAGAAATCATTTGGAATGTCATAGGCTGATATTGATTATTATCACTTAACTAGTTAGTGTAAATAAATTAATTACAGAGTTTGCTACTGCAAATTCTACTGAATAACACAAAAAAAATCTTAATTTCCTTATCAAATTACTGACATAATGCAAGCATACAAGTTGCAAGTAAAGATTATTTTAGCAGACAGTATTCAACAATATTATAAGATTATTGAGGAAATTATGTATAATGTTTTCAATTAGTAATAAAAAACAGAGAAGTCAAAAAGTTTGCATCCTTATATAAATCAATAGTAAGAGATTTATCCTCCTAGATGTTGTTGTCATGTGGACGAAATCGAGAAAAGAGCAACAAACTATTTAATTAGTAATAAACAGTCTCAGATTATGCAATCAGTGCTAAAAATCGAATTCTTTTTGTCTCAATTACTTAATTAAATTTATCTATTTCTTTTCTTTTTCTTTATCGAGTTTTTATTAGTTTTTAACTTTAATTGTATTTCATAGGCTTTGAACCAGTTTGAAAGCCAGTCTAAGACAAGGTCTACCCCACCTGGACCCAACCCTGGCATGAGAGGACCTCATCCTGGTGGACCACCTGGACCACACCCTGGAGGTAATAATAAATATCATTATTAAATAATTATGATTAAAAAATAAGTTTTACTATAACAGAAATAATTATGATTGAAAGACTCAAGTGGTATATAATCTTAGTTTCCTTTTACATCATACCACCCACCCAAATGAAAACAGCAAGTATCTCTTTTAGTGTCAATATCTATGGGTGATGACAACAATTAACCATTAGGTGGCAGATATGATGGTCTGCTTATGATATTTTAGTTTATAATAAAAAATATGATTATAAGTAGTTTTTTCTTAGATTGGACTGTTATTATTTAATATTTAGAGTAAAATATAGTAAAAATGTTAAAATTTATAAGAAAATAATTGAACAACATAACAATATATTTTTTTGTAAACATAAACTATTATAAGATACTATTGGTCAAAATGTAAACTAACAATCTATCAGCAATGCATCGATCTCCAGAATTCTTCGGCGGTGGACCAAACGGACCGGGGCCCAACGGCCCTCGTATGATGATGCCTGGTCCTGGTCCTCATCACCAGCTCCGTGGACCCCCGCCAGGGCCTCACGGACCCCCGCCTCATCATATGCCACAGCATCAGGGACCACCACCGCATCACATGCCACCCCATCAAGGTCCACCACCCCATCAGGGACCACCACAGCATAGGCCACCCATGCAGGTACGATTTTATTTGCAAGAATGGTAATAGTTATCATGTTTCAAAAGATTTTTATACAAGCACATTTTTGATTGTTTACAATAGAATAGTTTAAGTAGAACACTGCCCAAAGAAATTTATTTCAATTTTGGCTTTCATCATAATAAGAGACAGGCTTAACATTTTGTATGTTTGAATTTTCCATATTTCATTCATATTTTTTATTTCATGTAGCATCAAAAATTATTTAATCTATACATTAATGACTGGCAGCTGGATTATCTAAAATTAATTTGTACTATATGGTATAAATGTTTTAAATAAAAATATTTGTATTCAGTTCCAAGGGCCGCCTCAGATGCAACGCGCTCCTGGAGGTCCCGGAGGGCCGGGCGGCCCGGGTCCCGGGCCCGGCCCGCGCTCCGGCCCCGAGTGGCCGCGCCCGCACCACATGCCCGCGCCCGCGCCGCAGTACGGCCCGCCGCAGCACCAAATGCCGCACCAGATGCCGCCGCCGCACGCTGTAAGTGTCCTTTAAACTAATCATTATAAGAACACAGCTTAAACTGTATAAATAATTATATTTAGAAATGTATTGCTGTAAATTGGTGGTAGGGCTTTGTGCAAGCCCGTCTGGGTTGGTACCACTCATCAGTTATTCTACCGCCAAATAACAGTACTCAGTACTGTTGTGTTCCGGTTTGAAGGGTGAGTAAGCCAGTGTAACCACAGGCACAACGGACATAACATCTTAGTTCCCAAGGTTGGTGGCACATTGACGATGTAAGGAATAGTTAATATTTCTTACAGCGTCATTGTCTATAGGTGATGGTGACCACTTACCATCAGGTGGCCCATATGCTCGTCCGCCAACCTATTCCATAAAAAAAAAAAAAAAAACAAAACAAGTTATATATAGCATAACTTTTAAGACTTCTTGTTATTGCTTGTTTGTTAAATTATTGTAACATGTATATATACATTAAGTTAATTTTTTTAAACAGCCTCCTGGCCAAGGCATGCCGCCTCCCCATCACCAACTTCCGCCGCACCAGCAGGGACCTCCTAGGGGACCTGCACCATTACCGCAACACCCAGGTAACGTTTTTGATTTGATTTACCGAAAGTTGTTCATGAATATTAATTCACTTTTGAATCGGGATTTTCAGTCGAGATGGCCCAGTGGTTAGAACGCGTGCATCTTAACCGATGATTGCAGGTTCAAACCCTGGCAAGCACCGCTGATTCATGTGCTAAATTTGTCTTTATAATTCATCTCGTGCTCAGCGGAGAAGGAAAACATCGTGAGGAAATCTGCATGTGACAAATTTCATAGAAATTCTGCCACATGTGTATTCTACCAACCCGCATTGGAACAGCGTGGTGGAATATGTTCCAAACCTTCTACTCAAAGGGAGAGGAGGCCTTTAGCCCAGCAGTGGGAATTCACAGGCTGTTGTTGTTGTTGAATATTAACTCGATGGTTTCTTAAATTGATGATATTATATAATGATTTTTGTTTGATGCAGGCGTAGGTGGTGCACCGGCGCCTCATGTGAACCCAGCTTTCTTCAGCCAACAGCCTCCTGTGCAACCTGCACCGCAAGTGCAACCGCCACAGCCTACACCGCAAGGTTAATACAAATATATTAAAATATCTCAAATTACATGCCCACCAATTTCAACATTTGATAATGACTTTATAACATAACTGAATTGCGTATATTTTTATTTAATTATTCATTATCAAAATCAAAATCAAAATAAACTTTATTCAAGTAGGCTTTTATAAGCACTTTTGAATCGTCATTTTACAATTAAGTGAAGCTACCACCGGTTCGGAAAGTAGATTCTACCGAGAAGAACCGGCAAGAAACTCAGTAGTTACTCTTTTTTAACATTTAAAAAATACAACGTCATGTTAATTAAATACAATTATTTCAATTAATGTATCCTGCTTGGAAGTCAACAGGTATTAACTCCACGCTTTTTTATCATCTACAAAATCTTGTATCGAATAGTATGCTTTTTCTACCAATGTATTTTTAACAAACGATTAGTATTGTGAAGCGTATTCGCGTAATATTATCTTTTAATTTCTGATTAAGGTATTTTTAATCAAGGTGCTCCATACGGTCACCCGGCTCATGGTGCACCACCTCCGACGCAAGGGCCACCACCCGGCGCACGACAACCTTATGGAAGACCACCGACGGTAGGTTACATCTTATAACAAAATCAAATCATTTTGCATACATATACTGCTGCTAAAATACCAAAATATTTTGGTATGACATTGAGGGTTCATATGCATATTCGGACGACCTCCATGGTCGAGTGGTATGTACACCGGTTTTCATGGGTACGCCACTCTGAGGTCCCGGGTTTGATTCCCGGCCGAGTCGATGTAGATTACCATTAGTTTTCTGTGTTGTCTTGGGTCTGGGTGTTTGTGGTGCCGTCGTTACTTCTGATATCCATAACACAAGTGCTTCAGCTACTTACATTGGGATCAGAGTAATGTATGTGATGTTGTCTCATATTTATTTATTATATTATTATTATTTATTATTATTATATATAATAACTTTTTCTTTTTTATGTAGAGCTACCCTGCTGGCGTCGAAGCGCGACCGGCACATCACGCGGCACCGCTCGGTCCTCACGCGCCCCCACACGCGGCACACGCACCTCACCCGACGCATCCGCCACATCCGGCCATCAGTGAGGCTGAGTTCGAAGAAGTTATGAGTCGCAATAGAACCGTGTCGTCCAGCGCTATTGCGAGAGCCGTCAGCGACGCAGCCGCAGGAGAATACGCGTCAGCTATTGAGACGCTCGTCACTGCCATTTCGTTGATCAAACAGAGCAAGGCAAGTTATTGTTCCTTTTTTTCTTAGCATCTTTTATATTATTACTATTTACTATACATATATGGATAGGTACATATAATGGCTACTATTTTTATTAAAAACAATATCGTTAACATGTATTGTTTATGAATATTACTGTAAATCGATACTGGCAATAAAACTATATGATTGTTATTTAGACCTTGCTTTCGGTATAAATCATGGTCGAGATGGCCCAGTGGTTAGAACGCGTGCATCTTAACCGATGATTGCGGGTTCAAACCCAGGCAAGCACCTCTGTTTCATGTGCTTAATTTGTCTTTATAATTCATCTCGTGCTCGGCGGTGAAGGAAAACATCATGAGGAAACCTGCATGTGACAAATTTCATAGAAATTCCGCCACATGTGTATTCCACCAACCCGCATTGGAACAGCGTGGTGGAATATGTTCCAAACCCTCTCCTTAATGGAAGAGGAGGCCTTAACCCAGCAGTGGGAAACTTACAGGCTGTTACTTTACTTTACATGGCAAAAAGTGTGCATAAACACCGTATTAATGTATAACAATATGATACAGGTGGCCCACGATGACCGCTGCAAGATCCTAATCTCATCACTACAAGACACGCTGCACGGCGTGGAGACCAAGTCGTACGGCGGCGAGCGGCGGCGCTCGCGCTCGCGGGAGCGGGACGCGCGTGCGCACCACCGCGCACCGCGACGCCGGGAGCGCTCCGCCTCGCGCTACCGGGACCGCTCGCGCGACCGCGACGACCGCGACCGGTACTGACGAGCGCAGCTGTTGCATGCTCTGCACATTCAAGTCATCTTATGCCATCTCCATTATCGAACGACTTAAATCCAAACGAGATAAGACCTCCCGTGCCTTAAATTAATAAAATGAAATGAGGGTGTCGAATTACTAGCTAGTTATCTTACGCGCAATATTCGATTGTTCATGTATCCACGGTTTGAAATTGGTGCCTTGAATTCAACGACGCGCAATGTTTTATAAGTATTGTGTACTACGTTTTAGTAAGCACCCTGGGTTGTAATCTCCAGATATTCAAGAGAGTTATATTCAATTCAATGTAATCACTTGATTACAGGTACAGGGAAAGGTCGAGGGATCGGGAACGCGACCGTGATACGTAAGGCTTAGAAATTAGAAAATTCGATAAAACAAACGATTCAACATCCCTCTATATCCACAACGAATTCATTAAAAATAAAAACATTTGTATCATTTTAAAGTAGCTCTTTAATCATTATTTTTTATTCCCAGGTATTACAGAGATTATCGCGAGAGGGAACGCGACAGGTCCAGGTCAAGGGATCGTGAACGTACCGATCACTACAATAGAGGACACAGTCGAGAAGAGAGGTGAGACTTCATTGAAATTGATCTGTATAAATGTACAAGGTCACTTTGCAAAATGCAACAGGAATAGTTTACAACGTTTAAATGGTTATTAACTCCTTGACGACCTCCATGGTCGAGTGGTGTGTACACCGGTTTTCATGGGTACGCCACTCTGAGGTCCCGGGTTCGATTCCTGGCCGAGTCGATGTAGATTGCCATTGGTTGTCTCTGTTGTCTTGGGTCTGGGTATTTGTGGTACCGTCGTTACTTCTGATTTCCATAACACAAGTGCTTCAGCTACTTATAGTACGACACAACTTAGATGTCGCATCGGGAAAATTCGTAAAACCGATCACATCCGAATTGAGTACGCTATCCCAAATTATCAATATTTATTTCTCACGCGAATATGATCTTTGCACAAACGTAATAACTTGTAATATCACATGACCTAATATATTCGTCAATTTGACGCGTCGATTTACTTGCACTTGCTTTCTCTGACGCGTGAATCTATAGCGACGAATAGCGCCGAATATCGCGATAGGGAGCTATTTCTATTGGTCGTATAAATCGGCAGTAATCGGTTTTATTTTCATTCCTTTGTATTTTCCGATGCTACATCTAATTTGTGTCGTACTATACATTGGGATCAGAGGATAATGTATGTGATGTTGTCTCATATTTATATATTTAAACTTTTTATAGGCCACGCAAGTCTCCCGTGGAGCCGGCCGCTGAGGCGGGGGCGGGCGACGCGAGTAGCGCCAAGAGCCGCACGGCGGCCGCGCCCTACTACGACGAGCGGTACCGCGAGCGACGCGACCGCGACCCGCCGCCCGCCGACCGCGACCGCGACCGCGACCGCGACCACCGCCGCGACGCGCGCCACTAGACCCGCGAGCCACGTCACCAGTCACTTCTCGGATAGCAATAAAAGTAGTAAAGTAACAGCCTGTAAATTCCCACTGCTGGGCTAAAGGCCTCCTCTCCCTTTGAGGAGAAGGTTTGGAACATATTCCACCACGCTGTTCCAATGCGGGTTCGTGGAATACACAATAGGCAGAATTTCAATGAAATTTGTGCAGGTTTCCTCACGATGTTTTCCTTCACCGCTGAGCACGAGATGAATTATAAAGACAAATTAAGCACATGAATCAGCGGTGCTTGCCTGGGTTTGAACCCGCAATCATCGGTTAAGATGCACGTGTTCTAACCACTGGGCCATCTCGACTCACCGGATCCATCTTAACCGGATAGCAATAATCGATCTAATTCAAATTGCGTACGCGTGACGCGCAATATTTGTAGCGTTCCCGCCGTCACTGGGTCGGTTGTTTTGCCCATCAAAATAGCTGTAGGCCGAAGCAGCATTAGACTGGCAAACGAAATGTTTGTGTCTGCTTCAATTGTGTTTCAACGTACTGATGTTCACAGTGTTATTCTTTCTTATATTGCAATTTTGGTGTGCTCCTCCTATGCAGTGTCTTCGGTTTCGTTGTATTAACATGGATATTTTGCAACGTCCATAAAGTATTTTCCTTGTGAAATTCCTTTAATTAACTTTATATTAAATAGCTCATTTGAAATTTCATTCATTACTCAAACCCTACTTTTGAAATTACAAAATTGTTATTTAGTTTTCATAACGCCATGTACATGCTGATGTTGTTGTTTTTTTTTAATGTTAATTATGATTGTCCTTATGTGAGTTTGAGTTAATTTATATAGAATTGAACAAATATAATTGTGTTGTTTTCTATAGTATTTCCGCAGACGCATTCATTTTTGTTCGTTATGCACTTAAAGTTGCGCATACGCACTAAATATGACACTACAGTAACAAATAAATAATGTTAACAAATTCCGGCGCCACACATTAATCGCGTTAAACAAACAAGCATATTGCAATGTCAAGAAATATACAAATTTTAACGTTAATGATATGTTTGTTAGAAAGCATAAGCCTCATACATAGTCATACAAATATGGATTTGTACGTATAGATAATACGTACTAAATGGGTGACGCCGGCTTAAATACCATTCTCTAAATGGAAATGAACAACATTCCAACAGAGGTTCTTTTAACCTAAAATTGACACCAAATCTAATATATTTGTGTGAAGAAAGTAACTTTAAAGATTTCTTGAGAGTTGTAAATCTATATTTTATTGAGTAAGTTTGATATTCGGGAGGAATATCAAAGTTATTTAAATAAGTACTAATTAGATGTTAGTTAGGTACGTAGAATTAAGAATTTAAGTATGGATTTGTTCCATATATATTGTGACACTGATTTTTAGGGCTTATTTCCTGAATAAATAAATTTATCATTAAGAATTTGTTTTATTTCGATGTTTTCTTCATTTTTTATTCTAGTCCTAACAATTCATTAATTAATCTTATGACGAGTGTTGTGGTTTTATTATACTAAACTATAATTCATAATATTATACCTAGTAAATGGTAATATCTTATTGTAAGTAAATATTTACACTTAATGCATATTAACAGTTGAAAATGATTATAAGGAAAACGAGACACGAATATGGAGTTACTTAAATACAGTAGTTTCTTTATGTGCAGTAGTGTTCAATTTTAATTTTATTTTTCGTGTAAAGTATGTATTATATTTATTCAAGCGGTTACACGACCGTTGTATTTTTCTTATTCTTTTTTTGAAAGCCACTCGTAAAAAAGTTACGTTTAAAGCCTGTCTGAAAATTGAGTTTTTGAGGACAGAAAATGTGCTTTAGATCGTTATAAAAATGCTCTAGATTAATTGTAATGATAACTAATTATTCAAATTTCTTCTCGATACATATATCATTTTGATAATGAAGAAAATATTTTGTCTATCAAAGACAGAAGAAAGAAATCTAAAATATCGTACATTTAACATATACAATATTTTAACTTGGAACTGTATTAATATATAGAAACAAAAAAGATTAGCTAATTTTTTATGCCTCTTTATCCACGTGAAGGTAACATATCAAAACCATTTAGAATAGGCTATTTGACAATGCGAAAAATAAATTGTGAATTATTGTAATCAGTGTATATTATGAGTTTAAAAATGGTTATTTACTATCGAAAGTTGAAAATAATACTTAATTTATTCAAAAATCCATAAATAAAAATGCATTTTTTCAAACGTTGTCACGTGACACAAAAAGCTCCTGATTGGCCGGGTTTATGATGAAGTCACTTTCTTGTAAACTTTGCTTTTCTACGATATGTACTAGAGATTAAAATACAGGAAAGTGACGTCACCGACCCCATTATAGCGCCATATTGTCCAAGTAGCGTTTATGCGCGCTATTTAAATTTTAAATATGGAATTTTTAATATGATATTTTTCGGCAAATATGTACTAGAAATAAAAAACACAACTTTTACTGGGTTCCTTAACTTCTACCAAATAATATAAAATGGATTTTAAAAACTAGTCAAATAGCCTATTGTCTCATATGTCGTATTCGGCCACGCTTATCTGTCGCTTGTAGCCATGTGTTTCGAATATTTGCCTTTTTATTTTGTTTCTTAATTATTAAGCTACTTTGAAACAAAATACAGAAAACTGATGCGAGTAATTGCTATTATTTAAATTGTTGCAATTTTCATTTCATCCTGAAACATGTTTGGAGTTTTATATATTTTAAATATCTTCACGCAAGGCAATTATTATCTTCATTTGGAGTAGGGGCCTTAGATGTCACTCCAGTACATTCTGCTGATGCGTTAACTATGTGCCGTATAAGTATGCACATAGGTATTAAAGTAAACAGTTAGTAAAGCTACATATTCTATGACAAAAATATTTCACATCTGTGTATCTCATATTCTTTGGCATATATCATGTATAAAAGTTGAAGCATTGCATATGTAAAACAGAATGTCTATCAAATGCGTCACAGTCCGTATAATTTTACCATCTCGTTAATAAATCGTGAACCATAACATAAGGCGTTTTAATATTTAGACAGTTTCTCCATCTCTCTTCTCTATTTTCCCCAAGTCTTGAAATCTTCTATAGTTATTTTTTTTGTACGACAATAATTTATAAATTGCTCTACAATTCTTGTATTAATCAGTCTTTACAGTAATTAAGTCACGTAAAATCGAGGACTTCAGTAGCGCTAATCAAGTATGGTGGCTGTACCGTAATGATCCAAAGCACAGCTCAAAATAATTTATTATATTTGGTTTATTTAGAGTAAGCACAAAGAGATCTAAGGAATGTAAAAAGGATGATTTGTCCTGTAAAGGGTTCGAAAAAATGTTACAAAGCAGGATTTGGCCGGTTCGGAGCCAGTCTGTCTATTGCCGTCCGTTGCGTAGTGCATAGTTTGTAATAAGATAGTGTACTATACGTGCCACGCACACATATAAGAGAGCGGATATGGAAAGGGGCATGAAAGCCTAAGAGATCGTCAGATTTCACGACTAAGTCAGGATAGATATGTCACATCATTAATATCACAATTGATAAAAATAAAGTTCGGTTATATACCTAAAACACTAGATATTAATACTGAAAACTTATTTTTATCACAGCAACATTTGTGTAATTTATTGCAATAACCTAACTAAGATTAAGCGTTTCTGAAATGCACTAATTACATTAAAGTGTTCTTCTATTCTTGTACTAAGCGGGATGAAGATTGCTGTGTTAATCTTGATTAGAGATATTTTAAAATTAACTTGGTGTTTTTAAATTGCTTTTCATTTATTTATGCGTGTTTAAATTTAAGTTTGCCAAAGAAAACGTGTTTTTGTTTCTTGAAATTTTTAGTATCGTTTTACATTTGTTTGAGTTTTCTGGTCTTTAATTAAGATTGGAGAGAAATGAGTAATTTTGTAAGACCTTTGATAAATATTTAAGCAATATTTCAACGAGACAAGATATTTTTTCTGTATAAAATAACTTAAGCTTTACTCGGCGTGCATTACCTTGGATATTATAAAGATTAAGTTTATTCCCTTGACAATTTATCTCCTTTTAAAAGAAAAATATTCATAATTCTATACCAATATATTTTGCGTCATTGTGATTTGAATGCAAAGATATTTTTTATTTGTGATATTTATATATTAATTTAATGGTAAGCGTGTTATTTATTGTAACAAAACTAAAAATAGCTTAGAAGCTCACACACGGTCAAGTTTCATTAAAGTCCGTTCAATAGTTTACATATGATATATTGTCAAAAAAATATGAGAGTGCGTTTTAAAAGCTTTTACATGGCTTTTATTTTTTTTTGTTCGTAACGTTTTGTTATAAAAAATACGTTATATACCTACGTTATATAAAATAAATTTATTCAGAGTTAAATGCATTTGAACATATTTTCCTCAAAGAATTTTTCAACTTTTTGTAATGATTTTGAACTATATTGAATAGTAAAACTGACTAGTTTTTTTGATAATTTTAGCTGGATGGAATTCCTTTTAAAAAACGCTTCGATTTTAGTAAAAGCTTTACAATTAACTGACTGAGTAAATAACGTTTCAAAAGCTTTTGTAAAAGTCGACTGAAATAAAGTTCATTTTGAATTTATTTCCTTTGTAAAACGGACAAAGGAAATAAAATAAACTCCTATACGTATATGTATATATAAATATATATAATTTTATTATTTATATTATTATTTAGGTATATAATAGACATTTTTATAAAGCCAATAAAATACATTCATGCCAACTAATTAAATATATGACTATAAACAGAATTAAATATTACCAGATCGAGTAACAGTTATCTCGTTAAAACTTTCCTTTTGTCTTTTGATGACATTATCAGCATTTGACAATAAAGCATTGTTAAAAGTTTTCCAATTAGTAGGAGTTAAGTAAAAGGTTGAAAAATAAAGCCAGTATGAAATTAAAAGTCGTTGATTATTTATTGGTCACTGTTCAAAAATAACAATCCACATTTGTATTGCTGTTTTAATCTTTACGGATTCTATTGTTTGTGAAAATATTATATACATACAAGAATTAAAAAAAAAGATCAAAATAAATAATTACTGAAGCTTATGCGTGTGCAGAAAATTATTTCACACCGTATTTATTTCTTTGAAATCTTTCAATAACTTTTAACTTTCTCATTCGCTGTGATGAGTCCATTTTTTTATTCATTTTCATTGTATGTATATTTCTGAAACTTTGAAATTCTTTATTGTACACCACAGATAAATTAAAATATAACAACATAGATTTGGCTATAATAAAACAGGAGTACAATTTTGGCGACCTCACCGCTACATAGCGATCTCTTCCAGGCAACCAAATTATGTAATAATAACTATGCAAAAGTAACCTATTTCCTTTTTAGGACCAATTATCGCTTCATTAAATTTGCCGCCTTGTCTAAAATGAACTGTAAATTCTAAAACGAGCAAACATTTATTTTAGTATTTAATGTCAACCGTGAATATTTCAATGTTAAATGAATTCGCGTCATTAATTTTACGATCTTTATCTTCACCTAGCGAAAGTCGCCTCCAGTCGTTTCATTTAAAACAGATTCGAATTGATAACAGTAATGAAATTAGTTAGAGCAGGTCTTCATAAAGTATGATAATTGAACTAAAAAAGCTCTCTTTATGGGTAAAACATTAAGGGATAAGAAGATCGACTTTATAATTAAAGTTTATGTTAATGGACTAATCCGGTGGACATTCGTTTTTCGATTGTGACGGCTTATGGGTTTAGGGAAAGGTAAGGTAAAATATGTTAATTGATATGCTGGATATCTGTCATGATATATCAAGAAAAGAAAAATGGCGTTTTGGACAACGTAAGTAACGTGGGAAAGCCCATATAATATTCACAATCTGCATTTATATTCTAACATTTGTAATGAAATGAGAGTTAAATGTTGTCTTTCGTTTTGCTCTTATAAATTTAATGCATTTACAATTTGTTCTAACATTTCTACATTACCAGTACGCTCAGATATGTTATAGAAGATTCTGCTGAAACCTTTTAACGGGCAACAATATTATAGTACAGGATCCGGGGCCTATTTTGTCACTTGATTACTATCAAGCTAATTTTCCGTGAGTAGCTTCATTTTGATAAGACGCCCAACAATTTCCTGTGCGAAAATTCTCGATATTGGTAGCTAACAGAGGTAGCAATAATAAAATATGTCGATTTGATGATTCTCAAATATTAATTACTAACTGGATTGTTTTTTATTAAATCTTAAGATAATTATCTAAATTATTTGAAAAAATATTTGTCCTACAAAATCTATGGTTTCATCAAAGAGTCCTCCCCCTCCAACATGTATTGATAACGAGATTACCAAAAATTATTACTAACCAGCTGATTTTTTTTTTATTACTTAGTTAATATATATATAATGTCACGGTCATATTGTCCTACAAATTCCGTGGTATGTTATCCCGGTCCTACGGTCAGAAATTGTTAATACCATAAGACCATTTTTCTCATTACTAACTGTAGGACCAAAATATTACATAATAGGTTAGTGTGTTCAGTGCCCAAATAAAACAATGTCCTACAAAAAAACAGGTATGTATCACTAGTCCGACAAAAATTGTCATTTTTTCGTTTTCCGATTTCTAACATAAGATACAGTGAGAAAATCTTTTTTAAAATTTAAATAAGTTTATTTTTTTGAAAAATGAGGTACAAAAATTGGTGTATTGGTGTATTTATAGATAATAAAAATTAATCTTCATCTTATTCATCCGATGAATCATAATCTTCGCTACTAACATCGCTGTCATCTTCATTTGTGTCACTTTCCTCACTTGTGATATCTGACTCTATAATAACATGAAAAAATTAAGTAAATTATATAATAATGAATAATCAATCAATAAATAACAATAGTATAAATAGGTTACCTTGTATTTCAGAAGATAATTCTTCAAAAGATGGACTTTGGGGACCATCAAACCAATAGTATTCATATTTGCCATCAATTATTGTTTTGTTTAATTTCAGTTGGCGTTCAGTAACTTTTTAACTTATTGTTAAGTGAAATCTACCGAAAAGTCAAGACTTTTTTTTTCTCACGCTTGAGAAATAAATTGATTTTTAATTTCATGACTTTCCAATATATATTCAATTGGAGCACCGCAATAGCGTACCACGCTATTTTTACATTTATGATCTGTACTACTACTTTTGACCGTAGGACCGGGATAACATACCACGGAATTTGTAGGACAATATGACCGTGACATTATATATATATTAACTAAGTAATAAAAAAAAATCAGCTGGTTAGTAATAATTTTTGGTAATCTCGTTATCAATACATGTTGGAGGGGGAGGACTCTTTGATGAAACCATAGATTTTGTAGGACAAATATTTTTTCAAATAATTTAGATAATTATCTTAAGATTTAATAAAAAACAATCCAGTTAGTAATTAATATTTGAGAATCATCAAATCGACATATTTTATTATTGCTACCTCTGTTAGCTACCAATATCGAGAATTTTCGCACAGGAAATTGTTGGGCGTCTTATCAAAATGAAGCTACTCACGGAAAATTAGCTTGATAGTAATCAAGTGACAAAATAGGCCCCGGATCCTGTACTATTAACAATCAAAGGGACCGGGAGTTATCTCTGTTGATATTTCAAAGGCATTTGATATAAGCACCATCTTGCGCACATTACCGTGTCGCGACGAGTCACCTCTCAACATCAATATGACAAATCGTTGCGTTGTGTGAAGCATACAATCAAAGGTGGTTTTTCTCGTTGTGTTCCTCTGTTGTAGAGTATTTTACACCTATAATCCATGTCCATCTTTATCCATTTTTCAAACAAGATTTTCATTTTTCACTTGGTCTAAGTAAGCCAAGTAAGTAACCACAGGCACAAGGGACATAACATCTTTGTTCCCAAGTTTGGTGGCCCATTGACGATGTAAGGAATAGTTAATATTTCTTACAGCGTCATTGTCTATGGGTGATGGTGACCACTTACCATCACCTGATGACCTATACCATAAAAAAAGACTCAATATGGGAATAGGAATAGTGATTAGCTATGTATTATATGTAAGTAGTAATTTACTGTAGGAAATTTTATTATCAATATAACAAAACTGACGTTTGAATTCGAAAATTCATCTTCCATGGCGTTGACATATATACGTTATACAATATTTTTCAGGACAACGGCATGATAAAGATTAAGAGCTCCTCGGGTCCTCTAAATAAGAGTAAAAACTCAAATATAGTACGCATTGATAGTGTCCTACTATTTTATGACAACAACGACTTGGTTTTGTTCGTAAAAGTTTACAATATTTTGTGAAAACGTATCATCCAGTTAGTAGTAGAATATGACCCGTTTTCAAAAAATATTTTTGAATATAGATTTCGAACAATATTTTTCCCTGAAGTTGTCAGACTGCCACGCAACATTAATACAGAGGGCAGGTGGCTGTTCACGGCTAACTGATCTTTTACGTCTCGTTTTATTTCACTGTTACAATCGACAGGAATTTATCGTCTCAATAACTTCAGTTTTTAAGTGACAGCTAGATGAGAATGATTTGGTACATTTACTATTTGTAAGGTCGAAATCCATTTGTTATTATCGTTTATATATGGAAAAAATATGTTTAAAACTTCCAAATGTTAATTTGTTTAAACAGATTCCCTGTCCAAATAGACGACACAGTAGTTACACATTACCATATGTGAATCATGCTTACTGTTTACATAGGCCAAGGATTAAATTTATTTTTATAAAAATATTTGTCTATCTATTTATGTTCTAAAGGAGTTTCTAATTTAAGATTTATTACCATTAAAATATTTGAAATTTTATAGTTAGCAACTACGCTTTTTGTTCCCAGAAATTCAGAAGCTTGGTGTCGTCGTGTATATTTGGAGGCCAGAGGCAATTTAGTCAACTGTTACACGGCAAACCAAAAATGGCTTTTTATGGTTCAAATCAAAACGAAATAGCTTTCCAGCCTTCCATTTCGTAAATATGTAAAATAGTAAAACGCTAGTATCAATGCACAAGAGCACCAATTACCAAATCCAGAACCCCTCATGCAATTCGAGACAATTTTATTGTTACGTTATTACACTCTCAAGTGACTTTGCTAGCGGCTTGTGAAGAAAGTATCATAAAACCACCATCTTAAGATCTTGCGAATGTCTCAGCTGGTGACGCGGCCAGGATTCTATTGGGAGAAATATTATTTTAATTGTAATTAAAAGCCATAGTTAATTCAACTTGTTTTATTTGTTTACGTAAAAACTTCTTATATAATTATCTAAAGAGCATTTGTCTGATACAAAGCCCTTTGAATGTTGCGAATTTTAAAAATATTTCCAAATGTAAAATTGTTAATTCCATTTTAAATGTTTGCCAAGAATAATGAATTAATTAGCATTCAGTGCAAAATTTGAGTAATTAAAAATAATTGAACTTAATTACATAGTATAAAACAAAGCCGTTTATAGCTGTCTCTCCCTATAATCTTAGATATTTAAAATTGTAGGTACAACGTATTTTGATGCAGTTTTTTTTAATAGATAGGAGTGTTTCGAGAAGAAGGTTTTTGTATATAATACATGAACATTATAGTTAACAAACACTGATAATTTGAGAAATTTCTAATGTATACATATATTTAAGTATTGGATCCGGACGAAGCCGGGTGGGTTGCTAGTTTTCTCTAAGAGATGGAGATACTTTTTGCACGTTTAGTCTTGCATTTCCTGAGGTTGGTTGTTTGGGATTACTTTGACCATTAAATTATTTTGTTCGATATATAACACATTTGTGCTTTCAGTAAAGTAATTAACTAATGTTTGCCATAATATTTTTCCTTGCGAACCTGCTGCCGACCAAGCGATCAATTTTTTATGACGTATGTCGTCTAAATAACACTCAGTTTTATCACTTACCATCCATCATTCAGTTTTTGGTTATTTTGTCGTCAAATAACCATTTCTTATGGAAGTAAATTTATGTTTTTAATATAAGAATAAACTTTAAAAAAAAAAAATTTGTTTTTCGAACAAAATTGGGCACTCAGAGAATATTATGTAAATGTATACGTGGAATATTGGTAGAATATGTTTTAAAACCGTTTCCTCAAAGGGAGAGGGGGCCTTAGCCCACCAGTGGGAAATTTACAGACTGTTGTTGTACAATATTATTGGTGTCTCATTAACAGCCGCTCAATTTTTCAGAATATCTATATTATTGTTTTCGCATTAACATAGAAAAACATGGAGTCGTCATTTTAATTACATGAGGGATAATATTTTAACGATATTTGTTATTTTGTAACTAAACATCACATTTTCGTTACAAAATTCTTTAAAATTTATATTTGATCAATAAAGATAATGTGAATAAGTCAATACAAGTATAGTGTAGGCAAACACAAGATCAGAACGGAAAACTGTCATCTTATATTTCCAATTATATATAATTTCAATCTTAGAATATTTGGTGGAAATAGACAAAACCTTGTCATTGAACCGATCTGGGTATCGATTTAAACCGAAACACCAACGAGGCGGATGGAACCTGCAATACAGAACACGTGAACGTAGCGAAACTTTTTGGAGCAGATTTCGCTTTATTACCTTCGTACATACAAAAGAATTCCGACTTTTTTTTTCACTTTACTCCATACAGTTTTACGTCCGAATATTGTCTGAAGTTGAGCGGTTGTTTCCAATAATGAACGTCCGCCGCTTGTTTGCTGGGACAGGTGTGTTATACAGTCTGCAAACTAAGTTACTCGCTTACTTTACGATTTTATTAGTAAGTAATATTATATAATATAATATAATATAAATAATATAAATAATATAAATATGAGACAACATCACATACATTACTCTGATCCCAATGTAAGTTGCTGAAGCACTTGTGTTATGGAAATCAGAAGTAACGACGGTACCACAAACACCCAGACCCAAGACAACATAGAAAACTAATGGTAATCTACATCGACTCGGCCGTGAATCGAACCCGGGACCTCAGAGTGGCGTACCCATGAAAACCGGTGTACACACCACTCGACCACGGAGGTCGTCAAATTTTGAATGCTATAGTAGCATATAGTTGTTAGTTGTATGTAGTACTAACCTGATTTAAGATAATGTACTTATCAAGTACAATACCTATGTACTTGATTTGTTTTAAATACCAGTTAATATTGATTATACTTTTTAATGTTACATGCTACGAGCTTGTAGTACGCAGGTTTAAAGGCTTTTTAAGGGTACATTTCAATGCACGAGAATCAAAAGTTGCTAGTTTCGTGATACTATTAATAACTTATTGTCTAGTAAACTATCTAATATTTTTATTAGAGCAATCCGGAATACAAATGCATCACCTACAAAAGCTTTGTATATTATAATACAAACGTACCTGTGTGGTAGGTTGTACGGTATCCTTCAACAAACTCTATAGATCGACGTATTGTTTTCTTTTGTTAGTTTCGGCGACGGCTTATTAAGTGCTAAGTTGTTTTCTTACAATTGTCTTTAATTGGATCAGAAAAAGTTATTATTGAAGATCAACATTGTCGATAATTTGTTATAGTATAACATTATCCTCTTAAAACTTACTCGAGTAGTTATTTGAATATTGAATAAATAATTTGAGCTTATATTTAAATTAAATTATTCTACTGGTTACGCCCGCGACTTTGTGCGCGTTCGAATTAAATAATAAATATGGATATTGTTCAGTTCGCCCAGGACTCTAAAAATATGTTGAATACGAAATTATTTTTAATACTTTTTAGTGCATATTTATTGCATATTTTAAAATAGTGTTTTGTTTGAAGTCGGTTTTTCTTTTTTGTTAAAATTTTTATTTATTATATATAGGTACGTGCCTCGGAAATTAGGTAAAGTGATTTCTAGGCCTGTACCCTTTTGCAGCGTTTCATTTATCGATCATAAAATTGGGGTAAAATATACCTGTTTGTGTTCGTTCTATGTCCTGCGCGGTTGCCTATTCGCTCTTATATATGATTTTTGTGTGTAGAACCGACACCTGTATATATTCTGGACTATTTAACCATATCGACCATTCATTTGAGCGTAGAGAGCATCGATACAATTGACGTACAAACGTGTGATTGGGTGATACTTTCCACTTTTCCCAACAACAAAAGACTCTATTATGACAGTTATTAATGGTGCAAGAATCGTAGCGTAGATTTTAATTGTCATTTTTTTATTTTGTTTACAACGAAGACGAGTTCGATTTCCTGTTCTCAGTTGGACCTGTCGAAGCGGCAAGATTCAATCTGCTGTCGTTTTTTACTTTCATCAATATGCCATTAATATTGCTGACTTGTTTTATATAATTTCAGACGATCATTTGTAATGGAACTTTACAGTACTTCATTTATTATATAAGAGTGGTTTTATATTTTTATTGTATTTGGGAATAGGATTGAGTGATGTGTACGGCAAAGGCAGATAATAATACAACCCTATCTTCGCGTTGTTAATGAAGGTTCAGGTAAGGGTAAATTTAATCGGGGTATTGATGATTTTGTACGGCAACATTATGAGACGTTGAATATAATCTTTTGTTAATAGTTTGTTGTTGAAATTTAGCTTTTGATGTACCCTTCGATCCTCCATTACAGTTTCATTTTTGTTTTCGTCTTGTAATAATTGTTTTATTTATTATATTCTTTATTTCAAGCATAAGACACATTAAACATGCTCACACTTATAAACTTTGTGTAGTAGGTATTGCACAAATTGATATCTCTCTGTTTGTTATCAAAGATCTGCGAAGAAAGTCAGACAGACAGTCAAGTCAGTCAGAGGAAGTGGGTATCGTTTTTTTTATTATTTATAAAAATGAATATTGCAATTCTTTTAATTAAAATATTGTACTAGTATTTTATATTTGTGATATTGTGAGGTAAATAGAAAAGAGGTTGTCAATGGTGTGAAGTGTTGTGAAAAGTGGAGACTCGACGGTTGTCAAATAATATTTGAATTGTTATCTCGATAGCAGAGGTGACAGTTGCTTTAGAAATTACTTAAATTATAATGGAGTTGTTTTAACGATAACTTTAATACATTAAGATATCAGTTTTTTTTATTGTATAGGTTGGCGGACGATCATATGGGCCACCTGATGGAAAGTGGTCAACATCACCCATAGCCAATGACGCTGTAAGATTTACCTTACATCGTCAATGTGCCACCAATCTTGGGAACTAAGATGTTATATCCCTTGTGTCTGTAGTTACACTGGCTCACTCATCCTTCAAACCGGAACACAACAATACTGAGTACTGTTATTTGGTTGTAGAATAACTGATGAGTGGGTGGTACCTACCCAGAGGGGCTTGCACAAAGCCCTACCACCAAGTAAATGTGAAAATGAACAAAATAAAATTATAACTCATGATAAATATAGAAATACGTTACGAATTCGTATCGCTAATCGCACTCGAGTACAAATAGAGCGTAGCTCTTGTATAAAATAAAATATATTTGTTACTTTACCGCTTGCAGTTATATCGCTGGTAAAGTAACTACTAAACCAGTCAGTAAATATTATATTAAACATGCCTTCCCCTATATTAATATGTATGAAATAAGAGTTTACATATAGCATTTAATTTTTTAAATTTATGGATTGCTATATTTCTGCTAGATTATTTTGAACTAGATAATATTTTGAGACCCTTTTCGAGTGTCTGCCGTAAAGCCTTTTATTTAAGTAGCCATTCGTAACTTGCGGACGTACGTCAACGTCCATTTCGTTTTCTACTTTATATACTTTACCTCCTACATATTCCTCCTTATTGTGACTGTTTGCTGACGTAGTTTTGAGGATTTTACAATCCTATATTTCTATAGGATCAATACAAAATTGAACATAAAAATATTTCAAATCAAGCAAGGCTAATTATTTTTTTCTTAATTAAGATAAATTAAATTTCAATTAGGTGTTGGAGATGGGTCGGTGGTAGTCCGTTGTAGTCACTTTAAATCAGATTCCTGCTAGTTTGCCATCTATGATATAAAAATATATATATTAAGTCCTCGGAGTAACAATATAATATTGAACATTGAATATTTCGCAATGACGTTACACTCGTTTGTTAGCTTATTTTGTACTATTTTCATTCTTTACTGTAATAAAAAATTATCCCAATAAAAGTTAGTTATCCCCAGTAACAACCATAAGATCTAACCTTACAGAGTGGACCTTGAGGAGAGTGTATGAGAGAATATGGAGTTAACAGCGGCCGTGGCACCAGGTTTATGGCTGCACGATCATAATATGCGTCGTAGTACTATCGAATCTCGAATGAATATAGTATCAGTCTTACTTCAAGGGTGTTTAGTAAAATATTGTTTTTTTCTCTTTCTTTTATTACTAATTTAATATTCAAAAGAAGAAGATAGAGCATAATTTAATACAGACTGTTTATTCATTAAAGAATTAAACAAAATATAGAGGATAAAATAAAAAAGAGGCTATTTTATAGTTATATATGTTTATTATATTATGCACTAAGTATTCGGTGGACCAATTTACGAAGTTCCAAATATTAATCAATAACTAGAAAAACACAATAAGAACATGTTGTATTCTTTAAAAAATATTGGTATTTATTGTGCATTGTCATTTTATTTTCTTTTTCCTCTTCTATAGGTAACTACCTATAATTTAGATTTTATGTTATAGTTTTTTTTAGAATTAATAGGTTTATGTGTTATTTTGTAATACGTATATTTTGTTTCGTGAGATATCATAGTACGGGGTTCAGTTTATAGAGGTAATAAGAGCCATAATACCAGCTTGAATAGGTGCTGTAGAGCGCCGAGATGCAATATTGCGATGTTTTATGCCGTTATGTAATTAATAGGTATAAATATTTTCAAGCATCAACCATCAAAACAAAACTTTATTCACTGAAACAATTTGAAAAGTTATATACTTTCCCCGTACAACAATTTTAGTTAAAATATATACAGGTTTTAATTTCATAATTGATTATTATCATTAAATTTAAACTTCTCATCTTAATCTCGAGATGCTCTCTTATAGTCTCCCTTCTTAATTTTAATAAATTTTACCAGTTAATGGGTTTTATTAATAATTCATTAATATATTTAAAATGTTTAGATATGTCTAAGTCTTATAATCCTAAGCTCAGGGTGCTCTTTATACGAAATATGAATATCCGACGGCTGGGCAAGGCCACACATGTGTCTGAATTTCATTTCAATTTAATTACATAAAGTTTTCTCGGGTTTTCCTTTACTGCTGAATCTGAGATGAGTTATAAGCACAAATTAAGCATATGAAAATTCAGTGATGCTAACCACTTGACCACTTCAAATCTGCTCGTAATCTTAATAAAACTAAAAGAATATACAATCTGAAAATTTAATTAGCAAGTCTAAATTGTAGTTAAATTACCACCTCTTGAAGTCGAATTGCATGATAGATACTTACGCTGGAGATGTATGTTTTAAAGAGCCATAACATTCATTTCTCTATGTGAGGGTATGTCATAAGTACATATGTATAGTGACCACAATGCGTTGTGTGTGTAACACATGTCCGTACTGGTTAGTTTAGAATTAAAAAGCTCAATCTAAGCTCAGGGTCCAATCCGCGGTTAAGAATTTACTGGATCTTTCAAGTTAAATAAATTACTTTGTTTTTTCAGTTAATAAATAAAGCGGGAAGTTAAGAAGTTAATATTTATGAAGCACATTTACACATTTTAGGTACCTTTAGATTTGCATATTTAATAATTACGCTCATTTTAACCAAGTAACAAATAAACAGCGTTTAAATAACGAGAAATATATAATATTATATGTATATATAGCAGTTGGGTATTTTATCTACATAGGATACAACATGGGTTTAGATCAAACGTTTCGTGTTTCAATCTGATGGAAGAAACTCAATTGTTAAAAGTCGCGTGTATTGTTTATCTCTTTGTGTTAAGAGCAAATGCATAAATTATTTTTTTTACGTCTTGGAAGAATACAAGTTTCTCATTATGTATTTGCACAAATTATGTATGTGGTTAGAAAATGTTGATCTTAATAAATCATGTCGATATCAAACCCAGACATGCAAAACCAAGTGCTCGTAATTTATCTTTACAATAGTAACTTTTCTTTCGCCTTTTTGATAATAATTCTTAAATACCTTAATGCAATTTATACAGCATGATTTAAATGAAAAAAATATATTATATATATTATATATTTATAAATTGCATATCATTTAAAAATAATTACCAATTTTCACTTCAACTTCCGAATTGACAATGATAATGAGCTGTGGTTCATTACTACGGGAATTAGCGGTTTGTATCAGGAGTCGGTGCAGCGCCGGTGTAGTGCAACGACGCACCATTTTATTAGTACAAAATATTATGGCACAGGGATGGTAAAACCGCGGCATTAAAACAAAGCCTAATGGATTTCACCTCATCTTCTTCTCTTAGTCGAAAAATATACATTAACCCAACAGTAGGATACTTACGAGTTCCTAGCGTCAAGGCTTTACGTAAGCAAAAATAATATATTTTAAAGTTTAAATGAGGTCATTTACTTTTTACTTTATTAGACGAATGAATAGTTTTGATGGACAATTATTGAACCTTATCATGTTCAGAATAGGGTCTATTATGTATTAAGTTTTAATTAAGCTTATAGCTGGTCATGTGAGCGACGCCTTTGTTAAATCCACCGTATGTAAAATATTTCGGATCCATTAGTATGGCAAAGGACTCGCTCTTATAATTAATTATTAATAAATAATAATAAATTTCTAATCAGTGCTCACTTATAACAAAAAGGAATTGAAAGGTTATAAATCCACGTTTATGTATATGTTTTTGAAAATATTTTCTTCGTAGTATCGTTAACGTAAAAGGCGCTATTCCTGGAAAATAATAAACCTCTAAGGCTATAGTCAGAAAAGTGTATTCAAATAATAAGCTCTTGAAAATAACATTGGGTTTATTTAAAAGTAAAAAGATAGGAAAATAACAGTCTGTAAATATCCAATTGCTACGCTTAGATCTCCTCTCTTATTACGGAGAGTTTGATCTATGTAATATGTACATACATAGATTTAACCCTGCTGCACTAATGTGGGTTTGTAGATACACTAGTGAAAGACTTGTATGTACACGTGAATACCGCTGAGTACGAGATGAATTATGAACACAAATTAAGTACATGAAAACGGAAAGAGACTTGAATCCCTTTTCACTTGGTGGTAGGGCTTTGTGCTACTCCGACTGGGTAGGTACCACCCACTCATCAGTTATTCTTCCGACAAATAACACAGTACTCAGTATTGTTGTGTTTCGGTTTGAAGGGTGAGTGAGCCAGTGTAATTACAGGCACAAGGGACATAACATCTTAGTTCCCAAGGTTGGTGGCACATATATTTCTTATAGAGTCATTGTCTATGGGTGATGGTGACCACTTACTATCAGGTGGCTCATATGCTCGTCCGTCAACCTATACCATAAAAAAATCCCAGTCTTTACCTTGTCGATTTCTAGAAGAAATTTTATTCTTCCAACGCGTATTAAATGCCCCTATTTTATCATACTGTTTGTAATAAAACATGTCTGAATTAAAAAGTCTACTTTTATTTGTGTAACATATGTGTGTATACTTCTTTTTAAATAAACATTGTTATAATAATTACAATATTATAAGCCTTTCTATATAAATTAGCTTCATGGGTGCGGGATCCTTTCGGCTTAGTGGAGCGTGGCTCACTTCACGCCACTCATTCATGATATTATTATCGCGTGGCGAAGCTGTAAAATTTTTATTACACGACACCCTTTTGGTGAATGTGAAGGACGGGTTCGACATTTAAAATGAAAAATGATTTTAAAATATTATACAAAATAGTTCTTATGGTATATTACGTCATAAAGTCAAAATAGTTTGAAGTATTTAAATTAAAACTATTATATATCATAATTATATATAAATTGCGTTCTGCGTAATAAAGTTTCTAGACCTTAGACACAGGCCAATTGCCTAGATAGAACCCGGCATGGGTTATATACGTATAGTACAAAAATAACCAATCGATTTTGAGTTACTTATAACAAACCGTTCCTTTCAGTTCTTACGTCATATTTAAACATGCGACTTAAAAAAATCGAAACACTACGGAGCCGTTTAAAAACCTTTACCTATTTACATTACTTTTTTTTGGAATGCATATAAACTAATAAATCTGAGAAATCTTCTGGCATCTACAATCCGAAAAGCTTACAAAAAACTTTAAAGTTTTTTTCTAAACAGTTCGGATTGTACAGTCGAGGTAAGAAAAGGTTCGTCACTTTAAGAACTATTTTCGTGTGCTCAGTATGAGCGATCATCTGCTTTACCGATCGAGAATGACATATTGCGTCGCAATGATTTCATGTTTAGATTCAAAAGGTATTAAGAGCTGAAGACTTGAGAAAGGAATGAATTTGAATACTGACGAAGGTTTTCTTACTCTGACTGTACATTAACTATTTAATTTAGATTCGTGAATTGTAGATTTTAATATGGTTGGGTCGTATTTGAACAAACAGTTTTATAAGAATCATATCAATTCGAATCGAAATACGACGTAATTAATCAATTTATATGTTTTACACGTGCTGTACAAATACTACAGACGAAATGATTCAGTGGTTAAATCGCGTTTATCTCAACCGATGAATGCGGATTCAATCCCAGTAAACAACACTGAAATTTCATGTTTTCATTCATTTGTGTTTATAATTCATATCGTGCCGCGAAGGAAAATATTGTTAGGTATCCTGTCGAGGTTTTGCCCATAAATGTAACACCCACCAAGTTCAATTATAGAAATGGTGTTACCCTTGTGAAGTAACACTGGACACGCACCACTCTAAGCTAACCAAAACAGTACTCATACTTTTTAGTGGCAGAATATTTAAATGGCACACACCCCAAAATTCCGACACAATGTCCCGTCACCGTTTAAATTGTATGCAATCCTTGTCGTAACTCATATAATATTTGAAAAGTAAATATCATTAGAACTAAGAAATATAACGTTTCTTTAGTGAATGTAGATTTTTTAATTCATAAACCTGTGCTTAAAACCTAACTTGATTAATTTACAAAGTCAATATACGCTTCGAGATTTAACATTAAGGGTGCTTGTTCATTGTTACGTTAGAAACTCTGCCGATAATTGTCGGAGAAAAATCACACATCTGGAGTAAATTACGACATCAGCTATTTCGTCTCAAATGCAGATCTCGTGTAACAGAGGGATGGTTATTAGTTTTTATTTTATAATTTAATTACAATAGTACTTATATTTATGTTACGTCAGTTTTTAACAGTGATATACGAGGTGTGTTCTTTCTCTTGGTAGTAGGTGTCTCATCGGGCGAACCCATCGGATTAGGTACCCTCCGCTCTTCAGATATTCTACCACCAACCAGCCTAAATATAATATAATATAAATACAATATAAAGCAGTACTTAGTATTGTTGTGAGCCAAGGAGCATAAGAGATAACATCTTTATTTCTCAAGGGTAGCGTATTGGTGACGTAAGGAATCTTTAAAAATTCTTACATTATTATCTATGGGCGGTGTTGACCACTTACCATCAGCCTATTTACTCGTCCGCCTATCTATAAGATTAAAAAATAAATAGCAGCAGTTCTGAGTAAGTTTCAAATTTGTTTATTTGTTGAATAGCTTACAGATGTAGTATCGTATTACCTACATCGCATTCTACAGTTACTTGTATAATATAAAAGACAGTCATTATTGTGAGAGAATATCTTTACAACGTGTAAAATAAACGATTTTAGTTTTACAGCTTTTATAGTTGTGTTATGTATAACGATATAACGTTTTATGTGTAATATTTATGACACAAAGATCCATTTTTTTCGAGTTGGTAACGGAATTTACTTATATTTTTTAAATTACTAGTGACCCCCCCCCACCTACTATACTAAATATTATACATGATTTGTTTAATTACGATATCACATTACAAACTTCCAAAAATTAACAGTGTTTCTTAACTATATTGTCCATGTATTATATACAAAAAAATCCTTCCTCTCGTATCACTCTATCTATTAAAAAAACCGCATCAATATCCGTTGCGTAGTTTTAAATATTTGAGCCCACAAAGAGACATTGGGACAGAGAAAGCGACTTTGTTTTATACTATGTAGTGATAGTGATTTAACTACTTGGAAAATATTAGCTAAACTTTTTCTATTACATGCAATAAAGAGCTACGAGTATTTAATTGATAATATTATTCGTACATATCTGTTTCATTTGATAATATAATTTACCTCTTATTGATAAATGATTGATACGATTCATCGAAATAAATACATAATTACGCTAGCGTAGCCGAGATATTTTTACTCACAAATTGATATGATTACGTGATCTTGTTATTTTACAAACCCGTTGATTCGACAATAATACTGATCTTTATCACAATTTCGTGATAATTGTCGGGTCGCGTAAAGTAATATTATATACATATTACGCGATTTCAAGGGTATCAACGATATCGAATATACGTTTTTTTTTCGCATATAATCGGCCAAGTTAGATTGAACTTTCATTTCTCGCATCGTGGTAGACACTTGTTGTGAATAAGGATGATTTTACTCCTCGAAGGGGTCACAATAAACTGGTCGAGTTCCGTTTTTGATTGTATTAGATTCGTTTCGGTTGCGTTCTGAAATCGATATAATTTTCCGAGAATACAGCTTACATAACAAATTACGTTGAATGTACATGCATGTTAATGTAATTGTTTTTTATTAGTAGCTTGTTTTGTGTGTGTGGCCGCTTATAAATCTTCAAGCTTTTTTTTCTCACCTGAACTTGTCTCAAATTATTAAGGGTGGAAGTATCAGTCTTACACTTCCATTGACATTTTATATTTTCTTCTAATCGTTCATACCAATTCCTCCCATTTTTGTAATCGCAGACCTCGTCCATGTCTTCTTAGGTCGTTCTCAAATCTTCAAACACATATACATTAATATAGAAATTTTTATTTATTGCTTAAAATCGGTTGTTAAATAAAAAAAAAACCCTTAAGGAGAACTAAATAAATAATAAAACTATAGAAAATCAGTTACGTTTGTAAATTTTACTTATAAACTTTGTAATATATGCTATGTAGTCTTATTCTTTTTATCGATCAGCAACTTATATCGAACTTTCGATATTAAATCTCGGAATCGTACGACTCGTAGGTCACGTGTCGCTTCGTTTCTTTGAAGTGATATTGAAAAATGACGATAAATACTAATGCACAATTAATCAGATTAAATTGTGTTTCCAACAGTAAATCTGTATTTCTTTGAAGAATTCATAGAATAGACATTTATAATATCAAACGTGGGTGGGAGTTTATAGAACGAATATAATTTATGTTTTTGCTTAAATTCTTTTGTGACAATTCATTTAATACGACACAATTCTATAAATCTAGAAATTCCGTTTTATTTTAAAACAAATTGTTTCAATACTACAATCCGCTACGGAGATGCTACGGTGCTACGAACGCCTACGCACTGTACAATGTTTGTAGATGGCAGTTGAGTGGGTGATTGTGCACACATAATTTTATTGGTCACATTTCGATTAAAACGTGATGAACTCATATAAGTATTTATTATATGTATCACATACATTGTTTAATAGGTTATTTGAAATTAAATAGTTTTGATAAGCTTCTGAATTTATGAGCGGGATAATATATATTCATCAATCAGAGTCCATTTTCGTCTGATTAATATTAATAATTAAATTTATTTTTCTTTTATTACTAATCTATATATATATATATATATATATATTACTAATCTTTATATAATTAAGTTTAATACTACATACTTATCGAAATAATTCTGTCTTTTATTGTATTTTAAATGAATGATATAATTTTAAATAAAAGCCATGATAGTTTTTAGATGGCTAGTTTCGATACATTGTCTATAAAACAAGAAGCGTTATTTACGCCCACGGCTGGTTATTCATTTAGTGGTGATAATCGCCAGTACGATGAGCAGATTAATAAACTACGTCCCAGGTACAAAGCCTCTTGAGCTGCCAGCATGGATAATAATTAATCTATCACTTCTTGAGATCGGTGTTTTTTAATTTTTTTTTAGAATTTCTTGTCCAAACTCTTTTTTTTATGGCTTAGGTGGCAAACGAGCATGATGGAATGTGACTACCACCGCCCATGGACATCTGCAACACCAGGGGGCTTGCAGGTGCGTTGCCGGCCTGGTACTCAACTCAGTAAAGATCTAAAGTTTTCCAGTTTCTTGCATTTGAAACTTAGTTTATTCTTCGCAAAGTTTCTAGACTGCTCATGAAATGTATGCCTTCATTTGATTTGTTTAACAGTGATTTTATTCTAGGTTACCTTTTTTCGGTAAGATAAGAACAAATTACATCATAATATAAGCAAACTAAAACAAAAAACTAAATTTGTTCAATGTTTTTTAATTTTTCTGGGGTTTTAGGTGAATAAAAAGTTGTATGAGTGAAACCAAAACGTGAACTAGCAGAATTACAAGTTGAACTAGTCAAAGTCGAGGCAGGCTGGCTCCCACAAAATAGCGCTTAATGTTCTACGTGACACTCCAGTTGCTTATACATTTCATTCTTGAATGTTTATATTTTCAGACTCTGTGACCTCAGTGTGATAAATAAAAAGAAACATTAAATAATATTTTGCGACTTTGACCTTTATGCGCTTTACTCAAGGAATAATATTGAAAAAAAAAATGTCGATAAATAAATAATATCGATTGTCAGGCAGTGCACGGAATTATTGACATAAGTGCATTCCCAATGCAGTCTTGGACTGAACTGATGTGATATATATAGCGTCGAATAGCATTGTATCGCGCGATAGGGGTCTATTTCTATCGAGTGTGTTAATCGGCAGTAATAGTTATTTTATCGATACTACATTTAAATGATGTCAAACTATAACTTTCTATATTAGAAATTCATGCGGTGAAGTAAGACTTAACAGTTCAACTTGACATCTCCGCAAGTAAGTGAAGCAAGAACAACCACAACTCGAAATCTTCTGTAAGACTAAAGCCACACCTTTGCTATAATATACGTAACATATTAAACTATGGTCTGTCTAAGTTACGTAATAGGAAAACTTGTAATTAGTTTAATATAAGTTACAGGACATTACAAACTGACGGTAATTGAATATGATATTATAAAAACGTGTTAAATTAATCGTTATATTTTTCAATATATTCTCTCATAGTTTTTTTTACTAAATATTGTGTATATTTATTATATTATCTTTAATAAATCAATAGTAGTAGAGTTATACAGCGATGTGGAAGCCAAAGGTGTGATCCTTATCTTAATTAAAGGTCATTCACTCCTCATGAAAGTTTTATCATGAGGTCGCAGACACAAATATGATGATTAATGACTTTATATTAACACTACAATATAATCTGTCTGCGTAAAAGGTTTTAAATTCCAGACGAGGTTCATTATTTCGGAAGAGGTAGGCATTTTGGTATCTTGATAAGAACGATTACATGAAAATTCACTAATGCGAAGGGTCTATTTATGTACAGTCAGAGTAAGGAAAACTTCGCTAGTTTTTTCGTCATGTCTTAAACTCTTAGTAACTTTTGAATCTAAACATCAAATAATTGCGACGTAATATGTCATACTCGATCAGTAACGCAGATTATCGCTCATACTGAACACACGGAAATAGTTCTTAAGTTGACGAAGCTTTACTTATCCTGACTGTACCTACTTCCGAAAATAAACAATGTTTTTCTAAACATACAAAAGAAACTGTATTAAAAACTGTTGTGAAATAGCGAATTTTCATTATTCGTCCGAAGTTTGTCCATTAATCAAAAGTCATTAACTATTTTGTTTGAAATAAGTTTAAATTCGAATTCGAAGTCAAAGCAAACTTTGCTCTGATAAAAGTTTTAGCTAAAGCATTAATTTAACACTACTGTATATACTTTTTGTTGTATTTATCTCACGGTGAACTATATTTTATAAATTTTTTTGTCATCTTATAAACGGTAGAGTAGTATTTGCTCTTGTAGTTTGTCATTTAACATTAACTTACAACCAAATATTTCGGTATACAATTCTTCCATAAAATAAATCACAGTTAGTCAGACAGTCAGTCAGAGACAACATCACATACATTACTCCGATCCCAATGTTAGTAGCTAAAGTACTTGTGTTATGGAAAATCAGAAGTAAGGACAATACTACAAACACCCAGGTCCAAGACAACATAGAAAACTAATGGTAATCTATATCGACTAGGCCGGGGTCGAACCCGGAGTGGCGCACCCATGAATACCGGTGTACACACCACTCGACCACGGAGGTCGTCAAATTCGTTGTCCCGTAATGTTATTTTATTATATACATATATACATGCTATAGATTTGCGGACGAGCTAATGTTCCAACTGATGGTAAATTGTTACCACCGATAAGCACTGTTGAATATAAGAAATACTAACCATCCCTTACAACACCCATGATTGGTGGCGCACCAACCATGGGAACTAAGTTATACAAGGTCACGTACCCTTCAAACTATTTGTTTTTGGCGAAATAATTTCTAATTAGTAAATGGGCGACATACTCTGACGGGCTTCCATAAAGCACTATCGCCATATATACATATATTTTGTACTGTTAAAAAAATATAAAGTTACAAATTATAAGAAACAGAGTTTTTATTTTTTTATTGTAGTTGCTTCTACTTCATTTATCAGAGGATCTCGATATCGCATTATGTGATATAATCACCTTATTCAAAAAGCTAGGATGAGTAACTTAAAATTGTCCTAGCTTTAAGCTATACCAGCTTTAAGCTTTAGACCCTCCTCAACACAGATAGTAGAGGTCACGAGATCGTTTATAAGGATCATCTGGCCCTCTCGTACCACAGCTCGGCAGATATTCCCTGAGGGGGACGACGAATTCCAACCCCGCACGCCTCACAAGCGCGCACGTTAGCACAAGGCCATCCCAGCTGCCTTACTCGGGGCCGCCCGGAAAAGGACGCGGCGCTCCCATCTTACGCGGCCATGGCCACGGCTAAGGTCACGACCTATCTTTTGGACCCAACCTTGGAACTGAAACCATCCTTACGCCTTATTGCGCAAAAACCGTGGATTAATATCACGTTGCATAATATCACGAGAAATTACGAACGATTTTTAAAAGCATTTATTTTTAAAAAACGAACGCCAAAAAAGAGACAATATAAAAACAGAACTTAATATTACACTGAAACTAGGCGAAGGCCTCAGGCGCTTATTGGAAAAGTTCAAGCCTCGTATGTAATGCATTTCGAATGTACATATTTCAGTTTGCACGTGGAACGAATTAGGAGCAGTGTAAATACATATTGGGTAAATATGTTAGTTTTATTTTATGCAAAAGTATTAACGTATATAGGTATATGCGAGGTCGTTTCAATATTTTGTTATGTAGAAAATACGTAGTTACATTTTATGTTATTCAATATTTGAAAATGGATATATTTATTCAAGAAATTTTTTAGAGAATATTATGTAAAGAACAGTATTATGGAGAGCAGTATTATTTTCAAATTCAGATCAGGAAATCCGACACGATTGGAAGAGAGAGCATGGCCAATCTTCAAGGGACTGCAGGCAATGTCAATTGTTAATTCACAGTTGCTATAATTTGTACACAAAACAACTGAAAACCTTTTATTTAGCTAACTTAGGAATTGTATCCAGGACTTTAGGATCTGTCTAATAGGCCAGAACAAAAAATATAGAAACAAATTTATAATAATAAAAAATAGAAAATAGAACTGAAAAACGTATCTATAAAAAGTTTGCTTTTTTTTACTGAAATTCCTTTTTAAACTATAAATTTATTAAAATTTTAAGATTTTTGATTCTGTTCTGCAAGAAGAAGATTCTATGGAGAAGAACCGACAAGAAACTCAGTAACTCCTTTTTAAAAATTAAAATTACAGTCATGTCTGTTAAATACAATTATATATCTATGTAATATATCCTGCCTGGAAGTCAACAAGTATAAAGAATAGATTATATATATCGATAGAAAAACTGTATAAAAGTAGGTATGCTGTCGTTGAAATGGTATATTTAAACGTTTCTAGTTAACGCCTAAATGTATTTTGTAAGCAAACAAAGTAAATTGAGCCGCTTCTAGTAAGTGGAAAAATTTAATCGATCATAAAGTAATGAAATACTGGGCAGCCTGAAAATTAATTTCATAGAAAATTAAACCTTAGTAAGCAATCAGCGGTTAAGCAAAATATTTATCTTGTTCATCAAATAAAAATTTAACCTAACGTAACAAACTTTGAAACTTTATAGTACTAGTTCAATTGAACAAATAATAATTATTAATAGTTTAAAGAATTAATTACTTGCTTATTGATAGTCAAAAATCTTTCAATCGTTCGGAAATGAATATCTCGGAACTGAGAAGAACCGGCGAAAGAAAATCATCGTATTTTTTTCTTTGATATATTTTAGAATATTTACCTAAGAGAATATCTGCTTATATTCCGATAATTTAAATTAATTTTTTAACATTAGTTGAAGCTGAATTTTTTACAGTCTACAAAAACATGAACAACAATTGAGCTGATTCTTAATTCTAAATATATACTTGGAAAAACAATATTTAATTATTTGCCGCTTACAAAATGCCATAATATCCTGATTATAATTACAAAGTCATAAGTCACAGGTGTTATAACAAAGATAAATTGAATTTGGGGGTAATATTAATTTTGTAACGTTAACCCCAATCCAATCTTAAACTTTAGCCAATTGATTCATGGACACCAGGTAAACTTTGAACTTAAGCCGACCGCTGCCGAGACGAGTTATTGTAGTTAATAAACTCTTTTAAACGAATTTACTAATCGCCAAAGTCTTCAATATATATAGCATCCAATAGAAGTAGAAAAAACGATAAATAAACTTTAGATTTATGTATTTCGCGAATCGAAAGTAACTGAGCTATATAAATAGTGCACTAATATATCTTTATTTATAATACAACACAATTGCACTTAATCACTTATTTTCTTTGATTTTTAATTTTCGTCTTTTTTCAAAACGCAATTTTTTTTCAAGTTCATAGTCAATACAATAGATTAATCAAGCTCCCGAACAATTATATCGCGTCAATTTGCCGTTTAATTTTGATTATTTGGCTTTTTTCCTGTTATGATTGGCATTTATATAGGTTAGCCAAAAAATGGATACTATTTCATTGAAATATATTAATTTTTTAATCCCACCTCATTCATAATTGCAATTCAATTACTCATAATCCTTATTTTTTATAATATAAAACAAAGCCGCTTAACGCTGTCTGTCCTTATCGCTATCGCAAAGGATTTCGATGCGGTGTTTTTTAATAGATTGAGTGGTTCGAGAGGAAGGTTTTTGTGTGTAATACATCGAAAATATAGTAAAGAAAAACTCATAAATTCAAATTCTGTAGTATATTTAGTATTAGTATTGCATCCGTGCAAAGCCGGGGTGGGTCCCTAGTATAGAATAAAAGGCGGTGCAAGCCTGTTATGTAGGTAGCATACTATCATATACACTACCGAAAGCCATATATTGTATTTCTGTATCCCTGCTTGACAGGTACGTAGAACTTAGATCCCTTAGCTTGCAAGTTACAACGCGTTGACGTTGTAAGTAATGCCTTCCTAAATAAATACCGTAAATAAGTATTTTGTACTGGAATTCTTGTTACTTTTTTTAAATTGGAATGCTCAAATATAAATATTAAATTCACTGAAATATTTAAAATAAATATCGACGGACAATGATAAGAATTAAGTTTCAGTTATATACCAACAAAATATTATGAAATGCAACTGTTAGTCAAAAGTTGTTACCACCGAGACAACCTAAGATGGATGATCTTTACTTTTTGTACGTTTGGAAGGTAACGTCATCTTTGACCACTTCCATTCTTCGTTCTACAACAATATATAATATAAAAGACCAGAGAGGTGTCGCGGGACACCAATAAATTAGCAATGTCTGAGGATGACGAGAAACATTTATTAAAATCTCATGAGAATTAAAATTAAATACTTTTGACAGGGAAAAAGAGGAAGACAGGTAAAGGTCATGGAGGGGGCTTGTCTTTCCTTCATTTCTGTCAGTCAAATCTTCATAAGCCGTAAAGAAAAGTCCGTGTATTTCCTTGATACATGCCAAAATCATTGATCTGATTGTAATGTCAAGGTGAGGTGTTCTATATTTTGCCCGGGAAGATAATGGCTCACAAAATACTATTATACATATATAATATTTTTTCCTTGTATGATAGTCCTAATAGGAATGTCTTATGTAGACCCTTGTAATATCCGATAGCTAGTTCGAGATATTTTTGAAATGATGTGAGATAAAAACTTATTTTTGTAGCCTTGTATGAGCCCATCTGAGTAGTTACCACCTAGTACCAGAACCACGCAATATCTTGGGGTGCCCACTTACCATCAGGTCGCCCATTTGCCAGTCTACCTGCCTATTTTACAATAAAATGAAACAACCTTTTATGTAAAAACATTGAACAGAACAGAAAAACACAAAAGTATATACACATATTGAACAGAAAAGATTTTTCTAAAGACTAAAATGGCTTTCAAAGTTGCATTTTTAAATTTCAAATTAAAACATCCATGCCTATAGAAAAGTGAAATGGAACGTTAATAAAATAGAGTTGTATAGGAAGCTGTCGAGCTGCCAGCGTTTCCGATGCCTGCTTCATGAAACATGGTCAAATAGACGTCTACGTTGTATTTTTGTCACCGTTATTGGAAAACGAATGTTTCAATCGACCAAAGACCATTTTGATATAAAGTGTTCGATTTTTAAAATATACGCTTGTTTGTTTTTTTTTAATTGGTTTATTATGAGAAGTTTTTAGTTTTACTGGTTGTCGCTCGCGGCTCCGGTTGAAGTTTAGAGGCTGGTTATCAAAGATAAGGTATTGGTTAGGAAAAAAGTATCCTTTCTCGGAATTTTAGTTTGCTTCACACCAAATCTCGCCGAATTCGTTTCATTGGTTTGGTTGTAAAAGAGCCTCAGACAAACAGATAGACAGAGTCACTTTCACATTTATAATATTAGTATTGATTACAATATATATAGGTTGGTTTCTAGTTTTTTAATTTTAATCTATATTAATACAAAAACCCATGAAAAAGAAAACAAAATATATTTTGTTGTTATTATCAAATTTAGGTAAGACGTATTTATATACAATGATATTATTTGTAATTATGATTATGCAGCTACTATTATTTTTTTGTTACTAAGGAAAAGTACCGACAGCAAATTAAAAAGTAAAAGCTTGCTTTCAGTTAGGAAAAGATAAATGCATTTAATTGCCATAAAATATCAGAACTAAAAACAAATTGTCCGTGTAATGTTACCCTTTTAAAAACAAGTGAAGGTCCTCACTGTGACGTAGTAGGCGACCTTGTTAATATTTCCCTTGCGGCGCACCGCAGAACCTTTGTTGCTTTTACAAGAAAATACATTTTCATCAGAAAAATACTAAAAGAACAATATTGACTGAGCTCTCCTACCGTTAGACTTGAAATGTGTTTGTTTAGTGTTTTTCAAATGTTGCCACTGCCATTAACTTTGATGAATTTAACTTAATTTTGAAAAGAATTTTTGACATTGAAGGTAATTTTTTTTTGTATGATAAGTAAAATCTTTACAGCCTCCTGTAATACAATTATTTAGTTTGTCTTATTTGTCCTTAGAAAACTTGACCTAGAGAGCGTCTACGAGCTTTAGTTTTATTTTATTTATGTGTATCTTATATAATAGTCTTGATAAAATACGTAAAACTTTTATCGCTTCATTTTTATTTTATTCATAATATTAAATTAAAATTTCAATTCAATTGAATTCGTTTCATTACTTACTTACCACTTTAAAAAAGTCATAAAAAATATAAATTTAAATTTCGATTGAGTCTCAATGAAGAGATATTTAAAAATCGAATTTCGATTTAAAGTTTTGCAACGATAAATCATAGACAATACGACTTTTATTTTCCAAATGCACTCACGTCAAAGGAATACGCGATAATGTCCAGGGCCGTTACCTGGAGTAGTGGTACGGGGCGGCATACGCGCCCAGACCGTCGGACGTGATGGGCGTGCCGCGAGTTAGCAGCACCGCGCCAGCCGAGCTCGAGCTCGGGCGAGCGAGGCGACCCCACCTGTTGATCGTCGACGACTCGAGAGAAACGCGCGCGAGCGGAGGTTAGTGCCCTTTTTGAGTTCGATGTTTGAAATTAATGTCTTTTTCGATAACGTGTCTTTTCCTAAGATTTAGACTTTTAATAAAATTGTCCAATTTAATTTAACATCAATCACTTTCAGTTTCGTCATTAAAAGTACCATGCTAACCATATTTTGAATTGGTTATTAATGTAATAATGAAGTTTTGTACTGCCACCAAATTCCTTGGCCAATTTGCAAAATTGTTTGTCATTCGCTGTGCTAAAGCACTCGATGGGATGTAATTAATTCGGCTCGTGTGAGGGTTTCCAATATTCAAGTGTTTATAATAATTACGGCAGCGGTATTACGTTACAGTTTTTAAACATTTCAACGAAGTTTCTGCGGAAAATGTGTTTTATATTATAATTAGGTTTCGTTTTTAAGAGCTATTCTTTGTGAATAGGGAAAAGTGAATAATTAAATTTTTCATTGCGATTCTTTATTCGTTTAAATGGTCTTTTAAAGAATGAAAAATGTAAGTACTTTTTATTTTGAAATATAATAGTGAACATAGTGTAATGAAAAAAAAAGTTAAAAAAATATTTAACAAGGATTATTAACGGTCATTTTAAATGAATAATAATATTTATTATTAGAGTACGTTTTGTCACCAATGTGTGTAAAATTTTAGCTCCATTTGTTGGGCGGAAATGCTTTCAAATTGAGTTTCAACATATGACCTACACTAGATTCGGATAAAAGCTTGTAAATGTTATTTTATTATATATTGTTGTGTGCTTTAACTTAAAAATACTAAAACGAAATTTTTACTAACTTATTTTTTAAAAATGAACCACCGTGTTTTATAATTAAGGACGGTGTTATGCAAAATGGATTTCTCATTTCACTATTGTTATAAATTGCTTTCTTGCCTTTAGATTGGAAAAATATGAAAGAGTCTAAAGTAAGATTTTTAAAAACTGAAATTTTATTACAAGTGGGAGTGATGTGTGTGATCGTGACTAGAGAATAAATAACAGTATAATAACATTAAATGCTTAAATATATATAAATATGAACTAAAACTAGTTACTGTATAAATCTTGACCGCGTGGTGTGGTGGCAAGAATGCTAGCAGCATTTCCCCGTTGAATTGCAATTCCGATCCTCTGGGCAAAAAACGAACCAGCCCTCCTGTCACCAGTGGAGGCAATGAGGCGAGGTGTTATACTTTTGATGAAGCTTTTTGCACCACTACTCCAAGGGCCAAGCGTTTCGATAGCAAATGGAACAAAAAAGTAATTTGATATAATAATAAAATTAAAGTACATATATATTTATTTTTATTTATAAAACTTAGAATCTCCATCCCATTGTGGAATTTTGGTAACGTATTTCTCTCTGAGTGGGTTTTTGCTGCGTTACTTTAATAGTTATCGTTTTAATACAATAATTATTGCATATTACTTAATATATGCCACTTCGGGTCGTATGTTGTACGTCGTGCAAGCTTTTCATTACAGAATTGTGTCACAGTATTTGATAGAAGCACTGAAATTACCAAAATTGGTAAACGGTCAATAACTGTAATTATTTATCCTAACTTTATTTAATTTATTTTTTTAAATAATTATACATAAGGTATCAAACTTTATTAACATAAGAATTAACAACATTAAATGCTTAAATATATATATACAAATATGAAAAAAACTAGTTACTGTATAAATCTTGACCGCGTGGAATGGTGGCAAGAATGCTAGCAGCATTTCCCCGTTGAATTGCAATTCCGATCCTCTGGGCAAAAAACGAACCATATAAGGTATTATATTTGAAACATGCATTTATGTATTTAGATAGAAATTTTCTTTTCTTTTAGAAAACATGTACATGTTTTTTTTTAAATTGACATTTTACTTTATTATTAAAATATATTTACGTTGACAGTGTAGTAAAAAGGCGGATTAAATAAAAACGAAAAAATACCTAAAGTTTCATTCGTTGCAAGGTATTATGAATTCATTAGTATTATACTCTATCTATCTATGATTATACAGGTGTTTTCAAATTATTATCAATCAATAAATTTAAAAAATAAAAGTGATGCATGGTATAAGTATATCCCATTCTTGTGTAGTAATGGGATGTTGTCAATTTTTTCACCGACTTCTAAAATAGGAAGTTATCAGTTCGACATGTATGTGTGTTACATTGTTAGGATTTAATTATATTTGATTGTAATGATCCATGTAGGCGTGCAAGCATGTGTGATTAATTTCGTAAGTGTATGTTTGTAAACTATATCGTACTGAGATGATAGTTTTAATTCTTTGTTAGGTACATTTCAACTTAAGGCACAGTATAAGTTTCATTAAAATCGGTCTAGAAGTTTCATGGAATTTTTTTTATTTTTAGTTCACTGGCTGTTTCTAATTTTGAAGTTGGTTAATTTTTTTATTTAAACAACTACTCTGCGCAGGAGGGATTGAAATAATATATTTTTAATGGAATAACTTCGAGATCAAGGGAACCTACCATCTATGGTAATTCGAATTTTTAACTTTGCTCATTCATATATTCAAATCATTCGAAAAAAAACATGAATAAATAAGGCATATTTTTCAACACAAGTTTATATAATGATGAAAAGCGTTGTTTTAATAGTAAATTTTCAGACAGGATATTATATATTTGTATTTAAAATGTAAGAAAAGAGTAACTACTGAGTTTCCTGTCAGTTTATTTTGGAAGTCAAAAATTCGAACTGGTAGCTTTACTTTTAATATAATTCTGTAAAATAACGATTCAAAACTCCCTTTAAAAGTATACCTCAATCAATTTGTACGTTGAAAATATTCTTGGAGAATATTATTCATATTCATAATTCCAAAAAGTTCCAAAATCTAATTTTGATTAATAATTTTAGTACTATACGCGTGTAGTATGTGGAACCGTGTCACAGTATCTACGACGTTTGAAGTGCAATATACAGGTATCAAACGAAAAGTTACGCTTATATGACACTAGCGAAGCCTCTGACGCGGTTTGTATGAAATTGATCACGTGATGTACTTTGAACTGAAATGCAATAAGTCACACGTCAAAGTCGAATCTTTATGACGTTTTTTGTTAAACGCTTCTGCTGTCAAAAGTTATCTCATGTGTTGTGTGTAATTAGTTTTATTGCTTGTGAGTTCTTTTATTTCTCGTAATAAAAGGTATCTATATATAAAGGTATACATATCACCGTCCTGATCGATGTTACTTACGGCACGTTTTCGCGAAAGATTTTTAGTGCCCAATTATTTGATCTGGGATTTGAACCCATAACCTCGGGAATTGTAATTATATATATCGTATACCAAGCCACTAGACCAAGGAGGTCATAACTATCACAATCACGTCTGATTTTGTGTTTCTTTTTGTTGTACGTCGTTAAAAAGTTTTCTATTAACCCAGAAAGCCTGGTATTTCCAGGTTTAAGAGTATTTTATATGCTGACTTAGCAGAGTGTGTTATTCGGCTATTCGGAAACTTTCATTTTCCGGATTAAAAAGTATTTTAATATAAATCCCGGATTATCCGTGACTTATAAAATATAGTTCTACTATACATATACGAATTGATATTACGCAATACTAGTAGAATCATAAGCAATAGTCGCGGGTTCAAATACAATATCTGAGTTTATAATTCATCTCGTGTTCGGTGAACTATGTATGGAAGAAACTAATACTTCTTGGAAACGTGCTTGCTTAGCTTAGAACTCGCTCTACGGTTCAATTGTAGCGACTAGGCCATACCTATGCTCCGTTCTATATATTGGTAATTCGGATAGGAGGTGAAAATGAAAATGGATATGTTTTTAAAATTATCTGCTGACAAGTTTCATAACTTATTTTTTTATTCTTGGGCAAATTGTCTTTTAGAAGCAAAAAAAAAAATATTACAAAAAAAAATATCGTTTTTCGTCTTGTATTTTTAAATTTGGACCGATAATTATTATTCAAATATTTATGACTAACCACTGTTTAATCGTTTTTTATAAATTAGAAGAAAATATAAATGCATTTTTGACTTCTAACGTACAGTCTTCGTTAAAGTACCTTGCGATATATACTGGAATTTGTACAGGTGAGAAACCTATAGAAATTGAATATTAATTGGTATGTATAAGGATTACTTCGCGTTCGAATTAATTATAGTAATTTATGTACGATCGATTTAAGTACGATTGGTTAAACAATTAATGCGTTGTTGAAATGAAACGGATCCTTTGAATAAATTACACGAATATTTGTTTCTCAATATGTACGAGTATTTTGCGTTGAAATTTTCGGAAGTAATTTATAAAATATAAACAGAACGGAATCAAAACACACTCATTCCATTAAGCTTACAAAAGCAATTTCGATATGAATATTATAGTCGATTTTAAATTGAATATTTATTTGTATAATATCGGTAGTGTACTATCGGTATTAAAAAGGTTTTTTTTTTTTTTTAATAGATGTTTGTTATAGATCGTGGTTTATATATTAGATACTGCTAATTTTATTACTTGAAGTGACGTTTATTACTTTCTGAGACAGAGCTACGAGTATATGTACGTCTATGCGATAAGCGTGGTGTTAATCAGACGTTGCCTTATAAGTCCAGAAAGAAGAGAGTCCAGTAATGGGTCATTTAAGTGTCTTTACTTTTACTTTTATAAATGTGTATTATGTAAATTACTCTAGTAAATTTTCATTTCTTTAGGAAGTCGATATACGATAATAATAACTAGTAATATACGATATTCTTTGTTGTTGCCAACTCAAGATACGTACATAAACTTTTGTATCAACACAAACAAAAGACAATTAATTATGCCTCATGTTAGGCAACTTTAGTGATACAGTTCTGAAAATATATTTAGTATTTCAAGTTGTTATGTGTTATATAAAAATACCGGGAAATTAATTGTTTCCCAAATATACCTTGATGATTTTCAACGCTTATAATTTCGTCTTCTATTCTATAAGGACGAACTCGATGTCATACACAATATTGAGTTCAATGATTATAACATACTCGCAGAACCCAATTAGATTTGTCACTGGAATAAATTATAACGTCTTCTTACAAACATAAGCCAAAAGGTTGATTTTATTGTACCGGATTGAACAAAAATTAACTTTGATATAAACATTCATCCCAAGTTTACGCGCTTTAAGTTAAAGCGCTTCAGCGCTGTTTTTAACTCATTAACATAAGCCTAAAACCGCTGTCTATATTTCTAACATCAGGAATAACAAATTTGTGATTTTTTAAGAGATGAAAAATATTCCCAATAAGGAATTCCTGTGGGAATCCTGTTAGAACTACCATTAAAGGTGAGTTGTGTATTAGCCAGATATTTAAAAAATATATTATATAGATATAATGGATGCGCATCAAAGTAGCGTTCATCGTAGTCGGTTTTCAATGATAAAATTATTTGTATAAATGATTAAAACTTAAATAATATTGAAAGGTGGAGCGTCCGTAACATTATATTATAGTGGACATCGATAATGATGACCGTTAGTTCATAATACGTCATTAATAAAAACTAATAATTATAGAGCACTTTTGATATATCTAGTGTATTAATTACATACTAAATTCGGTGTGAATCATATTTAATGATGTTTAATGAATATTATGTTAATAAATGAGGTACGATACGAATGACAAATAATTATAAAACAAAATATTCTTTATTCGGAAGAAACACGAATATTATTCACGGCGGGACGTCGAGACAAGGTTGATTTTTATATGAAATGAGACGGCCATTTTGATCCGCAAGGTTACGGGCTTGTCAAATATATAATGTAACCTCTAATTGATATAAAGAACATTTCCTTTGGCCATCTCAATTGCTAATAATAAACATTAGTAAAATTAAACAATTACAATGATTATCATACAGAAAATTATTTAGTAATAAAATTTTAATCGTCATTAATGCCTGTATGTTAGTAAAATGCAATAATAATAATAATAAATAAATATGAGACAACATCACATACATTACTCTGATCCCAATGTAAATGCTAAAGCACTTGTGTTATGGAAAATCAGAAGTAACGACGGTACCACAAACACCCAGACCCAAGACAACACAGAAAACAAATGATAATCTACATTGACTCGGCTGGGAATCGAACCCAGGACCTCAGAGTGGCGTACCAATGAAAACCGGTGTACACACCACTCGACCACGGAGGTCGTCGCTATATATATATTCTGATAAATATTCTATGCTCAACTTTTCAAGATTTCAAATGATTTTATGAAAACGCTCGCCCTCGTCTTCGCTTGTTTTAGGGTGTTGGTTGTCATGTGTGAGGCAAATAAAGTAGCCTATGTTCTTTCTTGCAGTTCAAGTTTGCTTCATATCAAATTTTAACAAATTAGTTTCAGCGGTTTCGTCGTGAAAAGGCGACAGACAGACAGATAGACAGAGTTACTTTCACATTTAGAATATTACTATATTCTAACAAACCCTATGATTAATTATATATAAAAAAAATATAACACGAATGAGTAACCTATGCTTTTCAGATCTTTAAATATTTATAATTGAACACAATTACCATCACTACATAACTTTAATCAGTTACAAGAATATTTCAATACATAGATGGTTAATTAGTATGTATGTTTGTGAGAACAGTAAATACCACGACCGATACAAACAGACTCGACCGACAGACAACCGAACATTAAACCCGTTACTAAGCGTTCTGCCGTATTTATGTGATTCCGCTCTGTTCTGGTTGAGTAGTTCTTGTAAGAATAGATTTTATTAATGACCATGATGTGATGTGATTTGTACTCTTATTTTACTTGGTGGCTTTGTGTAGCCTTGCCTACCTCTAATGATATACTACTTAGCATTATTGTGTTCCATCTTGAAGGGGTAGTGGGTCAGTGTAATTATAGGCAAAGATTGGTGTTACGTCGTCGATTAGAAATGGTCAATGTTCCTTAAAGCCCCGTTGTCTATGGATTGTAGATAACATTTATTATCAAGTGTTGAATTGGTTAAAATGCCTTACTATTATGAAAATAAATAATACGAATGTAATCTCTTTTATTTTCAAAAGTAACAAAGAAATGGGAGCCAGATTTGTTCGACCCAACTCACAATCCGTGAAACCGTGAGTCATCGAGAGAAAGATTTCTGTATTTCATTTGTTTATCTAAAATACTTTAGTTTCGGAATATTAAAACAAGGCCATAACTTAAACCGGTACAATTTTACAAAATAATCTTATTTCTTTTTGGGTTTTGAGGTCGGTCAAAATAAGATTATAATGCCTCGACTATATTGCCCGAACTAAGGATATGATTCGTCAAGTGACTATCTGTTACGTTTACATACATATAGTATGGAAAACAGTATTTTCTTTATATGTGCAATTTAAATCAAACGCCGTTCGTTTAGAATACAGTTTTTACCGCTGAAGACAAACTAGATATACTTTAAATTATATATTCATAAAATTTATAAAAATCAAATAATAATAACTCCGCTCTTACCTCGTATTTTGATTTAAGCAATGAGGCATTAAGAGCCGAGATGCCCCATGATGATTTCAGGTTCAAACCCAGGCAAGCACCACTATATATATGTGCTTAATGTGTAAAACATAATATAATTAATCTCGTGCTCGGCGCATTGGAACAGCGTGGTGGAATATGTTCCAAGCCCTCTCCTTAATGGGAGAGGAGGACTTTGCCCAGCATTGGGAAATTTACAGGCTGTTACTTTACTACTTTACTTTTTACAAATGTTGTTGAAATAGTTTATCTTTCAAATTTATATTTGAAATTCAATTACTTCTAAAATGTTATATACCTAGATAAAATTGTAAATAATAACGTCATTATATACATTAAATCTCTTTGAATCTAAATAATTAATTAAAAAGATTTCAGACTATCAACGATACGAATTAATTAGGACATACGTACCTAAAATGCTCCAGTAATTGACAATTTTATACGCCAGTAGCGGTAAGCCCTGTCTGAGTAAGTTAATTCTTTTGGGATTCACATCATTTCGTATATATGTACAAATATACATGTGTGGGTGGGTAAATATAAATACATGAATCGCTTTTAAACGATTCTCTTTGTATTCAATAAATTGTCCCGTTTTATATTAACGTCTCGAATCGTCGTCGATTTTCTATTTATATGCACAATAAGAATAAGAAAGGAAATTAAGCATCGTTATATTATTATAATGAAATTATATCCAAGGACCAAATACTCAACTACAAAACTACAAAAAGAAGAACTTAAACTAGTAACTAATCTCGAATCGAATTCCTCACATCATCAATGCGCCACCAACCTGGGGAACTAAGATGTTATGTTTGTGCCTGTAGTTACACTGGCTCACTCACCCTTCATACCGGAACATAACAATACTGAGTACTGTTACTGTTATTTGCTAGTGAATACTGAACCAAACCTTCTGCTAACGGTTTTGAAAGTTAATCCACCATGCAGCTCCTCTTCGGTTTGGTGGATTGTTGTTAATATTATATACATATATAATATGTATAAAATACTATATAAGTGAATAAAAATACTTCGAAATGGAAGCGTATAAGTTCACCGTCTAACCTTACGTGTACAATTTAAAATACTGAGTGTACTCCCGAGTGAGAAAAGTTTTCAAAATTTAGTTAGAAAAGTTTGAGCTGCACTGGACATCAGTCTAGAAAACGAAAGAGCAAGAAATTTATGCGATCAACATGGAATAGTTTGTAATAATTAAATTTATACAAACAAAAAAAGACACACTCACATTTTAGAAAAGACTTTGTGCAAATACTTCTGGATAGGTTCTCACCACATATTCCATCCAAGTAGCAATCCTTAGTATTGTGATATTCCGGTTTGAAGGGTGAATGCACAATCACAACGGACTTAAGATTTTATTTTTTAAGGTGTCGTATTGTTGATTTAAAGTTAAGTTATTATTTCTTAGGCTAATTAGCATCACGTGGCCTAATTGCCCGATATTTTATTTAACACTAGTTATACCCGCGACTTCGTATGAATCTTTCAAATCGTCGGAGACAGCGGAGTGGTAGAATACTCGAGGGCTGTGCGCGGTACTGAACAGTGTATGGACATTGCGGGGGATTTTATTACTATGTTATATACAATCCTAAAATAAAAGTCGCCTAAGTCATTTCTTATGACATGTACTATCTGCCAGTGCATGTAACGTCAAAATTTGTCCAGCCGTCTGAGAGATTAGCCGGAACAAACACAGACAGACAAAATGGTAAAAAATGTTATTTTGATATATGCCTTGTACACATATGCATTGAGTAAAAAGCGATTATTTTAATGTTACAAACAGACACTCCAATTTTATTTCATGTAATAGATAAATAATAATTACAGAGATGATAAAACTCATTTTAACCCTAGAATACGGGATCAAGGTCGATCAAGCTATGGTCACCATTCATCGTGTTAAATTTGTTGTTGATACTTCTGCTCGTGCAAAGAAAAGAATCCAATTGCCAAATGTGGATGCTCCAACATTGGAGCAGCGTGTTGGACCAAACTTGGTCATGTGGTTGCTTTGACCAGTAGTCGCATTCATCTCAATAACAGGCTGATTGCTTAATATAGACAGATTCGAATTATAGTAATTATTAACGATTTATATTTTTATATAAAATACGATAGCGCATATCCGTCGGATATAGACTTCCTGAATCGATGTCCTTCACGGGGAATCGCGTTTTATTTTATTGTCTCGTATCCAACGTTGGACGCGTCTAGTTTTTCATTCATTGGTTTTAAATTGATTTGACGTTGATGTAATTGAAGTGGAATTGTTTTTGCGTGCTGCTGAAGTGATATATTGGATTTGTAGTGAGTCAGTAGGTGAGCGTTCATATTTTATCAGTATTGATTTTTTAAATCCAGTTTTCGTGTAGTTTTATTTTAAGTTTTCATTTTTGCTATCGGATAAAGTGATAATTGAATTGTTTGAAAAATATCTGTTAAATTTCATAAATGCTGTTTCGAATTTCGAATACTTTTTCCGTTTACTTATAAATACAATCATAATGAAATTCTCATATAAATATTTATATAATATAAGATTCATAACCTTTTAGTTCCCAAGGTTGTTGACCCATTGATGATGGTGATGATTATCATAAAGTGACCTATTCGCTATAATAAATAAGTATATATTTAATGAAATAATTTCAAAGAATTTATTTATTCTTGTCTTACTTATCATTAATAACAACAACATATGTCATTATTAATTATTTAAATAGCGTTCTCGAGTTTCAAATTACAAATTTTTATGAACAATGGAATATCACTTATGATACTTAATATGTTATAAGACGTGATGAATTATACCCCCTGAGGGTTTCTCGTAAAAATCTATAACCTATCGTATCAACGCTGTCACTGTCCACTGGTGTGGATCAGAGTCTATCTGAAGGGCGCGTGTACATAAATCGATATAAAATATTCACTCACAGATAAAAAAATATTATTTGCGATCAATATCCCTGATTTTTTTAAATATGTAATTTTTTTTAACTAGTCTATAATAACAACAACAACAACAGCCTGTAAATTCCCACTGCTGGGCTAAAGGCCTCCTCTCCCTTTGAGGAGAAGGTTTGGAACATATTCCACCAAGCTGATCCAATGCGGGTTGGTGGAATACACATGTGGCAGAATTTCTATGAAATTTGTCACATGCAGGTTTCTTCACGATGTTTTCCTTCACCGCCGAGCACGAGATGAATTATAAAGACAAATTAAGCACATGAATCAGCGGTGCTTGCCTGGGTTTCAACCCGCAATCATCGGTTAAGATGCACGCGTTTTAACCACTGGGCCATCTCGACTCTAATATTGTATTGTTAATGTGACACAAAGTACATCAACAACATCTTCATTTCCAAGGTTGGTGGTACATTGGTGATGAAAAGAATGGTCGATATATCTTCCAATGGCCAATGGTGATATCTTCCTATCAGATGGCCTAATTGTTCACGTAAAAAAAATAACTTATAACAGAATTTGTCGTTTCACAATAATTCATGAAAAACGATACTAATATTTATATGATGGTTCACGTCTACATTATCTTAGTAAATTAGAATTTATTGTATGACCCTGTATAAGGGTAAAATTAATAATAAAATTTAATATCCTAAATGACAATATGTAAGAATTTTTCATATTAAAATACGTCGAATTCTTACAACATATTAAGTAAAAAATAATTTGAATTTGTTAGAACACGCTAATGGCTTAAGAGACATATCATCCCTCCAAGGTTATGGCAGCCTGCGTACTGTATTATATTATATATTATGTTACCTTAGTTAGTTCTTATTCAAATATCACAAAAAGAAAATACATTTTTTACCATAGAGAGCGATCGAACAATCTTGGTTGTATAGAAATTTATGTTTATTAGATAAAATAATTAGAGAAAAATATTTACCTAAAATAAATAAAAACATTATTTGGTTAATAAAATAAATACGTTTTTATATTTCATATATTTTAGAGTAAAAAAGTTCGGTATACATGCCATGCACCCACTAGGAAGTAAAGAGTTTGTTTTACCCCCAAAGCGCGTCTACAGACGTTTGACATGAAAATTTGATTGTTTTACACTAAGTGAGGTCATACACACATTTATGATAAAGTCATTGTTTTTGTGCGTTAGTGATTTCATCAAGAAACTCAAAAACATCGATAGATTTTATTTGATTATCTCTTTTGTTTTTCACAAGTTATTATGAGGTATATTTTAATTTTTTTTTTTTATAATATATGAAAACAATTAAAAAATAAGAATAAATAAACGACGGTTTTATTAAGACTGTATGGAAGGTATAATTGTTTAATCGAAGTTAAACATCTACGAAACACGAAAAAACAAAAGAAGATAGAGATTATTGTTGTCGATTTATCAACATTTTGTATTTTTTTATTAATAAACGAATTCACATTTCTATTTAAATATCACTAATCGGATTAATTTCACAGTAGCAAAATATTCTTTTTCTAATACGATGCTTGTTTATTTTAATATAAAGTGGCTTTTGTTGGAACCGGATAAGTCGTGAGCATCGTCTAACTTAAACAAACATAATTTAGATATTTGATATTCCAAGACGAAGAAGCGTAGGTGTGTCTGGCGTAGGGGCTGCCCTCCTTATATTCAATTCTATGTTTACAATTTTCATACCACGTTAAATTATCTCGTTAAACGCATTTGTTTACTTCTATTAAGTACTACATTTGTTTATATTTGCTGGCTGATTCGTTGTTTTAGTACAAAGTCTGTTTATATTTTTTTTTATCAAGAAATATAACAATTCGTAGTTTAGAAAGATTGTTTTACGATAACGTACGATTGAACGATTTTTTTTATATTTAATTTTAATTACAAAGTTACGTTATTGACTAAAATATTGTTATGTTATTACACTAATATACCATTTTTTTCTCAAAGATAATTATTAAATTTAATTATATATTAGCTTTAAAATCGTTTATTTATTCATGAATTAGTAGAAAATAATTAATTTCTATTTATTTCAATAGAAATTAATTAATCTAAAATAATTATTCTACATTATGAATTGATATACAATTAATGCATTTCAAAGAGTTTGAAGAAAATAAAACTAACTTAAGTTTAAGTTGCACGTGTACCTAATTAAAGAATATTTCCAAGTGGAAAACTAAGAAAAATATAATTTCAAGGGTTACATTTTATATGAAAAAAGTAAAACTTTTTCATTTTCATATTTACTTTATGTTTATTCCGTAATTTTAATTTTTCTACTTTACAGATTTTACATGATCTCATGTCACCATTTCATCATCATTAAAAAAAAAACATCATTCATTATTTTCAATTATCTAAACAGCTGGATGCGAGCCGCTCCCTAAAACCCATTTCGATTCGTCACAAGCCTTGAAGTTCGTTGTTGTAATCGTTCTTATATCATCGACTCATTAGGAAGCTGGATTCCGGACGCCTAGTTTTGTTTCATTTGATATTAAACCTTTGGACCATTCTTTGTTCCACAGTCATCACGGTTTAGTATAAACACACTTATATAACCATGCAAGAAAAACTTATTTTCATATGTTTAAAGACTAAAGCAAAACTTAAGAAACGTCGGCATATGTATAACCAAGTCTTATTTATCAAGGCTATAAATGATATTGACTAAAAAAATTGCGCGTTGTGATGGGATTAGCCGTTTCGGAAATTGAGCGTAAGAAATTTTGAGTCTTCAATATAAAAATTTTTATTTAGTTGAACACTAAAACCCTGTGTCTGCTTTAGTCACGTATAGGACCATGATGACGTCACTATTTGATGATTGCTGGTCAGATAAATTATAAATACAAAAACAGATGAATCTTCAATGATCCTGCCCGATTTAAGCCTGTGATGTAAGGTATATATCTACAAGTACAAAACACATAGGATGCTGACCACAAACTTTATATAAAATCATTATATAGATACAAAACATTTGTAATTTGTTTACTACATTCCCTAAAATCTTTTACTGTTTATTATAATGGTATTTGTTTTTAATAAATAACAGGTGAAACAGGACGAGTCGAGCCTTTTTTTTCTTTTTTTTTTTTTTACCCGGAATGCCGGTAATTAAAAAAGTACGCTTTATTTAAGCGTAAATTAAATGTTGTATTTTTTTTATTATATTATTATTATTTTTTTATTATTTTTTTATTATATTATTTTTATTTTTAATTATGTATATAAACAAATTATATACATAATTAAAAATAAAAATGTAAAACCTCTTTTTCTAATCCTTTTTCCGAAAATTTTCGTTTCGATTTTCGAAATGATAAAAAAGCGTGGAATTAATACCTGTTGACTTCCAGGCAGGATATATTAATTTAATAATTGTATTAACTTAAAAATTAACTAACATGACTGTATTTTTTTAAATGTTGAAAAAGAGTAACTACTGAGTTTCTTGCCGGTTCTTCTCGGTAGAATCTACTTTCCGAACCGGTGGTAGCTTCACTTAATTGTTAAATGACGATTCAAAAGTGCTTGTAAAAGCCCACTTGAATAAAGTATACTTTGATTTTGATTTTGATTTTGAAATCATCGGAATTCTTAACTTTAAAACGGTTATTTATTTTTAAGTTAACCGTTTTTAACTTTCTAGATGTCTTTCTTTGTATTATTAGTATTTAAAAAAAACAATTGCAGATAATATTGACAGACCAACAAAGAATTTTATTCATTTCAATTCTTTTTGTAAAACATTTTATTTTGTATTTGTTGTTATTATAAACTACAAGGGTCGGGCAGACGCGCGTAGGCGTGGCTGGTGTAAGGGAATTTCCCGTTAATATTGCTACTTTTATATTTATTTACTTCTCTCCTAAACAAGTCTATACGTCTCAAGTATAATTTAAGGAGAAAAAAACGCCAAAGTATTAAATTAATAACGCTTCTGAGTGATTTGAAACTTGAAGTTTATTTTGTTTTGATAATGGAACGTGTTCCTTTTGAAGTTTTTTAATTAGTATTATGGAACGATTTGTTTTTATATAATCGTTTATTAGAATTTAAATATGATTACGATTGCTACGGAATCGTAATTGTGATGTTAGCAAAATAATCATTATGACGTCATGCATTACTCTTGATTAGTTTATTCTCGCGTCTGCGTGCGTGATATTTATTATTGTAGCATTTTCATAAGAATTCTATGTAAAGGACAATTGTATAATATTCCTCAAGATTAAGAAGGTTATATGTCTTTTAATATTATTAATCGAATCATGTAGAGTATTCCTCACTGTTCTTCAGCTTCTTTATCTTTACATCGATAATCTTGGTTACTAAGACGTTATATCTCTCGTGCCTGTGTATTTTTAATAAGTAATATTAAAATTGACGATTCCACTTGGGTGATAGAGTATATACAATATTTCTATATGTATATAATAAAAAAGCGTGGAGTTAATACCTGTTGACTTCCAAGCAGGATATATTAATTTAAATAATTGTATTTAATTAAGATGACTTTGTATTTTTTAAATGTTAAAAAAGAGTAACTACTGAGTTTCTTGCCGGTTTTTCTCGGTGGAATCTACTTTCCAAATCGGTGGTAGCTTCACTTAATTATAAAATGACTATTCAAAAGTGCTTGTAAAAGCCTACTTGAACAAAGTTTATTTTGATTTGATATAATCGAGCTTTGTATTCCAACAATTGATTTGTAATGTAATAACTATACCAAAATATTTCTATAAACGAATAAAAACACAATATATATTTTGCCAGACTATCTCTGTAGCTGTTGTTAGCCGAGTAACTAGTTTCAAATATAACAATACCGTCTCGCCGACTTGGAAAATATATACCGTTTTTTCCCGGTGTAATTGTTTGTCCTCGATTTTTTTAAGACGACCAATTATAATGATTCTGATACTAATTAATTCCAAATTCAAAATACATATCATCAATTTTGAATTACAATATTACCGGATTACATTAAATATAAAGCTACTTAATCGAATACCTATTCGGATTTGAGTAGAATCGATTTTTATTTACGCAAAACCTTTGCAGAAAAAGCAAACTTCTCATTTTCCCACTTACCTTTTTTACACAGCGTCGTCTGGTGAGTTCACAGATCGATTCCCGCTCGGAATGAGTATTAGTATTGATCATGTATTGTCTCCGTCTCGGGACTGTCCTTGTCGTCCCCTCTGTATTAGAATGCCCTCAGTTTAAACAACATCATTGGTGGAGTTGCTTTTCTAGAAACAGTAGTAAGTTCGATTGGTAATGACGGTAGTTATAGATTTTTTCACAAGACTGTTTTGTTCCAGATATCGAAATTCGGTTTTGAGATAGAAATGACTTCATGGGTCACTCATGAGTATTGTCTGAGTCTTGATAAACAATCTACATTCTTAACCAATGATAATAAGACTTTATCCAACTAAGGTGATCCTTGAATGTCATTATCATTTTGTTTTTTGATTTGTGTTGGTATTTTTAGAAACGATTTAGGGCAACTCATGCAAGCGATATTATCGATTCAAATTGCAATAAAATTGCTTATATATTCACGTGTCTTCAGAAATTGATTGTTTTATTAATAAAACTTATGTACACAAGAAACAATTGAACTTTCGTGTATACTGTGTTCATAAAATAAAAGCAAAAATGTATTAATATCTATAAACTGTTGCTATGAGCGATCCGTTGTAGGTATTATGAAACAAATTACTTTTGAAATGACTGATTCCTTTTAACGGATTATACCGAAAGTTTTCTTTTGAAGTTAATCTTTAACTAATCTTGCTTTTTCTCGGATAAATGGACGTATCTTTTATTATATGATCTTAACAAAAGAAATATAAGTGTAGAATATTTTTAATTTCATAGCGATTTATTTATTTTTGTAACTGCGATGAAGGTTGCTTTGCACTTTTAAATTTATTTTTTAATGTTATTTTTTTCCAGAATTTATTTTCAAGAGGACAACATATTATGAAATTAAACACAAATATTTTTTTTCATTTTACTACAAGTTTGAAATAAAGTCTTCCTGCTTGTTTTATGTCAATAACTCAAACATACTAAAAATATTTTTTTCATACGTTTTTCAAAGTGATTCACGAGTAAGATTTAAATGTTTATTATTATATATATATTACTTAGTATTTGTGCAAATTGGCTGAAATATTTGGTTCAATGCTCAGCGCTGAGTTAACCAATGAGATATTTGTATTTGTGTTATAGATCCGTATTCAGCTGTGCTGAAACGGGGCCGGTAGCTAGTTCTTTACACAAATCAGTACCTTAGAGGATTACGCATACTAGAATGACCAATCAAAGTGTAAACGACAAAGTGCTTATTGACTTAAAACATAAGTCAAAGAGAAATGATATGCAAGACCACGCCCACGGCTAAACAATGTCTTCTTGTATTTATCTTGCATAGTGTCACAGGTGTAGCCGAGCCGTTATAAAATGTATTCTGTCTGGGTTGTCCCAGACGCGCGGTCCTGGTATAATTCTTATTATGATATTAATGCTTTTAAAATGTCTTAATATTTTTAGTAAAAATATTAATTACTAAGTCCAGTTTCATACATACTGTATGAAACTGGACAGAGGAAATTAAGTGATAAGATTGACCGAATTCGCATTCATCGACACTGGACTTAAACAAAAGATAGTGTGAATGTCATATTCTACTTTATATGCCCGGTTGAAATATTCAAGAGACGATTAGTTTTCCTTATAAAGTCATTTTGTCTTCGAGGTGTAATTAATGAGATATCATTGGCTTGATATTTACAAATCTAAAGGCAAATAGCCAATTACAGGTTGAATAGTAAAGTAGTAAAGTAAAATACAGCCTGTAAATTAACCACTGCTAGGTTAAGGCCTCCTCTTCCATTAAGGAGAGGGTTTGGAACATATTCCACCACGCTGTTCCCATGCGGATTGGTTGAATGCACATGTGGCGGAATTTCGATGAAATAAGACACATGCAGGTTTCCTCACAGACGAGCACGGGATGAATTATAAACACAAATTAAGCACATATATATAGTGGTGCTTGCCTGGGTTTGAACCCGAAATCATCGGTTAAGATGCACGTGCTCTGATCACCGGGTCATCTAAGCTCAGGGTGATTATCATTATTTAAAATATATATGAATAGAAGGTAGGCTAAACGTAAACATACAAATAAACCTCATTTCCATCATCCAGCCTTATTGTTTTACTTGATGACTTTCAACTCATTGATTTAACTATTTTATAGTAAAAACGCGCACAGAAAAAGTTGAACATTTCAAATAAATCATAGCATCATTAAACGTATATAGTATTTCAATAATATAAAAATTTAATACTGAAATTTAGAAACGTAAGATTTTAAGGAACAAAAAGTACCTTTTGCGAAACAATACAGAGAAGGCATTGAAAAGTCAAAAATACGAAAATAATTAGTTTTCAAACATTCCCTTTACATAGAAACATCAAAGTACTTTGCAATCAATAAGGGAAAGCCTCCTTTATTGTTCCCGATGTAGAATGTTCTGGAAGCGGTACAAGGTCAGGCTGCGCGGGATACGATGCCTCCGCCAGGTCAAGATCACGCGATGACGTACGACTCGATCGCATGCGTACTAAACACGCTGAATGGATTTTATGAACGAATGCCAATGAGAGTTATACTGAATGAAATTGTATGTATCTTTGATGAAACATAGTTTGTGGTTTGAGTTTTATTTACTACAAATTTGATTTTTGTTTTTTTTAATTATATTCATATCCTGTTGTCATTCAGCAATATTTGGTATTTTTGTGTGTTTCGGTTTGAAGTTTGAGTTAGCCAGTGTTACTATAGGTATAATGAACATCATGCTGCTGTAAGGAATGGTTAGTGTTTTTTACAGCGCCATTGGCCATGGACGGTGGTGACCACTTACCATCAGGCGGCCCATTTTCCGGTCTAACTAGATAAAATAAAACTTAGATTAATTAGTATAGTTTATAGGTATACTAGTAAGATGCACTCGTGTTGATTTCAATTAGTCGTAATTTATACATTTAATTAAATTGATGTGTCTGTTTGTAACATTTTAATGTATATTATATAACCGCTTTTTACTAAATGTATATGTTTATATACACGGTTTGTTTGTTCCGCCTAATCTCTGGAACGACTAGACCGATTGTGATGGGTAGCTTGGGGTACTTTATTTTAGAATTATAGAATAATTATTCAGGCTGCAATTATCAAATACTATCCAGTACCATGCGTGGCCTTCGCGCTTGCCATTATACCATCGTCACGTCGGGAACCTCCCACCAATCACTTAATATTACAAAAGCTGTCTAATAGAGACTTTATAAGCTATAGTAAAATCTGCGAACTGGCTTATATAATTTTTTTCAATTCAAATGCGCACGAAGTCGCGGGCTCTGCTAGTTGTCCTATAAAATTCCGTTTTGAAATTCGAAAACAAAATGTCGGGACTTTTCTGATCTGAATAATTTGAACAAGCTGTTACAGGAATTCGAATTACATAACGTTTGATATAATTAAATTGTAACGTAACAGCCTGTACCAAAGCTCTATCCGTATCTATTTATCTATAATATGTTTTTATGTGGTAGCCTTTATGAGAAATATATATGATTTTTTTCTTAATTTGAACGTTTTGTTTTCTGAAATTATCCAATTCTTGAAATTTATAGGATATTTAAGGTAAAATTGCGTGGAGCAGCTATATGTAAGTACGTTAGGAATAATCTTTAAAAATCTTTTTGCGTTTGTTTTTTTTAATAAAACAGGGCATATATCTGACGGTAAGTAGTCATCACCGTCCTTAGACACTGTATAGAATAAAGTATTTATGAAATATTGGTTTTTGTCCGCGACTTTTCTCACGTTTTAAAGATTGTCAAGTATTATTTACATCATATGCTTATAAATTATAGCCTATGTGTAATTCTGATATATGTAGCTATATTAATGTAAAGTTTTATCAAAACTCATTCAGCAGATTTTGCGTGAAAGTGTAACAGAGATCCATACATAAAAACTGTTGCCCTGATAACAACAACAGCCTGTAAATTCCCACTGCTGGGTTAAAAGCCTCCTCTCCCTTAGAGGAGAAGGTTTGGAACATATTCCACCAAGCTGTTTCAATGCGGGTTGGCGGAATACACATGTGGCAGAATTTCTATTAAATTTGTCACATGCAGGTTTCCTCACGATGTTTTCCTTCACCGCCGAGTACAAGATGAATTATAAAGACAAATTAAGCACATGAATCAGCGGTGCTTGACTGGGTTTGAACCCGCAATCATCGGTTAAGATGCACGTGTTCTAACCACTGGGCCATCTCGACTCATATAATAATAGTAAAGATATGATAAGCATTTCTTACGTAGCCAATGCGCAACCAACCTTAGGGGCTCACATGTTGTGTCCCTTTTGCCAGTAGTTAAACAAACTCAGGCAGTGAGTTTCACGGGGAACACAATTAAGTATTGCTATCTAGCAGTAATCCTACCGCTAGACAGCATATATCCATATGATGAGACCTACCCATACACGTTTGCATAAAGTCCTACCACTAATTAGTCACTTATTTAGTCACTCGCCTACACTCATTCAATCAAGTTTAGAATATCTAATATCTTTTAAGAAAAATGATGAATATTTTAAATCTTATCTTATTAACAATAATTGAGTTAATGGAATTAATTATATCGTTCTTTTTCAATCTGCGAAGTGGATCTTCGAATAATCTTTAAAAGTGTATGTGTCTTGACATTGATGGGACTAATAAAAGCGCTCTTATTGAGTTTTTTTTACAATTAAATTATTTCTTTCATTTCACCGGTACGGGGCGTTTTAGACCTCGCGTGAAAATTATCATAACATTGGTTCGGGGCTTATCAGACCCCGTAACGTTAGGAAACTAAAACTCGATCTTATATGATCGATATTTTTTCTTCTGTGCGGTACATTGTCACAGTTACCCCGTATTAAAGTAGGTACACCGTAGCATTCTTGTTGAGTATTAATAAATTTATCAGTTTCCTAAAATATATCAAATTTATTTAAGTTCGGATTTAACCGCAACGCTGGTTAAAATAATGATTTTGGATACTAACATCATTACGTTTTACAATGACTTATTTTAAAATTTACTTGTATAACACGCTTTTGATTTCATTTGAAACATATAGGGCATAGGGGTAAGGCAATAAATAATTCATTGGTGACATTTATGTAGTTACCCTTTATTTCACTTCACTATTTATCCTAGGTAATATTAAAGTCAAAATGTAAACAAAGAAATGGATTATCTAATGATTTATGAGTTTCATTTGATTGCAGTAGATGTTTGCATTGGAAGTTATTTCAATACATTCTTTTGTTTTTACTGAGCAATTGTTACAATATTGATTTACTTTTCAGGTATCATTAATCAAAACTCTCTATGCAGTTATCATTGTTTCATTAAAAAAAATAATTACTAATTAAGGGATGGTATGTGGTTATGGATTCGATGTCGGTCAATGGTTACAGTAACAGCCTGTAAGTCACCACTAGTGGGCTAAGGCCTCCTCGCCTTTTGAGGAGAAGGTTAGAGCTTACTTCACCACGCTGCTCCAATGAATTAGACAAATGCAGGTTTCCTTGCGATGTTTCCTTCCACCGCCGCGCTCGAAATGAATTATAAACACAAATTAAGCCGATGAAAATGTAATGGTGCTTGCATGATTTGAACTCGTCGTTGGTTAAGATGATTTGTATCAAAAGGTTTATTTGAACGCCAAAATCGCGGAATATTTTGACATAAAATTTGTACCATTATTGAGTATTTCAGTGGATTTTGGCCAAACATTACAATATATTATAATTCGTCGTGTAACCTAACCACATCGACGCGTGACCGGGTCTGCTAGTTTGATGTTAAATTCTACAATTTAAAAACTTTATTGCTTTCATTTGATTCCTTAACAATTTATTTTATTTAAGTAACCTCGTATGAACAGTTGCATTGTTGTTTTACTAGGTTAATTTATTTACAAATCCAACATACGCCGCAGCAAAGAGGATGTATTAGATAGTGCGCAATTACTTGGATCGTAAAATTAATTAATTTTAAGATAGTCATAGTTTTATTTTTATTATATACGGTAGCCCTACGAGAACATAGTCATCTTATTGACTCAGTTCTTGAAATGAGATTTAAAAAAAAGTTTAATTTTAATACTAAGGTGGTACAGCTTTTGTATAAAGATTCCATAGAGAATAGCAGACAAGAAACTCAGTAGTTACTCGTTTTCCATAAAACATGTACATGTCATAATGGTGTCCGTGTTTATGCTTAACCTAAGTTTGTTAATACGTTAAAAAAACTTTTACTAACAATTTTATACACACTAACCCAAAATTTGTATTCCTTTTTGTTCCTTCACTATGATATTTGGCGCGTTCCATTTCCTTTTATTTATAATAGCCAATAAGACTCGACTTGACCAATAACGCTATGTCCTTGATATAAAAAATAGCTTGTAATTAATATAGTATAAAGAATCATAAATAAAAAAATGAATAACGAAAATGTTTCGTGTTAAAATTCACTTGACATTCCGTCCGGAAATAAAAATTCCATTCGCTGTTATGCAAAATGTATTTACATCGAAATACGTTGAATAATTACCATGTAATAAAATGAAATAAAGTAATAACGATGTAACAAATAAATCACTTGGTTTAATTACGGAGAAAAATAAATTATTTTATCGCAATTATTAATAAAGAGACTAACAGTCGGTAAATTTGAAGCGAAGATTGTGGTTACAAATTCGACTTTATTTATTTGCTGCACGATCTTTGTGAAAGCCTGCCTTAAAAGATCGTTCAGATATTCTACCACAAAAGAAAAATACTTATCGCTGCGTTCTAATTTAATAATCACAGGCACAAGGGACATCTTATTTCCTTAGGTTGTGACGCATTGAGTATGGTGGTGACCATTTATCACCTGTGGGCCAATTGCCTTCCTGTCTCCTAGGAATATGATAAGAAAAACTCTGGCAAAACGTTATAACTTATCCCAGCAGTGGGATACGTACGGTGTTTTAATATTCTCTCACAATAAACAGTTTATTATATATAACGAGGGTAATTCACTTATTTGAGGTACCTCGTCATCAGAATCTATATTCGACATTGTAGGTAATTAGAAATAATTGTCTCAACACTAATAATTGTAATCGTTTACTATTCACTCACATAACAGATTAACAAAATCTCAAATCTGAATTATCGAAATGAATGAACTATGGAAACGCGATAGGTTCGGTACAGGCGGGTAGCACGACCTCTCGCCTTCGTGTCTAATTCTCAAGTGAAGTCTCAATTCGTTTCCTGTCAAAACTGAATGTCCGCTCATCGCTGTTAAACTTACCACACCTGTACCGACCCCACCCAAGCACACCGCTTGACGTTTCCAACAAACGACCATAGGTGGCGTTATTCTAAATTAACGTTAATCAATAGTGATTCCAATAATTATGCCTCTTGATTCTGCGACACGGCCATCTTGACATTTCACACGTCCGCGTGTGAAGCATCTAAAACAATAAATTTTGAAAAGTAAAACGTCCTTCGTTCGGCCTTCCTGACAAGGATGTAAGGAAATAAATTTACACTATTCAAACAACACAACTTTATTCTGATTCACATATTCTCGTCAAATCTTATTTAAGGAAATCTTTACATTGAAATCATCGCTTTCTAATAAACATCAATTTGAAAACTAAATCATGATATATTCCGACCAAATTCAGTATGCAATGCTCTGTTCGGTACCCAGCCTAATCACAACACATTGCCTCCGTCCGGCAACCCAACGGGACCTCCATCCGGTACCCGATCTTAACACATCACAATGCCTCCATCCGGCAATCTAATGGGACCTCCATCCGGTACCCGATCTTAACAAATCACATTGCCTCTATCCGGCAACCCAACGGGACCTCCATCCGGTACCCGACCTCAATACATCGCATTGCTTGCATTTAGCACCTTTAGCGATTACTCACATTGCCATGCTGACGTTGGCCACCAACCTTAAGTTAACATTTAGACTTGCAGTTACGAACAGCATTGGAATGTAAGCAATCTGAGACACTTGCATACTAAATTTGAATCTTCTATTCCCTCATCTAAGTTCTAACACCATTATCGTCAGTCGGTCTTGTCTCGTCAGTTGTGCTCAAGTCATGGTCAGAGTCGGTATCAAAGTCATTGTCAAAATTGTCGCTGTCGGGCATTTTTCGAAGACGGTCGTGCGCATACTTGTATGTCCGGTTGGAATTGAGAGCTTTTAGTACGTACCGGTCTCCTTCTAGTACCTCTATAATTTTGAAAGGCCCTTTGTACTTAGGGTCAAGCTTTGTCTGATTTCGTTCTTCGTTCTGTAGTAGTACAAAGTCCCCAGTCGTAAATGGCTTTATTTTAGCCTTAGTAGAGTCAAAACGTACCTTATCATAAGCTGAGCCCTTCTCCATATTCTCCACAGCCTGTAATCTTATTTGTTCAATGTCGACTTCGGGGTCGTCGTCAGCTACAGATAAGATATCTAAGGGCCTCGCAACCTTCCCGATGAGAAGTTCTCATTAGAAAAGGAGAATCACGCAGGCTAGCCCATTGGCTAGCCTGCGTGACTCGATTAATCGTGCAGTTGAGAGCCAGCTGGACGTCGGGCAAAGCATCCTGCCACGAGCGACTACTGGTTTCTATTGCAGTAAGCATGTTTTTCAATGTACTCATGACGCGCTCCACCTGGCCGTTAGCCCTTGAACTACCTGTCGCTATTAGGTGAAGCTTAATATTAACAGACTCGCAATAGTCCTTGAAGTCTTTACTGGCGAAGCACCTACCTTGGTCAGCAATTACACGGCTGGGCGCACCAAATAGTGAAACACTAGATCTTAAAGCCTTGATACTATTAGCAGTATCAATATTAAGTGTATGGTGAAGTAATACGTACTTGGTGAAGGCATCTATATGCACGAACACATATTCCTTCCGGTCATTTTTGCCACTTAGTTTTCCCGTAGCGTCAATATGTATAGTGTGCCAGGGTATAGCTACCTTAGGAATGGGATGCATTTCTACCTGTACTTTTCCAGAGTGTGACTTAGAAATTTTGCACGTAGCACAGCTGTCTACGAACTTTCGTACAAACCTCGTCATTTTGTCGAACCAATAAAGCTCGTAAACCTTTTCCAAAGTCTTCTCCCATCCCAAATGCAGCAACCCTTCATGTACATTGTTGACGATGGACCACCGGAACATCCTAGGTATTATTGGCAGGCAAAGAGTTTTACCACGTCTCTGGATTTTCCGATGCAGAACACTGGACCGAAACTCGTAGGTCTTAGCCAGGTCATGGGGAAGTTTTCCATCCTTCAAGTCAGATATGAGTTTTGAGAGCTCACCATCCTTATGCTGTTCTGCAATCAACCAGTTGTCATTCAATTCAGCTAAATTGATTTGTTTACAGCTTACCTTCTCGATAATAGGGTTCTTTCCGTCGTCCGGCAATGGATTTCTTGAAAAGAAATCTGCGTGAGACATTCGCTTGCCGCTACGATGAACAATGTCAAAGTCGAAGGACTGCAAGAAGGCCCACCATCTGTGAACACGTGGCGTTAAGTCTGTTTTCTTACGGGTAGACTGCAATGAACTGCAATCAGTCACCACGTCGAATTTGCGTCCATGCAGATAATGGCGAAAATGTTTTACTGCGTTGACAACGGCGAGAGTCTAACTCGTACGAGTGATATTTGGACTCTGCAGCAGTTGTACGTTTGCTAAAATAAGCAATCGCATGTGACTTACCGGCATTTACCTGAATAAGAACATTTTTTTGAAAGAACTCCAAGCACTATTCGAAGTCGGTCAAGCGCCTCGTCAGCATTTTCTGCAACGATGAGCACGTCATCCATATAGACTACAACGTAAGTATTCACCAAATCCCCAAGTGCATGAATAAGAGCTCGTTGGAAAACTGAGGGGGCGTTTCGAAGCCCAAACGGCATGGTCAGATACTCAAATTGCCCGTCGGGCGTCACAAAAGCTGTTCGCTCTATAGATTCAGTTGAAATGCGGATTTGGTGAAATCCTGACGCTAAATCTAGAATCGTAAAGAAATGGCCTCTATGCAACCTTGCTATTTGGTCAGAAATAAGCGGTAACGGAAATCGGTCAGGTACTGTATTATCATTTAATTCGCGGTAGTCCACACACATTCTATCTGTACCATCCTTTTTTTTAACGAGAAGAATAGGACTCGCAAACGGTGATGAACTACAGCGAATTATATTGGCCTTAAGCAACTCATCAATTTTACTTCGTACAACCTGTCGTTCCTCAGGGCTCAATCTATAGGGACGTCGATTAACAGTCTTATGAGGATCTATAAGGCGTATTTGCATGGGTTCAGTATCTGCAGGGGATGTAGGTACACCGGAAATAAAAATATTTTTGAAAGATAGCAAAATAGCCAATAGTTCGGTTTTTCTTTCAGGGGGTATGTCAGTGTCTATCGTATCAAAGTCAAACTCACGGTTAACAATCACGTCACATGTCTGAACTGTCCGTATTTTCTCAAATCTTATCTTATCTGATGACATATGAACCACTAGACCAATTGATAAAACTTCACGTCCAATCATGATTTCATGTCGCAGATAACTGTCAGGTAAAACGTGGAAAAGAATTTCAAAAATAGTTCCATCGATCTCAACAGTAGTCAATATTTGTACAGTCGACCTTACAGAAGTCTGTCCAATACCAGTCAATGTCACATTTTCATAAATTCGTCTACCACTAAATTTACAGGATACAATTTCTTTAACAAGTGAACATTCCGCACCAGAGTCATAATAGAAATCAAATCGCTCACCAGAATGCCATAAGGATCCAGCAGGCGCGTCCACGAGACACACATCGACTCGCTTCTCTCTAGCGGTATCAACCGCCGTGCTGCTGAATTGCTGCTTGCCGTCCCTCTTTGGACAGTTTGACGCATAGTGTCCTCGTTCACGACAATTGAAGCAAGTTATCCAGTCTGCTTTCCCTGGTGCCTGGTTACTCTGTCCGCTGCCAGATGCCGTCGATCTCGATTGTTGTTCAGGTGTCCTTAGGTCTCTTCTCAGGCGACATTGCGCCAGTCTGTGTCCTGGTTTCCCACAGTTGAAGCATTTAGGCCCAGTGTTAGGCCAATTCGGGCGGTACCTCTTTGCGTCGGGACCTTCACGTTCATCGCCACAAGGTGCTGCGCCTCTCTTCAGAAACGAAATAGCCTTCAGCTCTCGGTGTAGATCATTGCGGGTTTTGACGTCAGTGGTGAAGGACAATCGCTGGACTCGTGTATCGTTCTTCGCGATATGAGCTAGCACTGTTGCAACAGCAATCTGCTCCGTCGTAAGGCCGCTCCATTTTGACATGATAGTTGTCATCAGGGTAGCTGCATATGCGGCCAAGCACTCGTTTTCCTTAGGCTTATTTTCGCGCATATTGATTAAAAAGGAAGCGGTAGTCTCTGGACAATCATATCTAGCTATAAACAGTTCTTTAAAATCACTCCATTTCATCCCAGGGTAAGATATTGACGACAGCCATGATGAAGCTTCTCCCTTGAGTGCCCGGCTCAAGGCAATCATCAACGATGCACCATGACTATTAGGATCGATCACACACATGTCCGCTGTTGCCAGCCAGGCACGCGGGTCAACATTCCGTTTTTCAGGTTCAAAATCAGGTAGGCGAATATCCACAATTGCGAAGGGGTTTTCATTGCTTGCACAATAGCCATAAAGTTTTTGTTTTGCTGCTCCAATAGAAAACGCCATTTTTCCGTCTCAGTGTCACTACCAAACACATGCTCACTTTGTTCACATTTTTCTTGGTTAACACTGTCACTTAAAACACGTGGGGCATTTGAGTTGCATCCCACTTCTGATAACGAGGGTAATTCACTTATTTGAGGTACCTCGTCATCAGAATCTATATTCGACATTGTAGGTAATTAGAAATAATTGTCTCAACACTAATAATTGTAATCGTTTACTATTCACTCACATAACAGATTAACAAAATCTCAAATCTGAATTATCGAAATGAATGAACTATGGAAACGCGATAGGTTCGGTACAGGCGGGTAGCACGACCTCTCGCCTTCGTGTCTAATTCTCAAGTGAAGTCTCAATTCGTTTCCTGTCAAAACTGAATGTCCGCTCATCGCTGTTAAACTTACCACACCTGTACCGACCCCACCCAAGCACACCGCTTGACGTTTCCAACAAACGACCATAGGTGGCGTTATTCTAAATTAACGTTAATCAATAGTGATTCCAATAATTATGCCTCTTGATTCTGCGACATATATTTTAATATTTTGTAATTAACCTCAATAATAAGACACTACCCAAATTAATTTGATATAGATTTAAATTCTTATTATTAATAATAAATGTCGCGATTTGATACTTGTGTTTGATGGCTAATCAAATGATTACGTCAATTTTAATAATAATGGAATTATTTCGAATTATATATTTTTTGATTTAAAGCATAATCGTTTAAATACGCATCAAATGGACATCCGTTGTTCTGTACAGAAGTAACAGTTTGTCAATAAAAGGTTTATCGCCAAGTGACAACTTTTTTGCAAGAATAAATTACTTTCTATACGTACCTTTTTATTTTATTTTTATATTCGCGATTTGTTTTATTATTATTTATTACATAATGTTATACAAATAATGAATTATTATAAAAACATAATAATCTTGGTACTCATTAATAGTCCAATGAAATTTTAAAAATTTGAGAGCCAAACTGAAAAAGAAATTATGATCATTTGTTACAAAATATGTTTCACAAACTGTATTGAGAGGAGAGGGGCTGCATGTTTCATAAACAAAAGCCCATGTAACATTTCAGTGGATTATAATATAAAAATAGTAATTTAATCCCCACTATAATACTCACTCATAAATGTAAACATTCTTAATTTAAATTTATCATAAAATAAACATGTAATATAAGATTCAGTGTGAAGTTGCCCATTTTGAGCAACATGACACTTAATTGGCTGTTTAATGCGCAACTTCATTTAGTTTTCAAGTCACCCTGCGCGCGCATCATAAAAATTCACTTTCATTATTTTTTCATAACGCCAAAAAAAAAACTTTAGAAAGAGCTAACGATGGCTCATTATATAAAACGAAAAAACTTTTGTATCAAAAATTGTCGACGCTGATATCGCGAAGATATTAATCTTAAATTCGACGCACCGTTTCAAATTGTTATATTGTAAGATTCGACGGATATTTCTTTCCCGTTAACAATGACAATTGCTATATATTTAACTCCGGTTATAAAATTCTCTGAATAAAAAAAAATCTGACTTTCTTCGTTTAACAATAGAACATCGTAGGCTGGATACAAGCATTGAAAAGATCCTTTGAGCTTCAATTTACTTTTATATTCTATCGTTGAATTTGAAAAGTTGATTGTATATAACTAGCTAACTCTAGCTTCGTACGGTTAGAATAAGAATATATATGAAACATTTAATTTGAACACTTCTATACAAATAATTAATATTTTTTCTTGGTGGTAAGGCTTTGTTCTGTCTTTCTGTCTGGATAGCTACCATCCACTCCGAATGACAAACAGTAGTAGCCAGTTTTGTGGTCTTCTGGTTTGAAGGGTGAGTGAGTGAGTGTACAGGAGACATCACATCTTAGTTTCCAATGGAGGTACATTGGCAGTGTAAGGAGTCTATGGATGATGTTGATTCCCCTTATATCTTAAAGAAAATATTTTATTAAGAATAGGAAACCGAAGTTTCATCACAATCGGATGAATGGTGTGGCAACTATGAATGTATCGTACTTTTTTACATATATTGAAGCTTTTTCTTTTTAAGTATTTACTACAGATAATTCCTACTACTATTTATATTTATATTGCATATAATATTTATGTTAATATTTCTTTACGGTTGCAACATATATACATATAAATGAACATATGATGCAAAGTCGAGTGGTTCGAACCACAGCAAGCATTGGAATAGCTTGTTGGAATATAGCCCAGCAGTCACCACATTTTGCAGACAACACATTTAGAGGTGGTATTTACTGCACTGAGTTGAACGCGCTCGCTTTATTGTATCCCTTTGTTCTTCCGGGAATGTGATGTTAGGTCCAATTCCGATAATCTAATTACGAGACGAATTTCCTGTTAATTTATCCGCACATAGCAGATTTAGACAAAAGCATTTTCATGTGTATTGCGAAATAAACTACGTGTTTGTAATGTGTATAATGTACGAATATCTTTTCATTTTTAAATTGAGAATAAAAATGTATCATGTAACATTTCATGTTAGATGTATCTTTTGTGACATTTTGCATAATTAAAATTGTAATGTCTTCTTTATGTAAATTCAGCATTTATAGGACTATAATTTTCTTTCCAAAGCGTTTTAATGACGAAGATATCATACAATCCTCTGTAGCTCTCTGTCAGATATTTCATTTAGCCTTTTTTATCCTTGGTTAGAATTTTTTGGAAATATTTGATGATCTCATCTTAGTAGACAGTCGGAGTTAATGAAATGTTCCGTTGATTTGAATGTTTTAATAGACATTTACCGTTTCATTCGGGAGTCATCAAATTGTATTAATATTTGATTAATTGACAAGCGATGTGATTATGATAACCCTTAGTTCGCCGTATCCAACTTCTGAGAGTATAAATCCTAACAAGTTAAGATCGTATCGAGGATATCATTCTGGACCGATGATAAAATAGGCTATTTGACAATGCGAAAAATAAATTGTGAATTATTGTGATCAGTGTATATTTTAAGTTAAAAAATAGTTATTTACTAATGAAAGTTGAAAATAATACTTAATTTATTCAAAAATCCATAAATAAAAATGCCCTTTTTCAAACGTTTGTCACGTGACACAAAACGATCCTAATTGGCGGGGCTAATGATGATGTCACTTTCTTGTAAACCTTGCTTTTCTACTGTATGTACCACAGATTAAAATACAGGAAAGTGATCACATTGCAGCGCCATATTGTCCAAGTAGCGTTTTTGCGCGCTATTTAAATATAGAATTTTTAATGTGATATTTTTCGACAAATATGTACTAGAAATAAAAAAGACAACTTTTACTGGGTTCCTTAACTTCTACTAAATAATATAAAATGGGTTTTAAAATCCAGTCGAATAGCCTATTAATGACATCATTCATTTGTTCTACTAAAGAGAACTATCATAAAAAAATTATGCCAACAAAAAGTAATAATTTTGTTCTAAATTTAATTAATAAGAAAAAAAAATCAATTTGTTTTGTTTCAAGGTCATGTCATGTATTTAATTTGTATTGTATCTGACCAACTGATAGAACTCAGGATGCATTCACTAAGTGGTTGGACTTTAATGTAATTACCGTCTGTCCTTATTTTAATCAAGCGACTTGTTCTAACTTGTTCCTGACTGCTTTGTACAGGTATATATATGGAGATGCGGACTTGACCTACGAACCTTTTATTGATTTTATCTAACTTTTTTCCATTTAATCTTTATCTGCATCTTGGGTTCTTTTCGTTCAAAGAAAAAAATAATTAAGACTTTAAGTGTTTTTTTTAGGGATGACATGTAGAAATGTCTGGGTATTTGAGTGTTAAACTATGCATGTTATGGAAGATCTTCAGAGTAGCGATTTATTCATATAATAATTACCGATCAATATAATGGTATAATGATAGCTTCACTTAATTGTAAAATGACGATTCAAAAGTTCTTTGTAAAAGCCTACTTGAATAAAGTTTATTTTGATTTGATTTGATGTAACATGCTGCTATAAATACTTATTTATGCAGCGATATTATTATTATAATATTTTAATACTTTTATCATCATTTACTTATTAATATTCGAAATGTTAAAAAATGATTCGATTATATTTTTGCATCTATCAAATTTAAGTTTTAGATTGTCACCAAAATCTTGGCATACCGGATAAGTTGAAGCAGCACTTCACTTCACAGCATCTTCTGAGTATGAAGTGCTCTCGAAAATGACTGAATGAAATTATTTCGATAGATATTTATTAGCGATATCTTCCTAACCTAACATATGCTTGGTATTCTACAAGAGACTGGGCGGTGTCCATCATATAACTTTGCAATTTTATCAGATCCCGTCTAATGGCGAGAGATCTCCCCGTGTCATCGATATCCCATTTATTCGCACTATGTCTTCTCCCTCTTCATTACTGATGCAAACAGCCACGTGAAACGCTTTTCCGGCGTCCGTGTTTCGATCAATAAGCCCCGGGCATCTTTAGAGCTAAAAAAGAATGGGCATCTTTCAGATAAGCACCTTTTATCTTAGATTGTATTGGCGCATCAGGTGGGATTATGGTCGAGCGTATACTTTGATCGCAGCTTATAATGTATACTAAAAATTAAAGTCACTCGTTTTATGTGAAAATTTTTTTTAGAGAAGTATGCGCGCGGTACTGAATAGATACCGATACCTGAACATTGCAGCGTGACTTTATTATTATTTCATATATAATTCTGTGTCGAGATGGCCCAGTAGTTAGAACACGTGCATCTTAACAGATGATTGCGGGTTCAAACCCAGGCAAGCACCACTGATTAATGTGCTTAATTTGTCTTTATAATACACCTCGTGCTCAGCGGTGAAGGAAAACATCGTGAGGAAACCTGCATGTGACAAATTTTATAGAAATTCTGCCACATGTGTATTCCACCAACCCGCATTGGAACAGCGTGGTGGAATATGTTCCAAACCTTCTCTTCAAAGGGAGAGGAGGCCTTTAGCCCAGCAGTGGGAATTTACAGGTTGTTGTTGTTGTTGTTTGTTGTATATAATTCTAAAATAAATGTAGCATAAGTTACTTACTGCTCATTATATCAGCTATCTATGAAACATCCGTCAAAATCGGTACAGTCGTTCCAGAGAGTAGTCGGAACAAATAGACAGATATATGAAAATTGGAAAAACGTTATTTTATTATAAGCATTCATTCAAGAACTGTTTCAACAAACAGACACTCCAATTTTATTAAATGTCAATTTTATAAATTTAAAAGTTCCTTTGCTACATAATTAAAAATTAAATGTAATATAAATTTACACCAAGTTAATCAGAAAAGTTAAAATCCTTTTGATACCGTTCACTCAACGCCGATATCTCTCTCGAGACCGCCTTCCTTCGTTTCATCTCAGCTGTGAAACTAAATACCCTCGTCAAATTTATAAAATGTTCAAATTTTCACCTACTGCTCCATAAAATATTAGCCTTTTTTGTTATCTACTACTATAACCTGTTTTAATTGTAAAAGCTATTAATACAAAACTTAGATTATACACAGTACGTTGCTAACAGATCTTGATTAATAACTATATTAGTAATAAAACACGATTCTACTTACATACTTATATAAACTTAAATTATACTTCCTAAGTTCCAATGGCAACATCGCATTGTTGAAATTTAAAACGATCTTTTTTTCGCAAATGCATTATTTATTTATATATTAATAAAGAAGCCGCTTTTGCCGTTTCAATTATTATGGGATGATAGTTGCACGTAGAAGTTCTGTTATTGCCTTAAAAAGCTCCAGCCGTAGATGGGAAAAAAGTTAAAGAGGATTCTTGATTGCAATTAAATTGTTTCGATTTAACAAACAATTAATTTTAGAAAGCGAAAAAAAGTTACTGGCCAGTTAAAGAGTAGCTGAATATATAAAAAAAAAACAAATGTAAAATGATACAGGTGTCGTCAGTATCAGGATATCAGGATCAAAAGAAAACCTATCATAGGTTTCGAAATTCTTAAAAATCTGTTGTATAAACGCGAAGCGAGGTGACCCACTAAATAGATTATTAATCAAAGTCATTTTGATGTCATATGTTCTTTATTTGGCTTTAACCTCTTTTGTTTGGATTAGACTGTAGATAGTAGAGGTAGGTACAATTCATTAGCTATTCTACCGCCAAATAGCGACACTGTTCTCCTGCTGTGTTTCGGTTTAATGGGTGTGCGAATCAATGTAATTAAGCATTAGCGCATTGAACTGTACAGCCAACATGTACAGCCTCTAAATTTTCCAAAGCTGGGCTAAGGCCTCTTCTTTTAAAGAGAAGGTTATGAGTATATTCTACCACGCTGCTCTAATGCGAGTTGGTAGATTCACAACAACAACAGCATGTAAATTCCACTGCTGGGCTAAGGCCTCCTCTCCCACGTTGTTCCAATACGGTTTGGTGGAACACACATGTGGCACAATTTCGTTGAAATTAGAAGCATGGAAGCAAGACATGAATTATAAACACAAATTAACCACCTGAAAATTCAGTGGTGCTTGCCTAGGTTTTAATCCGCAACATCGGTTAAGATGTGCGCGTTCTGACCCCACGCCATCTTGGTTCTAAAAATCTGCGATCGGAATTGACAAATAAGGATGTATTGTCATTATATGTTTGTTCTTGACGTTATATATACAAAACGTGTCTTTGTCCGATGGGATTGCTCAGGCTTATTTATTGACTCGGCTTTTAATAAAGGCCATTTCATTTCTTGTATATATTATTATTATTTCGTGATATTGTATATCAATATTTATCGATATTTAATTTCGCTAAGTCATGGCAACAAATTAGTGTTGGGATCAGGTCACAGATTTAGACTAGGTTAGATATTTACGAGAGCTACGTTCGTTCGTTATGATGTTAGTTACTATTTTGCAATATTTATTAAGTTTTCACTAACATACAGACCGACTCAAGGCCGGGCGATCCGCCCTGGGAGCTCCAGGCGGAGGTGCTCGCGGAAGTGTACCGGTTCCGGGTCGAGGCGAGGGACCGCGGCGACCGTCCAGGGTCGGCGGAGATCGGGCGGATCAGGGCTCTAGCCCAGCAAGCCCTGATCGCCCGATGGCAGGAGGATCTGGGGACTCCCACGGCGGGCCTAGTGACAGTGGAGGCGATCCGTCCCCACTTGAGTCGCTGGGTCGAGAGGAAGCACGGCACACTGTCGTATAGAATGACGCAGGTACTTACCGGACACGGATGCTTCGGTAAGTACCTGCACGGGATAGCGCGGCGGGAGGAGTCACCCTCCTGTCACGAGTGTGGTGCGCCAGTGGACACGGCGTACCACACCCTGTACGAGTGTGCTGCGTGGGGGCCCCAGAGGCACATCCTTGCGGCGACTATGGGCGGAGACCTCTCGCTACCGAGCGTTATCAACACCATGCTCGGTAGCGAGGTGTGCTGGTCAGAGATGCGCTCCTTCTGCGAAAGTGTCATGTCGCAGAAGGAAGCAGCGGAGCGGGAGCGGGAAAAAAATGCCGCCGCTGACTCGCTCCGCAGAAGACGACCGGGGAGAAGGAAAAGGCGCTACGCGCATCTTCTCCCTCCGCCTCAATAGGCGCCGTAGGGACCAGGGGAGATCCCAGTACCCTGGGAATCCCCCCTAGCTGTTGAAGGCCCGTATAAGCGGGCCGACCGTCAGGGCGTCACGGTAGCATGCGTAAGCGATCCCGTGGCGTCCGCCGAAAGACGGAGAGGGTACCGCTGGTTTTTTAGTGGGTAAACCCGGTGTGCTTGGGCGCACTCGGCGTTCAGGGCTCCGGGGAGTCCCACACACCCCCCCACTTTCCATCACGTGGAGGAAGCGCGCAAAGCGTTTTTCCAGCGTAATAAAAAAAAAAAAAAAAAAAAAAAAAAAAAAAAAGACCGACTCAAGGCAATGATTATATGTGTAATTGCACGAAATATATTTTTATTACTATTCGTTTAATTTTATCTAAATTACAATTTGAAGGTTAAAATGAAATCAATTTTGATAAAAGTTTTCCGTTTACATTAAATATGTGACAGCCATTTTGTTTCTAATGTTACGCGGGAAAAACATGCATGAACTTTAAAGTAATACGAGTAAAGTTTTGAAATTGATTATACTTATTTTTATGAAATGGGATAATATTATTCAGCTCATTCAAATTAATTCGAATTTTAATAGTTGTCGACATTCAGTTTATTACGCTTTTAAATGCTTCGAGAAAATTCTAGTGCTTTCTGGAAATTTTATTTGATTTGAAAAGCATACTCATTTCATTTCATCGCATACTTTAATCTGTGATAAGTGTAGTTTCATAGATATTGGAATCAAACTTAGGCCAGTATCCATCATTGTGATTAATGCAGGCATTAATGACGTCATAATTTTGATCATCCGCAACGTCGTCACCTCCGACAAAATCTGGATATTGAAGATCATGATTTAGCATCCGTTATACGTTTCTCCTTAACAGTTATGCGATTCTGTAAGAATTCAATTCGGATCTCACTCGTCAAACTAACTAATATGGCATTTTGATCTGAATCTTAGACGTTTTATTTATTTATTTTTATTTTGGAAAAAACAGTGCTATTAATAATTATAAAGGTTGTACATAATTAATCCTTAAACCAAAAAAGTTTCCTATTACAATTAATACATAAATAACTTTCAAAGTGCAGAAAGCATATTAATAATTACTATTATAAATTATCATTATAAATATTAAAATTAAAACTTTAAATTAAAAATTATTGTAATATATAGTTAGGTATATTAAATTTTATTTAGATTAATTTAATGAATATTTTACAGCAGATTTAAATTGACGGAGAGAAAGATGAAACATATCCAATTTAAAGAATATCTTGCTATGTTGTTTTGCACTTCTAATAATAAAACAATTTCCTGCAAATTTAGTGCGGGTATACGGTATACGGTATTTATCATTATTAAAGTCAATGTCGCATCTCCAATTATGATATTTCACGGTCGTGTTCTGGGTGAGTGTCGAATTTCTTGTTACAGAATAGTCCTACCGCATTTGAGGCGTTTGCTCATTATTATGACATTAAATTTGTCAGTTTTTTATTCTCAGACATTTATATTGAAAAAGTATTTATTCGAGAAATAATTTTCAGTTTGTTTTGTAAATCGAATAAGCAATTAATTTAATTAATTACTCGAGACATTTCCATTACATGTAACATTGATCTTAATTAAAGCGAAATTAATTTAATTCAAAATGAATGTTGCAAGAATATGAACGTATATTGTAGTTGACAAGGATTTGATCAAGTCTGATAGCTCTGGAGATTTAAAACGTGTATCAGTATCGGCGGTCAGTCACCTCAACTCATCCATCTCTTGAGAATTTAACGTTACACTAATGCATTTAATTATATATATAACTTTACATATGTATTTATTTGGGAGTGATATATATGCATATATTTTTGTAACGAAGAACGAAGCCACAGCAAGGTTTACGTTTAAGGAAAAAGCGTTAGGCGACCTTTCTTCCTCTCTGTCGCCCTGGTTTCATATAAAATTATTTCCACTTATTTTTTGTTATTGTTTTAAAACATACGGATTTTTTAAAGTAAATGTTGCTGTATTGTTATTATATTAGCATTAAATTTTGTTAATTAAGTACAATATCTCTCCTTTTTTTATTAACAAAACACCCTTAAGGGAGTAGATCAGTAAAGAGTTGCGTCGGTAAGGGGCATGACGTCATAAGAGATGGCCAGGTCGTGTGCCGTCGCGGTATACATTTTGGTCTTACCCCAACGGGCGTGAGTATATATTTTACATCAAAAGTTTTATCATTTTATAGGTCCGGTTTGAACTTCAGACCGAGTATCTAGAGGATATATAGCTTAACAAAGTAGCTCATAGAACAACAAGGCAATTCGACGTAATATTTGCATACCAAACAGCTGTCCAGCAACATTATTGCTAGTCATGTTATCTTAAAATTACGGATGCTGGTATAGTTGAAATTAATTCGCAGAACTCAATTTGAATGTTGTAGTTTTGCATGCAACGAAACTTCTCCGCACTATATACTTTGAGATATTACGGTCTTTGTATGTGTTTGTGTATGATAACATTTTCAGGATTAAGTGTAGCTGGTGTTATGTTTTTATTATGACATAAATAAGATGATGAAGAAAACTTGCATCTTTATAAGCAAAAAATATATGTGAACAGTGATTCCTCCATCCTATTAAAAAAAAATTGTGTCGACCGGTAAGGTCAGTAGAACAAAGATATTATTTTCAATTAATATTCAAAACAACTCGACGTAACTTCCTAAATTACTTAGAATCTCAACAGGTAAAGCTAAAGAAATGAATTAAGCGATGACCTTAATTTTCTCCGGGAAAACAAAATTAACTTTCTTACGTGGTTAATGTAGACGCCTTATCCTTTGTCATTTTACAAGGTTACAATAATTAACTTTGACCGGATAAAAGCGTGCTACATCTGCGCGCGCATTGCCCCAGACCCGGTTGTCAGGTTGACCATGACATGAAACTAGGTCAGGACGTGATCAGCTGCTGGTTCCCTTTCCAACGTACAATCATTGTGATATGAAAGAGTGAGATAGATTATCAAAATTTATATTCTTGGAAGACGGATCGCGAACAATAGATCATTTGTTATGTATCCTGCTTATATGTATGTCTTAATATATATTAAAATATATAGTACCCAAAGAGTTTCAGGATACAAAGGATCACACGTAAGATTAATGATTGATTACATGTTTCAATTTTAGTTTTGGTAAACTCAAGGTGAATCCCCATTATTTATTTTTTTAATATTATAGAGCTAAGTCTTTTCTATTCTGTGCCCTGTGTTGATAGGCATGATTGGTAAACGGACGCGTGTAGCTGTGCGCTACAGGTCTTAATTGCGTTTTTACAAATGTCTCGTTGTATTTGTGAAACTATTGTTCCAAATTTGAAAGTGTAATAATTCGTTTTTTCTTTTAAAACAAAAATAATATATATAATGGGTTTTATTTGAATGTTTAATGTTGTCAATGAGATGTACAATACATTTCATTGAAAACTATTTTTCCAGAAAAATAAATTTTTAGAATTTACTATTTAAATTAAGGTATTTATACACTTATTATTTTTAACTATTAAAAGTTTTATTTAAGTGTTGTGTGTGATTCCAGCTTTATAACTCTCGATATATTAAGTATAACAAATAAATAGATCGACGTAACGCTGTTACAAGGTTTCTTTAATAAAGGGTGTTCTTTATATAGAATAATAAAAATATATTTATATTTTGAATATAGTCATTGTCATTTTATCAATGTTCTATTTTTAAAATGAGATAGACTACCAATTATACACATTGTATCTGGCAGCTATACTACTTTGTAATGCTGTGGAAATTGGAAATGCTAGTGAGCCAGTGTAATTGAACGAACAAGCTTATAATTTAGAACTTATATTTGGCGGCACTTTGACGGTATACGAAATTGTTTAAGCTTCTTAAGCGGGTGATATACGAACAAACTTAAAGCACGCGGTTTTAGTTTGCGAAGTTACTCGACGTCGGTGGCACACGCTTCCTCACTGCAGCGCGATGTCATCGACAAAGGAAGCTATGTGTTGTTTAGGGATTACAAACAACCTTCTCCAGATTCGCACGGAGGCAATACTGATACTAAATATACTACAGAATTTGTTTATTTACAACGTCACATTACCAAGTACTATATAGTTATAGTTTTACAGCGTTTTTTGACTATATTTTCTATGTCTATCGTATACAAAAAATTTGATCTCTAATCGCTCTATCTATTAAAAAATCCGCATCAAAATCCGTTGCGTTATTTTAAAGATCTAAGCATACATAGAGACAGCGGTAAGCGATTTTGTTTTAAACTATTTAATGTAGGTATTATATAATATAACATAAATAAAGAACTTAAAAAAAATAGTTTATGATGTCAGCCATACGCTCAAGACAGGTTACGAATAAATTTCAAACCTGGAGTAATTTCACTCATATGTTTAAAACTATGCATATTTCGTATTCTTTTTTTATAGTATAGATTGACGGACGAGCATATGTGCCACCTGATGAATGGTCACTATCACCCATAGACGATGACGTTGTAAAAAATAGTAACTATTCCTTATATAGTCAATGTGCCTCCAACCTTGGAAACTAAGATGTTATGTCCCTTGTGCCTGTAGTTACACTGGCTCACTCACCCTTCAAGAACACAAAAATACTGAGTACTGTTGTTTGGCGGTAGAATACCTGATGAGTGGGTGGTACCTACCCAGACGGGCGTGCACAAAGCCCTACCACCAAGTAAACGAAAAAAAAGTATGACATATAACTCATACTCCTTAAGGTATATTACTCCGTTTACTATGTAATGGTTTATGTGGTAGGTTTTAGTCCTGAGTAGAGTTTGTCAGCTGAGATGACTTAGTTCAGGATCATCTTTACAATAAATGAGCCTTCTTGCAGCATAATAGTTTCATATCCATAGAAGGAGTCATCGTAAAATGTGGGATGAAAATCTGCCACAAATATGAACACCTACCCGTTGTGAAATATTACAGATAAACTTCATAAATTATTTTTAAAATGGAGAGGCTTTAGTCCTGCTGTGGGAAATAAGGCACTTAGTATACTGTAATTAAATTAAACATTAATGAATATAATTTTCAAGGGTTCTACCTTGAATATATTTTGAATGCGTTCTGAATGGCTATAATTAACCTGTTTGATTAAACCTCTAAAAGCGAACGGTTTATCGAGCTGACCGTGACCGTAAACTGGGTCAGAATAAACGGGTCACACTGAGATCTGATAACTGACATTCATAATTAAGGTTTTCGCAATGGAATTTCATAGTACTAACAATGATTATAGTGATAATATATATGATTACTAATTTAAACCCGGCAAATGCTGAAGACCAAAATTTTATGCAAGTAAGCGTTTGCGAGCGATTTTAAGTCGTCGTTTTAAAAGATTAAGTTAAAGCTTCTATCGGTTTGCAGAGTAGGTTCCGAGAAGAACCAATAATTTGCACTGTTTGGTAATCAATACTGGTGAATGTTGTTGCTAATGAATCACTTATGCCTGGTACTTGTATTATATTGTTCAAACTCCCTAGTAGGTACACGGCTAGATTCAAGACCACAAATCCCTAGGTCAGTGATTCAAACCCCAGATTGGGCCGATTAAATTTATTAGGTTCTTGAGAATGGACCACGATTCGCGTCGTAGTGTTATTTGTGCTGAAAATTACAGTATTTATTTCGATATATAATTATTTTATTGAGGATGTTCTGTTAGCGTAACCGGGGAGTGCCCAATGACCTTGACACAGTTTTATTTTGTATTATTTTACAATTAGCATTTATTTGCGATCTACGTTGTAGCATATTTTAAACACATGTTTTCAATTCACTGCAATAATAACCGAGTAAAGAATATTTTCATTACTAATTATATAATTTAATTTAATTGTAGCGGATTTGAAACAAAGAGATTATTGATTCGGTTGTTTTTTCTGTCTTGTCGCATTTACAAAGGCATACCAACAGTAAAACGCAAAAACGCTTTTGTCACCAGCATAGGCCAATAATTTAAAAAACAAACTGTGATGCTGGCTGGTTATAAGAATATGGAGGCTCACTTAAATAACAAATCCAAATTAAATTTACGCCGGACGCACGGACAACAAATTTGTGGAGACCTGATGCCAATTATTTAATGTGTGTGTGTAACATATGAAACGATGTTCTTTTATGTGGCTTACGGTGGATAGAGTGTTTCCTTCTGGTGAAAGGTCGCCCCTCTCTTATTTGTCACTCTATCTCTTTCTAAGGTTTCATATGAACTTATTTTTTGTTACTGTTTTTTTTATATAGAATTTTTTATAACAATTTTGTGTCTTGACAATTAAAATTCCTATGTGTCTGTTATTAAAAACATAATATGTAGCGAAAGCAAATCGTTTCCAAAAGGATGACCATCGACTTATATCAGTAGATTTTTGTTTATTTTGGAAAAAAACATTTCATAAATTTATTCGCCCACATTTACTCAGAAGATAGATTAATATTTGGCAAGTGAGTAATTTTAATTTAAAACGTTTGGTCCTTTTTCAGGCATATTGTATTTTTTGGGGACATCAACAAATTTACAATTAGTTATTAAAATTCCTAAATTGCGAATCTTACAAAAAACGTTCTTATATTTTTTACAATGATATTATTTTACATATATTATCTCCATATTGAGCTCTACTAAGGTCCCAAGCACATACTCATACTATTACATAGTGATATTACATATGCACGTGTTAATAACATTATTGTTATCTGGTTTTAATTAATTTACATCATATACTCAAACAATTACGTCTGTATAAACTAACTACAACACGCGTAGGTATTACACATATATTAACAACTCTAACTAGTAATACTATACAAAATATTTGATTAGTTCTTGTTCATTTAAAAAGAGTTTTTTTTTTCTAATAATGTAACCTTCGTGCTTAACATATTATGCATCTTGTGCCTTTAGTAACTAACACTGGCTGATTCACCTATCAAACTGGAAGATTGTAATATTAAGAATTCCTGCTTAGTGGTTGAATATATGATATTATTATATCAGTTATCTGCTCTACCCTCTATTATATCAGTTATCTGCCAGTGGAAGTGCCGTCAAAATCGGTTCAGTCGTTACAATGATTCGCCGGAACAAACAGACAGTTAGGCAGACCGACAAAATTTGTAAAACAAAATATTTTGGTATATATACTGTGTAAAAATACATACATTAAGAGCGCAGTCTCTAAGCGTGGGAATTTATTTTCGAACACACACATAGGTATTTTACAATAATACATTTGCATTTTTCGGTGTATCGTACGCATCCCCTGAAATACTTAGTTGCTTTTTGTCGATGCAACGAATAAATTATATTTTCATTGCGCATTCACAACGTAGGATTTATAAAAATACATTTAAATACGAGCAATGTAATTAGCTATGAGGTTGTCACTCGCAAAATCAATTTTAAATTGTATGTTAGCAAAGGGTGCGGTCCGAGTGCGATAAGATGCCTAATATACCTAATGATTTTTAGATTTTTAACTGCTTTTGTTGCTTCTAAATAAATAATTATTATTTTGAGAATATTTTAGACACATTAAATAATCGCTTACTAATATTTAATAAATAAAAATAACGGAAGCATATATTAATTATATTGTTTTTTTTTTTTCATTTCACTAAAATCTATTAAATAAACACAAAAAATATTACAATTTGACAATTATTACGATAACAGCGATATGAAAAAAATATCTAACACAATTTTTTTATATAAATTACAATCAGAAGCAGAAAAAACTAATAATACATTTACAAAAAAATAAAACAAATTTTTTGGTGTTATGGGGGATAAAAAATCTTTGTCTTTGTTAAAAAAGTCAATAACACAAAAAAATGTTTTTTATGAAATAATTCAATTAAAATTATTTTATATTAGGTATATAAAAATAAAGGGGTTGGGCCGTTGACAGGTTTTGGTCATAAAAAGTACTAAGCATCAATATACAGAGGAATGTATATCAACATTTTTGCTTAGCACTATGTACTAACTAATGTATTAATAAAGCAGTTAAATATTTAAGAATTAAGCAGACTAACGTCATCAACATCATGAGCAATGGTATGAGTTACCGTTCGTTTTAAATTTGGAATTTAGAAAAAAAAATTAGGCAACTGTGAGGCAGCAAATCCTCCACAAAACAGCAGCTCCAAAGCAGTAAAACTCTCCAATTAAGTCAACCGAGAAATATAATAATACTTTGGAATATAATTTTAAAAATATATGACGATAGAGTGACTTTCATTAAATGATAGAGCCGTGTAATTTTTTCTGTATGATCTGTTAGACGAGCATGTATGAGTTACTACTGTGATCACAGGTATTCCGTTAATGTCTACTGCGACGTCTAGTAACACTAAATCAAATTCCTATGCAGCTTCTTCCATTCCATGTATAACATTAATCATACAGGTTTTTAGATTTACAGGGTATTGCAAAATAAGCAGAAACCTGTTTTAATCCAGCATAACCAGTACCTTTCGATATAAAACCAGACACAGCAGTCTCATTTATATTCAGGTTTCCACAATTTTCATCCTCACAATTTTGCATTTCTAATTCGACATTACAAATTTTGTACATTAATATTTAAGATTTTACAGAGGTAAATTCAGAATGCAAATCCTTTTTTTTCTTTTAAAAGTTGAAGATGCTTGAAATCATGTATCCAAAAGCCGAATTGCGATTTGTGATTTTCTGTAATTGCTCGTAAAAGGGTACCTAAAGGGGCGCAACTTCATCTCAGTGCCCCAAGTCATCCACATCTGCATGTGGTGCACCCTGATCTACGAGGCGACCCTGGCGACCGATTGATGGTAGGATGAACATCTAAAACAGCGTAAATAAGTGATACAGATATAGTCACCTATGCGTGAACGCCCTGCGATTTCCAGCCTGAAAGCCAAGCTTGGCAAGTATAGCATTTACTCCAAAAGAGGGACCAAAATGTTCACGGCCCCACTATTCTACTATTCTTGATTACGGCGGTGGCCACAGTAAAACTCCGTGTTACGAACGGCCCCACAAACAAACTAACCCTACAACAACAACAGCCTGTAAATTCCCACTGCTGGACTAAAGGCCTCCTCTCTCTTTGAGGAGAAGGTTTGGAACATATTCCTCCACGCTGTTCTTCGGTTTCCTCGCGATGTTAACCTTCACCGCAGAGCACGAGATAAATTATAAAGACAAATTAATCTCATGAATCAGCGGTGCTTGCTGGGTTTGAACCCGCAATCATCGGTTAAGATGCACGCGTTCTAATCACTGGGCCATCTCGACTCAACTAAACTTAGGTTTAGGTTTATCGTATTAACAAACGATTAGGTTTGATGAACATCTGGTGCAACTGGAAGAGGAACTGAAATATATAAGATAATACCTATGAGGTATCTGCGAAGTCCAAAGAGAGGGAGAGGACAAAATCACTTAGATTCGGGTCCTCTTATGAACTTCAGGGAGGGAAACCAACAATCTCAAGGCGGGACAGGGTTTCTGGTGCATAAGGACCTCATCAATAACTTCAATACAAATCGGATATTTACCATATTTTTTATGTTTCTTAGATGCAGCTCCATATTTGGACATTATCTACGAATGTCTTATGCATGAGTCTCATGATAAAAATAGCCATGTTAATTTTAAATCTCATTAATAACGTTGTCGAAATCTCCAGTGAGTTGACAGGGGTTGCGTACTTCTTCAAAGTTGTACAGGTTACGCACCCAACAAGACACCTTCAGATGATGAAGAGGAAAATATGTACCAAGACATATCAGGAGTGGAACTTCCTAGAAAAAGAGGAGCAATCTGAATTCATTCTTTAAGAAACAGCCCAACGGAAGTGGACAGGGCAAAGCTTCGATACAATGACCAAAAATTAGATAGATTTCATCATAAAGGACAAGCGACGGATACTAGGAGATGTCTCTTTAGTCACCGGGTTTAATACCGGAAGTGATCACCAACTCGTACTAGGCACTCTGGATATTCCTTTCAAGCTCGAACGTGCCTATTTATAAAGTCTACGTTTAGACCAAACATGCTTTAAGCCGGAGATAGCAACCGATTCGCTGCCTTGGAAGCAACAAACGACGTTGACCAGAAACTTGCACAAGTGGTAGGAATTCTGCGAGATGAAGGCAAGAAATTCCTTCAGCAGAGACTCTGCAGCTCATGCAGGAGCGACGAGGTAACCATCTACTTCATCAGATAGGGCTCAGACAAACTACAAAATCACGAGACTTGTGCAACATGATCTCCACAACTCGAATATCCATTCCAGCGAACGGGCAATCGAGCTACGCAATGCATCTTACAAATTTTTCGATATTTATGACCAAAAATAAAAATTAAAACTAAAATTGTTGCCGAGTTTTTGACTTTTTTGATCGACATTTTCATAACGATGACGACGATGATGACGATAACGACGAACGCGAAAATGATTAAGATATCTTTGTAGAGCACAAAAAAGGTACAAAAGCGTTTCTCGTAAAAATTTTCGAATCTCATCGTATTGCCGAGTTATTGCCGGGAACAAATTTTACCATTTTTTCAAGATGGCAGCCTTAGCGCCCCGGAATTCATGGCCTTTCATTGTCATTTATTTGCCTTTTTTTCGACGAAATGACTGCACTAATAAGCAACGATAAGTAAAACATTAACCGATTAGCAATCATACTTGTTCAGTTCATCTGATTCCTTGAAAAGTAAAAATTAACAATTGCGTCCCACGACACTCGGGCCCCACCCTTATGTTCGCTTATCAATGTGTGCGTAGACGTTTCGCGTAATTATAATGTTCGGCTCGAAATAAAATTGACGTGCTCTCACCTTGAGCTCTGGGGAGGGACTGAAGATTTATTGACAGCGATGTCGAATAAAAAATCAAAACCGTCAAATGATTTTCTCCATACTAAAATGTATGGACGACGAATGCAAAAAAGTAACCAATATTTAAATAAAAAATACTAAAATATTGTGTAATATAATAAAAATTTAATGTGGTACACTTATTATTTGCACTTTTGAGACCCTTTCTAAGCAAAAATACATGAATAAACTAGCAGCTAAATAGCTCAGTAAAGCTAAATAAAAAAGGTCGATTTCAGTGTTTGGAGTCATGTTGGCGATGAATATGCTAGGTTATTGATGTATATTTTAGATATATCATGATGTGAAACTTGAGACATATCTATTAAGATACTGCATGTAATTTTTTATCCATATTCGATGCTCCAGTTTTCAGATATTTAAAAACTAGTAAGTGCTATTTTAGCGTTCCGTAAGGACGGCCCCCTTAAGTAATAAAGGGCTATTTTAATATTACAAACAGACACATCAATTTGTTTATCTGCATAGACACTGCCCCCTCGGCCGTATCTGTGCAGACGGGCTTGCACAAAGAATTATTGATTTTCTTTCGACTTTTGACTTTTACTTGGGAACTCACTATTGATCATTATAATATATTATATAGAAATATAAAAAATAATGCATCCACTAGACAAAGATCTCCCGTATCTTGCATAATTGCTCAGTCCACAAAAGGATTGCTACATACGAACGTGACTGGATTTCGGTCATATGTTTTTATGAACTTAGCTAAAAAAATTTGTGTGAGCAGTAAGTTTATTATTATAAATTGCATACTATCTAGTCGAGATGGCCCAGTGGTTAGGACGTGTGCATCTTAACCGATGATCGCGTGTTCAAACTCAGGCAAGCACCGCTGTTTCATGTGCTTAATTTGTCTTTATAATTCATCTCGTGCTCAGCGGTGAATTAAAAGATCGTGAGGAAACCTGCATGTGACAAATTTCATAGAAATTCTGCCACATGTCTATTCCACCAATACGCATTGGAACAGCGTGGTGGAATATGTTCCAAACCTTCTCCTCAAAGGGAGAGGAGGCCTTTAACCCAGCAGTGGGAATTTACAGGGTGTTGTTGTTGTTGCATACTATCTTAGGTTTACCCAGCATTAGCGAACATTCCTGAGAACAGACTGTCTTACTAAACATTCAAATAGGAACACTAATGTTGATTATAGAATAGCTGATGTGTACGTAGGTGGAAACAGGCGGGAGTGTGTTTGTCAAACGCATGTGTAATGCTTTTCTTATTGATATGTCTAAGACAAGTTGCACGCTGCTTTGCTTTGAATATATTTGTAGATTAACTGAAAATTTTACGTTAATTTAAGACCTCCTTATTATCACATTAGTAATTTACTCCTTCTAGGATAGAATATCCAGAAACGCTTAATAGGTATCTACTCAAACTTCAACCAATATTTCACCCCTTTAGGGGTAGAATTTGAAAAATTCCGTACGTAGTAGGTGTTGACTATACTATACAATGATCCTACTATAGTTATATACTATAGTTTATAAAAGTAACACTCGCTGATGATGATTCAGTCAGGACATGTGTGACGATATATGTATGTAAAACTGTTCCGTTACTTAGTGACTGACAGACAACGCACAGCCTAAACCACTTGACGTAAAGACTTGAAATTTGGCACATGTATGCCTTAAGTGTCCTAGAGGTGCACTAAGAAGGAATTTTTCAAAATTCCCACGGGATAAATGGGATTTATATTTTCGAACCAAAGTAGCTCTATCTCCGTAACTTTAATTATTAGGGGTTTCAAATTTAGCACGCAAGTAGGTTATAACAACAACTAAAAACTATTTTTAGGATACTTCAGAATACCCACGGGATAAGGAATAAACGGGACTTGTTTTATATATAAACATTAGTATCAACTCCCTTCCATCCGCTTATTTTTGTAATAAGTTATTTTTAACTTCACCTTTTAATGTATACTAATATTTTAATTGCCAATGTTACTCGTATTTGTAACCCCTTCCGCCTGAATCTATTTAGATTAATTTTTTGTAGAGATAATTTGAAGCCCACTGACGTAAGCCCTATTTTTAATTCACCCTTCAGGTCACATTGGTGGCAGTTTGTATGATATAGTTAAAAGTCAGCTAGTGTTAGTCTAACCTCTCAAAAAATTGATTCTGACAACACTAACAGATTTTGAAAATCATTTTTATATAAACACTAATATAAATAGTAAACAAATAAATATTGGACGACATATATATTACTCTGATCCCAATGTAAGTATCTAAAGCACTTGTGTTATGGAAGAACAGAAGTAAAGACGGCACAAACACCCTGACCCAAGACGACATAGAAAACTAATTTTTCTACATCGACTCGGCCGGGGATCGAATCCGGGGGGACATCGGAGTGGACTAATTTTTCTATGCCGGAAATCGAACCTGGGACCTCGGAGTGGCGTACCCATTGAAACCGGTGTATACACTACTCGACCACGGAGGGCGTCAATATCAGTAGTAATTAGTTTTTGAAAGAATAGTAATAATGAACAGATGGTCGTATATATGTAACATATGCCCATTGTATATTAGAAATGTTGTAATTAAACTTGTACCATTTCACCACAAACTTTATTACATTTGCCAAAACGTGGTTTCAATTTTACTCAATAAGGTAAGTTAAGCCTTTTATTAAAATTCTTTGCTTGAAATTGAATTTGGAATTTCAAACAATTGATAATAATGACGTACCTCCGTGGTCGAGTAGTGTGTATATCGGTATTCATGGGTACACCACTCGGAAGCCCAAGGTTAGATTCCTGGCCGAGTTGATTTAGAAAAAGTTTATTAGTTTTCTATGTTGTCTGGGTTTTTGTGGTACTTCGTTACTTCTAATTTTCCATTTAGCTACTTACATTGGGATCAAAGTAATTTTATAGATATATCCAATATTTACTTATTTAATTATTTATTTATTAATAATGAACACTTTCTTATATATACAAATATAAATATACATATATACTTATAACAGAAGTGCTCCAAATTAATTAAATAATTACTAATATACCTATTTATCCCTACTTTTAAGCTTATCACATGTGTTAGGAGTGAACGACAATAGTCCAGGGGATCAGGATCGATCCTGCAACTTTTTACATCGCTAGGCGACCCGTAAACCATTGCGCCATTGACGCTTGAAACAATAAATTTTCGCTTATTATTAAAACAATAAATTTTCTTACATCCGATCTTTAAAGGATTTAACTTCGGTTTTGGCACTAGTTCCAAGTTTTAATAAAGGGTTTTTGACAGGCACTAACTTACTCACCTGGTATTCCATTGTTCAACAATGGTAATAATTCACGTTACGTTGTAATTACGAATATTGTTGCGAACTCTAATATCTAATATCTAGACAAAGGCGATGTCTCCTGATATGAACGTTTTGGAGATTATTACGTCGTGCCGTTTCGGTTTGGATTAATGGATATACATAAATGCAGGTTTTCTATTGAGAATTTTCTGATGTAACTGTAAAAGTTGATTGTCTTTTCGGTCTTGCTATAAAGGTACGAGGTACTAGGTTCAAACCCTGAGTCGGACTGGTAAAAAATGTTTGGGTTTTTTCTGTAAAAATTAGTAGTTTCGAAGTTGGGAATATTTGGTATCCCAAGGCTGGTAAAGCATGTAAAGCCGTTGTAACTGCGAAATGATTATTAACTCTAGTGTCGTATTTGTCTTTCAATCGTATACTGATAATGAAGCAATAGAGATGATGGTGTTTGTGCACAAACACAGAATGAATTCTCCTTGAGATTAGTGGCCGGGCCTGAAATCGTTCATGGCAATATTATCATCATAAAATGTGAACAAACAACAGAGAAACTAGTGTAATATTTGTTCTTTCCTTATTCTGGTTCAATCAATATTTTACATAAAAATCTATTCCTTTTATAACACGCTCTATAAAATCTTAAAAATAATTGGAGTCTATATAGAGGGTGCAATTTATAATACAAATATCCAGTTATTATCAGCTGGACGAGGCGTGTCTGCCCTGAAGTGGATCCATTGATTACTTTATACAAAGCCAATAGATGTTCGTTAAACTTCCGAGAACAGAAATTAGTGCATACTGTCATCTATATAAACTATCACAAACAAATTATAAGTTTTTTTATGGTATAGGTTGACGGACGAACATATGGGCCACCTAATGGTAAGTGGTCACGATCACCCATAGACAATGACGCTGTTAGAAATATTAACTATTCCTTACATCGTCAATGTGCCACCAACCTTGAGAACTAAGATATTATATCCCTTGTGCCTGTAGTTACACTGGCTCGCTCACCCTTCAAACCGGAACATAACAATACTGAGTATTTGGCGGTAAAATAACTGATGAGTGGGTGGTACTTACCCAGACGGGCTTGCATAAAGCCCTAACACCAAGATAAAGAAGAAGTTTTAATAGTTTTGGTAGTTTTAAAAGGTGCGTTCATATTTATAATATCATATCAATATAATTAATGTCATAAGTATGATTCAGAACACATTCGAATGCATTTTTACAATATTATTCAAAAATGGAAGAATAAGTACGTTCATCAGTTGGAGTGGCGTTGATTGTTTTTTTTTTTTTTAAATAAAAATTATGCTTCTGCTTTTATTATTTTTTTTAAATATCATATACATTCAATAACTGTAGCACTGTAAGCACAAAAGCGAAACATCGCATATGGGATCGTTAAAAGTCAGAATGTAATATGCGACATTAATAATAACGCTGAAATAATATCGCATAGTCTAAAGAAACACAAGAAAGGTTCTTTATTTAAATTCATTAAGATTTATATTGTTCTTTTGCAATAAATTGAATAGGTATTATTCGAAAATAGAATGCGTTCCATTTAATACTTAAATTAAATCTTCACTCATATTTGTATGATCAATTTAATTTTTTATAAAAAAAATATAGAATTATATACAAACTCTTTTTAAATATTAAAGATTAATAATAAATGAGAATCGGTTATTTTATAAATCATTGCAATTTTATTTTGATATTAATACGACATCATTATTTATGTGTCTTTAATTCAATTTTATGCTGGTAGAATTATTGATTCGTCTCGTTTCACTAGTCTAGACTGGCACGAATTAAATAACCGAATTGATAAATAAGCGTAAAACAGAGTTAACAAATTCTTCAAAAAACTATCTCAGTTATATTATAGACGGTGGTGAAAACTTACCATCATTGAAAACCGTTAAAATATATTGATTCTAGGTAATATTTCAATAAAATATTCATGTCTTATGTTATATTACTTTTGTGTCCCATTAGCTGTCAAAACATTTGGTCCTTGGAGCAGTGGTGCAAAAGCTTTTTTAAAGGTATAACACCCTATTGCCTCCACTGGTGACGGGAGGGCTGGTTCGTTTTTAGTCCAGAGGATCGGAATTGCGATTCAACAACGGAATGCTTCTCGCATTTTTGCCACCATTCCGTGCGGTTAAGATCATATGTATATTTCAGCACTTAATGTTATTAATTCTTATGTTAATGTTATCAATTTTTATACGGTTATGAATTTAATACGATATTTCCGAATAATAAAAATAATAAAACGATATATTAATAAAACTCTTTATTAGACTTCTTCATAAAACTAAACAGTTTACTCTTAATATTTTTCTTTAGTTCACAGATTATAATAAAGATAATAGACTAAGCATAGACTAAGTATGCTGTGTCTCGGAAGAGCAATAGCGCCATTGTGACAGAAAAAATAAAACATACATTTGCAAACATACGTATTATCTGCTTTATAAATTTATTTATTGAACAAAGTACAATAAAATGGTATTATTCATTGAAGCAAAATTCGACAAGCTGTGAATATGAATCAGAAATATGTAAAAAAATAATTTATTGTCACACATTGAATATGTTACCACAACAATGAAACCGTCCATTTTGTAATAGAATATCGTGCTATGAAATTCGAAAGATTTCTCATATTGACATTGATGAATGTCGAAGCGATGTTCTCACTAGCAGTTCTCACTATTAGCCGACGGTATTTTTTATAGAGTAGGTTAGTGATCATCACTGACCTTAGACATTGGTAATTATATTTTAACCACATTTTATATTGACAATAACACCTTAAGCACTAAAATGTCATGTGAGGTACATATGTACATAACAATTTGGTGCTTATACGTAAACTGTCTCACTTAAAGTTCAAAACGGAAAATAACAATACTAACTGCTGCTGTTATGCATATATATATATTATACATATTTGTTTCATTCATTCATTCAAATGAGCGAATAAAATAAAAAAATTGAATTGAGAAAAATATAAACATAACAAAATTAATTTCGTATTATTCTTTGTTTCTTTTTGGTTATTATTTGTAATTAATCTTCGAAAGTCTGTCCAGGTACAGTCTTAATAAAGTTATTGTTATATACTGAGATAATTATGTTACCCATATCGTGTCGTACCTAACTTACAATTTTGCTTAGGTTCTAAAACATGAGCGTAGAGGATGGGGGTAGAATGGAGGGGAAGAGAACTGTCTAAGAAAACATGGATGGAGTATACGAGGACGGATATGATAGAGATAGATATGAAGGAATAGATGACAAATGATAGAAGAGAGAGGCAAAGACATGCTGAGCCAATCAAAACAAATCTGACGATTACTTACGATACTTATGATACCTTACGAATATTAAGCAAACTTACCTTACGAATATTAAACAAACTTACCTAAGGATCAAAATTACCACACTCGAATCACAATTGCTAATCGTTCAATAAATAGGCGTATTACATCGTTAAGGCGAATTATATTATGCTTTCGCAATTCCAAGATACCACGAATAACAGCTTGTGGAGCGTAATGTGATAATGATTACGATTTATTGAGTTACGAGATTAGATAAATTTACTTGATGAATAATTTATTATTGTAAAGAATTCGATTTGAAATGTATACAGATGTCGGTTCAACCAATTAGGATGTGTTTATTTAAGTTAACATTAAATTTATACTGATATTATAAATGCAATGTGTTTGTTTGTCACTCTTTGAAGATCAAACCACTGATCTGATTATGTATAAAATATGCTATAAAGCAAGCTTGAACCACATAAAGGACATAAGCTTTTTATGCCTTTTTTTCTCGCTGGAAAAACCCATTACGCGCTTCCCACACGTGATGGAAGGTGGGGGGGGGGGGCGGTGTGTGGGACTCCCCGGAGCCCTGAACGCCGAATGCGCCCAAGCACACCGGGTTAACCCACTAAAAAACCAGCGGTACCCTCCGTCTTTCGGCGGACGCCACGGGATCGCTTACGCATGCTACTGTGACGAAGCTTTTTATGCCTAACACTTGACAATCAACCCTTAAAACATAAGTATCAACTAGAGCAAAGAACAATGACCGTAAAAAATTACATTAGATTAATTAATATATTTGCTTAATCTTACTTATCGAGGTTATTGGTATAATCAATAATTCCTCTATTTGTATAATTATAGATTTGAAGAAAAACAAAGTATGGCCTAATAACTATCCTCTTAGAAATATTTTTAGATGATATTATGACTTTAAAGATATATCTCATAGTTAGTGATGGTTTTGTATTACGAGCTTCAGTTTTAAATTCAGAAAACAAACATCTCGAGGTTGGCAAACAGGACCGGATAACAACATCGCAGCGTAACGAGATCAGTTTTCCAGGAAATAAAACGTGAAGGTTAAAAGATTTTTAGTTCAAAAGATTTTTCTCTAAAGACGATTCGATACACAATTCTCCTGATTTCACTATTTTTATAACTATCATCGTATATATTTTTTGTAAACTTGACCAACTATTGCTCGTTTGAACCGATTTATAATGAATTTGAAACACAGTTCAGAGCTGAGCTGAGCCATTGCCAACTCTCGGGTAAAGTTTTCTAGTTGACACGTTAATAACGTACGCGGGACGAAAAAAAGGTCGGCAAAGCAACAGCGTCCAGACAGTGGCTAGTCGTTAATAATGCATTAAATTTAAAAATAAATTAATAAAGATTAGTTATTTCCAAAAATATTATCATAAGTGGTGTGTTTAGCCAGTAAACGGTAAACTGAGGTCGTTAAGTCTTGGACATAAAACTAAAGAGTGCTTGTTGATATTCGATATTAATACTCTATATTGCGTTCCTTATGCGATAGTAATGAGGGAGGATTTTCATAAATTAATATTTAATGTACAGAAACGATGTTCTCTAACAAATAAAAAATATCTTCTATATAATATTTATGAGGTTTTGGTCAATTGTAATCTCTGGAAATCGGCATATGGATCTGCAAAATCTTTGCTATTTAAATTTGCGCTTTTTTTTTTTATTTACAACATCACATGTGTCTCTCTTTATATTTTATTTTTAAACATTTTGGGGTTTTACATTTTATAATTAGCACATCTTCGCTGGACTTCATGCTTGTCATCTTTTTGGAAGACGTTGGCCCACACTAACGTTTTTTATTTTCATGTTAAAATAATATATAAAGAATCAATAATAAATAATATATATAAGTGATTCTTTTAATTCTATTTAATACAATTTACATTTGATTAAAGATACCCATGTTTGTTAATTTTAAGATATGATGAAATTTATTATACATTTAATAAGTTGACGAACAAACAAATCTCTGCAGCACTCGCAGTTAATAACATTAGATTGTTGGCTGATGGAACAGCGTACACTCGCTACGTAACGCTTTATTATACGCGTCAGTTGTAAAAGTATTAAATAAAAGTCAACAGAAGCTTTAATATAAAAGGCATACTTAGAACAAAATATAGAAAATGTTCTTTTAATTTTTCTTGAAAACGAATAAGATGAAGAATTAGTGTGAGTAGTGCTGCAATGTCCATAGTCTCACTGTTAATAAGGAAGATTTAGACGAAAGCAAGCAAGAAGCAACGTTATAGAAGTTTGACCTTGAAACGGCAAGGATAATAAGATGGATGGAATAAATTAGAACGCGTTCAAAATTAAAACAATGATAAAGCATTAGACAAAACGTGAAATGAAAAATGAAAAGATAAAGAAGATAAGTAGCATTAAGGAAGCAACTTGAGTTCGGCTTGAAATTTAAAACATGGTCAATTTAAAGGAGCCCGAAACCAAAACAAATACACATGTTTTATATACTGAATTTTTGTTGTAAAGAAGAACACCAAAATAATAACTTGAGTCTTTTATTTTGGAGTTCTTCTGTAGCACCAGGATAACAAGAATCAACATTCAGAGGCTTAAAAAATCGATTTGTCAAGAAAAATGCTACAATCAAAAAGAAGGAAATAATAAAACATTAATACACATGTATATGTCACCGTAAGATTACAAAATTCGTTAGATTACAATCTGACCAGACAGATTGTAATCTGTCGAAATATTTTGAATCGTGAAGTATGATTGCAATTTAACGTATTATTTTTCGCTATATTGTAATCTATCGAAGTCAAACTGTAAGATTACAATCTGTCTCTAAAGCTCTTCCTGATCGGCCGGTCTTATTGTAAGAGCGACTAATCATTCGTTACCGTTACATTGTTTTGATGTATCGTTTGAAAGACGTTTTCCTAATGTTAGTTTAGGAAAAAATAAGACTATAGTATAATCGTTAAGTACGGTTAGGTATTTTGGATACAGGAAAATTCAGCTTATAAGCTCATAAATTTCCGGAAAGTAGACGAATAGATGAAAGATTAAATAAGTATGTTATGATAAAAAGGATTTCAGGAAGGATGAGACGAATATTATAGAACAGATCCTATTAATCCTAACAACAGTTGATTTTGTAAAATATTTTATTGCTAAAGAAACGTAACGGTTTTTGTAAGTGTGAAAAATAATAATTCAAACACAGAGATTTATAAATCAGTGGAGTTGCAGCAGTCAGTCAGTCAGCGAATATGAAATTATCACGGGAACCTATAATTGTCGAGAAAAAACGATTTATAGAGAGTATATTTAGGAAGTATTATATATAGTAGATTTCAGTAATTACTAATTGAAATATTTAAGGTATTAAAAATATGTTGTCAATAGTCGCGTTTTAGGGTTGATCAAACAAATTTTATCAAATTCGGTTCAGTTGCTAAGGAGCAACAGAGAAACAAAAAAGTTACTCTCACTCTCGCACTTTTCATATTAGTATAGATGTACACTTTAATCACTAAAGTAATTATATACATATATAATATTTTATGAGCTATCCGAGCCTATACCGTTGATTTCTTGAAAGACATCGCTATGTAGCGATAACGTCGATAAAATTACTATTTTCGCACCTTTAAAAAGGCTGAATCTATGTTGTATTTTTTTCTCTGTTTGGTGTGCAATAATAATAACATAATACAAAACTAAGTATCTAACCGCTGTCTGTCGCTATGTACGTTTAGATCTTTAAAATTACACAACGGATTTTGATGTGGTTTTTTAATAGTGATTCGATAGGAAGGTTTTTGTGTATATAATACTGATAATTTTAGAAGTGTATAATGTAGTATTATAAATAAACATATTCTGTAGTATATTTAGTATCAGTATTGCACCCGTGCGAAGCCGGGGTGGATCTCTTGTATATTATAAAGTAGAAGTAAAGTAATAAAACTGACACTTTACTCGATTGTGGATATAACAGTTTTTATATTAAATATTGCTAAAATTTTCGGTCGATATGATATACATCGTGTGCTTTGTTTGCAAATGTACAAAAAATATCCTTTGTTCTCTTCATCGCAGTTTTAGGACGACACATTTTTTAACCGTTTCCGAGTTGTATGGCGATGTTCAACCGTTTTCACAAATTAAACCAGTTGAAACCGCTACATATTTTTTATTTTTACCGCTGTGGTTTAGAAAAAAAAAGGTTTATTGTCCAATAAATGTTGAGCGTTTATAGTTAATCAACGTTTATTGATGCAGTTAAACGATTTATTCCATTTTTAAATATCTTCTGCTATATCAACAATAGTTTGTTTATTTATTCAACTGTGTTGATTTCCGTTTTTTTAGGGTATTATCTAGTTTTTTAAGGGTTCCATATCTAAATGGCATAAAACGTAACCCTTATAGATTCGACATGTTTGTCTTTCCGTCTATGCGTCCGTATGTCAATTTTTACCGAAATTATTATAAGAAGTACTCCTGAAATTGATTGAAAGGTTGAGTTGAAATAAATGTGGTTCACCATATTAAGATTTTCACGAAAAATATATTTTGGTGGTTCCTCATACTCAGAACTGAAACTCAAAAATTGTTTTTCCATCAAACCCATACAATGTGTTTGGGCATATATTTCGCCGATATTGATTTCCAAACATATACTGTTGATTTCAGCAATTATTTGCTGTCAAAAAATATTTAAAAAGAGAATTTCTATAGTGACATGTATTGAATAAATTGTGTTCACAATTTTGCATTTTTGTTCGAGTTTGTTACTATTTATTGCTTGAAACTTACCATAAATTATTGTGTGCGGTAAATATTAATACCCTTTATAAAGTGATTCAGGTGCAAAAGTAAAACGCTCCATAAATATTAGCTGGTTTATTTAAAAATAGAAATAGTTTTTCATGTTTAGGTTTAAAATTGTCTAAATGAATAAAATTTGCGTTATTACGCTCTCATGTCATCTTGCTTTGTCTTGTCTGGAGATAGTTATATATCGTTGTCTTTGTTTATATATATCTGTCTTGCTCTAGTATTATATATCGGGTAAATATTTGTATTAATATGTATTGAATGGGTCATTTGTTTTGTTTGAATTATCCAATATGCTTCTTATTATATCTGTATAGGCCGTGCAGAAAATCTTCTTCTTTCAGTTTCTGTAATAAAATTTAATAGAAATTATAAATAAAATATAACTTAATCTTTAGATAACCTTAAAATAAAGTTCCCTAATAAGCTACTATTTACACTATAATTTTTAGTTACTTAAATTTTTGAATGGACTTCTGAAATTGTACCCTCATTTTTGTATCACCGGCTCCAATAATGAAATATTCGTTGATGCAATTTTAATAAGAAATAATTAAAAAAAAATGTTACAACATCATTATGTGTTAGAGCCTTGTAAAATTGGCTTCCATCATAATTTTCAATTATTTACTCACATAGCATAAAGTGATACATCGCTGGCACGTGTAGCTGCGATGTACTTTATTTTCCACTTACCTCATTTATCTCCGTCTTCATGCACTTGGTCTATCTAGAATTTATGCAGCAGTAATTTGTCAACTATTGTATTTCATGCTTAAGAGACTGGCGGCTATAGGGGAGATGTTTTATGACTTGGAAAATATTATTAAGTTTATAAAACATCGAAAATAAATTGGTTGAATATTTAATCAGAATAGTCTATTTAACAACCCTTCGATCATACTTGGTGGTAGGGCTTTATGCAAGCCGCTCTGGGTAGGTACCACCCATTCATCAGTTATTCTACCGCCAAATAACAGTATTGTTGTGTTCCGGTTTGAAGGGTGAGTGAGCCAGTGTAACTACAGGCACAAGGGACATAACATCTTAGTTATCTCCCATTATATATTCCCAAGATTGAGAATATATAATGGTCACCATCACCCATAGACAATGACGCTGTAAGAAATATTAACTATTCCTTACACCGTCAATGCGCCACCAACCTTGGGAACTAAGATGCTATGTCCCTTATGCCTGCAGTTACACTGACTCACTCACCCTTCAAACCGGAACACAACAATACTGCGTACTATTGTTTAGCGGTTGAATATCTGATGAGTGGGTGTCCTACCCAGGCGGGCTTGCACAAAGCCTTACCATAAAGTAAGTAGTAAGTAAGTAATATCAGAGGATATTCTGCCAGTTGTATGATCAAAAGTCTATTTATCGTAAGTATATTTACAAAATTATACAATACAAAGTTTCAAGAAATCAATTTAATTTTTTCCAAATACATTTCTAGCAAATATACCATCTAGATAAAAAATGAAAAATAGAGTAAAAATTTGCAATTATAATCATGCGTTATATTAATATAATTATATTTTATTAAAGTGTTGCCTTTTCATAAACATAGTATAGCACTCGTATATTTTCCATAAAAACCTCAAATCACAGATGTCAGACAGAGAAAAAGAACGGCAGGTAATTAAAAATGCATTACCTCAGGCGTTTTTAGCCACAGGTACAAAAATATGCGAAATGCGAAAATTTTACCTTTGTTTTCATATTTCGAATAAAAATTTTGCTAAAATCCCGTAGCACCGATGAGATACACATACGAGGCATAAATACGAATTATGATAATACGACCATTATGACTGCATTTTCAGCGCTTTTCCGTATAATGATAAGGAAGTTTTTATTAACATAATGTGATACCATTAACTACATTTCGAAATGCACAACCAATTATTTAATAAACTTCGACAAGAATGGTATGATCATTAAATAAGTTTATTTGGTGGTAGGGCTATGTGCAAGCCCGTCTGGGTAGGTACCAACCATTCATCAGCTATTCTACCGCTAAACAACAGCACTCAGTATTGTTGTGTTCCGGTTTGAAGGGTGAGTAAGCCAGTGTAACTACAAGCACAAGAGATATTACATCTTAGAGTTCTTACACCGGTATTGTCTATGAGAGATGGTGACGTCCGCTATACCGTAAAAAAAAACATTTGCCAAATAAAATATTTTAAAGTACTCTTTTAACGATTCAACTTTTTTTTCTTCACTCGATACGATGGTTGAACTTTATTTGAAGTTTATTATTTATTTTTATACGATATTTGCGACCACTCGCCTTTCGGTGACCGCGCAATAAAAGTATGAGTCATGACACTGGTTCTATCGATTTGTTTCGCTTTGATGCTATTTTTAATCGTGTTTGTCAATTCATTAAAATGTGTGTTACGCGTTGAAATACAATTGAAATCGTTCGTTACTGAGGCAATATTTTAGTTGCTACCTGCTTTAATTAGAGACGAGATCTGTTTATACATATTGGACAACCTCAAATATATTACTCTGACCCCAATGTAAGTAGCTAAAGCACTTGTGTTATGGAAAATCAGAAGTAACGACGGTGCGACAAATATTCTGGATATTTGTAAGACTACATAGAAAACTAATGAACGTTTCCTATATCGACTCGGCTGGAAATCGAACCCGGGACCTCGGAGTGACCTACCCATTGAAACCGTTGTACACACTACTCGACCACGGAGGTCGTCTCTATACGTAAAGCTATTAAAATGTACATTTATTTACATCGCAATTTTGACGGTGAGGTATGCCATTTCCCAAATATATATTAAAAGTCATTATACATATATAAGTTTTTTATTTCGTACTGAAGTTTGGTGATTATTCTACAAATGTAACATAATAAAAAGTAAGTAGTTCGAACACCTTGGAAGTATTCAAATTAATAGTTACTTAGTCAAGTTTCAGTTATAGTGGACAATGTAATGATGATTGAGAAAATAAGGAATATTTTAACGGTATTGGTTTTTTAAATTTTATATACTCATTTGCCAAGCTTAAAGCAATGTATTGCATTTAACTCCTTGTTAAGACAGCTGTTCCCGAGGTGTAGATGCAGCTTTAACTTTTATAATTTGTAAGCATGCACAGGTAACGCTCTATACATATTTTCTGTGTTAGGAAAGTGTAATTTCAAATTTCTAACTAAGCTTGAATTTTACTTTTGACATTAACAGCTATGACTAGACCTGGCTCAAGAACATGAACTACTAACATACAAGCTAGAAAGGAATACAAATCTGATAATATACCTACATCCAGCAGCATTATTTTTTTTATGTTATAGGTTGGGGGAAGAGCATATGGGCCACCTGGTGGCTAATATGATCGTCCGCAAACCTATTCCATAAAAAAAAATTATATGTATTTGCAGGTTTTCCTACAATATATTCTTACACAGAGTTTCTTTATGTATGCGTTTACATAATTATATAGATGAATATAAATTTAAATATATTATAATTAAATGGAACCTAACCCATGATCTTAGCTAAGGAACTGATTGCTATAACCACTGGATTTAGTCATAATTATTATTTATAAATACAAAGTTTTCACTTTTCTAAGCCAGCGATTATTCCACTTGAATTAACAAAGTTCAATGAGCATTTAAATGTTAACAACATTATCACAAAAATATAAGCATTGTCTTAAAATAAATCTTTTAAAGTCTGGCACTTTATGTTAATAAGATTTATTTACGTGTAAAAATAACTAAAGCCAGCACAATTTCACTTTTCACTCGCCCGCCTTTCACACCCAGGGCTCAGTGTGGATATTTCTATTTTTTTTTATTCACAGCTAGCAATGTTCTATTTTAATTATTTTTCGAATTGCCCATAAATTGAAATTCATCAATATGATATGGTCCTTTAGTTCTGATATGATAACTAATACTCTTTTTCTTTTTAATAGACTGGTTTAGGAAACAAATGTCATATAAGATACATGACTGTTAAATGAATGTAGCGTTATATAAAAAAAGGAGTGAGTTTTAAAATTTATTAAGTCAGCTCTTGATTATTTTTAAATATTATTAAATATTATTTTTATAAATACACTCGAATCTTCACATATGATATAAAAAGGTACATGTCAACTTTATATGGATATAACATTAAAATTGAAATATATATTGTACCTACAATAATAATTTATACAACAAATAAAAAACTCAATTAGGTTCTCTAATTGATTGAAGGGAAAAGTTTTTTAATTGTTTTGATGTTCTTTGCGCTTCTAATCTAATTAATAATTTTTGAATTTGTGAAATTATCTTAACAATGATTTGTATACAACCTGATTCCTGATTGATGGCAAATGATATGTTATATTCTTTGTGTATGTATGTCACTGCCTTCTTTTATACCTGAACTCAACAATTCTTGTTTGAAGGTAGAACATGCGATGAATCGGTGGAGCTACCTTGGTTAGCGCCTAAAGGCCAAGTTGAGAATTATATAAATTTAGAGTTAATTGGAAATTAATGAATGAGGACCATATGGTAAGCAAGGTCTTGAGCATGGATCTGGATGGATATAGAGGTAGAGGACGATCAAAGAAACGATGGATGGATGGTGTGGAGGACGATATGGTTAGAAATAATGTTACTTGTGAGATAACGTCTGACAGAGAGCTATGGAAGGCGGAAGTATGGAAAGAGAAGACATGCTGCGTCGACCCCAAGTAGAATTGGGATAAGGGCAAGAGGACTATAATGAGTTCTATTAAAATTAAAAAAAAAACTGTTTCAAACACAAGTATGTAGTATATTGAACATGTAAACAACACAAGATAGAAAAAATCAAACAAATAAATCTTGAATGAATAAATATCGTAGAGATTGTCGTTAATTTCACTTCGCAGACTAAACATCTAAAGCCGTGTCTACATTTGACAATTTTGATGCAAAGTATCTATACGAGGAATGCTGTTTATCACCCACCACTTATTCGGACTTAGGAGTATTTATTATATACGCTAAAATAGCCGGTAGTATGTATAGCGATTTGTATATGACACGTGATACCTCGCGTCATGAAATCGTCGTGTATTCAATTCCCAATATATCATAATAATATTGTATTACGATATATTTGGAATGGACACATTTTTGACATATCAATTATTTTATGTATCAAGATATATTAAAATGTGAACCGAGCCTAAAAACACAACGTCGATTGGGTAGTAACCGAACTAATTACGTCGCTGTGTCTCTTTACTTAATTCTAAAACAAATAGTCGTAAAAGTACGCCTAAATAAGAAAATCTATCTGTTGCTACGACAGCAACAACTTCTAATTACGTCTGAAATTTTACGAACATTTTTTTTCTATTATTTAGGTGAACTGGCAAATGGGTCACCTTGCAATGGTCACAACATAGATTATACATAGATATTGTTTTGTATTATAAGCCATATTGGGCTTTTTTTCACCCACGTATAGCAATGCACCTGCACTGCTCCGGGCTTGTCATGTTCAAGACTGGTAGTAGTAACTTTCCATCAAGTGAGCCTCATAGACATTTGGAAACTATTTCATAAAAAAAAAATAATGTCGTGGCGCCACTAACCTCGAGGCCTGATATGCTATGTTATGTCTCTTGAGTCTGTGACATTGTCTCACCTTTAAAATTGGAACCACTAAACCAAAGCAATACGATAGCCTTTCCAATCGAAGTAGGAATCAAGATAAACAAATCGTATTCCATACGATTTGTGTATGCTTAGCTATGTTATGCAGTTGCATAATATAGAGTACATATTTTACAATAAAATTATTGAGCTTATTACTTATATCTACTTAAATTTTTCTTCCAAAGTTCTTCGAAATTCAAAAACATGAATTTCCAAGTAACCAATGATATCCCTTCAATTCGATTTCAAATGTCGTGAATTTATCTTGTGTGGCTCGTGTGCTGTGGGTAAAGATTTATAACGCCGATAAAGCCCCAGGTGTAAGTATAAATATAAACAGATAATTCATATAATCTGTTTGTGAACAAATAAAATAAAAAGCGCCAAAATTTATTGTTCATTATTTGTTGATGCGTGCAAAATATTAATGCGGTTCACACAATACATCTATTTACCAAGTTCAATAGTATAGTTCTTATAGTTTCGAAAAAATTTGCTGTGATATACAGACGGACAGAGAGACAGACATGACGAATCCATAACGGTTTCGTTTTATCCATTTGGCTACGGAACCCTAAAAGAATGGGTGAGCCGTATAGGAGTCACTTGTGAAATCTAACGAGTCGAGATAGCCCAGTGGTTAGAACGCGTGTGCTTAATTTGTCTTTATAATTCATCTTGTGCTCAGCGGCGAAGGAAAACATCGTGAGGAAACCTGCATGTGACAAATTTCATAGAAATTCTGCCACATGTGTATTCAATATACCAACCCGCATTGGAACAGCGTGGTGGAATATGTTCCAAACTTTCTCCTCAAAGAGAGAGGAGGCCTTTAGCCCATCAGTGGAAATTTACAGGCTGTTGTTGTTGTTGTTGTTGTGAAATCTAACATAAATTTTATACTACTATCTAAATCTCTCGGAAAACGTTAAACGGGTCGGTAACATCCAAGGGCCAACGTTATCACTGCGTGCGCTCAATAGCCGAATCAAATAACGCACTTCCGGCTTCCTCGTACACACTTCCGTCCCTTTTCACGAAATCACAGATTGTAGGGAAGCATGGGAATATATGTTACAAATATAAGAATCTTATTTTATCATTAAATAATATGTAACTACCACGAGAAGTATTACATAAAACCTTTTATATTTTATAACTAGCTGAGCTCACGACGTGCGTTTCAATTTAACAATAAATATATTATTGTAGCCTAAGTTACTCCTAATTATATGAGCTTTCTTCTAGGGAAAGTGCCGTCAAAATTGGTCCAGCTATTACAGAGATTAGCCGGAATAACAGACAAAGTAAAATTGTACCTGAATACAATACAATTAGTAAAAATATTAAAAAAATAGACTAATTTTATTATATGCATAGATGTACGTCTTCAAGGAAGAATACCGACACAAATTAAAAAAAAAATAGTGAATTTACTACATAAAAATAACGTTAAAAAAAGCAATAGATATATCTGTACCAAATGAATGATGACACTTCTGTCTAGATTTGATTGATTGATGAAAAAAACACCTGTTAACATGGAAAATTAATCATTTTTAACGCAAATTAAATTTAATCAAACGCTTATAAAATCAATTAATTTAACGAATATATATATTTCGTGGGTACACCACTCCGAGGTTCGGGTTCGATTCCCGGCCAAGTCGATTTAGAAAAAGTTAATTAAATTTCTATGTTGCTTTGGGTGTAGGTGTTTGTGTTATCATCGTTACTTCTGATTGTTCATAAAACAAGTGCTTTAGATACTTACAGTGGATCTAGAGTAATGTATGTGATGTTGTCCAGTCGAATCAAATCAAATCAAAATAAACTTAATTCAAGTAGGCTTTTACAAGCACTTTTGAATCGTCATTTTACAATTAAGTGAAGCTACCACCGGTTCGGAAAGTAGATTCTACCGAGAAGAACCGGCAAGAAACTCAGTAGTTACTCTTTTTTAATATTTAAAAGTATTTATTTATTTTAATTAAGTATTCGTAATTAAAAGCGACTCTGTCAAAATCCTTTTTTATTCGTACAAATTGCTGTTATCTCTGGTAAGTATATGTATGTGTAAAAACATGTAGTTTTGTCACAAAATATCAGGAAGTGATATATGAGCTCATTTGCTAAAAACCCTGGAATCCTTCCCGGGCGTCAGCTTTGATATATCGCGTAATATATTACTTGTTTTGTGCCGTCGTTTTATTGTGATACCAGTGACATTGCGTTTATCCAGTGGAAATTTTTACGTTAGCGTGAACACGTAAGCGTTTTTTGTTATTTTTTAAGGGTTAGTATTGAATCATACCTCAATTTTCCGTTTTACAGATGTTTTTTGTTTATATTAGGTTTTGTATTATCATATCATTTATTAAAGAAATAAAGTAAATTTCAGCGTATAATTACCTATCCGAACAACAAACTATAGTATAGTAACTTTCATCAATCATCAAAATATTTATGACAGATACCAACCAACTTACAGCTTTCTTCCTTGCACCAAAGGCTATAGATTATTTTGGGCTAAAAGCCTTATGTATCTTCGTGTACTCTTGGAACTCTGCTCATATACATATATGGCAACGCAATTCTATTAAGACACACGAGGTCAATGTGATAGGATGAAGTTTTGTTTATATTTCCGTTCCACATTACGACGATCTTTCTCTCTTATTCCTCTAGAACATGAAGGTTTGAAGGAAATATACCAAGGCTTTCAATAGCATTTACAGAATCGCTGGCAAGAATATACGTTGCCCAATTTTGTCTCGTGCAGATCTCACAGAGCAATCCTCCATCATATATTTGCCAGTGTCTCGGTGCTCGTCATAGTAGCATCGCTTACTAGCTAAACCGAGCGTAATTGGTTCATAATCGCATAAGTTAGTTGATCTCGTTTGTTTCATTTTAGTCAAGTTTTGAGTTTTTTTTTTATGGTATAGGTTGGCGGACGAGCATGTGGGCCACCTGATGGAAAGTGGTCACCATCACCCATAGACAATGACGCTGTAAGAAATATTAACTTTTCCTTACATCGTCAATGTGACACCAACCTTGAGAACTAAGATGTTATGTCCCTTGTGCCTGTAGTTACACTGGCTCACTCACCCTTCAAACCGGAACACAACAATACTAAGTACTGTTATTTGGCGGTAGAATAACTGATGAGTGGGTGGTACCTACCCAGACAGGCTTGCACAAAGCCCTACCACCAAGTAAAGTATCGGGAAGACAGCTTTAACAGCGCATTCCACGTTTATAACCCATTTTTAATCCTACTACTAATATTCTACAAAATCCAATACGGTCTTTACCGGTAGGAAATGAAAATGATAGAAAACATACTATTTTATAACAGTTATTACGCCGAAGATTTTTCCGAACTGATAAGACTTGGGAACCTTCACGGAAACGGCGTACTCCTTCCTGAAAGGTCGGCAACACACCACTAAGTTCCTAGTGTTGCAAATATCCATAGGCGGAGGTAATCACTTTCCATCAGATGAGCCTCCTGCTCAAAAGAAAGTTATGTTTTAAATACATATTTTTACATTGTGTACAGTAGTATTAAATTAGCAAGATACTATAAATTTATCAATTTATAATTACAATAAATCTGATAGGTATAAATGCAAATAATTAATTATTATCAATATCATAATTATCATATTCGAAACTAGTGTGTTATGTTAATGATAAAATTTGCTACTCGAATTAATTTAGCAATTTCGTTTCGTATATAAATTCATGGCACACATTTCGGTTGATTTATAACGAATGTCAAAATAATTATCTTTTAACACGCCCAAAAGCTTTTAAATTAAACAAATTGCCTGTCATATGGGTACAGGATTTCTTAGTTATAATACGCAAGTATATTAGGAAAGATATACCTTTTATGTTCACTGATGTAGGTTGATATAAAGAAGTTATGCTAATTGGCGTATTTGTATTTTTTATTAAAATGCCAATTATTTTATTCGTATATTTTATTATGCCATTTTGGTAATGCTATATAATACACAGGATTAATAACAGTTTTGTAAAGGCTTTTGTTACACACAAACATAATTTTACAAAAAAATTAAAATAACTTGATTGATGAGTACTACTGCTAAGAGTTACTTGGTAGTAGCTCTTTGTCAAAGGCCGTCTGTGTGTACCCACTCGTAGCAAACAAGCAAGAAGAAATACTTACCATTGGTGTGTTTCGATTTGAAGGTTGAGTGACCCCATATAACTGGAAAACGAGACCATACTACCATTGGGAACTATCCCAAGGTATACGCATTGACGATCATATGTGATCCGATCTGCCAATGAAAACAATACATAAAACTAGATGTCACTCGCAGTTTTGCTTAAGTAATTAGGGGGCTTACAAGAGTCGCCTATGTTTTTCCTTGGAGCTCAAATTTGCTTCATACCATATTTCGTAAAAGTAGGTTCAGTGGTTTGGCTGAAAGAGCGACAGATAGACAGACACAGATACTTTCATACTTATAATATCAGTACATATATAGATTACTACAGTAACTTTTAGCGGTCGAATGGTCCATTATTATCACAAAATTTTACACACACCGAATACCCATATTATAATTATTGCCTAATTAACATGTCAGTTCATAATAAAGCTACACTTACAATGTTTTCTCATTAAAACTCACGTGAAACGTGCTTTAATACTTCCATAATTATAAAATTAATTCCATTTTAACGGTTTTCGTTTACAGAACTTAATATTTGTCTCAGTAATGAGCTTTTTATTTATTTATTTTAAAGAGAAACGGAGTACGGATAAAAATTTAATGAAACTGTACAGAACTAAGAAGTGAATTTATGGGTTTTTTATTTATTGAGTATTTCGTTGTTTTTCATTAACTTTTAAGTAACTCAATCGTATTGCAGTAAGTAGGCAAGATGGCACAGTGGTTAGAACGCGAGCACCTTAACTGCGATGATTGCAAGTTCAAACTCAGGCAAGCACCACTGAATATTCATGAGCTTAATTTGTGTTTGTAATTCGTTTCGTGCTCGGCGGTCATCTCAAACCTCATGAGAAATTCTGCCACACCTGTATTCAACCCGCATTGGAACAGTGTGGTGGAATATGTTTCAAACCTCCAATCCATATTATGTGTATTCTAAACTACAATATTAATTTAATATTGATTGAACCATATCAAAATAAAAGTAAACGATTCTAGCAAGGTATTCTATAATGTTTGATGATCCTTAAATTGTACTAACGACTAGCTATCCAATCAACAGATAAACATTGTCTTTCAACGTTAATTAACTAAAGGTTTTCGTTTGACCGTAATCCTTGTTTGTTCGAGTAGTTGCACTGTTTGTTCGTTTAGATTGTGATGACTAGTTGGCTGTTCCATAACTGAATTATTTAAAACCGTCAACGTGGATCTTGTTTTCCTTTGTCTGGTTTGTTTCCTTTTGTTTTTGTGTGATTTTTCAAAAATCAATATATAGTTTTTAATAAATGTAATAATGGTGATTTAGTGCTAGATGTCACTCAATTATGAGTCACTTTACTGCTTAAGTACTGGTCTTTTTACTTTTTTTGTGATTATCATCTACATCTGCCAGACCGGGGGGCTTGCAGGTGCGTTGACGGCCTTTAAGGACGGAGTACGCCTCTTTCTTGAAGGTTACCAAGTTGTATCGTCTTAAATGTTTTTAACTTTATTTTTTCAATCACCTGAAATATATATTTGCACGTTCTTTACTGATGATATAAAAATATATATTTTCGTGTTCTGATAGAAATACTAGAGCATCCTTAAGATCTGAATCGTTACGCTTAAAGAAAATAAATTATGCTTGTAAGAGGAATCTTCTACCTGTTACTTAAGTGCATATAGTATTGAATTAAGTATAAAGCTAAAACCATTTTATAAAACCATTAATTTGTAGAGTATGATCCATTTTAGAAAATAGGTAGATAGAATTCTATGATACATCAAATATGATGACGATGAATGATAGCTTTATCCCAGATGTGATAATACCTAAAATTATACTCAAAAGATTATTATAAAATCTAGCAAGGGAACATCAACCTTAACACCATTGCTGAAAGCATAAATTTACGGTAAAAATGAATTTTTAATATGTGACATGTTGGAAACCAATTTTATAGACCTTACGGGGAAAAGGCTATTACGATGCTTTTCCCATAAAAGTAACATTTTGTTTTACCTTATTGCGGAGTTTATTAAATATTGTTGTCCTTGCTTAGTTAGATTAATGGAACATAAACAAAGGGTAGTAAGCCACCTAAAAAAAAGCATAAAATGACCTGCTCTTATCCCAATTTTACTTAGGGTCAGCGCAGCATATCTTCTTCTATACCCTTCTGTATGACGTCATCTCATCCATCCATCCTTCATTTCTTTGCTCGTCTCCTTCCTCTATATCCATCCACGTCCATGCCCAAAAATCTTTCTTAAAAAAAGCATACAAATATCAGATAAACGTTTGGGAATAGAAATTTCAGTTGTTCGAAATGTCTAGCATTAAACGGATACAATTGGGTTATGAGGCAACCGAACGATTTCTCCCCAAAACAATCCGTTCAAATGTTTGTTTCGATAATATTTCCTGAGCCGTCAGACCAAACGTGTACCGTTGC